>NW_025767271.1:0-719935 GCF_003918875.1 Haliotis rubra | reverse complement strand
ATGGCTGATTGCCGACACCACCTTGGGTAACCTCACGACCATTCAGTCGATCGTTTTCCCGGGGTTGCCATCTCCTCGCATACTGATGGCCGAATAAGCGCTCAGCCAAAGTCCTATTAAATCTCTCAACTATGGCTTGCTGCGATGAGCCCGGCAGCGCCACGCCTGACCTTTTGTATCGTGTTTGTCTAACAGGTGTGACACGACACCCATGAACTCCAGCCGGGGTCAACTTGCAGCTCTGTTGGCCCGCGTCAGCGAATGCGTTTGTATATCGCGTTCGAATCCTCTGGCTACCTGGGCAGAATCTTTTAGTGGTCAAGGGCTCGGCTTCCTTTGTAGCGACTGGCTACGTCCACTACGGTTAAGGCATACTTGTACCTCTTATCGTGGGGTAGGAACAGTAGGTCTGCCTGGTGAACGCTATTGGGTATGTTAATACCAAACTTCCTTCTAGGCACGTGGCGTGGTGTCGGTAAATAGATCTGCCATAGGGCTTGTTTTTCAAGCCACGCTTTAGCCTCCTCGGGGCTACTCGCGCCATTTTAGCCAGCTTATCTACAGCTAGCTCCTTTCCAGTACCCACGCGGGCTATAGTAAATAGCCTCAAACTTTTCTGGTTCTGTGACATGTCACCTATATATACCTATGTTCTTGGTTCAATTTTCTCATGCCCGTACGCGTACGTGTTTATCCCATCAATAGCTATCCAACGTTTAGTGTCCATCGGCGACAGGGACGTCTTGTTTATAGTCAGTCCGTATATCCTATGGCCATCACTTCTAAGTGTGTTCATTTTATGTCTAAAGGTACGGGTCTTGAACAGGGCTTCCTTGAATCTGGCGTGTTTGATGTGTTGTTTCACCACGTACTTCTTAACACTCTTAGCCTTCCGGATCTCACTATTGTCGGCTTTCAGTATGGAGTACATCTTAGGTCTCAAACCTATGTACTCAGCTATGGGCGTGCCAGCACACTCGTCCTTCATCTTACCTAGGACCTTTTTATTTACCGTACTGTGTATGGCATGGTCCTTGGGGTAGTCGCTGGTGTCGTACAAATCGAGGTGTTTTTTCATGTCATCGTACACGTCCTCGGTTCGAATCTCCATCAGCAGGGAATCCGTGTCAGTGTACAGCACTTCACACCTGCCGTCGTGCTGTTTCTTAAGCTCGTTGTAGTAAAGTCGTACATCAGGTGTTTGGATAAATCGAGGATGCTCATCCCCACGTAAACAGGCGGTTGAATTTTATGTGGCTTTTCTTCATGTGTAGGGCAACTAGGTCATCGGTGAATATCTTGCTTTCGGTTGAATGCGGACTGGCTATCAGTCTCCTGAGCTTGTCTTCCTCATTCGACCGAACCAGCTTCACAGTCAGCGTTTCCTCAGGTTCTCCATAGTCTTACCAAACACCGAGTTGTTCATGAGCTTGTAGAGGTTTTTCTCAAAGTCACTGGTGGCAAGCTTTCGGAGGTCTGTGTTCATTCTGATGTAAGGCTCCATCCATGGGCTCTGGTTGAACACGAGCACCCTGTGTATTTTGGTCAGCCTCATACCCAACGACAAGTACAGCTGTAGGTTGCGATAGTGAACGATGTACTTGGTCTTATTCATTAAGTTGGGCACGAGTTTTTCAACGTCTGCCACCCGCCCACCTAACAAGTTATGTTGGTACTCAGACATCCAGTCTGGGTTAACCCTCATACGTTCGGGGGCCAGGGGGTAGCTGTTGTGTGATGTGTGTAATGCCTTGGGGTATTCTAAGTCAACCTCGAGGATATAACCTTTGTTCGAATCTGGTGCGATGCTCATAACATCGACCTCATGTGACGCCCATTCGAATCCCCCTGTGGGTAGATACTGGCTCATGGCCCAGCCGTACAGGTTGTTGGCGTTGAGGTAGAGAATATGATTGGTTGGCTTGCTAGGGTCGTAGCCCTTCACGTATTGATTATTTGCTTTCGCGTATCGCTTGGTTGCCATGGAGATCCCGCCTCGCAAGCCTTTCTCAATGAATAGGTGTATGTCATAATCTGTAAGCAATTCCAACTTAACTCCGGTCTTTTTAAGCAAGGCATCCCACGACAGACCTGGGCTGGTGTAATACCATGCGGGGTCGAGTTTATACTGCTTGAAACACGTCCGCCTAAACGTCTCAAACACGTCGGCTAACAGCAGTACATCTGTCCTCAAGTACAGGTCGTGGTAGTCACCCAGATTCTTACAACCCAGCTTATCCCATACATTAATAGCGTGCGAGTAATCGTCTTGGGATATTTCCGAGTCGGTCAGATTGCTGTAAAATTCTCTGATGGGGGTTAGTCTGGTCTCGGTGAACTTGGCCCAACTATCCATGTACTCATAGGGGTACACACCCTTCCTCATAAGCAGGGGTCTAGTCTCGGCGTCTGTGTATCGATCGGTAATAGGGAAGGTATCATTAGCCTTGACCAGACTGTCGAGTGACGACAGTAGGAATTGAATCGAGTCAATGAACCTAAGGCCGTTTAAACTGAAGGAGATGTATCTCTCCATGTTGTTGGGGATGCACGTTATATTACCATCGATTTTCGCGATGGCCTGCATGATCAAGTGAGAGTCGTACCCTCTCAAGTTGTGAAAGACCACGGGGATGTTTATTGTCTTAGGGTTGATTCTAAGCTTAAGGTTACACGCGCTGTGAGCGGCGCCTCTATACTTACCGGTTACGTGACAGTGATCTCTTACCGAATCACCGTTAAGTGGTGAGTCACACACGTGACAATTAGTGCTACAGGCGTGAGCTAGCCTGTCGGCTTGGCCCATACGCATGGGAGCGACTCTATACAGTGCGTTCCTAATAATTTTTTCTTCCTCCCGCAAACACTTAAGAAACCTTTCAGCCGCGTCGGGACCCCTATACACTACGGGAGCTTTTGTTTCCCCATCACACCTGACGACCATGTATCCAAACCCACAGGCTTCATGCTCTTGTGTTTTGAGTGTGGTTGGGGTACCCCCAACAGCCTCAACAGGTTTGACCAAGGCTTCAAAGTCGGCGTATATGATATAAGGCACAGACATTTGGTTCTTGTGGTTACCGAATTTTAGGATATTATCACCTTCCTTAGGCATGTCGACTCGTATAGCCGTCTGCCCCACACCTTGGCAATCCTCCCGGTGGGATTCTAATAAATCAGCTCGTGTGAAGCCATGTAGGCACCGTTCGCAGAAGTGGGTCTTTTCTCTGTGTGCCGATTGGTCATACAACAGCCTGCTAAAGTGTTTTATCCACGCGTAGTGGTACTTGTCACCTCGCTGGATCATGATTATATTGATAACGCGAGGGGGGTTACCCAGTTGGGGTTTCCCCAACACTGGGCTTACTCTGTGCACTATTGTTGTGTTACCTTCGTGCCCAAAGACATTTATAGCTAGATTTTTCTGTTTTTCTATTTTAGTTATCTGGGATATGGGGGTGGGTTCATCTATACCATCCCAGTTGAGCCCATCGTCTTGGGGATAACTAGAAGGCATGTTCGAATTAGTGTCAGCTGGAAACAAGGCTGACCTGATAGCTAACCTCAAGCAATCGTCTCCTCTATTCCTGACGTTGACCATGGCATGTTTTTTCCTATAGTAGGGAGGCAAGTCTAGGTATGACCCGCCTCTGAACGGCACGTAGTTAGCTATGTCTAGATAGACATTATCGATTTTATCTACAGCCCACCCGGACCCCAAGTGTGTGTAGCGTTCTAGGTATTCTCGTATCTGCTGAAAACTGGTATCGATTGATGCGTCTATGGTCTCTATATGGGTCACGACCTCTTGTTTACCTCGGAAGTAAGGCTGAACGTACTCAGTGACCCCAGTGGGGGTCCCCCCCTCTCCCACCTGCTTATCGAGCGACATTTTCATTGTGATCTGAAATTTGATACTTCCTAGACTGTTTAGTTCCTGATTTATTTTATCAGCTATCAGAGGCTTGATATCTGTGATGTCTATATTCCTATCAACATGCATGCGCCAGCCTCTCAAATAGTTACCTACAGCGCGCTCAGTGCGCACGAACTGTAGGTCAATAGCTCTATTCTGCCGTAATAGTTCTACAAGCTGTGGTTTCCTCATACGGGAATATCCCCCTAAACCCAAATCGCGTGCCTGAACTTTCAGTTGTTTTACAGTGGGAGGTTGCGCTACGGGGGCATGTGATAACAATGCGATTAACCCGGCTCTCCCCAGGTTTGAATAACCCTTGAGCCCAAGCTGTTTTGCTTGAGCTTTTAATTGTTTTACCGTAGGAGGGGCTTCTAAACCTAGTAATCTCAACAAGGCTGGCTTCCGCATTCGAGAATACCCGATAACACCACGGCGTCCGGCGATTTGTTTGAGGTCACTAACAGTAGTCATAGTTGCGTACACACCTAAGAAGATCAATCTCTAATTGGGCCGCTATAAAGGTAAAAAATAGTGAGGCACTCATAAAATCACTAGATGGGCCGTTTCAATCCAGTACTTACACTGTTGGATATAGTATTCCTTGAAGTTGTACATGTATTCCTGTATACTTGTAAAACAATTGATTTGGTATTGAGTCATGATATCCCCCTCACATGTGAAAGGGCGAGTATACTTAACCCCCTCCTTAATCCATGCCACTTCCAATATGACCTGAAATCTGAAGCGTCCCCATAAGTTCAGTTCATCTTTGAGTATGTTTTTGACCAGAGATTGGATGCCGGGTATACTTTCCCTGGGGTCAATTTCCACAAACATAGTTATACCTAGGTGTTTACAGTCTCTAATTGGTGGTCTATCTTGAGAAGTCGCCTACGTTCTTTTATGTAGGCCTTTTTATTCTCGTAGATGAGATGATGTCTGACTACGTTCACCCCGTGAGCTTTACATAGGCAGTAGTGCCCTTTAACCCCTATACCACACACAGAACACGTGTAGTTAGGACTTCCCATGTGGAAACAACAGTACCCCTGAGTCCTGCATCTCCTATCACAGGCTTCTTTCTTTCCCATAAGTATGTATTCGCATCGGTATGGAGCAGGTCTCATGTTTAGCATACTTATATGAGTATTTAGTCTAATTGTTTCGCAACCAACGCAGTCGCTGCAATACCCAGCGCTATGAATACCAGTTCACGGTCCATTTGCCCTTGGATGGTGTGTAGTACTGGCGAGTGTGGGTTTATTGAGCGGTTTGCAACCGTTTACCTGTTAATAGGTAGTATTCTCTTCCGCTGCCTCGTCGACATCGTGGAATGTTTGAACGGCATGGTTTTCACGCCTGAGCTGTTCGTTAATGTAATCGATCCTCTGGAGGCGTTTTTTAGCGTACTCGGATTGGGCGGCCTGTAATTTCTCAATAGCGAGATTATGGCGCTTTCTTTCTTCCTGTATTTCAGCCGCGTGTGACTCTCGTAGTTTCGAGAAGAGGAAATTACTCCCGGAAAATGCCAGGGCATTTACTAACGCACCACCAACCATCATGGCGATCGTAGCCATCCTATATTTACTTCATAATATTTTCAGGTAGTATCCCTTGTTTTACTAGGATGTCTTTTGTAGCCATCGCCATACCAAGGTTCATTATGAGCATACCCATATCCTGCAGGTTGAAATCTAGCTTGATAGTCGGTTGTTTAAGCACCATTTTAGTCAACCGAGCGTATCCTACGGCTAGACTGGCGACCACTGTGGCGTGGTATGCGTCGTTGACGAACGTTTTCCCCTCAGACATTATGTATATGATATAAAAATATTAAATTATAACATGATATGTGGGTTGACCTCTAATTGTGGGTGAGGGTTTCCCTCACTGTGTCGTGTATATAACCACGAGATAACCACGGCAGCAGTTACGCCTACAGCCAACAAGAGTCGGGTCGGGTGAGTCACCGTGATAATTTTATGTTGGTTACACCACCGTTTTTTACCGGCAGCTACTCTCTTAGGATTCTTCTGCCTGGTTACTGTAGGGGTCACCTCCTCGGGAGGGTTCACCTCTGAAGGTGGGGTCTCCCCCCTGGAGGTTTCCTCCAGTTGGGGTTCCCCCCTGGGGGTTTCCCCCAGGTGTGGTGTCTCCTCCTGTGCAGCATCCATCTATACTATTATTATTATTTTTCCTCTCAAATTGACAATGCTTTGCCGTAATAATCGCCGCCGTAACCGGGGCTAACAACATACCATATTTGTGGTACAGCTCGCAGCTAATAGAGCTCAAGGCGTGTTCGATAAAAGGGTCTTTCTCGAGGTCTTCCCACAGGTAAAGTCGGCGTTCCTGGGGAATGGGAAGGAAGTATGACGCAATACCAGTGTATATCTGGGTCATAGCCGATCCTATTGTCTTTGTCATCTCTGCTCTGAGACGGGTCTCGTATCTGGCGCGTACAGTTTATCGATTTCTTCAGCTGACATTTTGTGTGAATTTTATCGAGTGTAGTCTCCAAAGTAATGTTTGGCTTTGCCGCCAACACCCAACGCCACCAGTTTCTCTCGCTTATCATCGTCCACTGGCACCAACAGTTGCTCTAGCAATTCCTCACACTCCATCTTATAATGTGATAAGTAAGTTTTAGTTTTAACTATATAATATACGATATAGGCGAAACACAGAGAAATGAAGGTTAAGTTGCACACGACAAACACTTCAAATACCATAGCTATAACTAAATGCTAAGTATTTATACTAAGCATTGCTAAGCTTTACTTAGCTTTGCTAAGCATTTACTAAGCTTTGCTAAGCATTGCTAAGCATTGCTAAGCATTGCTAAGCATTGCTAAGCTAAAACACCCTATAGGCCACGGGTTGGTCGGTCTTGAGCCACGAGCTTAGCGTGTTTAGTTTCAGCGAGCTGTTTCTTCACACGTTCCCTATCATGTTTGCTCATCACATTGTTCTCTCTCAAACACTCCTCGAACGAATCCCTGTCCTTGCAGTGAAATAAGGCCAACCATCGCGTCTGCTCCCTGAGGTCTTCCAACACCGAGTTGAACTTCTGCGTTAGCACCCAGACGCTGTGATTTGCATGCCGGACAGAGAAGGCCAGGTACGATAGCATGTCTCTCTTTTTTGTTATCTCGCGATTAGAGCTGCAGTCATCCAGTATGAACAGCGTCGACTCCCCTTTAAATTTCTCGTGAAGAGCTTTCAACCAGTCCTGCAGGCGTGTTCCCGGGTCGACTTTGTGTACGTCCGGGTCCGTCATCACCCAAGGTCTTTCCGTGTACGTTTTATTCATGCTAAGAGTAGGGCACATGATAACGATGTTGTCGAACACATCCTTGTAGTAACCCTCCAACATATCCAGCACGAAAACGGTCTTCCCACAGCCAGTCTGCCCGCACACTATGGCGCAGTGTGGGTCGCGGGGCAAATCAATGCCGCCTGCAGGCAAATCAGTAGATGGCCTGCACGAATCTCCCATTGTCTATATTAAGTTGCGCGTCCATAATCACGTACAGATATAATTTCAACTTGCCCGCGGGTTGAGCCTTCTTGGTAATCTGGATTGTTATCCCCTCGCTTCCATTGTCTATACGGCGACCGCTACCGTGCAGTTTATAGTCATCCGTGGATCGCATGTCCAACCACAGCGCGTACTTGGTGGTCAGGTACTCACCGATCTTCTTTGGTCTTTGGTTATGTATGGGTGTTGTTTGATGGCCGGTAGCTTATTTATCTCATCCCACTGCTGGTATGCCCTCATACCATGACTGAACAGCTGGTTGGGCACGCCCTCGATGGTCACTTCCACCTTTTCAATCTCGGGGTTGAAAAACTTCTCGCTGTCCCTCCGGAACGGCTCGTAATCCTCCACTTGGACGACCAGGATACCTTTCATCGATCGCGCCCGCACGTTCAGGTTGATATTCCACACAGTTAATGCTCTTATCTCGCGACGACTGATCTATGCCTCAGTATGCGTCGTTACAGGATGGCCATCTTTCCAGAGTACTGGCTTCGAACATGCCTGGCCAGCTCCCCGGCTAGTGACCATGTCAAACTCCAGAGATGTTGTCTATGGCGTAACTGGCCTCATCACTGTTCGGCGTCGCGCACTACTTTGCTGTAGTCGTTAAACGTTAGCTTCGTATTCAAGCCTATCACCCAGCGTGGCCTGGTAAAACGGCGCGTGTCCCGTGAGCAACTTCGAAGTCGAGCAGCACGCAGACCCTGTTCCCGTACGCTTGGGCGATGGCCTTTTCACCGTCCGTGATCTTGTCTAACTGGTCTTGCGTGAAGCCATACCCCACGCGCAACCGGGTTGATTTGCTGATACCTTGGTACACGTCGTTGACGCGTTCTCCCTCAGTTTTCCATAGGTCCCCGTAGCAGTGAAACACGTCGCTGTCATCGATGCTCAGCACCTCATTACCGCTGATCTTGATGGTGGTTTTCTTGATGATGGCTCGACCTACGTTCCGCACTAGCTCACGTTTGTCGTTGGTGGAGGTCAACGTGAGGTTGAACGCCAGTCGAACCGTGCCTGGTACAATGAGGTCATTCTCGCCAAGGTTTGGAAATCTAACCAGCAGCGTTTGGTTCTGGTCTATCTTGCTGGGATTGTTGGTGATGGTCACCGACTGGCGCCTGGCTCTGGCGCCTAGAGGCTCTCGATCTTCTGAAAGGATCTAGTTTTCTACCGTACATTGTTATATAAATGAAATATATAAGTTTAATACTAAATAATGGCAGAGTACATCCCTATGGAGGATATGTGGGATGATAGTGCCCAGGCATTCGAGGATGACACCACATTCACTACCCCTTAGTTACTGAACTTGTACAGCCTGCTGTCGACGATTATTACGATGCAGTTGAAAATAGAGACAACATCAAGCCGTTGGGAAGGGACTATGCCAAGTTTACCGTCGATAAGAAGGGCACGCTCGATTGAAGGCTCACCCGGGATCGATATCATAAAAAAGGCGGAAGCGGTATGCTTTGTCAACACTCACCAGTTAAGCCCTGGTGGGGTCAGCTGATCCGTGATGAACTAGGCTTCATAGATTACGGCGGCACTAGCGGTCAAAGCTTCCCGAAGGTCATCAAGATCTGCAAGCAGCCAGACCCAAAGGCGATGAAGGTGATATACCCCAACGTGCTAAAGAAACGTCGGGACAGTATCGAGAAAATATTGACCACGTACCATGACAAACCCTTGCCGGTCTCGAATTTCCCCTGAGGGAACTGCGAGGCCTAGGCGAAGCCTTTGAAACATGCATGCGGAGAACTTCGTGAACAACATGGGGAAACTTAGCGAAATCGGCGAGCACATGTAAACTGAAAATAAAACTCACCCGAAGCGGATGGTGATATGAAACGTCGTGTCGAGGAAGAATAAAAACTTGAAGAAGGAGAGCCGGACTCGGTTGGAATCGCTTCCTCTAACCGGGAAGCCCTCCGATCACAGATCAGTAGAGTCACGGAAACCATCGATCGAGTCCTAAATGAGGACACCACGCTAACTAACAGAATTGGGATCCTCTTCGAGAGCAAGGCATCACCATCGCCAGCATTCTGACTGCATTGGGCTTCATCATATCAACCCTGGTGGTGTCATTGAGTGGGGGTACCCCCACGCCTGCTGGTAAACCAAGTGGTGGGGGCTTCAAAGCCTGGATAAAAAAACTCGGGGAGGCCCTGGCTAAACTGGCTGGTAAGGCCGCCGAAGCCCTACCCGGCATCCTGGGTAGCATCGTCTCGTGGCTGCTGGGCGCTCTGGCTAAAACTGCCACGTGGCTCAGTCAAAACCTATGGGCAGCCATTGTCGCCATGGTGGGTTTGGTGTACGTAGCGGCTAAGAAATTTTGAACCAAATAAGTCCCAAAGCTACCCCACCAAACACCATAGCTGTTTTACGATCGATGTGCTGCTGTGTGTGTGGGGGTGACCCCACAGGGGGTGTATGTTGAACCCTAGGCTCCGGGGGTGGGGTGACTATACCCGTTTCAAGTGGTGGGACGTGGGGATGTTAACATCGGGGTTGATGCCCAACTTTTGGCCCGTCGTGGCTATGACTATTTCGTTGTTGTAGCCCACCACTTTTACTCTCAGTTGCATATAAACCGAGGGGCCATGTACAGTCCCACGTCGAACACGTAGTCGACTTTCGACCTGGCATATTCCAACACGTTTTGGTAGCGTTTGATTGCACTCGGTAGATCAACTGGAGCATTGATAGCATCCTCAACGTTAACAACGAACTGTTTCTGAGCATCGTAAGCAGTCCCCTTACCGAGGATGTTGGAACGCGTTTGCGTCTGCGCACCCAACAGCGCCCACGTACGTTCGAATCGAGTCGTTCAACCTGATTACACCGGCACGAGTAAATCCTTTTCGACGTATCCAGCATGAACTTTTTCCAGTCATCCGCTGCCCCCTGCTCGAACCTCCAGACTCGGTAATCCTTGCTGTCGTTGAAAGCCATGTAACGGTCATCCCACTCGTTCGTTGTGAGGTGATGATACGACTTGTATCCCCATTCTTTCAACTTCTACAGCTGCATCCACGAGGTGCATGTTGTGAATGATGGGGATACCCAACCGATGGTTGACCCCGGCAAACGCCAATCCGTCTTCGTGTTTAGTTCGAATTCGTTGCAAATACGTTCGTAGGCCCGTCTATCGTACTTGTTGTTTACTGCGTTCCATGCGTTGTCCTGTGGGACCGGGCTGATTTCTTTAAGGATACGCCTGACCTGGTAGTACCGTGGAGCGTGAACACAGACTGACTCAGCGGTCCACGCCGAAAGTGTCAGTTAATGTCACACCACACCCGTTGTAGCGCACCACACGGCGAAGTTGAGTTGATTCTGCCAGAACTGCATCGGGTTGTTGAACCAAGCATGAACTACCTTAGCGTTAGTCACGAAAATTTATACAGGCTGAACACATCTAAAAGCTGGGCGTTGAAATACATCCATCAGCGACCGCTTGATCTTCATGGGTGAAAAATCTACGTCCAGTTTAGGGTAAAACACTCCAGGGAATACATTTTAAAACTATTATATAATGAGCATATATACTCTAACATGTACATAACACTTCCAGGAATAACGAGCGGCGAGGCCGTTCAGCTGGCCTTACACGATCGATAATATGTCGGTCAACTTCGAGTCGCACTCTCGCGATATCACCTACCTACGCCAATGGACTAACATCAACACCAGCAACAATAAGCTGTTCGTCAGTGGAGCTCGCAGCCAGATAACTGGCGGCTACTACAGCGTGTGCTCCGGTGCGGCGAGGTCTTCAAACCCCTGGGGCGAACTCAAGATGAGCGACTCAAACAGTACAGTGGTGTTAATCAACAACGGAAGAAACTCCTTGAGACTTCGATCGACCATTGGCGAGGACACTAGGTATGTCGCCTGACGAGATAAAACCAACAACAACCGTCACAGGCACGAAGTTACCCGACCTAGTACCGTACCGAGAGCTGTACATTCATCTCGGTCAGGTGAGCACAACGTTACAACATTCAGCGGGTCACCCTTCCACTATACTGAGAGCAGTGCGGTTAAAGCGGAGAAATACAACGGCGGTAGAACCGAGTCGTTTTCACCGCTGGCAGTATAAGAGGTTGACTCAGGGCAACATACCTGAGCTGATAATATCGGTGTTAGATATAAATCATAATCCCGTGAATATAGGATACCTCAGTTTAACGCTTCACATAAAATGACCAGCGCACAAGGGCCCGGGGTGAAAAAATGCGTCAATGTGGGGATCTCCGACCTCGGGGACACACGCGGTTTCGACGCTCCGAGTAGATGGTAAATTATGCGCCTTGCAACTGAAAACAACATTTACAAACGCGGCGTTGAAGTCCCCTCCGGTGGAGCCCTAGGTGATATAGTAGATACCACAAGAGCGACAGTCAACACTCGGTACACCCTAGTCACCACCGGGGATGATAAATGGATAATATACCCATCGTTCGGTGGCAAACTGTTCGACTTAGACGATGTTGAGAGCACTACTGTCGCCCGAAACAAGCCATATACGCTCGTCTTCACCGAAGATGACAAGTGGGTGTTGTTACCAGATAAAGACGACTGGTTTCTCAATATTAGGCTCGGCTCCCCCTACGTGTTCACGGATAACAAAGACAACCACCTAAACAAAGTCGTTAACAACGGAACCCTGCTCGTGGCTTACGTCCCGACTCAGAGACGTAGCGTACCCATCAGCCCAGTCGCCAGTATGGCAGCCCATATGCTATCGAGTAAACCGGGCATGCAAAACGTGACATTGCAGTTGGTGTCTGAATTCGAAGGCGTGGTCACCATCCTGGAGAGTCTACCAGCGAACTCAACACTGATCATCAAAGTCTACCTAGGGGAACCATCGGGGAATGAGGTCGAGATCGTGAAGGGGGTCAAACTCGGGTGGGTGAAACGACACCAGTATCACGTTTGCACAGTTTACGTCTTGGTGGGTGTCGGCTCCAACACCAGTCTGCAGGGTGTCACCGTGATGATCGTGGAAAACACGATATCACTAACCAAGATCTTCCTACCTGACAACATACACTTCATGGGGTGAAGTTCACCCTGAACTATTATCAGAAAACCAGTTGGAAATTATCTGCATTAACAGTATTATAGCAATGACCAGTCATCGTCCCAACGCTACGCTTAACGACCTAGGGGACATGGAGGGATTCGATCAGCCTGGTGAGGAAGGTGGCTCATACGTCCTACACTTGAAAGACAACGTGTATAGGCGGGCGGCAATGACCGATCATCTACCCAAAATCACCCTCGGGGGTATAGGAGGCATAGAGGGATTCGATCAGCCTGGCGAGGAAGACACCTCGTACGTCCTACGCGAGAGGCAACGTGTATAGACGGATGGAAATAGCTGATTGGCCTGCCTGCGACCACTTTTAGAACCCAAATGGTTGCTCGGCATAACCCTCACCACACCTTACGTCTCTTTTTCGTAATGGTGACCATATCACTAGGGATATCGCTGAAATTAAGAACAGCGGTATCTTGCTCGGGGTTTAAATCCGGCGGCCCTCAAAATATGAGAATTTCCCAAATCCCAGATCACCGGGTTACATGTTAGATACTACCGGGAATGCACGGTTATCATTTAAGATATACTCTAACCTACCATTTCCTAGGTTTATGCCTCCGGGCTCCACATTAATCATAACACTCTTTTTAAAAATGTCCATGGGTCGCATGGTACTTTTTATCTGGGGTGCAAATAGCCCCATATCCTAATGGCCATACAGACCGCCATTGTAGCCTCGTTATCTGACGGGACTCGGGGCCCGGTGAGGGTTGCTGCCCCCTTTACAAGCTCCTGTATATTTAGAAGTTCCCCAATTTTACCTATTGACCTTTCCTCTATTCAGATACCCGGAGCGTAGGCCTTATAAACTTCAAGTACGTTGATCGGCTATTAACTGATACCCAATTAAAAATATTTTATCAGATATATTATAGGCACACAGAATGGGTCTATACCCAGTCGTAGAGGAAGAAGCGAAGACCCTGGAAACCGTAGGCGGGTTCCGTTTGAGACAGTTATGTGATGTAAAAGCGCCAACTAGAACAAGACCGCGACAGCAGCGTAAAGCACTATGTAAGAAGTACCATAGAGCTTTCAATATCGATGGACGGGGCTGATACTGCCCTTATGACAACCAGCATGGGGCTACGGCGGCAGGTGTTGGGTTGTTAGCTTCATCGTGGCTACCCCGTAGTGCTAGGCATTGAAATAACAGCTGGGGTGGCAGGGTGTTAGGGTTGGTGCTTAAGTTTGCATCCCGCAGACTGCATCGTGGGCATTGAAACACGACGAGATCAGGGTTCTGGCGAAGCAAAGCTGAACACAGTAAGTGGCGTATATCCACTGCACTCACTAACAGTAAGATCTCAGAGGAGGAGTTTAGTTCAATCCTCTCTGAACTCACAAAATATAACAAAATGAAACAAGAGATTCGATCCAAGTCTCGTAAAGTCTGCTATCAGTGAGGATGAGAAAAAGTACATAGAACAAGGGGTGAAAAAGCCCAGCAAGCCTTTATTACAAACACCAAAGAGATCATAGGCGATTCACATTAAACTGTTTCATCGAGGTAAACATGGCATAGCGGCACAATAGTGTCATAGCGGCATGTTAGAGCATAAGCCAGTATTGGATGATGCAATCCCAGGATAGACCCGTTAAACCAACACATTTCAACCATGTTCCGGTAGCTCAGTCGGTTAAGTGGTGCGGCTAGGAGGTGTAACATTGAAGCGTTCGCATCCGCTAGCGTCCCAAGCTTTTTATAGTAGGGGTAATGGTAGCAAGAGCTGGGGTCCGACCAAAGCCTTATTTGGGAAATAAGGCTTTGCAGAAACTTTGTTGAAAGTGATCCAAAACCCCATTGTATATACTACTTATTAAATAACTTGTATATGACGATATTAAATAACTTGTATGTCAGGATATTAAATAACTTGTATATGACGTTATTTGATAACCTGTGTATGACGATATCAAATAACTTGTATAGGCGATATTAAATAACTTGTATATGATGACATCAAATACCTTGTATATGACGATATTAAATACTTTGTAGCTGACGGTATTAAATACCTTGTAGCTGACAGTATTCAATACCTTGTATATGACGGTATTAAATAACTTGTATATGACGATATTAAATAACATGTAGCTGTCGATATTCAATAACTTGTATATGGCAATATATTAAATAACTTGTATATGACGATATTAAATAACTTGTTTATGACGACATTAAATAACTTGTATATGACGATATTAAATAACTTGTATATGACGATATAAAATAACTTGTATATGATGATATTAAATAACTTGTGGCTGTCGATATTCAATAACTTGTATATGACGATATTAAAAAACTTGTGTATGATGATATTAAATAACTTGTATAGGACGATATTAAATAACTTGTATGTCAGGATATTAAATAACTTGTATATGACCCTATTAAAGTACTTGTAAATAACGTTATTAAATAACCTGTAAATGACGATATCAAATAACTTGTATATGACGATATTAATTAACCTGTGTATAACGATATTAAATTACTTGTATATGACGATATTTAATAACTCATATATGACGATATTAAATAACTTGTATATGATGATATGACATAACTTGTATATGACGATATGAAATAACTTGTATATGACGATATTGAATTTCTTGTAGCTGTCGATATTCAATAACTTGTGAATGATGACATCAAATACCTTGTATATGACGATATTAAATACCTTGTAGCTGACGGTATTTAATACCTTGTATGACGATTTGGTATTCAATACCTTGTTTATGACGGTATTAAATAACTTGTATATGATGATATTAAATAACATGTAGCTGTCGATATTCAATAACTTGTATATGGCAATATATTAAATAACTCATATATGACGATATTAAATAACTTCTATATGACGACATTAAATAACTTGTATATGACGATATTAAATAACTTGTATATGACGATATAAAATAACTTGTATATGACGATATTAAATAACTTGTAGCTGTCGATATTCAATAACTTGTATATGACGATATTAAACTTACTGACTGAGTTTAGTTTTACGCCGCTTTTAGCAATATTCCAGCAATATCACGGCAGGGGAAACCAGAAATGGGCTTAACACAATGTGCCCATGTGGGGAATCGAACCCGGGTCTTCGACGTGACGAGCCAACGCTTTAACCACTAGGCTACCCACCGCCCCGACGATATTAAAAACTTGTAATATGATGATATTAAATAACTTGTATAGGACGATATGAAATAACTTGTATGTCAGGATATTAAATAACTTGTATATGACCCTATTAAAGTACTTGTAAATAACGTTATTAAATAACTTGTAAATGACGATATCAAATAACTTGTATATGACGATATTAATTAACCTGTGTATGACGATATTAAATTACTTGTATATGACGATATTTAATAACTCATATATGACGATATTAAATAACTTGTATATGATGATATGACATAACTTGTATATGACGATATGTAATAACTTGTATATGACGATATTAAATTTCTTGTAACTGTCCATATTCAATAACTTGTGCATGATGATATTAAATAACTTGTATATGACGATATTAAATAACTTGTATGTCAGGATAATAAATACATCGTATATGACGTTATTTGATAACTTGTGTATGACGATATCAAATAACTTGTATATGGCGATATTAAATAACTTGTATATGATGATATAAAATACCTTGTATATGACGATATTAAATACCTTGTAGCTGACGGTGTTAAATACCTTGTAGCTGACGGTATTAAATAACTTGTATAGGACGTTATTCAATAACTTCTATATAGCGATATTAAATAACTTGTATATGACGTTATTCAATAACTTGTATATGACGATATCAAATAACTTGTATATGACGATATTAAATAACTTGTATATGACGATATTAAATAACTTCTGTATGACGATGTTAAATAACTTCTGTATGACGATGTTAAATAACTTCTGTATGACGATGTTAAATAACTTCTGTATGACGATGTTAAATAACTTCTGTATGACGATGTTAAATAACTTCTGTATGACGATGTTAAATGCACAACAGAAAAAGGGGTATTGTTATGAATCTACACTTTAATAATGAAGAAAGAAAACAATTGTTCGGACTTGGGAGTCAACATGACATGTTATGAGAAAAAATATAACTCTTGAATAACACATTGATTCACTAGTTCCGCAGCAGGACAGGGTGTCTTTGAAACATCCAAAGCTCTTTCACGTCATTAATCTTGTGACTTAAATACCAAACAATAAAGTAAGTACAGGTTTCGATTGTTCCAGTGCTGACGTCACAATCTATATGTCCATTCATGACCATATATCGGCATCAATGCTCTCTGCATTTTTAACACATATTTCGCAAAAAATATTTATTTGTTAAGACTAAACAGACTTTTGATTCATGCATTAAAACCATCCCTTGACGTCTTCTTATAGTTAGGGTTACAATGTTAATCGATGGAAGTATTATCAGGAAAAGCGACATGGCTTTACTGTTACTGTTCCTGTTCATATGAATATATCCCCGTGCGTCTTAAGACGGCTGCTAGGAAAGCTAATGTCCATCTGCTTGACCTTAAGGGCGCAACAACTGGACTGAATGTGAAATGTCGATACCCCAAAGATTCACTGGTGGTACACTTGTTGGAGGTTTTAATCATCACTTCATTGTTCGGCTTTGAGTTGATATTCTTTTTTCATCATATATTTTGCTGTTGCTGAGTCATAAACAACTATTACAATTATATGTGTGCACACTCTTACCTTAAATCATCAATAAAAACAGCAAAAGAGCATGGCTACCAGGCAACACAAAAGCAAATATTTTCCCACTGACGTATGTAGTAAGGTTATAAGGTTATAAAATTAACTGGGTCATCAACAACTATTACAACACACACTTACCTTAAAGCAGCAAGAAAAATAAAGGAAAGACGCAGCTTAACCAGCTCCTTATCCGAGCACAGGAAACTAAACAGACTAACCCCAGTTCCGCACAAAATACCTTTGTCACATTGAGCATAAGTCATCCTGTTAAATCGCACAATAGATATTGAACAGCATGGTCAGTTGCAATAACTGGATATTTAAAAAAACACAAACAACTTACACCAAATCATCCAATCACAGTTGTCAGATGATTCAGTCCTCACGGATGCCTCGTGTTAAATGACTGTTTCTGATTGGGTGTGGTAGATCATCTGAGATACAATTATTATCTTCGCAAACGCCCTACAAGCAGTCTTATCTCACACGACATTTGAGCCTATTTGTCGAGGGGGCAGGGTACACTGCAACACAGAGGGTACATCAGACGCTTCATGATACCGCTACAATGTTCACTGAACTGCAATCATATCATGGCGTCGTCAACTAATGCATCAGTTGCATCGCTTTCCTACTGAAACAGTTGAGGCGTCTTTTCAATTTCAATTAATTTCAACCCTGTGAATAGATTATTACATACAACTCATTCATTCGTTTATGTTTATTTCAATACATGTAATGCTTCATTTTAAGAGCTCAAACTCAAAACATTTGACACATAAACGCTCAGTTGCATATGCTGATTACAGTTCTTAACGGTGATGTCAACTGTGGACATAGAATCCAGCTAGTCCAAACCTGGATCGCTAAAGAATCTGTATCGAAACGTCACACTCATGAAATATAAGAAGTTGTTATACATAAAGCTTGTCAATATTGTACTTTCAAACGTCTAAAGTGCCATACAAAGAAGTTTCCAAACCTGATTCCAAACACGCAGGATCACATGGAAATGCTTAATTTCATGCAGCTTTGTAATGCAGTCTTCCTATCTTTCAAAGTCACAAGTAACGTCCACTGACAGATAAATATGATCTTCTAGTAGATATTTCAATAGGTCAGTCATCGATAACAGGAACCCTTCAGCATCACCGTAGGCCATAGTCCCTTTATGTTCTGAGAAACATGTTAATGCCAAGTACGAATTATCACAGGTACTTATCACAGGTGCAAATTACCAGTAATGAACGTACATGACAGATTCGCTATAGTATTATTTATGACATTGTTTAATTATTAGCCTGATTTCGTTAATACATTTATGTAATAAATATACTTTTGTCCGACATTGACAAATGGTATGTACCGTTGCTGTACATTTTCATTGCGGTCACATTCTTGAACGCAATCTTTAGACACGAATCAAATGTGAACATCACTCCAGCGCTGAGAAATTTCGATACAGACACTCTTCTTACTCTTGTCTTACATTTGTATCTCAGGTCCCCATAATCTGTAGCGTTAATGCCTAAATTAGATCTTATAACGCCCGTGACAAATACATCATCCATAGGGATAAAGCGCGTCACTGAGGACGCATGGTAAAGCTTGAACAAAACGTCTTTGGATACAATAAAGCCAAGTCCTTCACAAAAATCGGGCCAAGTTTTAAACGGATATTGGGCTGTTGAAACGTACCATTTCACTGTAGGATTCCTCCATGGGACTAACCTGTGAGCTATTGAGCCTAGGAGCTGATTAGTAGGTTCCTTCAGCTGAGTGAGATACTTGACAATCATATATGGGTTCATAAACATGTCATCATCCATCTTCAACACAAAGGCTGCTTCGGGACAATGGTTCAGCATCCAGTGATAACCCATTATGTGTTTTATACTCAGATTTCTATACACATCAATGAAATTACCTTGAATCATGTCTTTGAATTCGTTAGCTTCTCTTACGACACTGGTTTGAAGTGTTTCATTATTTGAAACGCCGACGGTAAACACAAGAACGACTGTTTTATTCCACGCTTTACGAACGCTTCCAAAGGTTTCTCGGATTCGACGTCGATAATTGAAATGACCCCAAGGCTGAGTGAACAATCGTTAGTAGATACACGTGACCTATCTGACAGAGGTTAGAGTTCAAGATGAACTGATACTGATGCAGATTTACAAGAGGATGCCTCTCTTCACCTTCCTTTAATAGAGAATAGTTGAACAACCCAGGTATCTGTTCAAAAGCGGGATGTTTGAGTGGAAGGATTTCACTGGAGACAGTGTCGATGGCCTTTTTGCTTGTCATGTCTATCCCCGTGGACCCTGCCCAGGTGGCGTGGACCGTGGTCCTGTAGGCCTGGGACTGGAGATGGGAACCCGACAAGGTACAGGTAGAGTGACACCACGACGTTCACGGCTACAAACAAGGGGAACACTCGCCTCCGGGTCCTCCTCTTGCAAATGGATGTAACCCTGCCAATGACATCTGGAAGAAAATCAATAGCAACATGTCAGAATGAGAGAAACACAGCAATAACTCCCAGCTGAAATAGACTCTGCTGTTGATAGTTTACCATACTTTATTGAAGAAATACATTTTTCTTTATCAACATGTACATGTATAGTGTTAAAAGCATAGTTTGCCCCAGAACTATCTTACTTAAAGCAAGAAGTCGCTTGTTTTGGGTACAATGTGTGAAGCCAATTGATGATGTTCCCAGCCGTTGTATTCCTGAAATATTACTAAATAATAATAAATAATAATAATAATTCATCTATATAGCGCCTAGTATCCATCTGACTACTTGCTCACGGGACGCTGTAATCAGAATCTGATTATTATTACCCCGGATAACCGAAGCTGCCTGCTAGGCGCTAAAGGTTATAGTCACACGACTAAAATCAGCATATTTAACCTTTTTCAAACACTTAGGAGATAAACATCATGTGTTGGCCAATTTCAGGTGTTATTGAGTATTTGAAGCACGGGAATTCATTTGGAACCGACGGCGTGAGCCGGGGTTTCGAATGAAATATTCCCGTGCTTCAAATACTCAATAACACCCGGAAATCGCCAACACATGATGTTATCGACATTGTAAACACAAAAGTAAACCAAAAGGTCCACACGTTTTCTGTCTGCACTCATTGACATCGAGTACGGGTACAGCAGTGAAATGTCATCAGCCGGTCGTTTCGGCTGTCTCCCATGGTGGCATTTGGAACTGCTCATTTGTGAGGTCATTCGGACTTTACGTCACAATATGATTTTAATGACGTCATCACAGCTGACGACGTAACAATACAATGGTGTGAGCGATGTTTGTATGTATTAAAACGCAGAGAATTTCCGGGAATCAAATACCATTTGATCACGTTTTTCAACCAATCAGATTAAAGAACACAGTGACTTTTGGTTTACAATGTATATTTGACACTGTTATCAAGTGATATGTTCTTCAATGAAATTCTGGGGCAAGGAGTTCGCCATCACATAGTGGCCTCTGCTTCATATCAGCAGATGGGACTTCCTGATACGTAACTATCCTGATATAGCGTAGTATGTATGTAGACATATGTGTCGCGATCTTGTAAGGGCTTACTAGAGTTTGATAGACACTACAGGTCCACATACACAAGCTGCTAAGATAGGCTGTTGGAGTTTGGTACCATATATACAAAGCTAAAGATATTCTGCTACAGTTTAGTAGATACTACAGGTCCACATACACAAGCTGCTAAGATAGGCTGCTGAAGTTTGGTACCACATACATAAGCTCAAGTTATACTACTACAGTTTAGTAGATACTACAGGTTCACATACACAAGCTGCTAAGATAGGCTGCTGGAGTTTGGTACCACATAAACAAGCTAAAGATATACTGCTACAGTTTAGTAGATACTACAGGTTCACATACACAAGCTGATAAGATAGACTGCTACAGTTTAGTAGATACTAGAGGTTCACATACACAAACTGATAAGATAGACAGCTACAGTTTAGTAGATACTACAGGTTCACATACACAACCTGAAGATAGATTGCTACAGTTTAGTAGATACTACAGGTTCACATACACAAGCTGCTAAGATAGGCTGCTGAAGTTTGGTACCACATAAACAAGCTAAAGATATACTGCTACAGTTTAGTAGATACTACAGGTTAACATACACAACCTGAAGATAGTCTGCTACAGTTTAGTAGATACTACAGGTTCACATACACAAGCTGCCAAGATAGACTGCTCCAGTTTAGTAGATACTACAGGTTCACATACACAAGCTGATAAGATAGACAGCTACAGTTTAGTAGATACTACAGGTTCACATACACAAGCTGCTAAGATAGACTGATCCAGTTTAGTAGATACTCCAGGTTCACATACACAAGCTGCTAAGATAGACTGCTAGAGGCTGGTACATACCAGCGGATCACATACACAAGCTGATAAGATAGACTGCTAGAGGTTGGTAGATACTACAAGTTCACATGTACAAGCTGCCAAGATAGACTGCTAGGGTTTGGTAACACATATACAAGCTGATAAGATAGACTGCTAGAGGTTGGTAGATCCTACAAGTCCACATATACAAGCTGCCAAGATAGACTGTTAGGGTTTGGTAACACATATACAAGCTGCCAAGATAGACTGCTAGGGTTTGGTAACACATATACAAGCTGCCAAGATAGACTGCTGGGGTTTGGTAACACATATACATGCTGCCAAGATAGACTGCTACGGTTTGGTAACACATACACAAGCTGATAAGATAGACTGCTAGAGGTTGGTAGATACTACAAGTCCACATATACAAGCTGCCAAGATAGACTGCTAGGGTTTGGTGACACATATACAAGTTGCTAAGATAGACTGCTAGGGTTTAGTAGATACTACAAGTCCACATATACAAGCTGCCAAGATAGACTGCTAGGGTCTGGTAACACATATACAAGTTGCTAAGATAGACTGCTAGAGGTTGGTAGATACTACAAGTCCACATATACAAGTTGCTAAGATAGACTGCTAGGGTTTAGTAGATACTACAGATACTCACGTTGGCCAGTTCTTTCAACACCATATGATCACTACATGTTTCAAACAAAACCATAAATCGATTGAAGACATACATATGTAAATAACAGAACCAACAAACCTGCGACTTGAGAGAACATGTCTCCTACCTCCCTTCAGTTCCTAGATCGAAATTTTATAGAACTTTTCATCAGTGTTCAGTTAAATGTATACTGCAAGCTGCGCCACTTACACGTCAATATACGTGCTCTTTCATCTACATTGTCGATTAGCGACTACTGTTTCATTTTCAACAGTCGGTCCTCGGGCTTTGTAGTTGTCAGAAAATCTTTAAACTCCCTCTGTTGCCAGGGCAGTTACGAACATAGGGTTCGTTGTCAAGAGTCGAACAACTTGATTGTGTCTTTAGGGTATCAGTAGGCTTTGAGAGTGATATAACGCAGCTTTGACATCATTTCATTCAGAGTGATATGGGAGGGTGTGGTGTATGTCTTGCACGTATAAAACGTAATACGGGTTGGTCTTAAACATATTCAGGTCAAATTGGGCACGGCCAGGGGACACAACTCTGCACAACGAAATCCACCCTTCAGCGACTGGGATACTGGGATAATTAGTCAAGAAAATCACGTTCGTGCCCATTGCAGTCTGCGTTGACGTGTAGACGGGCCACGGAAGGGGCTGTAGGCTCGAATACAAGCCATACCAAGTACTGTTTGTCTGCTGATGGCGTGTCGTAGTGCTGTTGCTACCGTTGACGTCACCGTCACAAATCTGTTCCGGATGTGGATCTGGCGGATGTAGCGGTCTTCGGCCTGTGTCGTGAATCTTGGTCTTCCCTATCTTGGGCGGTTTTGGGTCTGGCCTATTTGCTGATAGCGATTTATCAATTTGCTGATGGTGGCCTGGCTGCAGGTAGTTCTTCCCTGCTGATGTTGTTAAGCCCCAACCTTGGCTTATATGTTTATATAAATTAACAGGGGATGGGTGAGTGTGATTTTAGGCCGCACTTAGCGATATTCCAGCAATATCACGGCTAGAGACATCAAACAATGGGGTCACACATTTTACCCATGTGGGTAATCGAACCCGTATCTTCGGTAAACGCCTTAACCACAAGGCTAAGCCAAAGCCCACAATTCACATTTTCATATTCATGGATGAATGAATGTATGAATACTCTTTCAAACTGCGATAAAATATTCTACACTATTTAAAGATATTGTAATCAACATTTAGAGAACATTTGTAAAACGATAAACTGATCAAACTAAGGGGATCAGTAGGCCTAATATTCGGGGAATCTTTGTAAAATGGTGAGCTTAGATATTAAAGAAAGAGATATAATCCTTTTATTCAGGATTTTACCACGCCTGTTTCCCTTACATCTGTTATATTTGGGGTTGCACTTCTTCAATACATTCGTCACCACTCGCCCCTTTTCCGTTACCTCCATTCGGCGAGTTAGTCACGAATGCTTGCAAACGTCCGTACGCCCATTATGTATTCATTGAAGCGCCTTAAAATATAAACAAGGGTAGTAGCCAACCACATCCGACTGACTGAAGCCCACACAAGAGGATTGTCGACACTTATTTCACAAATTACTTGCAAGGTGAGGTGAGGTGATATGGGGTTTAACGTCGTTCTTGAGAATATTTCGCTCATATGTCGACGTGCATGCGTGTGTATGTGTATGTGCGGCTGCTTGTACTAGCCCAGACTTAAGCTGGTTCTTTAGTGCTAGCCCACTGAGATACCATGCCGCAGTGAAGCATGAATGCCCCACTCAGACACATTATACTGACTCCGAGCCGACCAGTCCTTGTTGGACCCATTAATGCCGAGCGCCAGGCAGGGACCAACAAGTACCATATTTTAACGTCTTTTGGTATGACGCGGTCGGGGATCGAACCCGCGACCTTCCGCTCTCCGGGCGGAAGCTCTAACCACTACACCACGGAGGCGGTCTTACTTGCAAGGGTAATGGATAAATAAACATGTCATTATATGGGTATTTAGTTGGTATAGATCTAAGACATTTGCCTATTAATGGAGCTCCAACACCATGGAGCCAGCTGCCACTCGAACTTAGACAAACAACATCCCTTGATTCCTTCAAATGTGCCTTTAAAACTCTTCTCTTTAGAAAATACTACACTGACTAACAAACATACCCTCAAAAGTTTCAACTATTTTATGTACAAATGTTTTATATCTTGTAGCACTCCAGCCACCTTTATATGTAGCGCTTTGAGCATACATTTTTGTATGGAATCCAGCGCAGTATAAATACACATATTATTATTATTATTATTATTATTATTATTTACAATAATGTGCGGTTGTAATGGTTAGGCATCAAGCAAAGTGTCCCTGACCTTGGCAAATTCATGGGCAGGGTGCTGACAATACGATGCATTCAGCATTACGGAATTAAGATATGTTTCTTTGTTTTCTGTAATACATGAATGAAACTAACCGAGATACATATTTAGAGTGTAGGATGTGTTAAAGTTTTCTTGTTTGCGTTATAGACTGACTTTCTTCATTCATGTAGGCTATCTCGCCATCCTATTGCGTATGTGTTTCTAATAGCAAAGGTATAACTTTGCAACAGTTAGAAATATCACAACCCTGGTGATAGACTAGCCAGTGTGTGCCAGGTATAGCCTCGGTATTTGCCGTTAATTTTTTCCATTGTCTTTCACGACTTATCTATTTTGACACAGAGAACGTAAGTGAATGATGTATCTTAGGGACAAATATCACAGTTGATTTGCTTGAATATTTTAAGTGGTAATTCTGAATGCAGTACATTTACATTGGATCATCTCGCAAAGGGCGAAGCTGAAGCTGAACGTGTGTCAATGCATTTGCACACAACGTTTACATACTATTAAATGTCCTCTCCATTTTGCAGGCGACAAAGTCGTATGGGTGTGGGTGATTTTGTTTTAACAGTCACATTTTGTCTATTTGTCTATTTCAATCTATGGGCATATTTTGATGACTGGCTGCATTATTACAAGACGTGGTGATGGAACAACCTGTTGGTTACACCATTGACTCGTGGCGACGTGTTCGATACTCACGATGGGGACAACATGGAGATCCGAGTTTTGGTGTCCAATGCTGTGAGGTGAGGTGAGGTGAGGTGAGGTGTGGTTTAACGTCGTACTTAAGAATAATTCGCTCATACGATGACGTGCATGCGTGCGTATGTGTGGCTTCTTCTACTAGCCCAGACTTAAGCTGGTTTTATAATGCTAGCTCGGTTATCTCCCAATTGACAGAGACCCATTTGACAGACAGTCGATTGACAGACACTGAACTAGAAGGTTGATTAGGGTAACACCTACGGGTATAATGGAACAGTCCACTTTCTAGTGAGTAGAGTAGGGTGAGCCTGAGACAGGTTCGTTACTGAGATGTTTGACTGTGTGTAAATATAACTTTGTTCTGATTAAATAATCTGTCTTCTCTTCTCAAAATTGTTTTTACTATCAATTTATCTACTAAATTATTACTAAATAAATCATAATTAAGTGTACTCTTGTAATCTTGTATGCAACACATAACTTCCATATTCCTCCATATGAATAATATTTAGGTGCACATTTTTCTATCTCATGGATATAACGTTTAGATGATGCAACAAATTCGCAATTTCTAATAGCTAAGGGAATATTATTCCACATTTTAACTGCTGATGGAATAAAAGAAGATGCAAGCGTGTGTATGTGTGGCTGCTTGTACTAGCCCAGACTTAAGCTGGTTTTATAGTGCTAGTTCATTGAGATACCATGCCGCAGTTAAACATGAATCCCCACTCAGACACATTATACTGACTCCGAACCGACCAGTCCTTGTTGTACCATAAGTACCATGTTTTAACGTCTTTTGGTATGACGCGGCCGGGAATCGAACCCGCGACCTTCCGCTCTCCGGGCCAATGCTGTGATACTGCAGGAATATTGCAAAAAGAAAAAGCGTAAAACCATACTCACTCACTCAACCAACCAACCAACCATCGAGCCAGCCAGCCAGCCACTCACTCACTCACTTTTTTCACCGACGCACTCAACCACTTGTTACAACGTGAATAGCCCTTTATACGAAATGTAAACTGTATAGGTATGCTTTCAACCTTATCTTTAGTAAAGGGGCATCGTGTTTGAACCAGGAGACTATATAAGGGGAGTGGTCACTCCTCGGAAAGTCCCTAAGCTATGCCTCGGCTCGTCACGTGACCAGTGTAGCCAATATGGCGGCAGCGTAGTTTTAAGATTGAGCCCGGTTTATTTTCAACAGCTGATTACATACGCTGAGTGTTGTGACAACTGAAAACCTACATGTAGAAGATAAGTTACCTATTCTGTCACTTCATTTCAAGTCAAATAATTGTTATTAGTGTCGAGTATTAGTACAGTAGATTTGTTGTAAAGTTTCAAGTCGGCATGTTGTGGCTCACTGGCTTCAATTCTCAGTACACAGCGAAGAAAGACTAAATTCTATCGCTAAAGGCTTCTTTCACATATTCGTTTTAATTTTTAGAAGGGAAAAATACCTTTAGTTGAAAGCTGTTTTGCAAGTAATAGTGATAGTTTTATAACTAAAAAATTGTTAGGGGTGTATTTGAGGGTGTGTGAAAATATGACATATCGCCGATCTGCCATTGAAATACTACAGGGCGTTGTTTGAGTGTTTCTAGTTATTGTTCTAAAACAACTTTCACATGCACCTTTAATTTTTATGAGGGGAATATACCATCAGGGTGAAAGGTTCTTGCAAGTAATAGTGTTAGTTTTATAATTTAATTTTTTGTTTGGGGTGTATTTAAGGTGTGTGAAAAATATGACATATCGCCGATCTGTTCCGATACGCAATTGATGCTTGTGATGCTTGAGTGTTATAGTTCTAAAACTTCTTTCTTTTTGTTGATCTTAGTATTTGACAAAACTGGAAAGGTGTTTACAACGCTTTGTGATAGTTCTAAACTTTCTGTTTTGAGGGGTCTGTGACAGTGTCAGTTAACATTCTGTCAATGCCCATGTCATTCCACACATGCAATAAGATATCTGAATTAGTTACTAATGTAAAACATGTCTCAAAGTAGATTTTTAAAAAAAAGGACAGCTGATGTTAACACATGTGTTCTGCCGATAGTTTTGCGTTCTTTAACATGTTTGGGGAGGGATGGCCGTGATGTATCATTTATCCTTTCAATCATTCACATATGTTATTTTTCTTTTGTTCTTTTTCTTAATTTCTTTCATTAATTCACATATAATTCTTGCTCTTAATTAATTCATTCATTCATTGTAAAATTCCGACTGACACAATACACTGGCTGAAGTACAGTTAAACCCAGCCGAAGTTGCGCTGGGAACGAACCAAGTCACTGTGTGCGTTGGAGCATGACGAGGCACACGCTAATTAGTACAAATGGTAAAAAAGCCAGCAGTGACCTATCCCTAGACTAACAACTAGTCTCTGAAATGAACATATTTTACTGAAAAAAGTTCATAGTAAAAATATAAAATATAATGAAAAGGAGCCCTGCGAGTTTCTTCATTTTCCTGAAGCTGAGGAAATCTAGAGTTGCCACATTCTCTAGGCTTGTGTGGGCTTTCTTGGATATATTTGCTTCAGGGTCTGTACGACAGACTAACCTATCCCCTGTTGTAGAGTATCACTGTTTGAACCGAAGGAAGTAGTCACACAAACGCATTTGGCGAACGATAATTCACAGTCCTTTGTGTAAAAAATACCAGAGACCATATACCGGTATATGGTCTTTGTGCTGTCTGCGCTCTGGTGTATTGACTTCAACGCAAACTGCTTGTCAGTGTCGTATTTATTCAGTCCTTAGATTGAAATTACACTGATCGCTTATATATAGTAAAAAGCTGTAAACAAAACAAAGGCCTGAATTACAATGGAGTTCCATAAATCCTATGTCCTATTTCAAAGTAACTGTACCTTATAACATGAAGCAGATAGGATAATATACAAAATAAGACTACAGTAATTGATACAGGTTGAAAGGGGAAATATATCCTAATTACAAACCTTTTACACTAGCATAAGTTGACGAAGTTCAAAGGGTTCCTTACATCAAACTTATCTCAATTTTAGGCCAGGTAAAACATACACACAAATTTACTACATGTATCTTTCCTGACAGATACACTTTACAGAGTGAAAATAAACAAATTCAAATTAAATGTACTGAAATTAATGCAATCGAGCCTATATGTAGATAAAGCATGTGACCAAAACCTGTGCTATTTTACCGATAGATGAAATCACTTTAATTTACACTAAATTTGCCCTAATAGGTACATAGATGTAGAATAACAATACTCTAGACGTAAGAAATGAAGAGTACTTACATCTTAGTTGTCTTATATGTTCCGATGCAATCGGATGACTTATTATTTCCTAATTTTCCATTTTACTGCCCATAAAGCATGGCCGGAGCCTCTTGCTAGCCAAGCGCGATAACTCTAAACCCCTGACGTTAAATAAGACCGTTATAAAAAAAATACGCCTTTGACGGACGTAATCAAAGGGAGATAATTTCATCAACCTAATGTGACAAATCCTGTTCAGAAGGAGTAATCTACTACTGTTACTGATGTAACGTAACAGTCTCTGAAAATACGAACAATGTCCTCGCGAAGACCTGTTTGTGTATGTCACGTGGTCGATTCAAACGACAGGGCGTGTCCTTCCTTCGGCCTGCTCTGACCTGGTTTAGGTCACCAGATAACTTGACTGACCCTCTCCGCGTTTGGGGAAGGCAGTGGCGTGCTACGGTGACAGTGTAGCTATTGTGCTGTCGCTGACGTAGACTTTTGCAGGTCAATGATTCAATGTCAGCCAACACTAATCGTCCTTTTGCTCATATAGTCTATCGATTTAGTGAAAATACAATAACTTCCTGATTCAAAATAGCCAAGCAGGTGGTTCTATAAACTATGTATAATTTGATTTGAACTTACGTATGTTAATATCTTTTTAACATCCGCGCGTTGATATGTTATTATTCAAAAGTCTACATGATATAGTAGGATTCTTGTGAATATGGAGAGATATGGTTGAGTTTCATTCCTAATTTTACGCATAATTCAATTTTGTCAACCCCTTTCGTAAATCCCTCAGTTGCAAAAAGCTAATTTTCGGCGATTGGTGACGATACCGACGTCAGTCATTTTTACATAAGTTCTAATTGGTTCAAGCTGAATGGAGGAATTATGACAAAATAACAGGGTAGGGATAGGAGCTGACTCCAAATTCTTTGCCCATTCTTGGGCGTGACTTCCCGCCGATGTAGGATTGTCGGAAGGAAAGCTTTAAATAATGAAATCCTATGTTTACAGGCCGTGTGCAAAATGTGCACCCGTGTGCAAAAGCAGTGGCCTCCAAATAAGGACCTAAATACTTCTCACATCTGACTCGATAGTTGAGAGAAAAGGGAGCGTTTAAATCGACTTCACGACAAGTGCAACCAAATGAAGTGCCCAACGTGTAACAAGGAAGTTTACTTCGGTATGTTTTAATCATTTTCCTTCGTTTCTTTTTTCTTTCTACCCAGTGTTAGCGCTTCACACAGGCATAATTCTGTAAATATAGAATTGTTATTGCAATATTGTGTATATGTGTGGGCTGTGAGACAATCAACTACCGATACGAATTAATTGTCATTCGGAGCAGTCATGTCAGGTCGCTTAAATATATGTGCAGTGTTTTATAGCAAAGTATCTTTTTCAGTAATACCGTGTATATATAGCATGTATGTAGGTAAAGGATGTACATGTGACAGATACCTATATGTAACTGCATCACCTGCACCATCTCATTCACTACTAGTTCCCCCAATTGAACCGGGGTTTTGGCGTGGCGAGCGACGGCTTTAACCCCTAGACAACTACACTGCTGAGAATATCCATGAAATATCCATGCAAGTCTATCGTGAAAATGACACCGGCTCCCAGGTGTTGCCCGATACCATCTCTCATCTAGCGTATATTAACAAATGCATAGCGTATGTGTCACAACACGTAAGGGACATCGTGTACATTGCCGGTGTCAACTGCGTGAAAATATATCACAATATACAGGACGAGAAGGATTGAAATAATACACAGGATTGTATGGCGACATCACCAGTGCCGTTTTAGTGAGAATATACTGTGCCCTAACAAGATCACTGAAACTTCAAATCTGCAGGTTTGTACTGGTCTCGCCAATGGTCACAGCCCATTGGCGGATCCGGAGGAAGGGGGGTGTGTGTGTGTCAGGAGTTCGATCCCCCCTGACTGTCTACTGCCGAACGATGGCAGATTATTGGACTTAGAGATAGCGGAATGTCTTTGAGAGCTATTGGTAGAAGAACAGGTCGTCACCGCTCGATAATAAGCCGTTTAATTGACAAACATCGACAAACGAATGATGTGAGATCTGGCAGATCGAAAATAACATCTGTAAGAGAGGATGACGACTTTTGAGGGTCGATAGACGAAACCCCTTCGCAAATTCGACACAATTGAGAGACCAGTGGTACACTAATCAGAGACTCTCTACAAGGACTGTTAGACGGCGCCTCAGAGCAGCAGGTTTCAATGCCAGAAGACCAATAAAACGACCTGAACTAACTCGTTGGCACATGCGTGAAAGTTTGACGTGGTGTCGTATCAGATCCAGCTGGAATTTGATGCACTGGAGACGGATCCACCAGTGAGATGGGTGCAGGGTGCTTTTGCGGATGGTAGATGGTAGAGTGCGTGTCTGGAGACAACAAAACGCGAGATTTACCGCTAAAACATCCAGACAACTGTAGCATGTGGAGGGATCAGTCATGATCTGGAGTTGTGTATCCTACGACTGCAAAATGCCTCTTATGACAGTCAGAGGAACCTTAATTGTCAACAATATCAGGATGCCATCTTACGTCCAGTTGTTCCCTCATTTCGATAACCACCCTCTGCGCACAAGACCTGTCTACATGGACGACAATGCTAGACCACACAGATCCAGAGCAGTAACCGAGTTATTGAGACAAGAAGCCATCACCACCCTGCCATGGCCAGCGTGTAGTCCGGATCTGAACCCAATCGAGCACGTTTCGGACATTTTGGTAGGACAATCAGGAACCGTGATCCCCAGTACAGAATCTGGCTCAGCTGGAAGCAGCACTTCATGCAGAATAGAACAGGTTGCCTCAGACACGCATTCAAAGAATTGTACAGAGTATGAGACGGAGGGTCAAGCAGTCATCAATGTTCGTGGATCCTACACACGATATTAAGTTTTCCTTGCTCAGAATAACTTGCAAATGGATAATGAACATTTCTGACACCTAATATAATCAGTGCCTTGCCTAAATTATCCGCATTGAGGATAGTTTTATCATGTGAATTTTTCTGTTGAAATGTTTTCAGCAAAGTTTCATTTTTTCAGTGTACGCACTTAAAATCAGTAAAATCAGTTTGTCACAGTTTGCTTTTGTCATGTGCTATTGAAAAACACGTTTGTTTCTTTGTTTATAACACTTATGAAAATTTCCCACAATCTCAAAAGTGATCACTCAGAAAAATATACACAGCAAAAATAACCTGGTGGAAAGTGGACTGAAACTTAAGTTTCCACCTAGAATCCAGTGAGTTTCCGTTCTTTTACATTGAGTTTCCGCAATAACGGAAAATTACAAGTACCCACTTTCTAAGGGTTTCCGCAAGGTTTCCGTTACCCACACTCCAACAGGTTTCCGCAAGGTATCCGTTACCCACACTCCGACAAGTTTCCGTTGAGTTTCAGTTAACTTTGAATCCATCAGGTTTCCGCAAGGTTTCAATTATTAATAAGACTCCAACAGGTTTCCGCAGAGTTTCAGTTACCAACTATTCGACATAGTTTCCGCATAGTTTCAGTTACCGGTTTCAATTTCAGGTTCACAGGTTTTCATATGCGTTTCAAAGAGCCAAATTTAAACATTGTTCTTTACTCATATCATAAACTCTTGTTAAAAACAATATAAGCAATTTGTTATCATGACATTTACTTTAAGAAAAACAGAATATATAATAAGATTCATTGTTTTATTTTCTCAACATGAATATGAATTAGCATTTAAGGCAAATAAAGATCATACATATAACTAGTAATATAGCACTAAAATACAGGGCAAAACATTTTGGCATAACTCAATCCGGTTTAAGAAATCATATATCATTTATAACAAAGAAGTAATTTTTCATCAGTTAAACTTTCATTCACTTATTATCTTGAAATAGCATGTTAGATATGAAATTTATTTCTAAAATCATGCTAATGGTGAAAAAATAACATTAACATACAACTTAACACAGTAATAAAACATAGCTGCATCGGACATTTATTTGCACGCCTTGGCATTCAGCCACACACACTCTATGTCACAACTATCGCCAAACATCCACTATGATATACATCATACAATAATACAACATACAGCTTACAATACAAAATAAAATAAAAATTACATTATGAAATTGAAAATAAATTCAATTATATTGCAAGAGTTGGTCAGTTAGCCCAATAAGGGGCATCCTGGGTGGAGATCCCTCCGGTTGATTGGATGCCTTATCCTCGTCCTCACGTTGGCCATGACGAGAGCAGTGGAGGTGTAGATTCTTTCCAAGTCCAGTGTCGTCGTGTATGCCCTAAGCTTGCTGGACTCCCAGACAAAGGGACGGAATGCAACTAATTGACGTCATCTTCGTCACTCACGACTGGTGATGTCATGTCTATGGTGAGTGTTGTCGCTACCTTTTCTTTCGTCTATCTGGCCAATCGATAGATGCAAGTCTGTTAAGGCGTTGTGCAAGTTTCTGAAAATGGCAGGTAATAACGAATTACTAGGTTATTTTGATAAATTACACAAACATCAATCAACAAGAAACTGACAATGCCAAGGATGATTTAAAATGAGTAATCCAAAAGGAAGTTTGAATAAAAGAGAACTAAATTGAACAATCACACTTTGCACTAGTTTTCTCAAAACTCAAATTATGCAATTCATCACACTTCATTGACCGAATGAAATATCTTATTTTCTAAAGAGGACGCACAATCTATACAAAATTTGCTCTGAAGTTACATGCTTCCCAGTCCAAAGGTAGTAATACGTTATATATATACATGTATATGAAGATTTATTGCATTTTTTTTATAGTAATAATGATACTAGTAATAGATTTTCATCAAATTGCTATATTAAATCTCTTACAGTTCGTATTGAGCCCATTTCTGGTGTCCCCCGCCGTGATGTTGCTGGAATATTGCTAAAAGCGGCGTAAAACCAAACTCAGTCAGTCAGTCGTATTGTTGAAGGCACAAGTATATTCACCCAGAAGTGACTGTATGTTTACACCATTAAGTCTTTGAGGTGTATTTAGAAGTGAATAATGCAAGACATGAATGTTTACGGATGTCAACGTCTTTATTATGTAAAAACATAATAAAGGAGTTGACATCCATAAACCTTGTCTCTACACTATTAATTGGAAATTATGTACTATTTATAATGAAAGTCACTACAGATAGGTCAAAATTACCTTCACATGTTACTGCTGACCATCCTTGATCATTTGTTATACAGTCTCCAGACTCATCATCAGCTTTGCTGAAAAAAATAAACAATAACACGTTACTTTTCTTTGCATTTCCCCATTCATTCATTCGAGTTTTAAAAAAAACCTTAAACCAGCAGCGACATTTATACCAACAAGCAAACTACAGATTTATCACTTTAGGTTATGCGATGAGTAAGTGAACGGCCTGACATAAACATCCTGATGAATGAAGTTTAGTTATCTCATGTGACATAACCTTGGAGTAATTACGGTATTGTAAAATCAAGGGGTCAGTTTGACTGCAATTTCACACAGGTGTGCAGTTAAGATTTATTTGGTCCAATTTGAAATCATGATTAAGTTACCGGTTATTCAAATCCATTTGCAAATGTAACTTTAGTATGGTTCATTTTGTGAAAATGTATCTAGGGAAGCATAATAATAAAATATTCAAAGTGAAATTATGTCTATGTTTCGTAGTACCATAACACATACCTTCAGTAAGAGAGGGTGATCTTTTCCTCCAGGAGTAGTCGTGACACATGTTTCCTCACAACAGCCTAAATGAATAAAACAAATCCATTAATATATAATCTATTTGCTATATTTTTCAAAATTGTAGTATATTTTTAGATAGACTTATTTTACTTCACCAACCTTAGTTCGAGCAAAACAGTTTATACAGTCATGGGACTTAAATATACGTCCGTCGGCAAAATTCTCATAGACTTGCATGCTATTTTAGTGTAGCTGTGTAATTTTCATTAATTCAGTTTTCCATATTTGGTTGTCAAATTTTGCAGGTTGTTAGAAATCATCTTGGTCACAGATACATAATTTTCCACATTGTAGTTACATGAGCAACATATATATACAACATTGCGTATTCTTTCCCCATAGACCGCCATGTTAAAAATTGCCATAACCATGACACGCACTGAAGTGAAAATAAAACGGAAATTATGTCTTTGTAGCTGAGATGATTCATGACCCATGTGCAAACTATGAACAATATCAAACGGATATTAAATAAATTCAAGACATATTTCTAGCTGCACCAAATTAACATGTAAGTCGAATAATGCATAGTGACGAATACCTATGGCCAGTGGCTGTAATTCGATAGATTAGCTTGTTTACCAATCCAGATTTCTGTACGTAAAGTAAATAATTCATTAAACGTTATTTGACAACAAAATAAATTGGTCTTACCTGACAGGGTCGTGGTACTGCGAGTTTTTCGCAGCCATTTCCATCTTTCTTTTCCAGGTAGCGAATTCTCTCTTCCAGTGCTTTGAGGGAAACTGAGGCGGCTGTGAAAATGGCGTCTCGCAAAGACTCACGGGAAAAACACTTTGTTGTTGTTTTTTTAATCTAAATCTAGCATTACAGTTTGACAATATCTTTCCGCGTTATACAACAAAATAAACATACACTATACACCTAAAATGTCAGCTGTGTGTTTTTTATAATAATTTAGGTAGTCTCGCGTGGACGTGATCCGGTCGCCATTGTTTTATTCGTTTACATTGCCGACATCAAAGGGACTGTGAAAGGTGGAAATGAGCAGATTGAATGTGAGTACCCAAAGTGACAACAGTGGGCTGTTATGGGCTTAAGGGTCTTTTCATCGGATTATGGGCACTAATTGCTCCTCCTCAGTGTCAAGCATCAACATGTAGGCCTAGAGATAATTAACAGTGAATAAATCTGAAAACATATTCACGTTACTTTAATAGTCCTGGGTGCCGTTCCACTAACCGATTTTAGGCCGATTGTAGCCGGTCCCGATCTTACGATCCGATCCAAGCTTAGATCGAGACTCTTTCGTGCGAGAGATAGAGGAATGGGAGGCACGAGTTATCTCCCTTTGCATAGTCTAGCAAATGATGGAAGCAGTTTACGAACCAACTGAATGAGTGAGTGAGTTTAGATTTACGCCGCACTCAGCAATAGTCCAGCTCTATGGCGGCGGTCTGTAAATAATCTAACTAAGATGCATAGCGTTCACTAACATGAGCGTTCATATTAGTGAACGCTATGTATCTTAGCTATAAATAATCGAGTCTGGACCAGACAATCCAGTGATCAACAGCATGAGGATCGATCTGCGCAGTTGGGAACCGATTACATGTGTCAACCAAGTCAGCGAGCCTGACCACCCGATCCCGTTACTGGCCTCTTACGACAAGCATGGGTTATTGAAGTTCAATATTCTAACCCGGGGCTTCATTGGTATTTTTCCAACCATGTGTAAACGTGGAGAAAAAAGCTAGAGCAAAATATTAGGGTAGTGAACACCTTGGTTTCAGGTGCAAGTGCGTGTGAACGCTGGGTATCAGGCATAATATAATAATAATAAATGCATATTTATAGTGCGCCTATTGCACATCCTGGGGCATGCTCAAAGCGCCATGTACAGATAATTTACACGAGTATTTACAGCCGAGATTATAAGTAATAAACTGAGAACAGGTTTTAAGTCTGGACTTTAAAAATGTCAATTGTGTCAGAGCTTTTAATATGTGCCTGAATAACACGCGGCCTGCCTTTAGAATCCCCCACCAAATATGCGCAGTGAAATAAAACATATTTGTATCTTTTTGCTTCAGAACATTGTTCACTTCACAGCTGTCCCATGACGTTGCAATATTGTTGTACAAATGTGTTACACCGACCCGCTCGGTTGTGTTCCCATGACGACAGTGGTCAGACTGGCCTGACATTTGTAAGGCTTCTGCAGTGCAGTGTTAGTTTACATCACAGAAATATACAAATTCATTTCATGGGGGATTTTAGGGGACGCTCACGGTGAAATGCTCGCTCTTATTTTTCACATAGAATAGGAAAGACACCATTTTGGTTTCTCTACGATTGATTTTAGCTATCCTAAGTTGGTCATGAGCAACTTAGACTTTGAATCTTAACTTTACGATTGACTTTGGTAAGATTGGTTAGGGGAACGGTATGCCGATCGTAACGTCACGCTAAGATTGGGATTTTAGGGGTTTACGATTGGCGTAGGGCTAAGATCGGTTAGTGGAACGGCACCCTGATCGAGCTTCATGAGTCCTACTCGTGAGAACTTGTGTTAGTGACAAATAGGTGATTTTTCAAAACCCTGTCAGGAGTAGGCAATATACGAAAATACTTTTGCTGGACGTAAAACTTCATCATGTAAGTAATTTACCCATTGAGATCCAAACATGCAAGTGTATTAGACATGCTTATATCATGTTCATTCTTTTCAGTTCTACACCTAGATATACTATTCCCATGTATTATAAGTTAAATTATCTAATTTTGCAGTATATATTGCTAGCTTATATGTAATGTCAGCTCAATATATCCGAGTGAGTGAGTTTAGTATTACGCCGCACCCAGCAATATTCCAGCTATATGGCGGTATTTATCCAATTATACCAGTTCATTTATTTTATCATTTTATAACCATTAAATCAATTATTACATATACTTTACACTCATAGCTTTGTGTAATAATTTGTGTAATCAATTATTAAACCTCTTAGCCTTACAATGCATTGACACAAGTCACGTATAACATTTCTAAAAGAATCATTGGTTCAATTTACAGATACGTTTTGTGGATCTAGGGACTTGTTGGAGATTGACAAGAGGCTTGGCTTGGTAATCATTTATAGTTATACCCTACCATGCTCCTAATTGCATTAAAGGAAATCTTAAAACAATATTTTTTATTCATCAGCATTTAGTCAAAAACAAGTAAACACTAAATAGATACATAGAATAAATTTCTTTATCTTTGTGAAAAATATAATCACTCAAAATGTAACAGTGCGTGGATTCCAGTGTAATTATAAGTTGATATGTTTTCAGTTCCAAGAAAAAGACCAGTTTTCTGTCCGCACTGCCAGTCGCTTGTTTCAAGGAAACAAGGAATCCGTCTGGAATGGACGGCAGTTTCTCATCAGGTTAGTCGTCAAAGATACTTCACTTCATAGGTTTCACTTAACGACTTCAGTTTGATCTGTCCTTTGTTATCCATCATATATCAATAATGAATATATTTAATTATTGTATATCAAATATGTAACTGTAACTGTAAGTGAATAAGTTATGTTACACATTTTACAGTTTTAAATTAAAGTAAAGGTCACATTAAAAATAATATTTTTGTTTTATGTTGCTGTGAATGTTTCTTTAGAGGGTTGATAAAACTAATAAATACCCACGATTTTTCATTCATGGGAAATGTTAGGTTTTGTATGCTTTTCTCAGTTGAGTTGGTCATTTCAATTTGAAATGAGTAAGATCACATATATAATAAGGTGTTACATTCAGTGTTTAAACATGATTCGTATCTATTTAAAATATGTATGTACCGTTTTACCTATTCTTAGATTTCAATTGGCGATTTGGTAGTAGATGTTACCTTGAATATGAGTACAGTAACAGTAATAAATATTACCACAATTTGCTTCAGAATACTGGGTTGGCTACTATTTTCTGGTACCAATCAATCAAATAAGTGACATGTCCAATGGAACATACAATATACATGTATACTACATATCTTTCCTTTGTGATTGTGAAAAAAATCTTTTGGGTACATCTACAAACTAGTCGTTCTAATTTTATAATTTCATTGTGATCAGATATACCACTGTGCATGTTTTTGAATATGTATACATGTGTTACTTTGGCTGTTTTTGTAGTTTTACTAAGCATTGTGTTACGAGTGAAGGTATGATAAAGGGGTATATGACACCAATTCACCCGTAACAATGAAAATGGATCACACAACAATCTGACTAATTGAGGAAGATTTATTTATTCTATCCTAACCAAAGGCTGATACAGGTTACCAATTTACAAATGTGGAAAGTGAAGAGGGAATTGTCTGAGATATATTATGGGCAAAGCAATATGGCATAGTCACCTCATTTTTAAATCCTTCCTGTGCACCATGATTTCCTAGTTTCCATATTTGACACAGTCCCGACATGGGTGCAAGTTTGTGAATTCACATTATAGGTACAACCACAACTGGCAAAAATCCCGTCCTCAAGAAACATCCCAACTAGATCAAAATCACCGAGCTTCTCCCTATAAGCTGGCTGGCCACATTCAATTAACTGACCAAAGCTGAATTCATCAAACCCCAAGCTGTACCACTAGTTACATAACCATTTCTCGCTCAAGCGAAGGCCCCTCACCCCAAGCTAAAACTAATTACACCAAGTATACTCATCACTATCTAAACCTGTACATTATATTTGCAAAATATGTTTCATCACCCATAACACTCCCCCCCTTACAAAAAAGAATGTTTTTCATAATTACAAATTATGGAAAACTTCTTAGTTATAATGATGATATTCACAATGAAAAATACAGATCAAATACAAATATCGAATACAGATCATCATATAGTGACATTTGATGTGTTCACATTCAGCGGCATTACAAGTGTTACCATGATCACCGTTCTTGTACACAGTATACATAGTCTAACTATGAAATGAAAGCTCTTGAAAGGCCGTCAGCGATGACGTTCTGTGTTCCTTTGATGTGTTTTATTTCCAAGTTGAATGCTTCCAAAGCAATGCTCCATCTCATGAGTCTCTGATTTTTGTTCTTCATTTTATTCACGAACACCAGTGGATTATGATCCGTGAATACAAGTACCGGCCACTTTGTTGTTGACACGTAGATGTCAAACTGTTCTAATGCCAGTATCAGTCCCAAAGTTTCTTTCTCTATGGTGGAATAATTCCGTTGGTGTTGATCGAATTTCCTGCTAAAATAGCATATTGGGTGTTCAATCCCGTGTGCATCTTCCTGTTGCAAGACTGCACCTGTACCAATATCACATGCATCCACATGAAGTATGAACTGTTTCTGATAGTCTGGTGTCATCAGTACTGGCGAATTTGTCAGGATATTCTTGATATTCTGCAAAGCGTCCTCATGTTCATTCTTCCATTGAATGGGTACATTTGTCTTCAAGAGACTTGTTAATGGTGCTTGCAACCTGTGCAAAATTCTTACAAAATTTGCGGTAGTAGCCTGCTATTCCTAGGAAACTCATGATCTGTTTCCTGTTCTTGGGAGCAGGAAATTCCAATATAGCCTTTACTTTGGCCTGGACTGGCTTTACCTGTCCTTGTCCAACCACGTGACCCAGGTAGGTTACCGTTGCCTTAACAAAGTCTGTCTTGCTCAAGTTGACTGTAAGTTGAGCTCGTGACAACTTCTCAAAGAGGTGTCGCATGACTTGCATATGTTCTCTCCATGAATCTGTTGCAATGATGATGTCATCGATGTATGCGTAACAATGTTCAACATTATAAATGACTTTGTTGATCAAGCGTTGGAATGTTGCTGGTGCGTTCTTTAGTCCAAACGGCATGACATTGTATTCATACAAGCCTTCTGGTGTACAAAATGCACATATTTGCTTTGCCCTAGAGGATAATGGTATGCCCCAATAACCTTTCAAAGATCAAACTTAGTCACATACTTTGCATGCCCTATGCGATCTACACAGTCATCTATAACAGGCAAAGGGTAAGAATCAGTCTTAGATAAAGCATTGACCTTCTTGAAATTGGTACAAAACGTACACCTCCGTCATTCTTAGGCACGAGAATGCATGGGGAACTCCATGGACTACAACTAGGCTGTATAATGTCATTTTCTAGCATGTAATCTATTTCTTTTCTCAATAGCTCTAGCTTGAGTGGATTACATCTGTAAGCATGTTGCTTAACTGGACTAGCGTCACCGACGTCCACATCATGTTCTATCATATCAGTGCATGATGGCGTATCAGGAAATATCTGTTCAAACTCATGAATTAAGTCTATCAGCTCTTGTTTTTCACATTCAGACATATGTTGCAACTTGTCATTCAAATTGTCCAGTATTTCTGAATTGTTTAGTTTTGTCTTAGGCACTTCTGCCCCTTCGAAATGTATTTCCTGCCCCTGTGTATTAGTACAAGTATCTGCTTGGACATTTACCATGCACACCGGTATGCTGTCATGCTCTCTTTCATGATACTTTTTGATCATGTTAATGTGACAATACCTTTTAGATTTTCTCCTGTCTGGAGTACTTATCACATAGTTTGTGTCACTGACTTTTATGGTCCAAAATACTTTGCATGTAGTGGCTGACCCTGTAATGGTAGTAATAGTAGTACCTTTTCACCTGCCTTGAACTCACGCTTGATAGCTTTTCTATCGTACCACTCTTTCATTCGTACCTGGCTGTCTTGTAAGTTTGTCTTTGCTAACTCACCAGCATTCACCATTCGTTCTTTCAAATCTGACACATACTGTAATAGATTTGTTTCTTTCTCTTCTTCCAACCACTTCTCCTTCAGTAATTTCAATGGACCCCGCACTTGTCTGCCAAACACTAATTCGAAAGGACTAAATCCTAACGATTCCTGTACAGATTCTCTGGCTGCAAAAAGTACATAGGGAATACCCTTATCCCAATCCCTTTGATGGTCCTGACAATATGCTCTTAGCATAGTTTTCAGTGTTTGGTGGAATCTTTCTAAGGCACCCTGTGATTCTGGATGGTATGAGCTAGACTTAAACTGTTTTACTCCTAACTCTCGCATGAGATCCTGAAAATCGTTTGCCATAAAATTGGAACCCTGATCTGACTGAAGACAATTGGGTAATCCAAAAACAGTGAAAAACTTAGTCAATGCATCACCAATAGTTTTTGCCCTAATATTTCTTAAAGGGACAGCCTCTGAAATCTTGTAGAAGTACACATGATGGTCAACAAATACTGGTGTCCTGACTTAGTTTTAGGCAATGGTCCCACACAATCAATCAGAATTTTACTGAAAGGCTCCTCAAATGCTGGGATAGGTTGTAAGGGAACCTTGTGAATTGTCTGATTAGGTTTCCCTACGATCTGACACGTATGGCATGTTCTGCAATACTTCCTGATCACATCTTGTAAGCCTGGCCAGTAGAAATGATTTAACAGTTTTTGATAAGTCTTGTTGACTCCTAAATGACCTGCTAATAGTGAATCATGAGCTAGGCTGATAATGGCCTGACGATAACAGTGTGGTACTACAATTTGATGTTGTACCTGCCAAAATTCATTTACAGAACTATCTGGCGGTCTCCATTTTCTCATAAGAACATCATTGTCCAAGTAATATCCAACTGGTACTTTTTCAATATCAACCTCTGCTAAAACTTTATTTCTAAGTTGGTTTACTTCTGAATCAACTTTCTGATTCCTGATAAGTTCTTCTTTGGACCATACCCCACCAAAACTATCACCACTGTATGATTTCATCACAGTCTGGCCAACTTCAGGAGGCTTGACTTTATCCAACTCACTCATGAACGTATCTGACAAATCATATTCCCATGGACAATCATGGATCTTTTCCTCTGGCAAGGTTATCACCTCTGATTGATCTTCTGCCCTACTTCTAGCTCTTGTAACAGCACATGCAGGATATATTCCAACACCATCCACAAACACCTGATCAAAACCTTCATCTGAAATCTCAAAACTGACTGCTGGTACATCACAGACAACTGGGTCAACATTAGCGTTGGAATTCTTTGTTTTGACTTCACTTCCCGCAAAGTCGTTTCCCAATAAGAGATCCACACCAGAAACCGGAAGTTTTTCTCTAACTCCGACAATCACTGTCCCTGATACAAGTTCAGACTTAAGTTCAATAGTGTGAAGAGGAACCGTGACAACACCACATTCTATACCCTGCATGAGTATACTTGTTCCTGTGTAAGTTCTTTCTGACAAAGGAATTATGCCTTCCAATATAAGTGTCTGCAGAGCTCCGGTATCTCTTAGAATAGTGACAGGTTTGGGATCAGTGTTGTCTAATGAAACCTCACCCTTAGATATAAAAGGATCATAGGTTGAAAGACACCTATCTAATTCCACGTCACACTTGGGCTCCACTGGAACATTAATTGCAAGTGAACCCTGTGTTGGTTTATCAAACACTGTGGCACAACCATGACCCTGGGGACTCTTAGACAAAGTGTGATTGTTCCTACCACTACTTGTATAGTCTCTACCCGTGGAAGTACTGGACCTGTTTTGTTGGAACCCTGAACTATTATTTGAATTTTCACTGCCATGATAACCTTGCTTATCATTATGATCTTGATAATAGTTCCTAGGCTGACCATGACCTTGTCCATCATTACCATGAGCATAGTAGTTTGACTGACCCTTGGATGATTGACCATAGGATGATGGACCACTACCACGCCACTGATAGTTTGCTATTGAACTATATCGACCTGACGTATTGTTAGTACTGTCACGGCCCTGAACTCCGCTGAAACCACCTCTAGATTGAGCATTTCGTGAAAACAAACTTTTATGAGTAAGCGTATAGTCATCTGCCAGTCTAGCTGCCTCGGCCAAAGAATTCACTCTTTGCTCATCCAAGTACACTTTAACTTCAGTAGGACTACACCTTTTAAACTCCTCAACCAAGATTAACTGTTTCAGTTTGTCATAATCATGTACAACCTCCTTAGATGTACACCATCTGTCAAATGCTGTCTCTTTGAACCTAGCAAACTCCACATATGTTTGATTGTCATATTTTCTGTAATTCCTGAACCTTTGTCTGTAAGCCTCAGGTACCAACTCATAAGCTTTTAAAATGCGTTCCTTAACCAGGTCATAATTTGCGCTATCCGCCAAAGATAAAGTTGCATACACCTCATGAGCCCTACCAACTAGCACACTTTGTAATAAAGTAGTCCAACACTCTCTCGGCCATTTCAAGTTAGTTGCAGTTTTCTCAAAATGGTCAAAATATGTATCCACTTCATTTTCCCGAAAACAAGGTACAAACCTTATGAATTTGGACAGATCTACCTCAGGCTGCTGCGATCTAGGTCTGTTTAACTCATATCTCCTCTCAAGTTCTAACTTATTCAACTCAAACTGTCTCCGTCTTTCGTTCTCTTCTCGCTCATACTCTCTCCTTTCTCGTTCTCCCTCTTGTTCTAACCTTAGCTTTTCCAACTCAAACTGTCTCTCTCTGTTCTCTCTCAATGTCTAATTGAGTTCTATCACATTTCTCCTCTCAACTTGTATGTCTGAAATGCTATCCAAGGTTACTAAGTTCTTTTCAGTTAAATGAGTCAATACAATATTCTGAATGAAACCTTTCTTAGCTGAACTGTCTATGTCAATACTGTAATAGTCAGCAATCTGACACAGTTCTACTTTTGACAAATTTAGAATATTTGTCCTGGTCATGGACTTCACAAACTCTCCAACTTCAAACGACATAATGCAACAGAACTTCTACACATGCGTGTAACGATGATGACTAGTACTATGCGAAACAGGATTGTTGTGCTTTCCAAAGGTTTTATAGCAATAAGCAAAGTTTAATTTTCATAAGATACAACTGAATAACACAAATGCAAATATGCCTCCCTCTTGATGTTTAACCCCTTATGAAAAAAAGTCTCCCGGACGAGCCCCCATTTCGTTACGAGTGAAGGTATGATAAAGGGGTATATGACACCAATTCACCCGTAACAATGAAAATGGATCACACAACAATCTGACTAATTGAGGAAGATTTATTTATTCTATCCTAACCAAAGGCTGATACAGGTTACCAATTTACAAATGTGGAAAGTGAAGAGGGAATTGTCTGAGATATATTATGGGCAAAGCAATATGGCATAGTCACCTCATTTTTAAATCCTTCCTGTGCACCATGATTTCCTAGTTTCCATATTTGACACAGTCCCGACATGGGTGCAAGTTTGTGAATTCACATTATAGGTACAACCACAACTGGCAAAAATCCCCTCACCCCAAGCTAAAACTAATTACACCAAGTATACTCATCACTATCTAAACCTGTACATTATATTTGCAAAATATGTTTCATCACCCATAACAATTGTATGTATTGTATTTGCAGGATGATGCAGAGTCTGTGTGGGACGATGAGCATGGCAACGATGTTGTGCCAGACATCAACCAGGACTCTTCATATTCACCCACAGATCTTAAGTAGAGCATACACCATCTGTTTGCGGTTGTGGACTGGTTCAAGCCTTGTTGTAATCAACTTGGTTATATTTCCCCTTTCTCTGTGTGGCAAAACAAATGTCTCAACTCAGGCTCTGCTTCATATGTACCAGATCAGAGGATTGCTGTCAGCTCAGTATGAGTGCAATAGAAGCTTCATGATTGTCAGCACGTTGCCAAGTCTTTACTATGTGAGATTGTTAGTGTGTATATGTTAAGATACATTGAGGCAGCTTCAAATGTACACTTCATGTATATGGGCCCATGACCTTTCATACAATAAACATTTGAATTTGAATTTAAAATCTGTTTAATAAATACCACAGCAAGTATGTTATGCCTGCACTAGTAGACATCATTTCATCATATGCATAAAATGTTGTAGGGTTTTGACATATTTGTGTTTGCATATTCATACAGAAGTTGTGTTCTCCAATGCTGAAGATTCCCTCTTGATGTGGCTTCTCTCATACATACATACATACATACATACATACATACATACATACATACATACATACATACATACATACATACATACATACATACATACAAACATACATACATACATACATACATACATACATACATACATACATACATACATACATACATACATACATACATACATACATACATACATACATACATACATACATACATACATACATTATTGGGTTCTCTTGAAATGTGAGCTATTCAAAATAATGAAACAGATGAATCATATCAGTGACTGTGTTACTGTGTTTGTTGTTTTTCGTGTACAATGTAATAAATGGTACATTCACAAGTTATGCAGAATGGTAGTGAGTTACAAAGTCACATCGGCAGCCATATCGTGAAAGTCGTAAATCTAAATTTGTAAATGTGTACATGAAATAAAAACAAACTTATATACCTACCTGTCTTCTAAGGACAGTAAAATAACTAGTCTATCACAAATGTACACTAAAAACTGGCATGTAACCATAAACACTTTAACGGTACAGTATAAAAATGGGCTATAGATTGCCAACACCTGAAGGTTGATCAACATACTAGGGACTACGGGAACGTACAGTACTTTTGCTTCCTGCATGGACCCTAGCTGGATTCTGTATATAGAAATTATCTTGCAAATGTAACAGTAAGTAAATATTGTCCCCCAATGGAACAGCACAAAGTTAAGTTTGCCATTTCATCTAAGCTGAAACCAACAGAAACCTAGCGGAAACCTACATTACCCAGTCATCAATAGGTTTCCGCAATAGCGGAAACTAAGTCATTTTGCTATGAATGTTTCAGCGAACTGAAACTAAATGGAAACGCATAATGATTGTTTCAGATGTAGAAACTTGACGGAAACCTAGATTTGTTAGTTTCAGTTTTGTAAACTATGCGGAAACTCGCATTGTCTGTTTCCGGATACTGAAACCTAGCTGAAACCTACATTACCCAGTATTAATTAGGTTTCCGCAAGAACGGAAACTAAGTTATTTTTGCTGTGATAGAGTGTTGCTTAACTTTGGTCCAGGTGTTTTATTGCATTAACTACGCTTTTATTTATATGATTATATAATGGCGTATTTTGGAACTATTATATGAATATTAAAAGATGCTTTTTCCTTTATATAATTACCATAACTGATACGCATTTGTAACTGAAATTAGGATAGCAAAATGGCTCGAAATCCTTCAAAAAAGGTACTGACCTTGAATAAACATTAGTCACAGATGGTGAGAAGTAAAGGTAGAACCTGAGAGACATCACGCCATTGAGACATCTTTCTCCCAGATCTTAACAAAAGTATTTACATCACATATGGTGTTGAAAAGTACACTTCGGTCATTCATAGTGATCGTACATGATATAAACACGTGATTTACAATATCATTGGCGACAGTTTTGCAATAACATTCTCTGGAAACAATTTCAGCTGATCCATAGAATACAAGTCATGCAATATCAGTTCTTTTCTGCATCTAGCATCCAAAGATAGTGTTCATTACTGTATCGTATACTAACATATCTTGACAGACTATGTCTTGAATTAAGGTGAAGATTCAATAGATTGTCTCGATGAGATTACATAGCATCATTTCAGCCTTGGTCCAGGATTTCGTATTAATGAATTGACAATTATTGCGCAAGTATATCGTTTAGGATATACTTTTGTACAAGTTGCAGAATAATATATATCCGAGATTTTCTACTACATACGTTGCATGTAGAACTATCTGTTCACATAAATTGACCCAGGCAAACTAGAAACATTACCTTAAAAACACAATTATACTTTGCATTACATAACTTTCCTTTTGGGTAGTGGGCTCTTTTATCTATGTAATGCTGTAGTGTCATGATACCAATGGCATCCAATACAAGAAAAATGGGAGTGCGCCTGTGTAGTCCCTGAACCGTTTTATAAAATTGGCGTTGTACAACTTCAAGCATTTCATACTCTTTAAGAGGACGTTTACCCTATACGTTGCATCCATAGAGGCCACATGATAAGATTACCCTCTCCCAGATACATGCTGCAGATACAGGTTTAAGACCACCAAAAATACAACCCATTATTATGATTACTGTTACACCCAGGTTATCACAATCCACTTTCGTAAAATCTGCACCTGAGTTTTCAATCAATAAACAGCATTAACAGAAGTAAAAATCTTCAACTGTTTACCTGAACATGGAACTATTCTGAAAAAATGGTCCCTTGATTCATAATGTAAAAGCTATTTATATAAATATCGCGCAGTTTTAAGTTTTCCACAAACATGACGCCATCACTGTGTCAGGACATCCATGCTTAGTCTACACTGCCAGTATTCTCCATCGACATCATTTATCGATTCTAATATTCTGACAGCAGGTAAGAAACGACTAGCTAACCAGAATGCATGTAGAAACAATCGTTATACTTTAAAAGCATTATTAACCTAATATTAGTTTCCGACTGTATTTAAATATAACACGAATAAGGCGTCATTAGAACGTTTGAAATCCCATTCCTGTAGAACGTCTCCAAGTGTCGTATTCAGGCATTTTTTGACAATGATTTTGAAAATTCTTATCTGCTCAACTACAATGATTTGTTTAAGTCAAGGGACCAGCATCACGGAACAGAAGAAACTTCTTCATTTTCTGCAACATGACTATGAGCGGCAAGTTTTGCCAAGTGAGACCAGGATGGATATACATGTAAGCTTTGATTTATTACAAATTACTGAGCTTAATGAGTGGCAACAGTCCCTGACCACAAATGGATGGTTTTCCTTTAACTGGCTGGATGAATCATTGAAGTGGAACATTTCGGAATATGCAGGGATAGACACGATCTGTATGTCAAGTGAACACATATGGATCCCCGACTTAACACTCCTCAACACAGCCGAAGAGCGCAATCTTATGAAAAATCAGAATTCACCTGTTTGTGTACATCATTCTGGAATGGTAGAATGGTACCACGGGGACATCTATCACAGTCAGTGTGACTTTGACATCTCGCATTTTCCTTTTGATACTCAGACCTGCCAACTGAATCTATCCACCTAGATTACCAAAAATAATTCTGCTCGTTTCATATCTGCAGTTGATAGAAGCAATCAAGTAATAAGAAACGTGAATGGACTTTGGAATATCAAAACATTATCATCTACTACCATTGATACGGTGTTTCCTCAATTCATTGTAACAACTATTATTCAGCGTCGGGCGTCATACTATGTCCTCAATCTCATCGTCCCTGTCATGTTTCTCTCCTTCTCAGCTCAGTGGTCTTTGCTCTGCCTATACAATATGGGGATAAAGTGTCTCTATCCATGACGGTTCTACTTTCGTTCAGTGTGTTTCTGACTCAGATGAGCAGCAATATGCCAAGGACATCCTTACAGACGTCCTATCTCACCATCTACATGACCCTGCTCCTCACTCTCAGCTCCCTTGCTGTGGCAATGTCAGTTCTCATCCTCAGGATCAATCAAAGAAGAGGAGATGTACCTGTGGTATTGCAGAAATATGTCATATTTTGTGACTATGCGGTTAACAACCCCACTTTGAATGCAGAGGAATCGGAAGTACAGGACACCACAGTGGACAATGAGGATGAAGGGAAGAGTAAAACACTGGTCACTTGGAAAGACGTATCTCTTGCACTTGACGATCTGTGTCTGAAGTTATTCTTTCTGCTGAATGCTGGTTGTGGTATTGCTTTCTTTGCTCTTGTCATTTAATATTTTGCTAATGTTGCATGGAATCTCAATGAACCAAGTTTATGGACAGTTAACTCACTAAACAGCGCTTTACTGTCGCCAAAGACAAGTACCTGAGCAGACCTTTGACCATTTGGCACGCCAAAGCTTGTGATCACTGGTTCGGTGGTTATCAAAGTGATTATCTGAATCCTGCATCTATATGGCCGTTCCCCATCATAAACGTTCAAAACGGTGTTATACCCAACTAACTCACTCACTCAATCAATCATTCAGTCGGTAAATCATAATTATGTAAATGGAGAAAATGATTTGAAGCTGATTGTGTGAGATAACACACTGAAGTGGATAGGTTCGCAATTCTGTTCACACACCCGGAACACTGAATATGGTTTCTTTTTTGTTGCTCTGTTTATTATCTGCAACGGTTTGGTAGATGGGGTGAACGTATTTGATATTTCTACATTGTTGAAACTAATGTTGAACTTGTTTGGCAGATTGTATACTTATGCATTGACAATATGCGCTCATATTCTCATTTCTTAAGATTCCTGTGTACATTTACTTTGTTTGTAGAAAAAACATCTGATTTGGGGGAATGTCAGTTCCTTTTTCAATGTATATTAAGTTTTAATTGTGAATATATTTCCAATTCAGACTGGCTTTTTCTGTTGTTTAAAATATATTAATACAGATACGGTTGCTAACAAATGAAAGTGATGTTGGACACTACGGCTGTGAGGACGAAATTGTTTATTGTCTCCTTTTGCCCACTTCCTGGTACAATCCACAACAACATTCATCAAATGTGTGGAAAAAGCTTGTAGTTAGAAACTTTAGATGCAAAGACGGACTGAACTTGAAAACATCCTAATGTGTTAATTTGAGAAGTAACCAACTCGCTTAACCATGTCACGACTACTATGTATCTGTATAAGATTGGATTTGCAGTAAGTATTGGGTGTAACAAATATATCGAGTTATGAATGCATTAATGTAAAATGTAATGAGCATGTTTTGATGTTATTTGTTGTTTAGTTAACGTTAATTATACATACAGACTGTAAATGCTGAAGTTTGTGATCATAAAATATTATATTATATTCTAAGTAATGCTATGGATTCCGTATACAACTAGCAGCTAGTTCATCATTGTGTATATACATTATGATTAAGCCTACACTCCTGGTCAGCCTGTTTTGTTCTCAGATTGATGAAGAGAGAGAGAGACAGCTCGTCTCATGTCGTCATCAGCGTTTGCTGAATGGTTGTCTAATGGCATATTAACCCAAAAGTTTACGTTTGGAGCGGCGAATTGTTGTGACAAGATGATACTCACGTAATGAGGATTTAATGTTGTGGATCAAACACCGATATGGTTGACAGCCAGTCGTTATGACATTTATACCACCACTTTGTTTAGAAGCATGTATATCATCCGTCTTTACGCATTTATATATGTTTACGTTTGTTTTAAATATGTACTATTATATTGTTCACATGTTAGTATGTCTCTATATATCATAGGCAACATGTGTGTAATTGTACTTTGTAAAGTAAGTAATGTTTTTCTACATAATTTGATGTATTTTTATGCATGCTAGATTTTTAAAAAGCAGTGTAAGAGTCATTTTATGTTTTGGCTAAACGTATCAATTATCGCCACTGACTTAGGTGGTGGTGTAAATCCATGCAGTTAGAAAAAGTACTGTGAGTCTCCATGGAACCTTGTATGGTGATCAACATAATGTTGTTATTTTTCAAAGTAAGCTAAGATTTGTTGGCAACAATACGTGCTTTAAAATAAAATCTTACTGCCAACTAGATGACTTAACGCAGTCAATTGAGTGATCAGTAAAAATTGTGTCACCGAGCTTGTGACGTAACGTATTACTACGCACATATTTGTGGCGTCATAGATATCTGTACACATTCCACGAAGTTTAGTTTCATGATTTGTCGCAATCGCATTTCTTTTTAATGTATAAAGTAAGAATTACATTGTATAATGATAGGTTGTAACGCGAGTGGTTGTTTTGTGATGGTTAATGTCCTGCACTTGGAATAAACATTGTATTTAGCAAACCTTGGCGAGTCTTTTGTTGGCTACCGAGTCATGTTGGCATGGTGGGTAAAGCAATGGCTGATGCTGCTGCAAAGGTCGATCTCAACAAATCTGTAACACCAGTTCTTGTTTATTTTTTAAAGAAAGTGACGTAGTTGATACATTCTGATACGAATATATAGTGTAATAAGTATGTAAACATTATATTTTGGACGAATGAATCAGCAACTTTGATTGTTAGTGGCTGTACCTTCAAAGGGTGTTGAAGCACCCTAAGAATATTGTCCTCCAGAGTCAAGTCGAGTCAAGTCAAAGTTTATTCTCATGAGTCATATACATGACATAGAGTAAAACAAATATACGAGCAAAACAATGAAGTACATACATATTACATTAACGGAGCGTACACAAGCCCCAGACAACGTACTTAACCCATGACATTAATAGCATTTTTCATCCTCGTGTTCTTAATTGCTGCGTTTCAGTTATTTTTAACTGTTCAGCTTCACCGCCTACACATTGCCGTTAGTCAGAAGGATGGCGTAAATCCAGCTTGGGTACCATGCAGGTAACGGATGTGTACTTGCTCTCTCAACCTTGAACTCACTGAACATAAACAAGTCTCATATCCAACAAGGCAATAGTCAACAATTGCACATCCCTTTGTGGATACTAAAGTAAATCATTAACTGTTCCTATTAGTCCAAGAGATAAGGTCCATTTATTTACCTTAGAGGTCCAAACGGTTTGAACATTGGATCCTATGACAAAATATCTGAATTTTCAGAATATGCAAGTCTTACGAGTCAAAACTTGACCACTTTTTCGCTAGAGGGCGCTGAAGTCATGACTTCATGATTTTTTGTGTATGAAATACAAAGAAAGGGTGACATATTGTATATCATATGAAAGCCAACACATTGGCTTTAGTAAAATAATAACATTAAGTACATCTTTGTACTCACAACTGTGTCAGTACACAGAAAAGACAAAAATGACATAAAAAATGGTAAAACGCACATCCTTCGTTTTTCACCATATATACAAATAAACCATTGACGTGTATTTTTTCTCATTTTGGATTGACAAATATATAGTCAATCATTTGAAACAAGTATTATAACTTTCTACAAATTGGTAATGGATCTACGCCATGTTTTGTGAGGTAGGTGTCAAATTTGAATTTCGGAAAGGGGAGATAACTCTTGTCTCTTCCATTCTGAGATCCCACTGATTTTTTTCCTTAACACATAGCTGGGGCAAAATGGGCGAGATTTTCCTTTACTTGCGAAGGCTGAGATATAATCACAGCCTGTAAAGGCGTGATATGCTGGAAGTGACTGACAGATGTCTGTGCTAATAGTTTTCGCAAGTGAGCTAACATCAATGTAACGACGGGCGTTGTTCTTGCTACTCCAAATATCCATCCTTACTTGGGCGTTTGGCATGCGGTGGACGTGCTGAAGGAGGAGGACAAGGACATCTGTATCATATAGAACACATTTTTATGGATAACAACTTCTTTATTTCGTGAGTGCGACATTTCGATACAGATTCTTGTACCGTTGTAAAGCAGGACGTTTCGATACAGATTCTTGTCCCGTTGTCAAACAGGACTCCTGCTTGACAACGGTACATGAATCTGTATTGAAATGTCGAACTCACGAAATATAGAAGTTGTTATCCATAAAAATCTGTTCTATATTGTACATCTCAACTTCTAAAATGCCACTCAAACAAGACATCTGTATCAGATGCACGAACTGATATAGTTGGAGACTTTAGCTCCCTTGCTATAGTGCCGGTGTGATATATGACCCTGGTGTCTGCGTCTTCATGTCTAGACTGAAGTTGGTGAACAACAGACCTAACGACTGCACTTGCAGTTGAGCAGAAAAGGTAACACACTCCATCAATGGCAACATATATGTCATGTCCATTCAAAGTTGAACTGTATTTGTCCTTTGACCATTCATCAGCAAGGAAGCGAAGAAACGAGGTCTTGAATGAGGATGATCTTAATGCCTGACTGAGACCTTTTGGTTTTGTCTGAAGAGGGCCAGATATGGTTGTGTTGAGTTCACATTTCCAACGAAGACCTCTCTCACTATCATTGATAGATGGAGATTTGTACGTATCACATACACAGTCCACACGTTTGCCCATCTGACATAGCCTCCCAAGAATAATAAATATAACATCTCCATATGTGTATGGCATCAACGACACATACATCGGGAGTGACTGTTAATCCTTTTTTCAAGACAGGACAAGAGCTTTAACTTGGACGTTTTGTTCAGGTAACCATCAATGTTACCCAGGCAGAGAGGCACGAGGGTTAGTGGATATTTCAGTACTTCCTCAAGATCTAATATTGATGTTGTTGCAAGGTAAAGTAAGCGTCAAACAGACATTTCAGTCTTTAATCACCGTGTCTTTAACGGACACAGTTGTGAGTACAAAGATGTTCTTAATGTTATCATTATAATTAAAGCCAATTAAAGACTTACATATTCTGAACATTCAGATATTTATCCATGGGATCCAATGTTCAAACCTTTTGGACCTCTAAGGTAAATGCATCAGGCCTTATCTCTTGGACTATATCATTCAGAATACATATTGCCTGGACGAGAAAATCACATATGCACTCACCGTACCTATTAGTTTTGAAATCAATAACATCTCTCTCAGGAAATTAATCAACACCATTGACGTAATCTTCCAAGTCACCACACTGCGTGTTATCATGGAGTAATGATTACTTCTCTCTCCGGACATGTAGTCTTAACGAGTATTAATTAAACTTGGCAATCAAGACCTGCGTATATCGACATTGATAGATTATAGACTTAGCACGGAACAAGCATGTAGTCTTAACGCTCAACACGTTACGTTTTTATTACCTTAAAACTCGGGAATGAAGGCCGGTGTCTATCAACACTGACCATGACAAACTTTTAGCATTCACTTTATAGAGTAAAAACCACAAAATGAATTGTTTAGTTCTGTCACAAATAATTATATAGGATAGAGGAAAAGATTGCGCATTTGGGACCTGTGATATGAATATGGAAATATACTGAAGCTTTTATGTATTATAACTGATACGCTTCTGTAAATGACCTGCCATCCTTAAAAAAAAACGTACAGACCTTGAAGAATCATTAGTCACAGATGGTGAGAAGTAGGGGTATCAACTGTGTGAGAATAGTGACATTGCACTTAACCAAGACGTCAAGCCATTGTCCCTCAAAAGAGACCAGATGTTATGTCGCATTCCTGATGCCTCACCATTTACCTGCCGCGTACCAGTACTCAGAATCGCAAGTATCCACGGTTACCTTTTTGACTGTTGTGAGACTAAGATACGCCGAGGAAAGCAATAACCTGCCCATGTGACAGAGTGATATCATTCTTCATTAAGCATGTTAGGAGCGGTGACACAGGTGACATTTGAATCGATAACAAAATACTTGAACATGTTCACATGTAGCGTATTAATTTGTATCTGAATATAAAGGAACTCCTTCCCAAAATGTATTAAAATTATGGTCAAGCTTTCATGGGTCATGGAATAGGGGTACATTTGCTTGGCCCAAACTCTTTGTTCGGAGTTGATATCTTGAGAGTTGTTTGCATATAACTATTATCATAGTTCAGGATTGGTTGGTGAGAAAACAAATTACAAAATATTCATGAATTACACCCAGGCTTTACCAATCCTCTTTCGTCAAATTTGCACAAGACTCTTTTGAATCAATAAATAGTTTTAAATTGAACATGGAAATAATCTCAAAAACTGGTCGTTTGATATGTATTGTAAAAGCGTTCTATATATATCCCACTGTTTCAAGGTTTTGACAAACACAACGCTGGTACTGCGAGAGGATAATTAAGCCAAATGTACACTGCCAGTATGCTTAATCGACATCATTAATCGATTCTAGTATTTTGACAGCGTGTATGAAACGACTCACAAATCAGAATGTATATGGAAATCTTCCTCATAGTTTAAAACCATTATTTAATCAATGTTAGTTTAATACTGTATTTAAATAAAACACGAATACGTCTCCATTAGAAGGTTTGAGAGCCCATTCCTGTTGAGTGTTGTATTCAGGCATTCTTAGCACGATGATCTTCAAAATTTTCATCTGCTCCACTACAATGATTTGTTTGATTCGAGGTACCAGAATTAAAGAACAGAAGAGACTGCTTCATTTTTTACAAGATGACTATGAGCGGCAAGTTTTCCCAAGCGAGACAAGGATGGATATACATGTAAGCTTTGTCATATCACAAATTACTGAGCTTAATGAGTGGCTACAGTCCATGACCACAAATGGATGGTTTACTTTCACTTGGCTGGATGAATCATTGAAGTGTAACATTTCGGATTATGGAGGGATAGACACGATCTGTATGTCAAGTGAAAAAATATGGATGCCCGACATAACGCTCCTCAACACAGCCGAAGAGCGCGAATTGATGAACAATCAGAATCCACCGGTTTCTGTACATCATTCTGGAGAAGTAAATTTGTTCCATGGAGATCTCTATCACAGTTATTGTCACTTTGACATTTCACATTTTCCTTTTGATACTCAGATCTGCCATCTGAATCTATCCACATGGGTGACCAAAAATACTTCTGCTCGTTTCATATCTTCAATTTATAGAAGCAATCAAGTAGTAAGAAACGTGAATGGACTTTGGAATATCAAAACATTATCATCTACTACCATTGATACGGTGTTTCCTCAATTCAGTGTAACAACTATAATTCAGCGTCGGGCGTCATATTATGTCCTCAATCTCATCGTCCCTGTCATGTTTCTCTCCCTTCTCAGCTCAGTGGTCTTTGCTCTGCCTATACAATATGGGGATAAAGTGTCTCTATCCATGTCGGTTCTACTTTCATTCAGTGTGTTTCTGACTCAGATGAGCAGCAATATGCCCAGGACATCCCTCCAAACGTCCTACCTCACCATCTACATGACCCTGCTCCTCACTCTCAGCTCCCTTGCTGTGGCTATGTCAGTTCTCATCCTCAGGATCAATCAGAGAACAGGAGATGTACCTGTGGTATTGCACAAATGTGTCATTTTTTTTAAACATGCAGTTAACAATACGATTTGAAAGCAGCGGAATCGGAAGTACAGGACATCGCAGTTGAAAATGAGGATGAAAGGAAGTGTAACACAGTGGTCACTTGGAAAGACGTATCTCTTGCACTTGACGATCTGTGTCTGAAGTTATTCTTTCTGCTGAATGTTGGTTGTGGTATTGCTTTCTTTGCTCTTGTCATTTAATGTTTGCCATTATTGCATGGGATCCCAATGAGCCAACATTATGGACAGTCAACCTACTAAACAGCGCTGACGTCAAAGACACATGTTTCTTGATCTAATTTGACAAGCAATATGTGGACCAGTGCGAAAGACGATAACCTGTGCGGAGCTTTGGCCATTTTTCACGCCAAAACCTGTGACCGTTGGTTCGGTGGATGTCAAAGTGACATCTGCGGCCTGCATTATTTCGGCGGTTCCCACTCATAAACCTAGTGTGCCATAATGTAACTGTTCAAAACGATGTTAACCCCAAATCACTCACTCAATAAATCATTATTATGAAAATGAAGAAAACATTTATGGAACTTTGTGCGTGAGATAACAGATAAGTTTTCGTTTCTATTCACATACCTAGAACAGTCACTGATTTTTTCACCTGATTATCATACTATCTTCAAATTGTTGAAAGCAATTAGGTTTCTTATATATCTTCAACTGATGTTGAAGTTGTTTAGCAGATGTTTACATATGCATTGACAATATCCAACAAATTTTGGTATCTGAAGATTCCCGTGTAAAATAAATGTTAGTACTTTCTTTGAAGCAAAAAAGCTCTGCTTTGGGGGAAAGTCAGTCCTTATTTGTGTATTTATTTCCAATTCAGACTGTCTTTTTCTGTTGTTTAAAATATATTCATGTTTGCTTTCAAATGAAAATTATGTGTGACAGTATGACAGTGAGGTCTATTGTATCCTGTTTCCTACATTTTGGCACACCCTCTTACACCGTCGTACACCATCCATCAGAAAAGCCTGTAGTTAAAAACTTTCGATGCAAATGTGAACTGAAACTGGAAACCTCCTTACGTGTTAATTTGTGAAGTAACTACGGCAAGATTGTTATGTATCTGTATCAAATTTGAATTGCAGTAAGTATTTGGTGTGATTAATATCATTTTATGTTTTACCTTTGGTTGTGATACTTGGCACATCACAACCAGTATTAATAGTTATGAATGCATCAATGTGAAATGTAAGTAACGTGTTGAGATGTTGTTTGATGGTTAGTTATTACTTAGTCAAATAACTCTTCTTTTTACCCGCGCATGGTCTGTATGGGACATATAACATGATAACAGCAGACAGTAAATGCTGAAGTTTACATTATGATCAAAAGATTTTATTCTGATATACACCTATAGCCACGCACTACTTTCAGCGTGGTCATCATCGGACTATTGTATATATTCATTTATGATAGACGCAAATCACGGGTAGCCTCCACAGTTAGTCAGCCTGTTTTGTTCTCAGATTGATGTCAACTGTGAATGAACAGGGTCATGGCACTTAGAGTGAAAGAGTCATCAGACCATTGCCAGAGACAGCTCGTCTCATGTTTGCTGATAGTTTGTGTAATGACATGGCAGCCCCAAAATGTACGTTTGGAGCGAATTGTGTGAAAAGACAATACTCACGTAATGAGGATTCAATTTTGTGGATCGAACACCGATGTGCTTGGTAGTTAATCGATATGGCATTTATACTTCCACTTTGTTTAGAATATTTACATCGTCAATCTCTACGCATTTATATGCAGTTTGTGATATATATAGCATTCGGCTACTGTTTTCTATATATCATAGACGTACATTTGTGTAACTGTACTTTGGTAAAGTAATTATATATCTTTAAGCGATCCCGATAAAAATGTAAAGAGTTGCCCCTGTGTCACAATGAGTGAGGGAGTTGAGTTGAGTTTTACGCTGCTTTTAGCAATATTCCAGCAATATCACGGCGGGGGACACCAGAGATGGGCTTCACACATTGTGCCCATGTGGGGAATCGAACCCTGGTATTCGGCATGACGAGCGACCGCTATAACCATTAGGCTACCCCACCAACCCTCCCTGTGTCACAGGTCAATATAAGTTAAAAGCCGGATGGGAGTAGATGACATCTTCTCTGTTAGATTGAAACTCTGTAAGCTAAGCAAGTTTATTGGGTGATCACTGTGACGAGTAGTGTCACCAACGTCAGTGTGGAGGAATTAAGTGGAGTCATTCATCCAAAACCTTTTGAACATGATATATTTGACAATAAATTAACCCAGACAGGGCTTTGCAGTTTGGACCAGCGGACTTCAATTAAAGATCCCATAATAAAATAAAGAGTTGTAGACAGATGTTCTTGTTTTGTTCATCTTCAGAAGAGAAAACCAGCGTCGACTTCGAATACTAGTGAAAATGTTAGTAATTTCATTAAAGTGCTAAAATTCAATCAAGTTCAAATTGAATAAAATGCAAAACGTGCGGCGAATGCATGCCTAAACTTAAATATAATTCACTGTTGAATATAAACGTTCCATGCGAACTTACCTTCCGACAAGACATCTAATATAGTAAAACTATAGGGAATGGAGACGTTTAAGCAATTTGGTTTATTCTTTGATTGGAGCAAGCATTTCAAGTTCAAGCTTCAGCGTTTGGAGACAAACATGGCATTGAGTGATCTTACTCTCATTAGACCTTTCCCAGGGTGGTAGATGAACTGATCGCTATGTGAGGTCCACACTTTCCATTGATACAACACAGTACACTGAAGAACTACAAGTAATTAAGACGTGAAATAGTCTTCTTGCTGTTTTACTTCTGCCATCAACGTCTTTTGCGGAAATGATGCGTTCAGTTTCAATCGAAGTTTCATGTATATTTAAGCACTATCATAAAACCGTCAATTCAAGTTTAATGGAAATTTCTTTCTGATTCTTGAAACGATGTTCCATATTTCATTTGGTTATATTACTGTAACGTTGTACCATACAATAGGCAGAGTCAGTCATTGTAAAAGTGTATGTATAACGATTTATGTAACTATTAACTAATATGTAACTATTTAAAATAAACCATAACTTCAGAAAAATATCCGATAGACGTACGAGCAATGGCAGGTGCAAACTTCAGAGTCTATTTCAGTCAGAAGGGGAATTATCCAAGGGGAACACGTCTAGCCTTTTGCTTTTGTTTGTCGTCGAATCTGTTGAGGCTTCTCAGTACAGGAGAGGTCACTATCACAGACCACCACAGCACAGATACTTAACACTGCTTACTCACCTCATATATATGGATGACGTCGATCTCCTTGCCGAAGGCTGGTGTCCCCCCGTCATGATATTGAAGGAACATTGCTAAAATTGGCGTAAAATTAAACTCAGTCACTCCTTGCCAAAGAAGACGTTATAATGCTATAGATATAGCATTTGATTTCCACATATGTAGTACACCTAATTTGAAAGATGGCAAGGTAAGAAATTATGGATCGGTTAAGAGAGGGAGGGCTCACTGAACATCTTTTGGAAGATCAAACCTACACCTATCTTGGAATGCAATTTGAAGACAAGCTCCAGAATCCTCAAATTCAAGACAAACTTCGCGCCCAGAATAAATATCAAGAAAATCTTGAATCAAAGCCACATATACGTTTGGTGTGCTAGTCATTTCATATTCCTTTGGAGTAGCTGATTGCCAAACGCAAGATAGTCAAGAAGTCAAGACAACAGATCCCACAATCCTCGTTCCTCTCGTAATCGTATATTTATGTAACAATCGGTTCTGGAGCTCGGGGTTGGATCAATGTGGAGGCTTTTCATGCTATAATGTTTTCATTGTACAATATGAATCCTCTAACAGAAAAGAGCTTGATTGCAGAGTGTAGTTACATAATGTAATTTGCGTTGATGATCGCAACTTTAGTCTGAGATGATGTTGGACTAAAATCTTTCCCTTTGATATGTGGATTTCTGCGTTTAGAGGAAATGACGATAGAGCTGGTCTATTGCAAGGCTACAATTTATGACCTACTCGCCAATGGCTTTTTGTATATTCGAAAAAAGGGATTTTGACCAAGACGTTTACCTGAAGCTTCAGGTATATCCATGGTCTGATACTGTTCTAAAGACCTCAGATCCCACCCACTGACTTACCCATCTGAAATAGAAATAGAAGCGACCAGCGGGACAACCTCGTCAGTTTCATTGTATGCATACCGAGTGCCAAACCACTCCCAACAAGACTGTGTAACAAGAGGAATGATTTCAACTTTCTAACACTCAACTTCCTCATATTTCGAGAATTATACCTGTATCTCCAGTCTTGGTGTTTGCCTTTCACAAAATGTGAGGTACAATGGAGTATCGGACGAGTTTCAACATCCAAAGCTTAAAGCGTCCCAAAGTTGCGTGGCAGAGACAGGAGGGACAACTCCAATTTCCATGCATAAGTGACACATACAAGTTTCGATAAAATTCACTTTTCTTGCATGAATGATAGAACATTATATGCGTGTGTTCATGAAAGGTGTCACTAGTGAGGAAGGACATACTCACATTTTGCGAACACCTGCTTTCACTATCTGTTGGTGGTTCATAAATACATGCTCATGATACAGGCGGAATCGTACAGCCGACTCAGCTTTAGACAGATGCTTTGTGTGAATATGGAAAGGTTGTTGCCGCTTCTTTTGTATTTTAAATGATGCACATTTGTAAATGCGTGAGTGAGTGAGTTAACATTTATAGTCACATCGGCAATATTTCAGCCATATTGTGACTTAACAGTAAACACAATTACATTAGAAAACACCTGTCAACGAAGGACAGTAAAATAACTAGATTATCACAGGAATAAATTTGACTAGTAATTAAATCCTAAATATTTAACCTATAAATGACAATACAATATAAAAACAGGCTATAGATTGCCAACAACTGAAGGTAGATCACCATACTAGGGACCATGGGGACTTACAGTACATTTGCTTCCTGCAATGGCCCTAGCTGGATTTACATCAACCCCCCAGCTGTTAGCAATATAGATATATCTAGCCATACATTAAACTTGCACACATTCTACGATTAAAAAACGGAAAGTTAAAATTTACTTTAAATGTTGTGGGACTTACGTACCCTCTCAGGACAATAATTTTACAGTACTTTAACCCTCCTCGAGGATACAGCCACTAACACTAAGTTACTAATTCAAACTTCAGATCATAAAATGTTTACCTATTTACAAATCATTTAACAAATCTAATTATTTTAAAAATGCAATAATTAAATGAGAACTGATATTATTAAAATGATCCTTCATAGTTCGTGATTTAAAATAGTTACCCTTTGTGGTGGAATATTCAACACAGTCAAGCAAGACATGCAAAACGGAGGATCCTCACCTTTCAATAGGTATTCATGAGTATATCTTGTGTGGCCAATGCGACATCGTCGCGTGGTGACCTCTATAAATCTGGACTGACAACTCAAGTAGGTGTCCAACTTCTTTTGCATCAGATCACGGATATAAGATCTAACAGCAGCTTTGTAATCAGACTATGGGATCAGAAGTGGTGTCACAGATTTGTGGAGTGCTGCCTTGGCAGCAAGATCCACCATTGTGTTCCCAGAAATACCAACATGGCTGGGTAACCAACAAAAGACGATGTCGCATTGGCCAGTAGCAAGATCATTATATAATTCGATTATTTCAATTAAAAGTGGATGTTTGCAAGATAGATTTTTAATAGCCTGAAGGCAAGAAAGAGAGTCAGAAAAGATTATATATTGTTTATGTTTAAAATGTCTTTGAATATATTTAAGAGCTGTTAAGATGGCGTTTGCGTCTGCTGTAAATATAGAGCTGTTTTTCGGTATTCTAGAAGATATTGTCTTCACATGCCACTGCGCCACCGTCCTTGGACCCATCTGTAAATAAGGATTTGTATGTATTATATATATTTTTTAATTGATTATATTCTTGTTTATATTGTAAGTCATTGGTTTCTGAATTTTTAAATGTTGTCAGTGTTAGGTCAACTTCTGGTCTAACCAACTGCCAAGGAGGAGAAGAAAGCAGACGGGAAGGAGATATATTTTCTAGATTGTTCCTGAAACCACATTAAATATTTGATATAAGGTTATTGGTTTGAAGATACCATGTTAATCTATTGTTAACCATTCGTTCCATTGTTTTACAGACACAACTCGTTTTAAGAGATCGGTCTGTAATTAGACGGATCTGTATGATCCCGGCCAGGATTTGGAATAGATACAACAATGGCATTACGCCACCAAGTTGGAAAATTCCCTGTAGTCCTTATGATATCAAATATATTTAGCAGCGATTCCAAACATTACTCGGGCAAATGCTTCAGGAGCTGATAGTGGATATCATCTGCCCGTGTTGCTGTATCATGAGCTTGCTCAAGGGCAGTATGGAGCTCATGTAACGAAAATAATTCGTTGTAGTCTTCACCATTGTCTGAGTTAAAATTTAATCTTTTCTTCTCCGGGACATGATTTGATGAAGATGAATGCTTGGCGAGAGTTTCACAAAGTTTGTTAGCAATGTCGGTTTTATAAGTCAATAAATTATCACCATCCTTCAGATGGTGAACAGTAGATTTAGAACCTTTGCCCTTTATTCTTTGAATCATGTTCCACACCTTTGACACAGGCGTGCGCGAATTTATTTTTGAAACATCACTTCGCCAAGACTGAAGCTTATTTTGTTTAAATGCACGTCTAGCCTTAGCATTAGCAACTTTGACGTTGTCTAGATTATGGACAGTAGGATGTCGGCGAAAATAATTTTTCGGCTTTATTCCTACATTTTCTGGCCTGTTTACATTCATTATTAAACCATGGTTTACGAATATGTGGAACTGCACATGGCTTAGGAATTGTTTTGTCAGCAAAGCCATTTAGTATATCCGAAAAGGACTGTATAGGATCTTCACTGTTCCTAAAAAGATCATGCTTCAAGCGTTCAACACACAGAGTCTCATATAATGACCAATCAGCCCTAGCGAAGTTCCTTCTTGATAATGGTGGATCATCACCAGGGTTGATTGTTTTGAGAATGGTGTGAAAGTGATCACTCCATCATAAGTCATCATGTACCATCCATTCAAATTCATTATATAAGGTTGAATCGGTGAGTGATAGATCCAGGGAAGAATATGTTCCCGTAGCTGGATGAAGATAAGTGGCTGAATCAACATTGAAAATACATAAATTATTATCGGAAATGAATTCCTCGATGATTTTACCTTTATTATTTGTCTTGGTACTTCCCCAAAGCGAGTTGTGTCCGTTGAGGCCACCTATGATGATAAATGGCTTTGGAAGCTGATCATATAGATTTTGAAGATCCGATTGTCCAATGTCAGAGGAAGGAGGGATATACAAGCTGCAAAGGGTCAATGCAATGTGAAGCGTCAGACGGACAGCTACAGTCTGAAGATTCGTATTAAGTGAGACAGGGCTATGTATAATACCCTGCCGCACTAAAATGGAAGTACCCCCAGTTGCTTTATCTCCCGGAGGAGAAAAGGAGTGATAATCATTATACTGTCTAAATTAAAGTTATCTGTATTTTTTAAAGATGTCTCTTGTAGACATAATGCTTAAGGTTTAAAATCTTGTATTAGTAATTGTATCTCATTAATTTTTTTAGTTCCACTGCATTAAAGTCGACAATTGAGTCATGGTGCCTCAATTGGCGATCGTTAACGGTAATGTGAGGAAAATCATTTCTCCTCCTGTCCTGTGAGGACAGTGTAATCTCCATATCAAGAGGTCCAAATGTGTTCTGTGTTGGAACCTCTGAAGGTGAAGGGACAGTATGTAGTTTGTCTCTTGTTAATTGTTTTCCTTTCTTCTTTTTGTATTGATTTTGCTCGCTGGTTTTGATACTAACTTTTCTGATGGTGTCTCGGGATCAGTTTCATCTGTCTGGGAACTCGACGAAGATTGAGTGACTGTTGTAGTTGGTTTCGGGGCTGAAGTTGAAGAAATAGGTTGAGCTGACTTGACCCAAGTCAAGTCAGTCTGACATGCAGTAGAGGACATTTCTGCAGATCGAGTGACAGCAGCAGAGTATGTGACAGTTGACGGAGCTTATGACTCCATAATTTATTGGCATCAAAGTACGTGATGTTTTTTTTCAGTTTTAATTTCATGATTTGAGACACATTTATAATCCTTCTGACGGTCTGTGGTATTCTCATGGTTGTCACCACAACGGTGACACACGACAGAGTTTCGACATGACTGAGATCCATGACCGAAATGTTGGCATTTGTAACATTGGAGCGGATAGGGGACATACACATCCACTCCGATGTTAAAATAACCTGCTTTAATAGATTTTGGAAGGGAAGATCGAGAAAACGTAACCAGATAGGTGTTCGTTTTGGTGATGATGCCCTCTTTCTTAAAGGTGAAGCGTTTTACCGCCGTGACACCTTGATATTCAAGCTCTGAAGCTGTCCTCTTCTGACATATCATAAAGACAACGATCCCTGTCTCGTATGATACCTCGGCAAGAGTTTAATGTTCTGTGCAAGGACACAGCAACCTCGATATTGGCAAAAATCTTGACTGACAACAATTGAGAGATTGCTGTCTCCGTGCATACTCCACAAGAAGCGAGCCACTACGGAGACGGGAAACATGTTTTACCTCTCCACAAATTCCGGAAATAGCCTTGCAAATGGCAAACGGGTTTAATTTGATCGGCAGAAAGTCTGTAGCTTCAATCACAAGAAACCGAGGCCATGAATCAACGTTTGAAGGTTGAAGGTTGACATGATGAAAGGAAAAAGATTCAGCACCCCTGCTCCTCACCCACCATGGAGTGGACGACAAGGACGATGTCAAATAGCACCGGATCTCCAAGATGCCGACACCAGGGATACAGGGATGTTATACTCCAGCAAGTATGACACAAATAGCAATATTTGTATACCAAATAAAATGCCAGGGTGGTTCTCTCCATGACAAGTAGTTGGACACATATTGAATTCGGAGGTCAACATTGCCAGATTGGCCCATGAGCCACCGTCTTCTGGCATAGAACTCTAGGCAGTTTGAAGTAATCAATAATTTATACACAATAGATCAAAATATCCAAGTCCCAAGTACAATTTAAATGTGCAGAAATATTCACCATGCATAGGGTTTGGCGTGACCAGCCGATTGATAGAACCGGGCCAGTTCTACCCGTCGCACAACACAAGAACCAGCCTTTATATAGCTCTTACACAGTTCTCGAGCATTCTAGCAAAGCTAGGCTGTATTATTATCCGCTCAGAACTTTATAGAAATCCGTCGAAATCGGTGGAAAACTCCACGGCATGATGAAAGCCATAAATAAACAAGATTGCCAAGGGATGCAACTCTGAAGCGCTATCAAAAAGGCGTGCCGCTACAAATACTATTGCCATTGACCATATATGATCCGAGATGTGACCCACAACCCACACTCAAAACTTTAAACATCATGACCCATAATAATTATCACTTAATCAATGTGATATTACAAATTACAAAAATAACAATGATCATATGATGGCGTATTTTGGAACTAGTATATGAATATTGTAAGGTGCTTATGCTTTTATATAATAATCATAAGTGATAAGCATTTGTAATGTAGCAGAATGACTCACCATCCTCCACAAAAGGTACTGCCCGAAGAAACATTAGTCTCAGATGGTGAGAAGGAGAGGTATCAACTGTGTACGAATAGTGACTTGTCAACCAGATATCACACCATTGATGCAAAAAGACCAGGTGTTGTGTCCAATAGCTGATGCTCGAACATGTAACTGCCACCTCTACACAGATTGACAAGAATCCATGATTTCCTTAAAAAATGTTGTGAGAGCCAGTTTATCCACAAAAAGCAATAACCAGCCTAAGTGACAGAGTAATATATTATTCTTCATTGTAAAAGATAGAGACTGTGACACAGGTGACATTGAATCAATGGCAAAACGCTGAAAAATATGCACCTTTAATGTATTAAATTCTTTCTGAAGTTAAGAAATTCCTTCACAAATTGTATTAAAATTTATGGTCCAGCTTAAATGATCCATGAGAGATATTCTTTATTTCCTCCAATTGAATGAATATTACAATGTGCAGTGATAATATAATTTACATCAAATGATTAACACGGATTGGTGATATAGTCATGAATGTTCATGAGTGCTTTAGCAGGTATCTCCATTTCCTTATAAAATGGCTTACATTAATTATTACTTCTGCCCACACATGTATTTCTAGTTCCTTAATACATTCTATTGGACATCCACCAAACCAAAACGCAAAAATAACATCATCATCTTTCTTCCAGATCTTAACAAAAGTATTTACATCCAGAATATCATATATGGTGTTGAAGAGTACATTTCGGTCATCCATAGTGATCGTACATGACATAAATTAGGGCTTTTCAATAACATTGGCGACAGTTTTACAGTAACATTCTCTAGAAACAATTTCAGCTGATCCATAGAACACGTCTTGCAATATCAGTTAGCTGGTCATTCTTTTCTGCGGCTAGCATCCAAAGATAGTGTTCATTACTGGATCGTATACTGACATATCTCGACAGACTAAGTCTTGAATTAAGATGAAAATTAAATAGATTGTCTCCATGAGATTTAATAGCATCATTAACGGCCTTGGGCCAGCATTTCTTATAGATGAATTGACAATTATTGATATAGTTACCAAGTATATTGTTTAGGATATACTTATGTACAAGTTGCAGCATATTATATATCGGAGATTTTCTACACCATACGTTGCATGTACAACTGTCTGTTCACATAAATTTACCGACACGAAGAATAGAAACATTGTTTTAAATACACAGCTATACTTTGCATGAAATAACTTTCCTAATAAGTAGAGGGCTCTGTTATCTATGTAGTACTGTAGTCAGTGTAGTGGCATGATACCGATGGCACCACATACAACCATACTGGGAGTGCGCTTGTGTAGTCCCTGAACCGTTTTATAAAATTAGCGTTGTACAACATCAAGCATTTCATACTCGTTAAGAGGAAGTTTACCCCATACGTTGCATCCACAGAGGCCACATTAATATCTTCTTTATCTCTATCTTCTCCCAGATACGTACTGCAGATATAGGGTTAAGATCACCAAAATACAGCCCATTTTTATGATTAGTGTTACACCCAGGTTATCACAATCCACTTTCGTAAAATCTTCACTAGAATTTTGAATCAATAAAATGCATTAACAGAAGCAAAACTCTTCAACGTGTTTTCTTTAACATGGAATTTGATGCATATTGTAAAAGCTTTCTATATATATATCCCGCAGTTTGAAGTTTTCCTCAAACATGACACCAGCACTGTGGGAGGAAAGTGATGCTTAATCTACACTGCCAGTATTCTCCACCGACATCATTTAACGATTCTAATATTCTGGCAGCGTGTAAGAAACAAAAATGGCACGCTAAAACCTGTGATCGTTGGTTCGGTGGTTGTCAAAGTGACATCTGCGGCCTGCATCAGTTCGGCCGTTCCCACTCACAAACCTAGTGTGCCATAATGGAAACCACAGTTGATGAGGAGGAAGAAAGGAATAGTAAAACAGTAGTCACCTGGAAAGACGTAAATCTTTCAATTGACGATCTGTGTCTGAAATTATTCTTTCTGCTGAATGTTGGTTGTGGTATTAGTTTCTTTGCGCTTGCCATTTAATGTTTTGCTAATGTTGCAGCGAATCTCAATAATGAACCAAGTTTATGAACAGTCAACTCACTACTGGCAATATGTGGACCACTAGCCAAAGACAATTACCTGTGCAGACCTTTGGACATTCGCACGCCAAAGCTTGTGATCACAAGTTTGGTGGTTATCAAAGTAATCTGAATCCTGCCTCTGTATGGCCGTTCCCCATCATGAACGTCATGCGCCATAATGTAACTGTTCACAACGGTGTTAAACCCAACTCACTCACTCACTCATTTGCTAAGTCATAATTATGAAAATGGAGAAATGATTTGGAGCTTTTTGCGTGAGAAAAAGTGGATAGGTTGCATTTCTATTTACACATCCGGAACACCGAATATGATTTCTTACTTGCTTCCGTGTTTATTATCTGCAACGGTTGGTAGATGAGGTGAATGTATTTGATATTTCTTCATTGTTGAAACTGATGTTGAACTTGTTTGGCAGATATAACCTATGCATTGACAATATCCAATTTCGCTCATATTTTAGTTTCTTAAGATTCCTGGGAAAATGTACTTTAAATACATTGTTTGAAGCAAAAGCTCTGCTTTGGGTGAATGCCAGTTCTTTTTTCAATGTATATTAAGTTTTAATTGTGAATATATTTCCAATTCAGACTGGCTTTTTCTGTTGTTTAAAATATATTAATACAGATACGGTTGCTAACAAATGAAAGTGATGTTGGACACTACGGCTGTGAGGACGAAATTGTTTATTGTCTCATTTTGCCCACTTCCTGGTACAATCCACAACAACATTTATCAAATATGTGGAAAAAGCTTGTAGTTAGAAACTTTGGATGCAAAGGCGGCCTGAACTTGAAAACATCACATTGTGTTAATTTGTAAAGTTACCAACTCCCTTAAAACTTACATGCAACGCAAAACACAACTTTGCAGATTCTGATACCTATCGGTATGGACTTACAGTAACAAATTATCCAAAATGCAAATTCAGCTTATAAAGTTGAAAAATAATGCAATGAAAAAAACCCAGCTGGGGTGAAAAGTGGTTTCTACGGCTGTGCTGCGCATGCGCAGTGAATAGGTTCGCACAGCTTGAAGCGGGATGCCCGGACTATAAGGTCGTGAGCAGGAGTTGTCTAATCTTGGTTGTGTACACAAACAACAAATAGTAAATTATCTACTCGTTACATAAAAGAATCTTGTTAAGAATCTAGATCTACTCAGCTCCGTGTCAACCAGTGAGGTGTTCGACATTTCAAGACGGAAAACCTTCGCCGGTGGTGAGTACTCGGGGAAGGCTTTGATGTGAGCTACTTTTCTAATGTTTTGACTTTTGTTGATATTTCACAGGCGCGAGATGTTTGTATTTTTGACAGTAGTTTACCGATTTAACTGTTTATATAATTTCTTTTCACTATTTCACCAAACGTTCTTACCGAGTCACTTTCTCAGTTCGATACTTAAAAGCAACGTCTTTATTTATCATTGTCAGAATTTCTAACTGTGATATAGATATGCCTCCGTCACAGACAAAACTCAAGTCTGGAAGGATAACAATATATGGATGAACAACTTCTTTATTGCTATGCATGAGAACCTACATCCGTACTCTGATGGAGAAGAAGTGGGACACCCAAGTAGGTATCAATAAATTACATGAAATATAACCTTATATTGGTTACACCTACTTGGGTTGTCTGTCCTGATTTGAGGAGGTCATTAAGCGACGATGACGCATTAGCCATACGCGTAGGCCATAGATAGTACTACGTCGTCAACGAACAGCAGAAGAAATACTTGTGTTAGTTCTGGATGCATCTGTATACCAGGATAACAAGACTCAATTTCACTAGCCAAATCATCTATAAAAGCGTCCTTCGCATTTAATACAGACCATAATTTTGCCCTATTCACCAAATCAAATGCTTTTGAAAAATCTCTTAAAAAGCATATAGTATTCTCTAGCTTTTTGTTACCCAAGGTAGATGAAGGAAGGTTCCACCATCAGTAAAGGTACTTTCGTTATTTCGCTTTTTGTTACGTTGCATTTTGGTAGTGTTTTAAAGCGGCATTAAAATAAGCTATTTAGTCTTGTTTGCTAATTTTCGTTCTTACTTCACCTAGACGGATGGTAGAACTGACCCGGTTCTATCAATCAGCTGGTCACGCCAAGCCCTGAGCATGGTAAGTATTTTGCACAAATTTGACTTTTCTTTTATGTATCGATATTGGTCTTGTTTATTAATGATTGTTGACAACACAAAATTACTCATTTGTTAACTTGCCTAGAGTCCTATGTCAGAAGGCAGTGGCTCATGGGCCAACCCGGTAGGACATGTCTTTTCAAGATTTTCCTACTTGAGTATACCCTCCTGGTATCCCTGGTGTCGTCTGTTGGAGACCCACAGACATCACACACCGTCCCTGTTGACGCTCCATGGTGGTTGGGGAGCTAGGAGGGTGAACTACATATATTTCAACCATGGCACCCCCATGGATATTGTAACCTAAGGGTGGATACTTATATCCCCAATCCCTTATGGTGTTTTACCTGCCAGAAATATGGCCATGGGTCCAAATCATGCCACAATCCAGCTGCATGCCAACGATGTGCTGGAACATGCAAGGACAGCAATGTTTGTGATAAAACTCCTGTCTGCGTCAACTGCTCTGGTTGCCATCCCTCATCTTCCAAGGAATGTCCTTCCTGGAAGCTGCAGTCAAAGATCTCGCGAGTAAAGCATGAGCGAAACATATCATTCTCAGAAGCAAAACAGATTGTTCTTTCACAAGAACAATCAGGCCAGACATATGCTAAAACTGTTTCTGCTTCTATTCAGGCCTCGAAATCAACACATGTTTCATGTGCTTCAGTAGGTTGTCAAACCGATTATACATGGGCTAGGACATCTGCTCCTACTTTGATATCTGCTGAAATTCAAGCGAGACCACCAAAGGTAACTTCCAGTGCTCATACCACATCTTCACAAACCATTCAGTCAAAGTCATCTTCTGCGAAAAATACATCTGCATCTTCAAGTCGTTGCAGTTCGACTTACATTACAGGTTGCTTTTACTTTATGCTCTTTATATATTCCGCCTTCATCGGCTGTCCAACTTACCGATCTGCAAGCTCTTTATGATCAACTGCCTAAACCCTGTTTGATCATGGGTGATTTAAATGGCCATAACCCGCTCTGGGCTGGCACTAATACAAACACCAAAGGTAAATTACTGGAGGATTTTATTTCAAACAACGATTTATGCATTTATAATGACGGTTCAAATACGTATCTTCATCCTGGCACAGGAACATACTCAGCTCTTGATTTGTCTATTACTGACTCCAACCTACTGAGTGAATTTGAATGGTTAGTCCACGACGACCTTTGTGGAAGTGACCATTTCCCAACATTACTAAAACCTGTGAATCCATCTGATGTTCCTCCATCATCAAGATGGAATTTTAATAAGGCTAACTGAGCTTTATATGAAACTCTCTGTCGTGCCAAACTAAAACTTTTTAATGATATTCCTGATGCCATCAAATGTTTTTCAGATGAACTAAATAACATAGCTGACGAGTGTATCCCAAAGTCCTCTGCAATTCCTCATGTAAGGAAACCATGGTTTAACAATGAATGCAAACAGGCTCGGAAGAAAGATGAACAGTATTTCTGTCGCCATCTTATGGTCCACAATTTAGACAAATTTAAAATTTTAAATGCTAAAGCACGACGTACTTTCAAGCAAAATAAACGCCAATCTTGGCGAAACTATGTATCAAAAATCAATTCGCGCACGCCGATATAAAAGGTGTCGAATATGATCCAGAAAATCGACCCGTGAAGATCCGGGGTAGAATAGGTCTTCAGCAACCCATGTGCTTGCCATAAAAAGGCGACTATCTTGTCGTAAGAGGCGACTAACGGGATCGGGTGGTCAGGCTCGCTGGCTTGGTTGACACATGTCATCGGTTCCCAATTACGCAGATAGATGCTCATACTGTTGATTCCTGGATTGTCTGGTCCAGACTCGATTATTTACAGTCCGCCGCCATACAGCTGTAATATTGCTGAGTGTGGCGTAAAACTAAACTCACTCACTCAATTTCTTAAATAAGCAATGGATACAATAGAAAATACAAAAACATATTTGCAGAGGCAGCCGTGACCTACTTTCATTCTTTAAAGTCGACTTTTAAGAAGAAGGAGAAGGGGGTGTTCCAGGACTGCAGGAAAAAGCAAAAAAGACAGCAGAGGAAAGCAAACGTAAGTTGCAATATATACGAACAGAACAATGATTGGCAGACTGCATTTGCATTTTAATATACTAGAATGCAGTTTTTGTGTTTGTTTGAATCCATTTAACAAAACTTCGACAAATTACATTAGAAGATTATTAATTGAACTACTGATTCTGATAGTACCTCCATAAAAGACACATCAAGGTTAAAACTTAAGACATATACGGTCAATATTAATGAAACCAGTGGTTATTAAAAACAGACACTGAACTATTGTCGATTGAATTTTGCACGGTTGCGTCTTGTCGTTTGTTACGTCCCATAACTGTTGCAAATCTTGCGATCATGTTTTAGTGCCTCTACGTTATTTTTGTCATTTCATACCCAAGTTTGGCTACCACTACCGCCAACACTTTGAGCAAATTAGAATAAGATAGATGTAGTAAAGTATATTTGTCGGTAGTGGTTTATCTGAAATGACAAATAGGGATATTCCAGACTTTTTGGTCACGCATAAAAAATGGTAACCTCTCGTAGCTGTATTATTATATCATGGTTTCCTTGCAGAAACGCAACCGCAGGCGAACGGCTCTCCGTCTGTTCGAAGGGAAAATGCCAACGGATGAGGTGTGCAAATTACAGAGACTGCTGCAAACAACTGAGTATATCTCGAGTGAGGAGGACTTCTCGGAAGGAGATGAAAACGAGACAGCCAAAGACCGTTGCCTTGGCCATCAGAGTTACCGCATACAGGCTTTTAAGGTATCATATGTAACACAAATAAATCATTGGATATGACATTGTTTGTTATCATGTATTTTTGCGTTATTGAAACAGATGTGGTCAAGCTCAGTGTTATTGTATGAAGTTAGATCAAGCCTGTAAGTCAAGACTAACGCTATAGGTAGTCTTTGAAAGTATATTACTTGAACATAGAGCTACTTGGAAAGGAGAATCAGTGAGACGGGTGATACAGGGCCTGTGGAAAAGCTAGTCTTGCTTATTCAGGGTTACTATATTTACAGTAACGGCTGAGCGGAATGGGTAATAACATGGTTTAACCACTATGAGGTTATTAAAAAGGGTCACGTGCTGTGCAATAATATTCCAATCATGTACTCCCAGAATTGCCGTTTACACAGCAGTTCGAGCGACATAGACATTGAAATTACGAGTCGGATAGTTCGGGGTATTGCCTGTGCTCTAACAGAAATATAGAACTATTCTGTTGGGATATCAAAAAATGGAAACATATGACCATCTTACCTGAGTACAGGTCACATTAACATGTATGAACCTTTTATATACATACCTCTGAAATCCGGTATGATACATAAATATCTAAGGCATGTAAACATTTGCAAACTTGAACATTTACATGTGTTTCCCCGCCTAAGGAAATATCCATATTTCCAACCGTAGTAAACTTAGAATGGAATCGGACATTTCAACACCCACTGAAACTCACAGGAATGCATTGGAAATACTGTATGATCATGTATTTACTGGGGTATCTGTTTTGCAATTCATGTTTGAAAATCTCTGACAATCCGGTCATGGCATACATGAATGAGGTGCTTGTGCATACGAAAATATACGATGAGCGTATGTTTCAAAGGTATAGATTCATATGAAATATATGCCCAAAGTTAGGAAATATCTGAAAACATACGTAAATCCGGTCATGGCATGTATTTCCTACTGTATTTACGTTTATTTCAATGGTTTACTATCCGCCTTTTGGTGCTGTGTAGCCATGACAGACTTAGTATTCACTTTATAGGGTAAAATCCACAAAATGTGTTCTTAAGTCCTATTTCATAACGTCACAAATAATTATATAAGACTACGCATTTTGGAACTGTGATATGAATATGGAAAGATGCTGATGCTTTTATGTATTACAACTGATACGCATCTGTAAATGAGATAAGGATAGCAGAATGACTCGCCATCCTTCAAAAGACGTACAGACCATGAAGAAACATTGTCGTTTGATAGCAATGTATTGTAAAAGCGCTCTATATAGATATCCCGCTGTTTCAAGGTTTTCACAAAAATGACGCCAGTACTGCGAGAGGATAATTAAGCCAAATCTACACTGTCAGTATGCTCCATCGACATCATTAATCGATTTTAATATTTTCACAGCGTGTATGAACGAATCAGAATGTATGTGGAAATCCTCACCATAGTTTAAAACCATTATTCAATCAATGCTAGTTTTCGACTGTGTTTAAATAAAACACGAATGCGTCTCCATTAGAAAGTTGAAAGCCCATTCCTGTTGAGTGTTGTATACAAGCATTCTTAGCACGATGATCTTCAAACTTTTCATCTGCTCCACTACAATGATTTGTTTGATTCGAGGTACTAGAATTAAAGAACAGAAGAGACTGCTTCATTTTTTACAAGATGACTATGAGCAGGAAGTTTTGCCAAGCGAGACCAGGATGGATATACATGTAAGCTTTGTCATATCACAAACTACTGAGCTTAATGAGTGGCAACAGTCCATGACCACAAATGGATGGTTTAAATTTAACTGGCTGGATGAATCATTGAAGTGGAACATTTCGGATTATGGAGGGATAGACACGATCTGTATGTCAAGTGAACACATATGGATGCCCGACATAACGCTCCTCAACACAGCCGAAGAGCGCAATCTTATGAAAAATCAGAATTCACCTGTTTGTGTACATCATTCTGGAATGGTAGAATGGTACCACGGGGACATCTTTCACAGTCAGTGTGACTTTGACATCTCACATTTTCCTTTTGATACTCAGACTTGCCATCTGAATATATCCACATGGGTGACCAAAAATACTTCTGCTCGTTTCATATCTTCAATTTATAGAAGCAATGATGTAAGAAGAAATATGAATGGACTTTGGAATATCAAAACTTTGTCATCTACTACCATTGAAAAGACATTTCCTGAATTCATTGTAACCACAACACTTCAACGTCGGGCGTCATATTATGTCCTCAATCTCATCGTCCCTGTCACGTTTCTCTCCCTTCTCAGCTCAGTGGTCTTTGCTCTGCCTATACAATATGGGGATAAAGTGTCTCTATCCATGTCGGTTCTCCTTTCATTCAGTGTGTTTCTGACTCAGATGAGCAACAACATGCCCAGGATGTCCCTCCAAACATCATACCTTACCATCTACATGACCCTGCTCCTCACTCTCAGCTCCCTTGCTGTGGCTATGTCAGTTCTCATCCTCAGGATCAATCAGAGAAGAGGAGATGTACCTGTGGTATTGCAGAAATATGTCATATTTTGTGACTATGCGGTTAACAACCCGACTTTGAATGGAGCTGAATCGGAAGTACAGGACACCACAGTGGACAATGAGCAAGAAAGGAAGTGTAACACAGTGGTCACGTGGAAAGGCGTATCTCTTGCACTTGACGATCTGTGTCTGAAATTATTCTTTCTGCTGAATGTTGGTTGTGGTATTAGTTTCTTTGCTCTTGTCATTTAACATTTTGCTAATGTTGCATGGGATCTCAATGAACCAAAATTATAGACAGTCAACCCACTACACAGCGCTTTACTGGCAAAATGTTGACAATTACCTGTGCAGACTTTCATTCGGCACGCGAAAGCTTGTGATCACAGGTTTGGTGGTTATCAAAGTAATCTGAATCCTGCCTCTGTATGGCCGTTCCCCATCATGAACGTCATGCGCCATAATGTAACTGTTCAAAACGGTGTTAAACCCAATTCACTCACTCACTCATTTGCTAAGTCATAATTATGAAAATGGAGAAATGAATTGGAGCTTTTTGCGTGAGATAACACACTCAAGTGGATAGGTTGCATTTCTATTCACACACCTGGAACACCGAATATGATTTCTTACTTGCTTCCGTGTTTATTATCTGCAACGGTTGGCAGATGAGGTGAATATATTTGATATTTCCACATTGTTGAAACTGATGTTGAACTTGTTTGGCAGATATATATACCTATGCATTGACAATATCCAATTTCGCTCATATTTTCGTTTCCTAAGATTCCTGGGTAAATGTACCTTAAATACATTGTTTGAAGTAAAAGCTCTGTTTTGGGGGAATGCCAGTTCTCTTTTCAATGCATATTAAGTTTTAATTGTGAATATATTTCCAATTCAGACTGGCTTTTTCTGTTGTTGTGGCGCGTGGTCCTGTGCTAAAAGCTCAGGTCACAAATCGGCGAAGTTAAGCAGCGTCGAGCTCGGAGAGTCCTTGGACTTGAGTCCTGCCCCACAACGAAGCACCTGTGACACATGTGGTCTCACCTTAGGCAAGTGAGTTTGTTCAAAATTGTCTCTGTTCACCCAGCAGGAAAATGGGTACCCGGTGGAAAAAAGTCATATGACTATAACCTTCTAGCGCCTAACAGGCAGCTTGGGTTATCCGGGGTAATAATGGCCTTGATTGTTAGCGCTATGAGCATACCTAGTGTGGAGTTTGGCGCTATATAAATTTAATTTTTAATTTGTTTAAAATATATTAAAACTAACTGATGAAAGTGCTAACAAATGAAAGTGATGTTTGACACTACGGCTGTGAGGACGAAATTGTTTATTGTCTCATTTTGCCCACTTCCTGGTACAATCCACAACAACATTTATCAAATGTGTGGAAAAAGCTTGTAGTTAGAAGCTTTGGATGCAAAGGCGGCCTGAACTTGAAAACATCACATTGTGTTAATTTGTAAAGTAACCAACTCCCTTAAAACTTACATGCAACGCAAAACACAACTTTGCAGATTCCGATACCTTTCGGTATGGACTTACAGTAACACATTATCAAAAATGCAAATTCAACTTATAAAGTTGAAAAATAATGCGATGTAAAAACCCCGCGAAATCGGAATTAAAACCGATTCACTAAATTCAGCCCAGCTGAGGTGAAAAGTGGTTTCCACAGCTGTTCTGCGCATGCGCAGTGAATAGATTCGCACAGCTTGAAGCGGAATGCCCGGATAATAAGGTCGTGAGCAGGAGTTGTCTAATCTTGGTTGTGTACACAAATACCAAATAGTAAATAATCTACTCGTTACATAAAAAACCTTGTTCAGAATCTAGATCTACTCAGCTCCGTGTCAACCAGTGAGGCGTTCGACATTTCAAGATGGAAAACCTTGGCTGGTGGTGAGTAGGCTTTGATGTGAGCTATTTTCTAAGCTTTTGACTTTGTTGATATTTCAAAGGCGCGAGCTTTTTATATGTTATGACAGTAGATTACCGATTTAACTGTTTAGATAATTTCTTTTCACTATTTCAACAAACGTTCTTCTTACCGAGTCACTTCCCAGTTCGATACTTAAAAGCAACGTCTTTATTTATCATTGTCAGAATTTCTAACTGTGATAAAGATATGCCTCCGTCACAGACAAAACTCAATGTCTGGAAGGGTAACAATATATGGATGAACAACTTCTTTATTGCTATGCATGAGAACCTACATCCGTGATCTGACGCAGAAGAAGTGGGACACCCAAGTAGGTATCAATAAATTACATGAAATAAAACCTTATATTGGTTACACCTACTTGGGTTGTCTGTCCTGATTTGAGGAGGTAATTAAGCGACGATGTCGCATTAGCTATAGGCGTTATACTCACAAATACCTATTAAAAGGTAAAGAACATCCGTTTTGTATCCCTTGTGATGAGAGAGTCACGGTCAAGCATGTCCTGCTTGGCTGTGTTGAATTCTCCATCATAAGGGATAAATATTTCAATGTGAAAACAGTTAAGGATCTTTTTACCACTGTTAAGTGTCATTTAATTATTGTTTTTTAAAAAGAAATTGATTTAATTTGATGAATTTTGAGTACTATGTTCTGTAGATAGATGTATTTTAATGATTGGTTGTTTAGATTAGTAACTTAGATTGTTAGTGGCTGTACCCTCAAGGCGGGTTAAAGTATTGTAAAATTATTTTCCTCCTGAGAGGGTACGTAAGTCCCGAAACATTCAAAGGAAATTTAAATTTACCAGATTTTTAAATGTAGTAATATTGTCATTTTAAGTTAAATTTGACGACAATCGCCAGCTGCTGAAGGGTTGATATAAATCCAGCTAGGGTCCATGCAGGTGGTACTGTCAGTCAACATGGTCCCTAGTATGGTGATCAGCCTTCAGTTGCTGGTGATCTATAGTCCGTTGTTATGTTGTATTTTTGTCTACAGTGATATCTTTTTTATGATAGCGTACTAGTTTTAAATTGAGAGCTGTGATACTCTAGTGGTTTTACTGTCCATCGATAAAAGATTTGTTATGCTCTAAATTTATTGATTTTAATGTTGATATAAACTACATTGTTCTCGTCACGATATGGCTGAAATATTGCCGATGTGACGTTAACTATTAACACACTCACTCACTCACTCTTTATTGCTATGAGAGCACTCGAGAGCACCATATATTGTTATCCTTCCTTACTGCCCCAACTTATAAATGCCTCTCAAAGAAGTTAACTCAACTTCGATCTCTGACCACATGCAATTTGAACTTAACATCTATCAGGTTATACACCGTAAACAAAACGGATTGATTTATGGCTCGTGCACCTGAGTTCTGTCTCTGTCATTTTATGTAATTACACAGACAGACAGGTGTGATACTTGTACACATGACATGTTATGATGTCGGTTGGTTGCAAAATGTTATACACAAAACATGAGCCTGTATTTACAAACCCCAACATCACTATACACACACATACAGCCCTGAGTGTGTCGGCAACAGAACCAGCCTATGAAAGACTTCGTTATACTTAAGTGCACGCCCACCCGCTGTGACTGGGTTCGGTATCCTGGGTGCTTCGTTTCGAGGGTAGTAGACCAATGTACAAAATCTTGCACTTTCGATTTGGGATTGTACGCTTATAATTTTGTTTATTTGGGTTTTTTTCATAATCAGCAATATATATTATATGTCATGAATAATGATAACTGTGTTTTAATTATGTTTATTTTTGGGGTCGCATCTAAGCTTTAACCATGTCAAGATTGTTATGTATCTGTATCAGATTGGATTTGGAGTAAGTATTGGGTGTGACAAATATCTCGTGTAATGTTTTGCCTTCAATGTAAAATGTTATGAACATGTTTTGATAATTTTTTAAGTTAATGATTAGTCAGATAACAATTCTTGTTTCCCTTGTATATTTCGAATGTAATTCGATATAACATGTATACGTACAGGTTGTAAATGCTGAAGTTTCCAATCCTAAACTATACCATTCAAAAAAAGTAGGGGATAGTCCATTTTGCGAGCATACCACAAGCCAATGCCATTGCATTTGAGAAAAAATATTAGATATCCATACAGGGCAAATATTTTAAATTTGACTTTCCATTGGCCCTTTCGACTTTCCTTTGGCCCTTTCGACTTTTCTTTGACCCTTTTGACTTTTTCAATGTTGGCCCTTTTGTCCTTTTGACTACAACCCGTCAAGTTCACATGGTTTTTTAATGGAAATTTCTTTCTGGTTCTTGAAACGATGTTCTATATTTCATTATGTGGACTGGTCTCACCCATAACAACTGTAAAATGACATACTATAAGTAGGGTCCGTCGTTTCAAATATCATCAATCTATCATCCGATAGATCTGCTCGCAGTGGCAGGGGCCGACTCCAAAATCTATTCAAATCAAAAGAGAGATTCTGCAAGGGGGCTCGTTCAGCCTTTGCTTTTTGCTTTGCCCAAGTTAAATCATTTGAGGCATCCCGGACCTCCACAGCACAGATCGACAACACCGTTTCTCCTTTTCTTTTGTGAATATGTAGGTATGGCACTTGGGCTCCACAAATGCAGTACACTTCATTTGAAACATAGCAATGTAACGAATGATGGATCGGTCAAGTTAAAAGAGGGAGGAGTTTTTGACCAACTTTTTTAAGATCAAGCCTATGCGTATCTTCCAATGAAAGTGGACTAGATCCAGAATGCCCAAATTCATGACACACTTTGGGCTGAGTATTCATATCACTTAAAGAAAAATTGAAGCCTTGAGCTATTGCTCGAAACAAAGTCATAGCCTACTTATTCCCTTGGAGTAGTTGATTGCACAAAGGTTGTTGGACAGAATATCAAATAGGGTTTGACTTTTTATAGTGATATACTGCTGGACGAGAAAGCAATGGTTATAGACCAGGTGCAGTAATTCACCATGTCTGCCCAGAGCCAGTCATTTAAGGAGAAGCTCTCTGGGAAAACACTGCACCCACGTATATGTGATGATGTGTGGAACAAAATAACAATCCAACTGACTACTTTGCCTGCAATAAGTCGTCCGGTTTCAGAGAGGTTTCTTTTTGCCACCCATGATAAGTAATTTCCAACTCGTAATCACCGAAATATGATTCTTGGAGATAATGTTTTATGAAACGTCGATTACGTGATGGATTTGCTGGGCCTGTTCAGTGGATGTCATTCCTTGGTACAAACTTCACAGCAACTTGTGTTGACTTGTCCATTATAAGGGACCAAACCTTCAACAATGAAAGACCTTTTGAAAAATATTAACCCTCATATAATTCTGGAATTTTTAAAGGAAATTGATTTAATTCATAAGTTATGATGTACATAGTAATATTTTTAAAATTGGTAGTGCCATAATGAATAACTTTGATTGTTAGTGACTATACCCCCTAGTGGGGTTGAAGTAACGTAAGACAATTGTCCCCCTGCGAGGGTATGTATGTTCCACATCATATGAAGTATTTTTATGCATGCCAGAGTTTAGCAAACGTACTTTAAGTCCCCATGGAATCTAGTATGGTGATCGACCTTCAGGGACTGGCGATCTGTAGCCCATTGTTATATTGTTCTCTGCAGTGATATCTTTTCATGATTACATGCTAGTTTTAAATGTTCATCTGTGATAGTATAACTATTTTACTGTCCTACGTTGACAGGTATTTATATGGACTAAGTTTATTATGATATGGAACTCTCATTGTCACGATATGGCTGAAATGCCGCCGACGTAACTTTAAAGTTTAACTCACTCACTCACACACACACACATTTTCACAGCAAGGTTCAGAAAAAGCATGTTGAACATGCAGATCTTCCCTTTGAAATGTCTCGTTTGCATCACAAGTACAGGCTCCCCATTGTTTCCGACTGTGTGGCAGTGTATTTCGTGGTTATAGTCTCTTATTAGGTGAAAGAAATGTATGTCTCAAAAGTAATAGTGCGGTCTCTAGTATTAGTACTTTTTTCGTTGTACAAAATGAACCTGAACGATTTGATCTTCCTATCTCAGAACATTTCAATCGGTTGTCACGATGATGAAGACAGTGTTCATATTTGGATTTCTTCTTCTTATGTTTGTTTTTTTAAATGATAGGTTCTTGTTTCAGTTCAAATGCCAGAAACTATATAAAGCTATTGATAAACAGATGGGTAGACATGGGTAAATGTCTAATTTTATACAAAAAAATTAACGAAGATAACGAAAGGATAACGAAGATACGAAAAAAGGAATTAATTAGGTCAAGCAGTCAACTAAACCTTGATGTTTTCCGATGGTCTGATACCGTTCAAAACACCCCATTTCCCATCCACTGACTTACCCATCTCAAATAGAAATAGAAGCGACCAGCAAGACGACCCCGAGAGTTTCACTGTAGGCATACAGATCAGAGTGACAAACCACTCCTCACAAGACTCTATAACAAGAGGGATGAATTCAACGTTTCAATGGCACTCGTGAAGAACAGCCCCCTCGTGGTGAGCGCTGGGTAATGCTAATAGCTCTTCCCCTTTGTGTACCCGGAGCAGCAGCCCTGTAGCACCCCATTGCTGGACGTAAGAGGCGACCGCATTGGGCAACCTGTTAGCCGTGGGTTGCACTCTTGAGTCGGCGGAGGAAGGGACTTTGGTGATTGAGGGCACTGGTTCCAGGAATAGCGTTCCTCTGCCCTACACACCACTTGGACCCCAACTCAACCTAGACGGGTGGTAGAATGGGCCCGATTCTATCAATCGGCTGGTCACGTCATGTACTTTGCAGGTTGTAGCAATGGCGCTTCTATGTTCTCCAGTGGAACCATAACGAGCAGGTCTATAGAGAATGGAATTGCAAAGCTCTTTGGAACAATTTTGATGATCTACAATTACTTTCACAAGATATCAAATCATCGTTTTTTTGTTTGCAAGAGACATATGTTAAAAATGAGGATAAATTCGATATTCGTCAGTACAAATCATATCACTCGTACTCACCTCCAGGAAATAAAGCTACTGGTGGTGCTTCTATTTTGACGAGGCAGGGTGTCGTCCATTGCCCTGTTCCTCTAAAATGCAACCTTCAAGCTATCGTCAGTCCTGCTTTCATTACACATAACTTTCACTCTTTGCTCCTTGTACATTTCTCCATCTTCTCGACTTGAGCAGTCTGATCTTCAAAATCTGTTTGACCAGCTCCCTAGACCTGTATCATCATGGGTGAACTAAATGGGCATACCCCTCTATGGGAAAGTAATAATGCCAATGCTAGGGTACAAATCCTTGAAGACTTCATTGCAGATAATAACTCAGGAGGCTGATGAGGCTAATTGGCCTTTATTTAAGACACTTTGTAATGACAAATTGAAATCCGATATTTTTGTAAATGTCCAAGACCCTATTCAGGTCAGATAAATTGAATGATATAGCTGAGGTTACTTTCCTGAGTCCGCTGCTAAGCCACATTGTCGTAAAAGGTTTACTAATGATTGTGAAAAGGCCAGGAAATGTAAGAAGAAGGCGGAGAAATACTTTCGCCATCATCCTATAGTTCATAATCTTAATAATCTTAAACTAAATCGTGCCAAGGCCCAACGTACGTTTTAGCAAAATAGGCGGCAATCCTGGAAACATTTTGTATCAAAGAATTATTCATGTACACCCATGACGAAAGTGTGGAACATCACATAGAAAATCAAAGGCAAAGGTACAAACTCCTGTGTTCATCATCTGAAAGATGGACACAACATATTACCTGATAAATCGGACATTGTAAATAAGTTGGATGAAACTTAAGCTGCACGTGTGTCATCGTCGCGTTATAATCCACAATTTCTGACAAGAAAAGATGAAAATAAATTATATTTCAGTGAGTTATGAAGACTACAATGATGTCTTTTGACTACATGAGCTTAATACTGCCTTAGCACAAGCACATGATACGGCAACAGGAGCGGTATCCACCATCAGCTTCTAAAACATTTATCATTAAACGTGGTATTTTAAAAGATTTACATGTACATGACTTGGGTTTGAGAAGCCGTTTGCCTCATTTTGATCTCAGTTACATAAGAGACACTTTCAAGTTTGTTTTGGATCAACCTATTCTGACCATTATAATCAGGATCAGGGGGTTCCACACAGCAGTATTCTGTCTGTCACTCTTTAGTATAAAAATATATAGTCTCGCTAAAGTATTACAATTAATGACTCAATTGATGGGTCATTGTTTGTGGATGATTTTAATATATATCATGTCGTGGTAAAAATATACATACCATTGAAAGAAAATTAGAGATGTGTCTAAATAAAAGTCATAAATGGCCACTCGAGAATGGCTTTAACTTTTCACAGATAAAGACGAACTGTATACATTTAAAAAACCCACAAAGACCCCGAATCATTTTTAGAATACGCTCCAATTAAGGTTGTAAAGGAAGCCAAGTTTTGGGTCTTGATTTTCGACCGTCATTTGACATTTTTGCCACATATCAAATATTTCAAGACCAAAAGAAAAAGGTCTGAAGGCCATACAGCTGTTGCAACTCGTCTCAAACTCAGAGTGGGAAGGGGATCAGACATCCCTCCTTCACTTTTCACTTTTACAGATCACTGATTCGTTCTAAATTAGACTATGGGTCCATTGTATGTGCTGTTACAATCCCTCCAGTCCTGTTTAAGATTCTGTTTTTAAGCCCATATATGAAGAACTGCTTTATAGAAATCAAAGCTGGTTCCCCCTCTTGGGATTCGGATTTAACATCACATTGTGGCTGCAAATATTAACTTTGATCTCATCTCTCCATACCGGCTTCTGTTGATTCCTCCCTGGCAGTTGGTCAGACCAGAAGTAGACCTTTCCCTAACAAGTATTAAAAATCTGAAACAAACCAATTAAAATATCAGCAGGAAGACTTACAATTGCGACAATCATCACCGTTTAATTCAAGGTTGTTGACAAAGTAGCTAGTGCCACCACCATTGGGACAAAACAATTATCGTCAAGAATACCAGACAATAACTCACTTTTTACCACTGAATCTCATGATGCCCTTACCGACAAAGACAGTCTGTGCATAGACAGTTTGTGATATTTTCTGATTCTCTTTCATGCCTCAGGCATTAAATACTTTGGCTCAAACTCATCCACTTATTTTAGAAATGTTAGAGCTATATGATCATCTTTCAACTGGCCAGGACGATATTGTCTTTTGTTTGCTACCGAGTCATTTTGTCAGAGTGGGTAATGCAATGGCTGATGCTGTTCGAAGGTAGCTCTCAACAAATCTGTAACACCACTTCTTACACCATACAGAGATTACAAAGCTGCCATTAGATATTACATCTGTGAACTTGATCAAGTCACAATATGGCTGAAATACTGCCGACGTGACTTAAATGAAACTCACTCACTCACTTCACAGACAACCAACCACACAATTTGTGTGATTATGATAATTGCCCAGTGTATCAAAAATGTTGCAATTTGTGACTGTGATGGTACATGGGCTAATTTTGCAGCGCTTACAATGCAACCGTTGTAAAAGTCTTATTGCAAACAGAAAGCGTTGTCACATTGTTTGCATATGCTTTGCAGTAACAAATATATGCACTGTCCAATCATACTATGTGAAGCTGAACTGACCATGACAACACGTCTTGAAATTTTTGATGCACTGAAATAGTCACAACTATCACACTAAAAGTACTAATATGTAGGGTTCTTTTACAAGATATGCATTGTATGGGACATATTTACAGTACAAAGATAAAACGGTAATCATCTTATCATTAATGACTATTACAATGGATGCAGGAATCCAACCTACTCCACCACTTTTGCTGATGAATGGATCTACAAACAGAAGAAGCCAGGAGTGTCGATTACAGCTCCAAATCTTAATATTATAGCTTGCTTTGCAACGTTTGGCTGCACCATGCCAGCAAAAAACGCAATTCTTGAAATTGAAAATTGAAAGTGCATTGTTGCGTTAACTTCAATAACATTCTCCAGTTAGAAACGACGAAATCCTTTCCACATCCACAAGAAATCTCTGCTCACTGCAGATTCGACTGTACAATTCTGACTATAGTATGAGTGAGTGTTGGACGGCGCATTCAGTAGTATTAGAGATTACAACGTGGTTTGTAAACAATAGTCTGGACCAGATGATCCAATGATTCACATCATTAGATACGATGGTAGAGCTATGAATCACCATAAAAAATGAGTATATCAGCTTTGCTTATTTGTTTTGCTGAAATATTGCTCGACATGCTCTATCAATAAGATTTAGAATATCGTTTTTCCCAAAGACCGATCGAAATGTCATAGGTTTAAGGATCCACCAGCAGTTTTAGTTTTTTCACCCTTTTCCATCCAGGCTCCTTGATCATACCAACCTGTAGCAAAACCCGATAACCCGACCCTTTAGTCGCCTCTTACGACAAGCATGGGTTACTGAAGATCAATTCTAACCTTCACGGGTTGTGAAGCCAAGACTCGTCATACTGCTGTAAAAAAACCAATTGGTCATATAATCACAGATATTAAAATGGAGGATTGCACAAAGAGGAACAAAAGGACAGAGAACTGGAACAGAACCTGTATGGCTGCATCGCCGTGGTTTTTAACTGAGAGGTTACAATGTTGAGTGAATCGCATCACCATAACCTCAGGACGCATGTTGCTGGAGTTGTGCTGAACATTGTCAATGTGTTACCATTAGCGGCAAGGTCTACTCATCTGCCAGGACTGTGGCTTATTGGTTAATGCGATCGCTCGTCATACCAAACAACCGGTTTCGTTTCCCGACATCGATGCAATATGTGCAGTCCATTTCGGTGTCCCCCGACATGACATTTCTGGAATATTAATAAATGATTCATAAAACCCACTTATTCTGGATCTGCCATCGTTCTGGATCTGCCATCATTACACTCGCTGCCTCCACACACTTCTCTCATCTCACTCAGCCAAGGTGTAATATGATACCTCCTCAAGTTGTACTCAAACTCGTGGGTCTAACATTAGCCTGTCTCACGGTCCCTGAACCATATTTTTTTCTCTAAAGCCTAGACCTCCCTGCAGTGCTAAGGCTCTAAATGAAGTCTAGATTTTTCCCCATGTCTGCCTTGGGCTCCTTTTCAATTTAAATAGGTTACTATCAAAATTATATATTCAGAGACTAAACATAAGTCTAGTCTAACATGTGCACACATATGTGTAAAAGAAATTATATGGGTTCAGTTCACGGGTTTTATAACACATTTGTTCAATGCAGTATAGATCAGCGTTCATTGCCACATGAAAATGGTTTGAGTTTGTCTTGACCATCACCAAAACAACCCAACTAAATAGAATTTCAAATGTATTTCAAACTTACCGGTATTGACATTCCATATTGGAATATCCAATGCATATTGTCATTGTATCCTGCCTTGTAATGCGATAAATATAGGAATCAGGGATGATATTGAGATGTTATACCCAAATCCCATATTTTTGTGATTGTATTGAATGAATCAACCACCAAAAAACATGAGTCTAATATTGCACCTTCCATGTAAATATAACATATGTTATATTTGGGATTGTGTCGTTCTGTGCTCTCTCTCCTACAGTGCAAGCAGAGAGACGCGATGTACTAATGCAGAATGTACAATGTACAATTTACCAGAGTACAACTTAAAAACGAATATTAAGATTACACATATTTATTTCGCAAGATAATACTACAAAATCTTTGATATGAAGAACATAACGGACAGGCTTCACTGTACATTTTCATACGACCTATCAGAACAGAACTTAAACCGAATAATATATTGTTATATATACACCTGGACAAAAGTTAAGCAAAACCAAATTCATATTTCATTATTTTGTTAGTATGACGGATTTTTTTGGCGAAAATATGTGATTTTGGCAACAATGGTCTTTCGTTGATTTATTATCGCAAGATAGAGATGATCAAGCATGGAAAACGTGCATTTGCTGGACTTCGTTCACTGACACCCGTTAAAAGTGAAACGTCCACTTTAAAGTCGGGAACTTCGATCGCAGTGTACTCGGTGTTCTGAGATCAAAAGTAACTGAAACTTTGTCATGGCAAGACGTCGCCTGTCTACTGCGGAACGATGGCAGATTATTGGACTTAGAGATAGCGGAATGTCTTTGAGAGCTATTGGTAGAAGAACAGGTCGTCACCACTCGATAATAAGCCGTTTAATTGACAAACATCGACAAACGAATGATGTGAGGGATCGCCCAAGATCTGGCAGATCGAAAATAACATCTGTAAGAGAGGATGACGAGTTTTGAGGGTCGATAGACGAAACCCCTTCGCAAATTCGACACAATTGAGAGACCAGTGGTACACTAATCAGAGACTCTCTACAAGGACTGTTAGACGGCGCCTCAGAGCAGCAGGTTTCAATGCCAGAAGACGAATAAAACGACCTGAACTAACTCGTTGGCACATGCGTGAACGATTGACGTGGTGTCGTGTCAGATCCAGCTTGAATTTGGTGCACTGGAGACAGATCCAACGGTCAGATGGGTGCAGGGTGCTTTTGCGGATGGTAGATGGTAGAGTGCGTGTCTGGAGACAACAAAACGCGAGATTTACCGCTAAAAACATCCAGACAACGTAGCATGTGGAGGGGGATCAGTCATGATCTGGGGTTGTGTATCCTACGACTGCAAAATGCCTCTTATGACAGTCAGAGGGAACCTTAACAATATCAGGATGCCATCTTACGTCCAGTTGTTATCCCTCATTTCGATAACCACCCTCTGCGCACAAGACCTGTCTACATGGACGACAATGCTAGACCACACAGAGCCAGAGCAGTAACCGAGTTATTGAGACAAGAAGCCATCACCACCCTGCCATGGCCAGCGTGTAGTCCGGATCTGAACCCAATCGAGCACGTTTCGGACATTTTGGGTAGGACAATCAGGAACCGTGATCCCCAGTACAGAATCTGGCTCAGCTGGAAGCAGCACTTCATGCAGAATAGAACAGGTTGCCTCAGACACGCATTCAAAGAATTGTACAGAGTATGAGACGGAGGGTCCAAGCAGTCATCAATGTTCGTGGATCCTACACACGATATTAAGTTTTCCTTGCTCAGAATAACTTGCAAATGGACAATGAACATTTCTGACACCTAATATGGTCAGTGCCTTGCCTAAATTATCCGCATTGAGGATAGTTTTATCATGTAAATTTTTTCTGTTGAAATGTACCATTCAGCAAAGTTTCATTTTTTCAGTGTACGCACTTAAAATCAGTTAAATCAGTTTGTCATAGTTTGCTTTTGTCATGTGCTATCGAAAAACACGTTTGTTTCTTTGTTTATAACACTAATGAAAATTTCCCACAATCTCAAAAGTGATCACTCAGAAAAATATAGTGTTGTCCAGGTGTTTTATTGCATTAACTACGCTTTTATTTACATATGATTATATGATGGCGTATTTTGGAACTATTATATGAATATTGAAAGATTCCTTTTCCTTTATATAATTACCATAACTGATATGCATTTGTAACTGAAATTAGGATAGCAAAATGGCTCCAAATCCTTCAAAAAAGGTACTGACCTTGAATAAACATTAGTCACAAATGGTGAGAAGGAGAGTTATAAACTGAGAGACATCACGCCGTTGAGACATCTTTCTCCCAGATCTAAACAAAAGTATTTACATCACATATGGTGTTGAAGAGTACACTTCGGTCATTCATAGTGATCGTACATGATATCAACACGTGCTTTACAATATCATTGGCAATAGTTTTGCAATAACATTCTCTGGAAACAATTTCAGCTGATCCATAGAATACAAGTCATGCAATATCAGTTCTTTTCTGCATGTAGCATCTAAAGATAGTGTTCATTACTGTATCGTATACTAACATATCTTGACAGAGTATGTCTTGAATTAAGATGAAGATTAAATAGATTGTCTCGATGAGATTACATAGCATCATTTCAGCCTTGGTCCAGGATTTCCTATTAATGAATTGACAATTATTGCGCAAGTATATCGTTTAGGATATACTTATGTACAAGTTGCAGAATATTATATATCCGAGATTTTCTACTACATACGTTGCATGTAGAACTATCTGTTCACATACATTGACCCAGGCAAACTAGAAACATTACCTTAAAAACACAATTATACTTTGCATTACATAACTTTCCTTTTGGGTGGTGGGCTCTTTTATCCATTTAATGCTGTAGTGTCATGATACCAATGGCATCCAATACAAGAAAAATGGGAGTGCGCCTGTGTAGTCCCTGAACCGTTTTATAAAATTGGCGTTGTACAACTTCAAGCATTCCATACTCTTTAAGAGGACGTTTACTCTATACGTTGCATCCATAGAGGCCACATGATAAGATTACCTCTCCCAGATACATGCTGCAGATACAGGTTGAAGACCTCCAAAAATACAACCCATTATTATGATTACTGTTATACCCAGGTTATCACAATCCACTTTCGTAAAATCTGCACCTGAGTTTTCAATCAATAAACAGCATTAACAGAAGTAAAAATCTTCAACTGTTTACCTGAACATGGAACTATTCTGAAAAAATGGTCCCTTGATTCATAATGTAAAAGCTACTTATATAAATATCCCGAAGTTTTAAGTTTTCCACAAACATGACGCCATCACTGTGTCAGGACATCCATGCTTAATCTACACTGCCAGTATTCTCCATCGACATCATTTATCGATTCTAATATTCTGACAGCAGGTAAGAAACGACTAGCTAACCAGAATGCATGTAGAAACAATCGTTATACTTTAAAAGCATTATTAACCTAATATTAGTTTCCGACTGTATTTAAATATAACACGAATAAGGCGTCATTAGAACGTTTTCAAATCCCATTCCTGTAGAACGTCTCCGAGTGTCGTATTCAGGCATTTTTTGACAATGATTTTGAAACTTCTTATCTGCTCCACTACAATGATTTGTTTAAGTCAAGGGACCAGCATCACGGAACAGAAGAAACTTCTTCATTTTCTGCTACATGACTATGAGCGGCAAGTTTTGCCAAGTGAGACCAGGATGGATATACATGTAAGCTTTTATTTATTACAAATTACTGAGCTTAATGAGTGGCAACAGTCCATGACCACAAATGGGTGGTTTTCCTTTAACTGGCTGGATGAATCATTGAAGTGGAACATTTCGGAATATGCAGGGATAGACACGATCTGTATGTCAAGTGAACACATATGGATACCCGACTTAACACTCCTCAACACAGCCGAAGAGCGCAATCTTATGAAAAATCAGAATTCACCTGTTTGTGTTCATTATTCTGGAACGGTAGAATGGTACCACGGGGACATCTATCACAGTCAGTGTGACTTTGACATCTCGCATTTTCCTTTTGATACTCAGACCTGCCAACTGAATCTATCCACCTGGATTACCAAAAATACTTCTGCTCGTTTCATATCTGCAGTTAGAAGCAATCAAGTAATAAGAAACGTGAATGGACTTTGGAATATCAAAACATTATCATCTACTACCATTGATACGGTGTTTCCTCAATTCATTGTAACAACTATTATTCAGCGTCGGGCGTCATACTATGTCCTCAATCTCATTGTCCCTGTCATGTTTCTCTCCCTTCTCAGCTCAGTGGTCTTTGCTCTGCCTATACAATATGGGGATAAAGTGTCTCTATCCATGACGGTTCTACTTTCGTTCAGTGTGTTTCTGACTCAGATGAGCAGCAATATGCCCAGGACATCCTTACAGACGTCCTATCTCACCATCTACATGACCCTGCTCCTCACTCTCAGCTCCCTTGCTGTGGCAATGGCAGTCCTCATCCTCAGGATCAATCAAAGAAGAGGAGATGTACCTGTGGTATTGCAGAAATATGTCATATTTTGTGACAATGCGGTTAACAACCCGACTTTGAATGGAGCTGAATCGGAAGTACAGGACACCACAGTGGACAATGAGGATGAAAGGAAGAGTAAAACTCTGGTCACTTGGAAAGACGTATCTCTTGCACTTGACGATCTGTGTCTGAAATTATTCTTTCTGCTGAATGCTGGTTGTGGTATTGCTTTCTTTGCTCTTGTCATTTAATATTTTGCTAATGTTGCATGGAATCTCAATGAACCAAGTTTATGGACAATTAACTCACTAAACAGCGCTTTACTGTCGCCAAAGACAAGTACCTGAGCAGACCTTTGACCATTTGGCACGCCAAAGCTTGTGATCACTGGTTCGGTGGTTATCAAAGTGATTATCTGAATCCTGCATCTATATGGCCGTTCCCCATCATAAACGTTCAAAACGGTGTTATACCCAACTAACTCACTCAATCAATCAATCATTCAGTCGGTAAATCATAATTATGAAAATGGAGAAAATGATTTGAAGCTTATTGTGTGAGATAACACACTGAAGTGGATAGGTTCGCAATTCTGTTCACACACCCGGAACACTGAATATGGTTTCTTATTTGTTTCTCTGTTTATTAGCTGCAACGGTTTGGTAGATGGGGTGAACGTATTTGATATTTCTACATTGTTGAAACTAATGTTGAACTTGTTTGGCAGATTGTATACTTATGCATTGACAATATGCGCTCATATTCTCATTTCTTAAGATTCCTGGGTACATTTACTTTGTTTGTAGAAAAAAAATCTGATTTGGGGGAATGTCAGTTCCTTTTTCAATGTATATTAAGTTTTAATTGTGAATATATTTCCAATTCAGACTGGCTTTTTCAGTTGTTTAAAATATATTAATACAGATACGGTTGCTAACAAATGAAAGTGATGTTTGACACTACGGCTGTGAGGACGAAATTGTTTATTGTCTCCTTTTGCCCACTTCCTGGTACAATCCACAACAACATTCATCAAATGTGTGGAAAAAGCTTGTAGTTAGAAACTTTGGATGCAAAGGCGGACTGAACTTGAAAACATCCCATTGTGTTAATTTGAGAAGTAACCAACTCGCTTAACCATGTCACGACTACTATGTATCTGTATAAGATTGGATTTGCAGTGAGTATTGGGTGTAACAAATATCTCGAGTTATGAATGCATCAATGTAAAATGTAATGAGCATGTTTTGATGTTATTTGTTGTTTAGTTAACGTTAATTATACATACAGACTGTAAATGCTGAAGTTTGTGATCATAAAATATTATATTATATTCTCAGTAATGCTATGGATTCCGTATACAACTAGCAGCTAGTTCATCATTGTGTATATACATTATGATTAAGCCTACACTCCTGGTCAGCCTGTTTTGTTCTCAGATTGATGAAGAGAGAGAGAGACAGCTCGTCTCATGTCGTCATCAGCGTTTGCTGAATGGTTGTCTAATGGCATATTAACCCAAAAGTTTACGTTTGGAGCGGCGAATTGTTGTGACAAGAAAATACTCACGTAATGAGGATTTAATGTTGTGGATCAAACACCGATATGGTTGACAGCCAGTCGTTATGACATTTATACCACCACTTTGTTTAGAAGCATGTACATCGTCCGTCTTTACGCATTTATATATGTTTACGTTTGTTTTAAATATGTAGTATTATATTGTTCACATGTTAGTATGTCTCTATATATCATAGGCAACATGTGTGTAATTGTACTTTGTAAAGTAATTAATGTTTTTCTACATAATTTGATGTATTTTTATGCATGCTAGATTTTTAAAAAGCAGTGCAAGAGTCATTTTATGTTTTGGCTAAACGTATCAATTATCGCCACTGACTTAGGTGGTGGTGTAAATCCATGCAGTTACAAAAAGTACTGTGAGTCTCCATGGAACCTTGTATGGTGATCAACATAATGCTGTTATTTTTCAAAGTAAGCTAAGATTTGTTGGCAACAATACGTGCTTTAAAATAAAATCTTACTGCCAACTAGATGACTTAACGCAGTCAATTGAGTGATCAGTAAAAATTGTGTCACCGAGCTTGTGACGTAACGTATTACTACGCACAAATTTGTGGCGTCATAGATATCTGTACACATTCCACGAAGTTTAGTTTCATGATTTGTTGCAATCGCATTTCTTTTTAATGTATAAAGTAAGAATTACATTGTATAATGATAGGTTGTAACGCGAGTGGTTGTTTTGTGATGGTTAATGTCCTGCACTTGGAATAAACATTGTATTTAGCAAACCTTGGCGAGTCTTTTGTTGGCTACCGAGTCATGTTGGCATGGTGGGTAAAGCAATGGCAAATGCTGCTGCAAAGATCGATCTCAACAAATCTGTAACACCAGTTCTTGTTTATTTTTGAAAGAAAGTGACGTAGTTGATACATTCTGATACGAATATATAGTGTAATAAGTATGTAAACATTATATTTTGGACGAATGAATCAGCAACTTTGATTGTTAGTGGCTGTACCTTCAAAGGGTGTTGAAGCACCCTAAGAATATTGTCCTCCAGAGTCAAGTCAAGTCAAGTCAAAGTTTATTCTCATGAGTCATATACATGACATAGAGTAAAACAAATATACGAGCAAAACAATGAAGTACATACATATTACATTAATGGAGCGTACGCAAGCCCCAGAGAACGTACTTAACCCATGACATTAATAGCATTTTTCATCCTCGTGTTCTTAATTGCTGCGTTTCAGTTATTTTTAACTGTTCAGCTTCACCGCCTACACATTGCCGTTAGTCAGAAGGATGGCGTAAATCCAGCTTGGGTACCATGCAGGTAACGGATGTGTACTTGCTCTCTCAACCTTGAACTCACTGAACATAAACAAGTCTCATATCCAACAAAGCAATAGTCAACAATTGCACATCCCTTTTTGGAAACTAAAGTAAATCATTAACTGTTCCTATTAGTCCAAGAGATAAGGTCCATTTATTTACCTCAGAGGTCCAAACGGTTTGAACATTGGATCCTATGGAAAAATATCTGAACTTTCAGAATATGCAAGTCTTACGAGTCAAAACTTGACCACTTTTTCGCTAGAGGGCGCTGAAGTCATGACTTCATGATTTTTTGTGTATGAAATACAAAGAAAGGGTGACATATTGTATATCATATGAAAGCCAACACATTGGCTTTAGTAAAATAATAACATTAAGTACATCTTTGTACTCACAACTGTGTCAGTACAAAGAAAAGACAAAAATTACATACAAAATGGTAAAACGCACATCTTTCGTTTTTCACCATATATACAAATAAACCATTGGAGTGTATTATTTTCTCATTTTGGATTGACAAATATATAGTCAATCATTTGAAACAAGTATTATAACTTTCTACCAATTGGTAATGGATCTACGCCATGTTTTGTGAGGTAGGTGTCAAATTTGAATTTCGGAAAGGGGAGATAACTCTTGTCTCTTCCATCCTGAGATCCCACTGTTTTTGTCCTTAACACATATCTGGGGCAAAAGTTTCATTCAATTGTACTTCTACTACTTCTACCACTAAGTAATAGTTGACAAACAACATTTAACACTAATTAAAATATTACATGGGAGGTAACCCATAATGTTGTTCAGATGTTCCAGGTAGGGGATGTAAACATTTGTTGTTTTTCTTTCCAGTAAACAAAAGATTTAACACTTGTTTCACTGAAGAAATCTTTTGGTTAGTTTAGCTTCAACACCTCCTGATATGATGAGAATACTGAAACCCTATCAGGAGCGGGAACTTTACATGACACATTTGGTATATGTTACCAACATATTCCATTTATGCCCACTGCATCTGAAGCTTGATAACCAAACGGTTCCCTAAAACCAGACAAAGGAAAGAGATCATTTCAAGGTAGGCAGTATGGCATCACACCTTACAGGAAGAAGCCTAACATATATACTTTTGAATACCAGGTAGCAGAGGATGTGGTGCCAGATAACTATGCAAAATACCTAAAGGCGGACATGTTATGAATGATGGGTTTCTCTTGGAATCAACAAACACCACTTTGGATTGGTTGGAATGGCAGAGTAATGGTAGACTTGTTACCACAGCAAAAGATCGGTTACATGAAAAATATGACACAACCACCTACACAACTGAATGTTGGTACCCAAGCCCTAAAAGTGTCCCAAGATGTAGCAAGGGAATGTGTTGAAGAAATCAGCCTGGTAACCTATCACCTTGCTGTTGCGAAACTGGCTCTGAAAATCCAAGCACAGGAAGCTCCCGTCTATGACAACCTCTTCATATGCTTTGGTAGCTTCCACATAAGCCTAGCCTACTAGCACGTCTAGGATACCTCCTCGATGCCTCAGGCGGACCATATCTCTTGGCTGAAGCTGGTATACTTTCTGGTGGTTCACTGAATGGGTTCCTTTCTCGCAAACATTACAATAGATGCAAAAGATCCATCTGATATTGTCACTTGCCTTCTGGAAAATACTCCTCAGACCCTTCTGTGACAAATACCCTGAATACATCACTGATGAGTTGAAGAATCTCATATGGGAACTTGGAGGAAACCCAACACCAGAGTTTGTTCAGTGTTCATTTGAGAATGGGGATCTCCAGAGAAGCACACAAGCATATGCAGCATATTCAAGTGACACAAGAAATGGGCAACATTGAAAAACTGGACAATTCTGGATGATCTATATTGATCTGATCAATCTCTATCTCATGTTCAGCAGGGCATACAGAACATGTGATCTGGATGTGTCCAATCTTCTTTTGCAATGAATAGGCAGAACTATTCAGCTGGATGACACTGTACTACCTGAAACGGGTGAAGATTGACATTACATATCCCGGTGGAAGACAAATGCTTGAGAATGGAGGACTTGCAAATCAAGAGATCTACCCAATCCTTTTCAAGGGTACCAGTTGATATGGCACTTGAACAAACAATTAATGTCGATGCTGCCTCTCGTAAGACAGGAATAGGAACATTGCCCACTCTATATCTCCTCTTAGTGGTTGGGTGGTGACACGATCAGTGCGAACCACAGTTGTTTCAAATTTCCTTGAGATGGCTGATATCAGAAGCTACCGTGAAATATCCCCACGACCAAAGGCCATCACGTGTCTATGGGCATCAGGAGGATGTTGCAAAGCTTGAACAGGCCATTGAAAATAGTCTCAATCCATTTGGGGACAACTGTGACAAATCACAACTTTTTTTATCAGTTCAGGTATTCCTGTTCCTGAAGACATAGCCTGTGACCTAATCTCTGTCAGGGAGAAAAGACAGGAGTGGTATGAGCAGTTCAAAGATGTATGTTTTAGTGATGCTGACAGGTTTGAAAAACCAATTCAAAGGCGTAAAGTTAAAAACTTTGCATCAGCTTGAGTAAAGGCTACGCTGTCCGTTAAAGACACGGTGATTAAAGACTGAAGTGTCTGTTTGACGCTTACTTTACCTTGCAACAACATCAATATAATATCTTGAGGAAGTACTGAAATATCCACTAACCCTCGTGCCTCTCTGCCTGGGATACATTGATGGTTACCTGAACAAAACTTCCAAGTTAAAGCTCTTGTCCTGTCTTGAAAAAAGGATTGACCACAATCTGGAAACAGTCACTCCCGATGCATGTGTCGTTGATGCCATACACATATGGAGATGTTACATTTATTATTCTTGGGAGACTATGTCAGATGGGCAAACGTGTGGACTTTGTATGTGATACGTACAAATCTCCATCTATCAATGATAGTGAGAGAGGTCTTCGTTGGAAATGTGAACTCAACACAACCATATCTGGCCCTCTTCAGACAAAACCAAAAGATCTCAGTCAGGCATTAAGATCATCCTCATTCAAGACCTCGTTTCTTCGCTTCCTTGCTGATGAATGGTCAAAGGACAAATACAGTTCAACTTTGACTGGACATGACATATATGTTGCCATTGATGGAGTGTGTTACCTTTTCTGCTCAACTGCAAGTGCAGTCGTTAGGTTTGTTGTTCACCAACTTCAGTCTGGACATGAAGACGCAGACACCAGGGTCATATATCACACCGGCACTATAGCAAAGGAGCTAAAGTCTCCAACTATATCAGTTCGTGCATCTGATACAGATGTCTTGTTTGAGTGGCATTTTAGAAGTTGAGATGTACAATATAGAACAGATTTTTATGGATAACAACTTCTTTATTTCGTGAGTTCGACATTTCGATACAGATTCTTGTACCGTTGTCAAGCAGGAGTCCTGTTTGACAACGGTACAAGAATCTGTATCGAAACGTCCTGCTTTACAACGGTACAAGAATCTGTATCGAAATGTCGCACTCACGAAATAAAGAAGTTGTTATCCATAAAAATGGGTTCTATATGATACAGATGTCCTTGTCCTCCTCCTTCAGCACGTCCACCGCATGCCAAACGCCCAAGTAAGGATGGATATTGGGAGTAGCAAGAACAACGCCCGTCGTTACATTGATGTTAGCTCACTTGCGAAAACTATTACCACAGACATCTTCCAGCATATCACGCCTTTACAGGCTGTGATTATATCTCAGCCTTCGCAAGTAAAGGAAAATCTCGCCCATTTTGCCCCAGCTATGTGTTAAGGACAAAACACAGTGGGATCTCAGAGTTATCTCCCCTTTCCGAAATTCAAATTTGACACCTACCTCACAAAACATTGCGTAGATCCATTGTTTCAAATGATTGACTATATATTTGTCAATCCAAAATGAGAAAATAATACACTCCAATGGTTTATTTGTATATATGGTCAAAAACGAAAGGTGCGCGTTTTACCATTTTGTATGTATTTTATGTCTTTTCTGTGTACTGACACAGTTGTGAGTACAAAGATGTTCTTAATGTTATCATTTTATTAAAGCCAATGTGTTGGCTTTCATATGATATACAATATGTCACCCTTTCTTTGTAATGGGTGAAAAAAATGCTGAGTCATGACTTCAGCGCCCTCTAGCGAAAAAGTGGTCAAGTTTTGACTCGTAAGACTTACATATTCTGAACATTCAGATATTTTGTCATAGGATCCAATGTTCAAACCTTTTGGACCTCTAAGGTAAATCCATCAGGCCTTATCTCTTGGACTATATCATTCAAAATACATATTGCCTGGACGAGAAAATCACATATGCACTCACCGTACCTATTAGTTTTGAAATCAATAACATCTCTCTCAGGAAATTAATCAACACCATTGACGTAATCTTCCAAGTCACCTCACTGCGTGTTATCATGGAGTAATGATTACTTCTCTCTCCGGACATGTAGTCTTAACGAATATTAATTATACTTGGCAATCAAGACCTGCGTATATCGACATTGATAGATTATAGACTTGGCACGGAACAAGCATGTAGTCTTAACGCTCAACACATTACGTTTTTATTACCTTAAAACTCGGGAATGAAGGTCGGTGTCTATCAACACTGACCATGACAAACTTTTAGCATTCACTTTATAGAGTAAAAACCACAAAATGAATTGTTTAGTTCTGTTTTATAAAGTCACAAATAATTATATAGGATAGAGGAAAAGATTGCGCATTTGGGACCTGAGATATGAATATGGAAATATGCTGAAGCTTTTATGTATTATAACTGATACGCTTCTGTAAATGGATTAGGGCAGCAGGATGACCTGCCATCCTTAAAAACGTACAGACCTTGAAGAATCATTAGTCACAGATGGTGAGAAGTAGGGTATCAACTGTGTGAGAATAGTGACATTGCACTTAAACAAGACGTCAAGCCATTGTCCCTCAAAAGAGACCAGGTGTTATGTCGTATTCCTGATGCCTCACCATTTACCTGCCACGTACCAGTACTCAGAATGGCAAGGATCCACGGTTACCTTTTTGACTGTTGTGAGACTAAGATACGCCGAGGAAAGCAATAACCTGCCCATGTGACAGAGTGATATCATTCTTCATTAAGCATGTTAGGAGCGTGTGACACAGGTGACATTAGAATCGATAACAAAATACTTGAACATGTTCACCTGTAGCGTATTAATTTGTATCTGAATATAAAGGAACTCCTTCCCAAAATGTATTAAAAATTATGGTCAAGCTTTGATGGGTCATGGAATAGGGGGTACATTTGTTTGGCCCAAACTCTTTGTTCGGAGTTGATATCTTGAGAGTTGTTTGCATATAACTATTATCATAGTTCAGGATTGGTTGGTGAGAAAACAAATTACAAAATATTCATGAATTACACCCAGGCTTTTTACTAATCCTCTTTCGTCAAATTTGCACAAGACTCTTTTGACTCAATAAATAGTTTTAAATTGAACATGGAAATAATCTCAAAAACTGGTCGTTTGATATGTATTGTAAAAGCGTTCTATATATATCCAGCTGTTTCAAGGTTTTGACAAACACAACGCCAGTACTGCGAGAGGATAATTAAGCCAAATGTACACTGCCAGTATGCTTAATCGACATCATTAATCGATTCTAGTATTTTGACAGCGTGTATGAAACGACTCAAAAATAAGAATGTATATGGAAATCTTCGTCATAGTTAAAAACCATTATTTAATCAATGTTTGTTTAATACTGTATTTGAATAAAACACGAATACGTCTTCATTAGAAGGTTTGAGAGCCCATTCCTGTTGAGTGTTGTATTCAGGCATTCTTAGCACAATGATCTTCAAACTTTTCATCTGCTCCACTACAATGATTTGTTTGATTCGAGGTACCAGAATTAAAGAACAGAAGAGACTGCTTCATTTTTTGCAACATGACTATGAGCGGCAAGTTTTCCCAAGCGAGACCATAATGGAAATACATGTAAGCTTTATCTTATCACAAATTACTGAGCTTAATGAGTGGCTACAGTCCATGACCACAAATGGATGGTTTACTTTCAATTGGCTGGATGAATCATTGAAGTGGAACATTTCGGATTATGGAGGGATAGACACGATCTGTATGACAAGTGAACAGATATGGATGCCCGACATAACGCTCCTCAACACAGCCAACGAGCGCGAATTGATGAACAATCAGAATCCACCGGTTTCTGTACATCATTCTGGAATGGTAAATTTGTTCCATGGAGATCTCTATCACAGTCATTGTGACTTTGACATTTCAAAATTTCCTTTTGATACTCAGACTTGCCATTTGAATCTATCCACATGGGTGACCAAAAATAATTCTGCTCGTTTCATATCTTCAATTTATAGAAGCAATCAAGTAATAACAAACGTGAATGGACTTTGGAATATCAAAACATTATCATCTACTACCATTGATGCGGTGTTTCCTCAATTCAGTGTAACAACTATAATTCAGCGTCGGGCGTCATATTATGTCCTCAATCTCATCGTCCCTGTCATGTTTCTCTCCCTTCTCAGCTCAGTGGTCTTTGCTCTGCCTATACAATATGGGGATAAAGTGTCTCTATCCATGACGGTTCTACTTTCATTCAGTGTGTTTCTGACTCAGATGAGCAACAACATGCCCAGGACGTCCCTCCAAACGTCCTACCTTACCATCTACATGACCCTGCTCCTCACTCTCAGCTCCCTTTGCTGTGGCTATGTCAGTTCTCATCCTCAGGATCAATCAGAGAAGAGGAGATGTACCTGTGGTATTGCAGAAATATGTCATATTTTGTGACTATGCGGTTAACAACCCGACTTTGAATGCAGCGGAATCGGAAGTACAGGACACCGCAGTTGACAATGAGGATGAAGGGAAGTGTAACACAGTGGTCACTTGGAAAGACGTATCTCTTGCACTTGACGATCTGTGTCTGAAGTTATTCTTTCTGCTGAATGTTGGTTGTGGTATTGCTTTCTTTGCGCTTGTCATTTAATGTTTGCCATTGTTGCATGGGATCCCAATGAGCCAAGTTTATGAATAGTCAACCCACTAAACAGCGCTGACGTCAAAGACACATGTTTCTTGATCTAATTTGACAGGCAATATGTGGACCAGTGTGAAAGACGATAACCTGTGCGGATCTTTGGCCATTCGGCACGCCAAAACCTGTGACCGTTGGTTCGGTGGATGTCAAAGTGATATCTGCGGCCTGCATTATTTCGGCGGTTCCCACTCATAAACCTTGTGTGCCATAATGTAACTGTGTTCAAAACGATGTTTAACCCAAATCACTCACTCAATAAATCATTATTATGAAAATGAAGAAAACATTTATGGAACTTTGTGCGTGAAATAACAGATAAGTTTTCGTTTCTATTCACATACCTAGAACAGACACTGATTTGTTTCCCTGATTATCATACTATCGTTAAATTGTTGAAAGCAATTAGGTTTCTTATATATCTTCAACTGATGTTGAACTTGTTTGGCAGATGTGTACATTTGTATTGACAATATCCAACAAATTTTGGTATCTGAAGATTCCCGTGTAAAATAAATTTTGGTACTTTCTTTGAAGCAAAAAAAGCTCTGCTTTGGGGGAAAGACAGTCCTTATTTGTGTATGTATTTCCAATTCAGTCTTTCGAAGTCTTCTTCTGTTGTTTCAAATATATTCCTGTTTGCTTTCAAATGAAAATTATGTGTGACACTATGACTGTGAGGTCTATCGTATCCTGTTGCCTACATTTTGGTACACCCTCTTACACCATCCATCAGAAAAGCTGTAGTTAAAAACTTTCAATGCAATTGTGACCTGAAACTGGAAACCTCGCTACGTGTTAATTTGTGAAGTATCTATGGCAAGATTGTTATGTATCTGTATCAAATTTGAATTGCAGTAAGTATTTGGTGTGATTAATATCATTTTATGTTTTACCTTTGGTTGTGATACTTGGCACATCACAACCAGTATTAATAGTTATGAATGCATCAATGTGAAATGTAAGTAACGTGTTGAGATGTTGTTTGATGGTTAGTTATTACTTAGTCAAATAACTCTTCTTTTTTACCCGCGCATGTTCTGTATGGGACATATAACATGATAACAGCAGACAGTAAATGCTGAAGTTTACATTATGATCAAAAGATTATATTCTGATATACACCTATAGCCACGCACTACTTTCAGCGTGGTCATCATCGGACTATTGTATATATTCATTTATGATAGACGCTGGTAGCCTCCACAGTAAGTCAGCCTGTTTTGTTCTCAGATTGTTGTCAACTGTGAATGAACAGGGTTATGGCACTTAGAGTGAAAGAGCCATCAGACCATTGCCAGAGACAGCTCGTCCCATGTTTGCTGATAGTTTGTGTAATGACATGCCAGCCCCAAAGTGTACGTTTGGAGCGAATTGTGTGAAAAGACAATACTCACGTAATGAGGATTCAATATTGTGGATCGAACACCGATGTGCTTGGTAGTTTATCGATATGACATTTATACTTCCACTTTGTTTAGAATATTTACATCGTCAATCTCTACGCATTTATATGCGGTTTGTGATATATATAGCATTCGGCTACTGTTCTCTATATATCACTGACGTACATGTGTGTAACTGTACTTTGGTAAAGTAATTATGTATCTTTAAGCGATCCCGATAAAAATGTAAAGAGTTGTCCCTGTGTCACAATGAGTGATGGAGTTGAGTTGAGTTTTACGCTGCTTTAAGCAATATTCCAGCAATATCACGGCGGGGGACACCAGAGATGGGCTTCACACATTGTGCCCATGTGGGGAATCGAACCCGGGTATTCGGCATGACGAGCGACCGCTATAACCATTAGGCTACCCCACCACCCCTCCCTGTGTCACAGGTCAATATTAGTTAAAAGCCGGATGGGAGTAGATGACATCTTCTCTGTTAGATTGAAACTCTGTAAGCTTAGCAAGTTTATTGGGTGATCACTGTGACGAGTAGTGTCACCAACGTCAGTGTGGAGGAATTAAGTGGAGTCATTCATCCAAAATCTTTTTCGAACATGATATATTTGACAATAAATTAACCCAGACAGGGCTTTGCAGTTTGGACCAGCGGACTTCAATTAATCATCCCATAATAAAATAAAGAGTTGTAGACAGATGTTCTTGTTTTGTTCATCTTCAGTAGAGAAAACCTGCGTCGACTTCGAATACTAGTGAAAATGTTAGTAATTTTATTAAAGTGCTAAAATTCAATCAAGTTCAAATTGAATAAAATGCAAAACGTGCTGCGAATGCATGCCTTAACTTAAATATAATTCACTGTTGAATATAAACGTTCCATGCGAACTTTCCTTCCGACAAGACATCTAATATAGTAAAACTATAGGGAATGGAGGCATTTAAGCAATTTGGTTTATTCTTTGATTGGAGCAAGCATTTCAAGTTCAAGCTTCAGAGTTTTGAGACAAACATGGCATTGCGTGATCTTACTCTCATTAGACCTTTCCCAGGGTGGTAGATGAACTGATCGCTATGTGAGGTCCACACTTTCCATTGATACAACACAGTACACTGAAGAACTACAAGTAATTAAGATGTGAAATAGTCTTCTTGCTGTTTTACTTCTGCCATCAACGTCTTTTGCGGAAATGATGCGTTCAGTTTCAATCGAAGTTTCATGTATATTTAAGCACTATCATAAAACCGTCAATTCACGTTTAATGGAAATTTCTTTCTGATTCTTGAAACGATGTTTCATATTTCATTTGGTTATATTACTGGAACGTTGTACCATACAATAGGCAGAGTCAGTCATTGTAAAGTGTATGTATAACTATTTATGTAACTATTAACTAATATGTAACTATTTAAAATAAACCATAACTTCAGAAAAATATCCGATAGACGTACGAGCAATGGCAGGTGCAAACTTCATAGTCTATTTCAGTCAAAAGGGGAATTATCCAAGGGGGACTCGTCTAGCCTTTTGCTTTTGTTTGTCGTCAAATCTGTTGAGGCTTCTCAGTAGAGGAGAGGTCACTATCACAGACCACCACAGCACAGATACTCAACACTGCTTACTCATCTCATATATATGGATGACGTCGATCTCCTTGCCGAAGGCTGGTGTCCCCCGTCATGATATTGCAGGAATATTGCTAAAATTGGCGTAAAATTAAACTCAGTCACTCCTTGCCAAAGAAGACGTTATAATGCTATAGATATAGCATTTGATTTCCACATATGCAGTACACCTAATTTGAAACATGGCAAAGTAAGAAATTATGGATCGGTTAAGCGAGGGAGGGCTCACTGAACATCTTTTGGAAGATCAAACCTACACCTATCTTGGAATGCAATTTGAAGACTAGCTCCAGAATCCTCAAATTCAAGACAAACTTCGCGCCCAGGATAAATATCAAGAAAATCTTGAATCAAAGCCACATATACGTTTGGTGTGCTAGTCCTTTCATATTCCTTTGGAGTAGCTGATTGCCAAACGCAAGATAGTCAAGAAGTCAAGACAACAGATCCCACAATCCTCGTTCCTCTCGTAATCGTATATTTATGTAACATTCAGTTCTGGAGCTCGGGGTTGGATCAATGTGGAGGCTTTTCATGCTATAATGTTTTCATTGTACAATATGAAACCTCCAACAGCAAAGAGCTTGATTGCAGAGTGTAGTTACATAATGTAATTTGCGTTGATGATCGCAACTTTAGTCTGAGATGACGTTGGACTAAAATCTTTCCCTTTGATATGTGGATTTCTGCGTTTAGAGGAAATGACGATAGAGCTGGTCTATTGCAAGGCTACAATTTATTACCTACTCGCCAATGGCTTTTTGTACATTCGAAAAAAGGGATTTTGTCCAAGACGTTTACCTGAAGCTTCAGGTATATCCATAGTCTGATACTGTTCTAAAGACCTCAGATCCCACCCACTGACTTACCCATCTGGACTAGAAATAGAAGCGACCAGCGGGACAACCTCGTCAGTTTCATTCTATGGATACCGAGTGCCAAACCACTCCAAACAAGACTGTGTAACAAGAGGAATGATTTCAACTTTCTAACACTCAACTACCTCATACTTCGAGAATTATACCCGTATCTCCAGTCTTGGTGTTTGCCTTTCACAAAATGTGAGGTACAATCGAGTATCGGACGAGTTTCAACATCCAAAGCTTAAAGCGTCCCAAAGTTGCGTGGCAGAGACAGGAGGGACAACTCCAATTTCCATGCATAAGTGACACATACAAGTTTCGATAAAATGCACTATTTTTGCATGAATGATAGAACATTATATCCGTGTGTTCATGAAAGGTGTCACTAGTGAGGAAGGACATACTCACATTTTGCGAACACCTGCTTTCACTATCTGCTTGTAGTTCATAAATGCATGCTCATGATACAGGCGGAATCGTACAGGCGGAATCGTACAGCCGACTCAGCTTAAGACAGATGCTTCGTGTGAATATGGAAAGGTTGTTGCCGCTTCTTTTTAGTATTTTAAATCATGCGCATTTGTAAATGAGTGAGTGAGTGAGTTAACATTTATAGTCACATCGGCAATATTTCAGCCATATTGTGACTTAAAAGGTTATAAATTAACAGTAAACACAATTACATTTTAAAACACCTGTCAACGAAGGACAGTAAAATAACTAGATTATCACAGGAATAAATTTAAGACTAGTAATTGAATCTTCAATATTTAACCTATAAATGACAATACAATATAAAAACAGGCTATAGATTGCCAACAACTGAAGGTAGATCACCATACTAGGGACCATGGGGACTTACAGTACATTTGCTTCCTGTAATGGCCCTAGCTGGATTTACATCAACCCCCCAGCTGTTAGCAATATAGATACATCCAGCCATGCATTAAACTTACACATATTCTACGATTAATAAACGGAAAGTTAAAATTTACTTTAAATGTTGTGGGACTTACGTACCCTCTCAGGAGGACAATAATTTTACAGTACTTTAACCCTCCTCGAGGATACAGCCACTAACAATCTGAGTTACTAATTCAGCATTGTTTACCTATTTACAAATTATTTTTCGAATCTAATTATTTAAAACATGCAATAATTAAATGAGAACTGATATTATTAAAAAGATCCTTCATAGTTCGTGATTTAAAATAGTTACCCTTTGTGGTGGAATATTCAACACATGCTTGACTGTGATTCTTTCATCACAAGGGATGCAAAACGGAGGATCCTCACCTTTCAATAGGTATTCATGAGTATATCTTGTGTGGCCAATGCGACATCGTCGCATGGTGACCTCTATAAATCAGGACTGACAACTCAAGTAGGTGTACAACTTCTTTTGCATCAGATCACGGATATAAGATCTAACAGCAGCTTAGTAATCAGACTATGGGATCAGAAGTGGTGTCACAGATTTGTGGAGTGCTGCCTTGGCAGCAAGATAGGCCATTGTGTTCCCAGAAATACCAGCATGGCTGGGTAACCAACAAAAGACGATGTCGCATTGGCCAGTAGCAAGATCATTATATAATTCGATTATTTCAATTAAAAGTGGATGTTTGCAAGATAGATTTGTAATAGCCTGAAGGCAAGAAAGAGAGTCAGAAAATTGTATATATTGTTTATGTTTAAAATGTCTTTGAATATATTTAAGAGCTGTTAAGATGGCGTTTGCTTCTGCTTTAAATATAGAGCTGTTATTCGGTATTCTAGAAGATATTGTCTTGGATCCAATGTCAGTGGCACATGCCACTGCGCCACCGTCCTTGGACCCATCTGTAAATAAGGATTTGTAAGTATTATATATATTTTTTAATTGATTATATTCTTGTTTATATTGTAAGTAACTAGTTTCTGAATTTTTAAATGTTGTCAGTGTTAGGTCAACTTCTGGTCTAACTAACTGCCAAGGAGGAGAAGAAAGCAGACGGGAAGGAGATATATTTTCTAGGCCAATGCCAGCAGCAGATTGTTCCTGAAACCACATTGAATATTTGATATAACTATAAGGTTATTGGTTTCAAGATACCATGTTAATCTATTGTTAACCATTCGTTCCATGGTTTTACAGACACAACTCGTTTTAAGAGATCGGTCTGAAATTAGACGGATTTGTGTGGTCCCGGCCAGGCTTTGGAATAGATACAACAATGGCATTACGCCACCAAGTTGGAAAATTCCCTGTAGTCCATATGATATCAAATATATTTAGCAGCGTTTCCAAACATGACTCGGGCAAATGCTTCAGGAGTGGATAGTGGATATCATCAGCCCCTGTTGCTGTATCATGAGCTTGCTCAAGGGCAGTATGGAGCTCATGTAACGAAAATAATTCGTTGTAGTCTTCACCATTGTCTGAGTTAAAATTTAATCTTTTCTTCTCCGGGACATGATTTGATGAAGATGAATGCTTGGCGAGAGTTTCACAAAGTTTGTTAGCAATGTCGGTTTTATTAGTCAATAAATTATCACCATCCGTCAGATCGTGAACAACCCGTGAAGGTCCCGGGTTAGAATTGGTCTTCAGTAACCCATGCTTGTCGTAAAAGGCGACTATCGGGATCGGGTGGTCAGGCTCGCTGACTTGGTTGACACATGTCATCGGTTCCCAATTGCGCAGATCGATGCTCATGCTGTTGATCACTGGATTGTCTGGTCCAGACTCGATTATTTACAGACCGCCGCCATATAGCTGGAATATTGCTGAGTGCGGCGTAACACTAAACTCACTCACTCACTTACTCACTCACTCAGATGGTGAACAGTAGATTGAGAACCTTTGCCCTTTATTCTTTGAATCATGTTCCACACCTTTAACACAGGCGTGCGCGAATTTATTTTGGAAACATATCTTCGCCAAGACTGACGCTTATTTTGTTTAAATGCACGTCTAGCCTTAGCATTAGCAACTTTGACTTTGTCTAGATTATGGACAGTAGGATGTCGGCGAAAATATTTTTCGGCTTTATTCCTACATTTTCTGCCTGTTTACATTCATTATTAAACCATGGTTTACGAATATGTGGAACTGCAGAGGGCTTAGGAATTGTTTTGTCAGCAAAGTCATTTAGTATATCCGTAAAGGACTGTATAGGATCTTCACTGTTCCTAAAAAGATCATGCTTCATGTGTTCAACACACAGAGTCTCATATAATGACCAATCAGCCCTGGCGAAGTTCCTTCTTGATAATGATTGATCATCACCAGGGTTGATTGTTTTGAGAATGGTGTGAAAGTGATCACTCCATTATAGGTCATCATGTACCATCCATTCAAATTCATTATATAAGGTTGAATCGGTGAGTGATAGATCCAGGGAAGAATATGTTCCCGTAGCTGGATGAAGATAAGTGGCTGAATCAACATTAAAAATACATAAATTATTATCGGAAATGAATTCCTCGATGATTTTACCTTTTTTATTTGTCTTGGCACTTCCCCAAAGCGAGTTGTGTCCGTTGAGGTCACCTATGATGATAAATGGCTTTGGAAGCTGATCATATAGATTTTGAAGATCCGATTGTCGAATGTCAGAGGAAGGAGGGATATACAAGCTGCAAAGGGTCAATGCAATGTGCAGCGTCAGACGGACAGCTACAGTCTGAAGATGTATAATACCCTGCCGCACTGAAATGGAAGTACCCCCAGTTGCTTTATCTCCCGGAGGAGAAAAGGAGTGATAATCACTATACTGTCTAAATTAAAGTTATCTGTATTTTTTAAATATGTCTCTTGTAGACATAATGCTTAAGGTTTAAAATCTTGTATCAGTAATTGTATCTCATTAAAGTTATTTCTTAGTTCCACTGCATTAAAGTCGACAATTGAGTCATGGTGCCTCAATTGGCAATCGTTAACGGGAATGTGAGGAGAATCATTTCTCCTCCTGTCCTGTGAGGACAGTGTAATCTCCATATCAAGAGGCCCAAATGTGTTCTGTGTTGGAACCTCTGAAGGTGAAGGGACAGTATGTAGTTTGTCTCTTGTTAATTGTTTTCCTTTCTTCTTTTTGTATTGATTTTGCTCGCTGGTTTTGATACTAACTTTTCTGATGGTGTCTCGGGATCAGTTTCATCTGTCTGGGAACTCGACGAAGATTGAGTGACTGTTGTAGTTGGTTTCGGGGCTGAAGTTGAAGAAATAGGTTAAGCTGACTTGACCCAAGTTAAGTCAGTCTGACATGCAGTAGAGGACATTTCTGCAGATCGAGTGACAGCAGCAGAGTATGTGACAGTTGACGGAGCCTATGACTCCATAGTTTTTTGGCATCAAAGTACGAGATGGGTTTTTTCAGTTTTAATTTCATGATTTGTGACTCCCTTTGATAGACAGGGCAGGACTTGGATGACGCAGAATGTGGGCCGTTACAGTTGACACATTTATAATGCTTCTGACAGTCTGTGGTATTCTCATGGTTGTCACTACAACGGTGACACACGACAGAGTTTCGAAATGACTGAGATCCATGGCCGAAATGTTGACATTTGTAACATTGGAGCGGATAGGGGACATACACATCCACTCCGATGTTAAAATAACCTGCTTTAATAGATTTTGGAAGGGAAGATCGAGAAAAGGTAACCAGATAGGTGTTCGTTTTAGTGATGATGCCCTCTTTCTTAAAGGTGAAGCGTTTTACCGCCGTGACACCTTGATATTCAAGCTCTGAAGCTGTCCTCTTCTGACATATCATAGAGACAACGAGCCCTGTCTCGTATGATACCTCGGCAAGAGTTTAATGTTCTGTGCAAGGACACAGCAACCTCGATATTGGCAAAAATCTTGACTGACAACAATTGAGAGATTGCTGCCTCCGTGCACACTCAACAAGAAGCGAGCCACTACGGAGACGGGAAACATTTGTTACCTCTCCACAAATTCCGGAAATAGCCTTGCAAATGACAAACGGGTTTAATTTGATCGGCAGAAAGTCTGTAGCTTCAATCACAAGAAACCGAGGCCATGAATTAACGTTTGAATGTTGAAGGTTGACATGATGAAAGGAAAAAGATTCAGCACCCCTGCTCCCCACCCACCATGGAGTGGACGACAAGGAAGATGTCAAATAGCACCGGATCTCCAAGATGCCGACACCAGGGAAACAGGGATGTTATACTCCAGCAAGTATGACACAAATAGCAATATTTGTATACCAAATAAAATGCCAGGGTGGTTCTCTCCATGACAAGTAGTTGGACACATATTGAATGTGGAGGTCAACATTGCCAGATTGGCCCATGAGCCGCCGCCTTCTGGCATAGAACTCTAGGCAGTTTGAAGTAATCAATAATTTATACACAATAGATCAAAATATCCAAGTCCCAAGTACAATTTAAATGTGCAGAAATATTCAGCATGCACAGGGTTTGGCGTGACCAGCCGATTGATAGAACCGGGCCAGTTCTACCACCCGTCTAGGTGAAGTAAGGGCCAAACTGGTGTGTGTGGAACACTGTTAAAGGCTCCTATTGCCCTCAACCACCAGAATCCCCTCCTCCACCAACACAGGGGCGCAACCCACGGCAAACGGGTTTGGTGGACCAAATATACCCCCGGGTCCACAACGGGGGGTTGAAGAGCACTTAGCGTTACCCAGCACCCACCACGAGGAGGTGACTCTTCACGGGTGCCGCATTTGTAAATGGGATTAGGGTACCGTTTGTTGGAGATGTGCGTGGTTTTGAATGTATCAGAACAGTGTTAATGTTCAACGTACAGAATAACTGGCCTTCCCTTAAATAAGATACGAACGTTGAAGAAATAGTAGTCATAGATGGTAATCCGGACATTGTCCCACAAACGAGACTAGATGTTATTTCAGTATAGCTGATGCTCCAACATTTACCTGTCACGTCCAGTTTCACAGAATCCATGATTGCCTTAACACCTGTTGTGAGACCAATGTTAGTCAAGGGAAAACAATATTGTGCTTCATGCTAAATGTAAAGAGAGGTAACGCAAGTGACATGTGGTAAAGGCAAAACACCTTCCCATGAAACATGTCCAATTTTCTGTGAACATTTAGGAATTCCTTCCTAAATGGTGTCTCAAACTGTGGCCATACTGTAATTGGCTATCAATTTGGTTTACTTTTGACGCTGATGTATTTCTCTTTGTCAGATTTTAATGAGGCTTTTCCTTCTTTTTAATGTTGTCTTCAGTGATGTTTACATATAATTATTATCTCACTAATGGCCTCGTCAGTGGAAAACCAACAACAAAATGTTCATGAAAGAAGGAAAGTTTTGTAACCGACCTATACCCATTTGTACATAATTGCACACGATTCAATAAAACAATCTAACTGCATTTAGCAAACGAAATCTTCAACTGGACATGGAATTAAACTCTTAAACTAGTCCATTGTAATGTAATGAAAAAGCGATCAATATGTGTCTCTATGTTTCAAGTTTTGCACAAATATGTCGCCAGCAACGTGAGAGGATAATCAAATCTACCCTGCTAACCGTATGCTCCATGGTCAAAATTAACTGATGCTGCTGTTGTGACAGCGTGTAAAAACCACAGAATCTATGGGGGAATCCTTGTCACAGATCACAAAAACTGCTTAATCAATGTTAGTTCCCGACTATATCTGAGTGAAACATGAATAGGTAGCGTTAGGAAGTTTTCTTCCACTTCCTGCCGAACGTCTCCAAGTCCTGTAATCAGACATTCAGATGTACATACATGGAGGAAGCAGCAATGATGTTTAAGGTTTTCATCAGCTTCATTGCATTGATTTGCATAAGTCAGGGGACCATCATTAAAGAACAGAAGAGACTTCTTCATTTTTTGCAAGATGACCATCAGCGGCAAGTTTTCCCAAGTGAGACCAGGATGGATATACATGTAAGATTTACTATGTCACATATTACTGAGCTCAATGAGTGGCAACAGTCCATTACTACAAATGGATGGTTTACCTTTAACTGGCTGGATGAATCATTGAAGTGGAACATTTCGGATTATGGAGGGATCGACGTGATATGTATGTCAAGTGAACATATATGGATGCCCGACATAACTATTCTAAATACAGCCAACGAACGCAAACTTATGAACAATCAGAATTCACCTGTTTGTGTACATCATTCTGGAAAGGTAGATTGGTTCCATGGGGACCTCTATCACAGTTATTGTGACTTTGACGTCTCACATTTTCCATTTGATACTCAGACCTGCCATCTGAATCTAACCACATGGGTGACCACGGACGAATCTGCTCGTTTCAAGGCTTCAGAAAATGATGACATCAGTTATTTAGCAACAAATGTGAATGGACTGTGGAAAATCAAAGCCTTGTCATCCGCTGCTTATACTAATGAAAACGGATTTCCTCAACTAGCTGTAACTGTAATCCTGGAGCGTCGGGCGTCATATTATGTCCTCAATCTCATCGTCCCTGTCATGCTTCTCTCCCTTCTCAGCTCAGTGGTCTTTGCTCTGCCTCTACAATATGGGGATAAAGTGTCTTTATCCATGACGATTCTCCTTGCATTCAGTGTGTTTCTGACTCAGATGAGCAACAATATGCCCAGGACATCCTTACAGACGTCCTATCTCACCATCTACATGACCCTGCTCCTCAATCTCAGCTCCCTTGCTGTGGCTATGTCAGTTCTCATCCTAAGGGTCAATCAGAGGAAGAGAGATGTACCTGTAGTATTGCAGAACTATATCACATTTTGCAAATATGCCCTTAACAACGCGACTTTGAAAACAGTGGAATCGGAAGTTCAGAACACCACAGCTTATGACAAGGAAGAAAGGAAGTGTAACACAGTGGTCACCTGGAAAGAAGTGTCTCTTGCACTTGACGATCTGTGTCTGAAGTTATTCTTTTTGCTTAATGTTGGCTGTGGTATTGCTTTCTTTGCGCTTGTCATTTAATGTTTGCCATTGTTGCATGGAATCCCAATGAACCAATATATATAGACAAAAAATCTATACAAGCGTACATTGCAGAACTTAATATATGCAAAAATGCCTGTTTTAGTCAGCAATATACGTTTTTCTGAGTTTGTTTGTTTTAAATGTATATGTACATGCTTCTACATAGTACTGAAGCAATGGACAAAGGGTGATGGAAAAAACATGTTTGGAAACTCCGTCCCTCTTGTCAATATTTACAATCCGTAAATAAGGTTCCATTAAGGCAACAACATGCTGTGTGATCATAACGGTTTTAAAGGAGATTGTAAGTAAATTGTAAGTAATTCGAAAAATGATTGTTAAAAAATAAAAAATAATTAAAACAATAATACTCTTTTATCCACAACTTTGAAATCTTCTTGACGATAGTACTTTGTGGACTACGAGGACTGGAGGTGAGGTGAAATTGGGTTTAACGTCGTGCTTGAGAATATTTCGCTGATATGACGACGTGCATGTGTGTGTATGTGTATGTGCGGCTGCTTGTACTAGCCCAGACTGGAGCTGGTTTTATATCATGCCGCAGTGAAGCATGAATACCCCACTCAGACACAGTATACTGACTCCGAGCAGACCAGTCCTTGTTGTACCCATTAATGCCGAGCGCCAGGCAGGGACCAATAAGTACCATATTGTAACGTCTTTTGGTATGACGCGGTCGGGGATCGAACCCGCGACCTTCCGCTCTCCGTGCGGACGCTCTAACCACTACACCACAGAGGCGGTCACGAGGACTGGACCAGAAGTCAACACCATTAAGTTGAAAATTGCATCAATATTGTCATGTGCTGTTGTATCTTCGTGAAATTTGATTTGGACTTAGTACTTGATGTGTCAAATAACCCGTGTTATATTTTGCCTTTGGTTGTGGTACTTGGTATAATATCCTGTAATCATCAAAGAACCATCAGGCCTCTGGCCTCTGAGAACCAGCACGTCTCATGTCGTTGTGTGTTTGCTGATGCATTGTGCAATGACATGTCAGCCAAACAGTGCATGTTTGGAACGAATTGTTGAAGCGAGGAAATGCTCACCAGTGAGAATTTAATTGTGTGGATCGAACACAGATTTTGCCGTAAAGGCGTCCTAAGACTAATTTTGTCAATCATCATCACATTATAACAGCACTTTTGTAGAAACATGTATTTAGCATTTCTATACAATTTGTAAGATATATTGTATTCGACTGTTATTCTGTCTTTACATCATGGCCATACATATGTGTAGCTGTACTTAATGCAATGCGTCGCACTTTAGCTTCAAGTTAATGTTAAATGCCTGCAGCATCTCCAATCGTAAATCCCGGTCATGAAATGGAAAAACACCAGCACCGCAGGAACCGTAGGCCTTTGTGAAACGTTCAGAGTGCCGCTCTGGGGCGGAGGTGTCAAACCTGCATCAGTACACAAGTTGTACACTCTCGCTACTGACTGCACTGCCTTTGATTTGACTCAATCGTCTATGACAGGAGAGCTCTGCGTGTATGTATGTATTAGCAAATTTATATACTCACATTTACTTTTACCTTGCGATTGTGCCATACCCCTTTTTAATATAATAATTCTGCCGATTGCAAAAAGATATAAAGCGTCCCAAGTGTGGGGATAAAATTGCTTGTTTTATCAAGATTACATCATACTGGTTGTACACTTTGATCTTAGTTATACGTTTATTTTTCCTCAAATAATAAAAGTTGCGTTCTCAAATTATGTCTTAAGAAGTATTGTGGGCGAGCTGGCTAAGGCGCCAGGCTAGTGACCAAGCTTGGGGTGACGGGATCGAGCCCACATGTGACTGGGTGTAAAAACCTTGGAGTCAACTTTGTGTGCAGACCCTCTCAGTGTTGTCGCAACCCCTAGTGTACAGTACACAACCCTGTGCACTTTTAAGAACCCACGAATCCGTTGGTATATGACCAGATGGTGGCCACATGAATACGTGCCAACACCTAGTTGCGGGTTCAGCAACGTGCAGTAAACTTGGACAAAATACTGAGACTACGTGTCCCAGTCCACCCAGCTGTGGATGGGTACCTCGTAAGGATCGGAAAGCCACATTAACTCGGTGCGCCTAGTGGCTGCAAGCGTTGTATGATCTCCAGGGAGTTGAGATTGATAATACATTGTGCCGTTTGAGACTGGCATCCAGTGGTCGAGGGAAAAGCAAAGCGCCTTCGAGCAGGTGATCTGGATATTGGCGATATATATATATAAAGCCATCAGATATTCATCATATTTACGTGGCTGATGACCATTCGCAACATTTCGACAATTGTTTGCAGGATTCCCCGTGTTTTCTTGTGCTTAGATACTGTTACATCTAGTTATTTCTCTCAGAGTACTTTGTGATGATTTTGATGCGTCAGTGACAGATATTACTACCCAATATTTGGATTTCTACCACATGTTCCTGGATGGTTTTCTCCCCGATGAATAACTGAGTAGATTTTGATGTGTTTGTGTAAGGTGACCACCTGGTTTCATCAACCACCTGGTTTCATCACTGTGTGATTGTGATTCTTAAACAAATGTTCTCGATACAATCGGAATCCTCCAACCAACTGTTATTTCTTATGAATATGGTAACGGTGCTGTCGCTTTTATTTACTTTAACTGATACGCATTTGTAAATAGATTTAGTGAGTGAGTTTAGTTTCACTCCGCTTTTAGCAATATTCCAGCAATATCACGGCGGGGGACACCAGAAACGGGTTTCACACATTGTACCCATGTAGGAAAGCAAACCCGTGTCGTCGGCGTGACGAGCGAACGCTTTAACCACTAGGCTATCACACCGCCCCAAATAGGTTTAGGATACCATTAAATATTGTCTGTTGTATATTTGTGTGGGTGGGAACGTTAGCTGTGCATGAATAGGGACGTGATCTTTTGAATCAATAAAAAAGCATTAAGAGAAAATTCTCTTCAAATTGTTTACCTGAATAATCTCGAAAACCGGCCCTTTGAAATGTATTGTAAAAGCCTTCAATATGTATCCCGCTGTTCCAAGTTTTACACAAACATGACGCCATTAGTGTGAGAGGACATTCGGCCAAATGTACACTGCCAGTATGCTCCATCGACATCATTAATCGATTCTAATATTTTGACAGCGTGTATGAAACGACTGGCTAATCCCATCATACTTTAGTACCATTATTTGATAAATTTTAGTTTCCGAATGTATTAGAATACAACACAAATACAGACACGTTTGTGCAACCTTACAAAATATATATGTTGTATAGAAATACATCAGCAAGTGATATTATTGCTAATGGTATATTCCTCGACATTGCTGGGATATTTTTTTCTGATCATATTTTATATTTTTCTGTCTATCAGAAATCAAGAAACTCAGATATTTGGGTCTCTCGTATCTTGGTCTAGTCACGACATGGATGTAACAATGCCAATGTGACTCAAAATCTTGACTCACTCACACACTCACTCTCTTCAATTTACGTAAAGGAATCATACTGATATCAGTTTCCCGAAACGTCACAAATATATCAAATTTCAAGGACCACTATGTGTTTCATTTTTAATACCATTTCAACAAAGTTATTCAATTTTAGCAACGTCTAATAAATTTGGTAGCTCATTAAATATATGCCACTACTTGCCACTGCGCCATACCGCTGCCAACACGTTGTTCATATAGCCACAGGTAGTGCAATGGTAGAATGCACAGGAAAGAGAAAAGAAAATTGAAAAAAAATTAACATTCTGTACTGACTTAGTAAGCTCACATCGAAACCCTACACAAAATATTTGTTGTTGCCCCCTTTGACAAAGCCTCAAAACCTATGTAAGCATCACTACATTAATATGTTTAATCAAATAACTCGGTATAAGTAGGATATAAAGTAATGCCACCTCCAAGGCCAGTGTCAATATTTAACTGAGGAAGAAATCTGCCAGAATCATGAACCAGCACTGTCGACGTTTGTCTTCACTCTGAATGGATGCCAAAGTTCTTTAACAAATCGGACAAAGAGATCTATTGTTGGTTCGATGAAAGGTACTACTTACCTCTGTCTAAAAGGTTAATCATTACCTTTTATACGAACAAGAAAATACCTCCTTGATATTCAGAAGTTATTTAAGACAAGTGGAATTAGTGGCATGTGAGTTTTCAAAACGTCAGAGGTTTTGATTCATTGTTTGCAATTGCAGAAAGAACCATTATGTCAAAAGATTTTTTTTAGCTGTTCGGATCTGTTTCTTTACGCATGACAGTAAAGCAGTCATTCTTATTAATATGGAAATAATTTTGTCACTATTCTATTCGGGTAAAATGCTTCAAATGGCAGCCTTTCAAATCCGTATCATTGCGCGTCTCAGTATTCATCAGAAACTGCAAAAGTACCCATCCCAAATAACCCCAAACTAAGACAGCTGGATTCGAACCACGCTTCTTCCACACAGAAGTATACAGGTTTGTGGACAGTCTAAATACAACTGCATGTCTATGGCATCCTTTCTCGGGGCACTGCCAGGCGCCTAATCTATATGGCAGAGCATCAACGACACCTCGAAACATCTTAGTGAAAAACAAGTTCTTAATAAAGTTCGAGTTTGTCTTATTTACCCACTGACATCTGGAATATAGTCAAGAAGGTAGTAGCGTGGTTTTTATGACTGTGTACATTGTGGTGACTGCTTCATTAAAAGGCATTATATTAAATCTCCAAAGCAGCACAATACGTTCTCAAATTGTATTCAATGAAAAAAACGCAAAGTGTCTAGTCCTAATAGTCCCGAAAGAGGGCTAACGTCATCCACATCAATGTTATCATTTAATTCATCATTAGTTACTATGACAGCGGCAGTCACTAACACAAAGTGATGAAATTGCTATGGTGGTCTTACTTGTTACTCCACAGATATGTTCCACAATGTCAATATGCTCAGAAAAATATCACCTGGTCAATGAAAGGACCAAACCAAAGTCAGTTAGAAAACAATTCAAAGTGTTAGGTGAACCGATTGATGTCCAAAACCAGTCCTTTTAACTTTATGTAAACTCATCCAATTAGATGTCCGCCTCGTTCAAGTCTTCCGTAAATATATAGCCAGGACTGTGAGGGGATACTAGTCTTAAATCTACAGAACCATAATGATCCGACATTATCTTTAATCACTGCTTACTGTACCAGTATGTATAAAACCATTCACAAAACAGAATGATGGGGTAAATCATTATGAGGGGTCGATACCAATGTTTGTGATCGACGTCATTGGCCTCAAAGATACGACAACACCTTAATTAGAAGGTATTAAAAGCCTCATCCTGCCGAACCTCTCCAAGTCCTGTATTCAGAAATTAAGAGGTACGTACGCGGAGGAAGAAGCAATGATCTTCAAAAATCTCATCTGCTTCACCACATTAATTTGCATAAGTCAAGGGATCAGCATTAAAGAACAGAAGAGACTTCTTCAGTTTTTGAAAGATGACTATAAGCGGCAAGTGTTCCCTAGTGAGACCAGGATGGACATACGAGTACTCTTTATGTTATCATACATTGCTGAGCTCAATGAGTGGCAACAGTCCATGACCACAAATGGATGGTTTAATTTCAGTTGGCTGGATGAATCATTGAAGTGGAACATTTCGGATTATGGAGGGATAGACACGATCAGCATGTCAAGTGAAGACATATGGATGCCCGACATAACGCTCCTCAATACAGCCGACGAGCGCGAATTGATGAACAATCAGAATGCACCTGTTTGTGTATATCACTCTGGAATGGTAGATTGGTTCCATGGAGATCTCTATCACAGTCAGTGTGACTTTGACATTTCACATTTTCCATTTGATACTCAGACTTGCCATCTGAATCTATCCACATGGGTGACCAGAAATACTTCTGCTCATTTCATATCTTCAATTGATAGAAGCAATGATTTAATAACAAATGTGAATGGGCTTTGGGATATTAAAGCATTGTCATCCACCACCGCTGATAAGACATTTCCTCAACTCATTATAACCACAACACTTCAGCGTCGGGCGTTTTATTATGTCCTCAATCTCATCGTTCCTGTGATGTTTCTGTCTCTCCTCAGCTCAGTGGTCTTTGCTCTGCCTGTACAATATGGGGATAAAGTGTCTCTATCCATGACGGTTCTACTTTCATTCAGTGTGTTTCTGACTCAGATGAGCAGCAATATGCCCAGGACATCCTTACAGACGTCCTACCTCACCATCTACATGACCCTGCTCCTTACTCTTAGCTCCCTTGCTGTGGCTATGTCAGTTCTCATCCTGAGGATCCATCAGAGGAAGGGAGATGTGCCTGCCCTATTGCAGAAATTGGTTACAATATGGAACTTTGCTATGCACAAGATGCCTATGAATGCATTGGAACCTGTTGTAGACGACACTGAAGTTGATGACACAGATGAGCAGAAGTGTAACCCAGTGGTCACCTGGAACGACGTATCTCTTGCAATTGATTCACTATGTCTAAGATTCTTCTTTCTGCTTAATGTTGGTTGTGGCACTACCTTTTTCACCATTGTCATCGTTGCTTCGAATTATATGTCCAAAACAGATCTACCGTAAGTCCCCATGGTCTATAGTATAGACTTTGACTGCTGGTGATCTATAATCCATATCGGGGCAGTGGGGTAGCCTAGTAGTTAAAGCGTTGGCTCGTCACGCCATAGACCCGGGTTCGATTCCCCACATGGGTACAATGTGTGTAGCCCATTTCTGGTGCCCCCCGCCGTGATATTGCTGGAACATTGCTAAAAGTGGCGTAAAACTTAACTCACTCGCTATAATCCATGTCTATGTTGTATTGATCAATATTGTGTTATCTTTTTGTGACATCGTGCTTGTTTCAAGTTAACATTATGTGATATTCTAGGTGATTTACTGTCAATCGTTGACAGATTGGTATAGTCCAAATATATCACTGATTATTGTACATATTGTTTGAAATACTGTCCATGTGACGTGAAGTATTAATTCACTAACTCACCCACTCCAAAAAGAGTCAGTCAATCAGGAAATGGAACAAATCACACATTTAGGTATCTGAATATTTCAGAGGAATGTTACTTTCAACCAGAATTTGTTTTCTCGTCGGATAATATATTAACAGCAAATATTTTGATTTTTACACCTAGATTCTCATGAAGATTACGAATCCAGTACTTATCTGGAAAATGTTTATGTCACATTTTTACATGTTCTTTGCTTGATATATTATTAATTGATATCTCATTAATGCATAAACCCTAGGGGGTAAAAATACATAAATCACTAACTGGCATCGTTATAAATGAAACCCCGTCATTAAAACTACTCATTTCGACCTTTAATTGACTTAAATCGACCTTTTTGACAACAGTGCACAATTCTCACCCGCGAACGAAATTTCAACCAATCAGAGCGGCGCGACTCTGTGACGTCATATGAGGAATATCTTTGAGGACCGATGCAGAATTCATCTACATTTTAGGGGGTAAATTATCTTGTTTACAGGCTTGCATAAACCTGAAATCGTGACAATTGTTGTGGAAAATGAAAGCTATATGTTCTCACAATCTACTGTCATTTAATTTTGTCTCCTGCTTTGCCTAGTTTCCGAGTTACAACTTGTTTTCATAGACGCTTCTGTCACAATTGATTGGTGTCGTTAGGCCCTATTTGTATAATGACTGATCCAAATTGATCCCATTTCTGTGTTTTTACCTCGATATTTAATCATGTCATGTAAAAATCTGTTTGTATTCTCAAAACAGTGTCGGCCCATAAGTTTTCACATGCAATACAGCAATTAATACTCCCTTGTTGTAACCCGTGTTAGGTGGTATAAACCTACACATGTTATTTGTCATCATTCACTTGATGGTCAGTTAATGAATTTATAACAGGTATAATTAGTGGTAACACACTTAGATTACCCGACAAAGGTTCCCATTTGGCATTTCTTGTGTCTGGAGTAAATATTCAACATTATAAACATCGATCAAAGGATTAACCGATAACACGCTGATTGATTAATTACTTTTATCTTACACAGCGGATTTGTCAAAAGGTAGTGTTTATGTATGTAGATTTACTAATCTATACTGAATACACTCTGCCGTGTCTGTGTCTGCGTAAAACAACGTCCTTCTTTCAAAGGATTAACCGGCAATACATTGATTGATTGCCCATTATTGGCTAACTAAATTACTGTTTTAAATGAAAGGCGGACATTATGCAATTAGTTGCCAGGTGTGCTATCTTGGGTGACCAATGAGACTACACACCAATACCTGAAAAGATTTATCACTTTTTCGTATATTAAACTGTTAAAAGACACATTATTTGGAACAGTTTTGTGGATATTGATGGATACATTCCTCAAACAAGGTAATGGCCTGATATTGTTCCTATAACTTTAGTCTGTTTTAATTTTAATATTTGCATTTTGTTTTTATTCATTTGTCGTAACATTCAACAGAATCATTGTTTTCGCCGTGAAGTGTAATGAGACAGACAACATACACTAGGGTGTGTGTGCGAATTATGATTCACATTGGCAAACTATAAAATGTCTAGATATTACAGTTCTGTTATAAATTCACTATAAGTATCAGCAGATCGTCAGCTTTTATTTAGTTTCAAAATGCATACAAGTATGATAATAAACTAATTAGGATTATAAGACCAAATATAAAGACGTACATTGACTAGTATCTACATACTGGTGAGTGGACATTAACCATGTGAATGTAGCAAGAAATTTATCGCGCAGCATCGTGACTTCGACCCCCACCTCGCTTCCGTGGAAGAAATCGTTATGTTATAAGTTGTGTCATGCAAAATCCTTTTGGTTATGATTCCAATACATATTTAACTACGAGTAGAAAGTAGTTTTGATTTTCTAACTTGATGAAAACAAACTATAATCTCATTAATTCTAACAGACTTTACGATTTTCAAAATGGCGGCGACTTCTGTCGGGAACATCCGCCAGTCTGTGGATAAATGCTATTTAAGTTTGTTTTCACTGAGTTACAAGATCAAAACTACTTTCTACTGGTAGTAAAATATGTATTTTATTGATGGCCAATAGGATTTTGCATGACATAGCGTATAACATAACAATTTCTCTCCTGGCAGCGAGGTGGGTGTCAATATAATACTACTTACAATATTATTGTTACTTCGACCACAACCTCACTTCCGAGGAAGAAATCGTTATGTTACAAGTTGTGTTATGGAAAATCTTTATGGTCATCAATCATATACATATTTTACTATAACTAGTAAGTAGTTTTGATTCTTTAACTTCCGTGAAGCGATCTGAACACAAGTAAGATATCGTTTCAGGCTTCCACAACGCTCGCTTCGCACTCACAAACATAACCCATTTAGCACGAACTGCGGGGTCCTGTGGAAATCTGTGCATGGTGACACCATCACCCGACCCCTAGGAGCAATTGACGACAAAACAACGATTCGGCATGTCGTCGTTCATGTCGAGAAATCATCAAAATGATGAGCGTGCTACACACTTTCTATACAACTAACTGAAAATCGTTCCTCATATGACGTCACTGCAGTGCTCTGGCGACAGAGTTACGTAACCTGTCTGTGGTTTCGTTGGCGGGCGAGAGGGAAGCAGGCGACTTTTGGGCACTTTTAATCGCTCGGTATTAATTAACCACAAGTTTTAAAGAATAAATTTGGTGTTCCGCATAAGAATAACCACAAATCTTCATATGTAATGGTTAAAAGAGTAACAAAACAAAGTTTAGTGGTTCTCATTAATGCGGAAACCTTTTGGTTAGAGAGTTCATGTCGTATTTTGAACAATACACTAATGTCAACATATTCAGTACTTACCAATCTTGCTCAGTTATATGACAGATTTTTCATCACTGTCATTTCTAAGCCCCTTCTGACGGAGTTTGTGAATCCTTCCAATAAGTATGATGAAAATGGACCTGATATGGTCCGGAAGGTATACAACTGATTCATTCCTTGAATCGTCTTAACAGTCTTCTGGCATACACTCCAACAGCATCAATATTTGATTTGTTTATTATATTACCATTTCGTTTCTTATTCTCAACGCTATTCGTAGTAACTCTGAAATGATTATCAAAGACAAACACCGTGAGTTGTCAAGAGATCATCAATCTAATGTCTAGCAGATGCAAAGGAAAATATTTACTGTCAAATTTAAAATATGTGCTGTATACAACTAAAAACAATTTATAAGCAATGGCCTGATGGTAATTTCTTCCCGTTACAGAATACGTTTCTGCATTTTATGGTGAATTTAATTCGAAAACCTTCTAATGTCCTATCTTCTTCTGTCATGAAACAGACATCTTTTCGAAGTGAAAACTACTTTATTTCATTATTTTGTGAAGTACGAGGACTGGACCACTCCCTTAACTTTGCCGTTTCTTTGTATATCTGTTTGAATCTGATTTACAGTAGGTATTGGGTGTTCCTACATCTGTACTTGTAAGTTGCATGGCCCTGGTTAGAATTGATTTTCAGTATCCCATGCTTGTCTACGCAATTGGGATACGATGACATGTGTCAACCAAGTCAGTGAGCCTGACCACCCGATCCCGTTAGTCGCTTCTTACGACAAGCATAGTCTGGAAGCATTTGAACAATTTGTGTCTTTTCTTCATGCATTTCAACAGACAGTTTGGGGCACATGGCTTGCAATGTTTATCCCAGCTACGGGAAAGTCTGTGGTTGTAGTTCTCGTCTGCTGCCAACAACGAACACGCCAACATTAGGAAACTGTTTACAGACAGGAAAATAAACCTTTTCTATTGTATAAATGTCTTTGTAACCCAATATATCAGATCCAGAAAGTAAAATGGACTGTGTTTGAGAATCTAATAATTTCCACAAATATTCGGTAGAATTACAATAAGCTTAGGAATGACAGAGTGGAGTTGTAAAAAAAAAGCTTTCTTTGTTCTGATCACCAGTTTAGATGCAGCATATGCACGTAGGGAAACAATATGCCAAGGTTTTCACATTCATATAGAACATTCATATATTTAACATTCATATATTTAACATAATATCATACTCCGTCTAGCAATTTATGTAAACAATATCATGTCCATGCGCTCTGTAAAACTATAATCCAAGTTGTCATCTTGTACTATTGGCCTCATGGCCACATACATGAAATAAACCTGTCTGTCTGTCTGTAATATATTTACCTTTGAAAAACAATTTCCCTTTAGCGGCTTTCCCTTTATAGACAATATGTTTTATCAAGGTTCGCATTTGGGTGCCAGGGCATTAGTCAGAATATGCTGAAAAAAAATCAAGTTGGTTTTGAAGACCAATCCCAGTACTCAACATCAGAATCAGCAAAAGATAGCAAGAAAAGTTTCATTAGGTCAGGAAAAGCTGAATACCATGTTTACCAGATTTCATAATATCAACATATATCTCGTTTATGAAACATGAGAAAAGTATTGAACTTAAAACACATCCTTGACTGAAGCTAACAGGGCAATGAAAACAGTCGCTTACGTCACCGCAACGGACTCGTGATTTTACATTTAGTACATTGATCTTTTAACGTACATTTTCCCCCTTCAAACAACTATTTCTCAAACATTTCAATTTTAACTCCACATGCTGAATCAAACGCCATTTTGAATTCTACAAAAACTACATACAAGTTTCTTTTGCTGACGGATGCATATCTCTAAATGACTTCATACAATCACAAGGTGACTGATCACAAGGTGAGTAGAAGCTTGTAAATCAGGTATTGAATCTCAAATGTTTGCCAACTGTGTTATTCTGTGTTGATAAGAGACGTAAAAGCTTTGCCAAGAATACTAATGAGAGAAATACCCCTAAAATTGTCAGATTTGTTTACATTTCCATATTATGGAATGATGATAGATTGTGCACACACAGAAGAAAAGGGCCCAGTATCAAATCCTCGATTGAAGCATTTAACGGAAAGCACATGATGTCGGGTAATAAGTACTTAAGCATTTCTGATACAACAAATCAACGACTTCAGATTTACCAGTATCGAATATTTCACATTTTATTATAGGTGATTCCAACAGAATCAAGATGATTCGGGTCTTTGATTGGATAATCATCAATCCAATTTAAATTCACATTCACAATATCATAAACAATATCTTACTTTGCGAAACATAACCAGTCTGTTTCTGATATAAACTACCGGGCAAAACATTCGCCAAAATGCAATATGATCCCGATAACAACGTAGCTGCCCGAAAACTTCGAACGAATCACATATGTGGGACATTGGTCCAATTGCACCTGAATGGTTGTTGCATAAACACCGATGTTGGACAGAGCAAACATGCAGTAACCACGAATATATCAAGACCTACGCAAGTGCAATGAAACAGGGCGATCGGTATGTCCAATATTGGTCCTTCACAACGTCCAATGGCAAGAACCTTGAACTGCAACCAGACAACCATCAGCAAACTGATAAACCGCTACCAGTAAACAGGCCAGACCAGGTATCACGACACCGACCGAAGAGGGCTACATCCGGCAGAACCACCTCCGGAACATGTATTCCTGACGGCGACGTCAAAGGTGGTAACAGCACTAGGACACGCCATCAGCAGACGAACATTCCTTCGACGACTTGGTATGGCTGGTATACGAGCCTACCGCTCCTTCCTTGGGAATGGCCTTGACCCGTCTACAACGTCAAAACAGACTGCAATGGGCACGAACTGAACGTCCGTGACTGGGAGAGAGTCCTCTTTGTAGATGAAAGTCGGTTCAGTCGGTTGAGAAACGAGTTCGAGTTTTTCGACGTAGAGGAAAGTGACTCGCGCCAAACTGCGTTCATGACGTTTATCCGTTCGATGGGGAAGGCGGCATTTGTGGCCAGAGAACAAGACATCATCACCCGAGGAAATCTGAATGCCCAGCGTAACAGGGATGACGTTTAAGACCTTGTGTGGTGCCTTTTGTCGACAACAGCCCAGTGGAGACAACGCACGGCCTCACACCGCCAGAATTATTCGAGGATGCCTGCACAACGTCAACGTCAACGTATTGCCTTGGTCAGCGCGTTCTCCAGACATGAACCCCATTGAACATCTCTGGGATCATCTCGATCGTCAGCCGAGACGGCATACACCACCTCCAGGAACTTGAACAGACTCTCTTGGACTTGGAACAGGATTTCTGCTGACGTCGTCCGCCGACTGACGATGTCAAAGGGGAGACGTGTGTTGGGCGCGGAGAGTCTTGAATGGGTCACCGTGTGTGACAGCTTGACTCTAGGACTTCAGTCCTGCCCCACAATAAAGCACATGTGATGCATGTGGTCACACCATAGGCAACTAAGTTTTTCATAATTGCCTCTGTTCACTCAGCAGAAAATGGGTACCCTGTGAAATAAGTCATGAGATTGTTATCCTTCTAGCGCCTAACAGGCAGGTTGGGTTATCCGGGGTAATAATTATCTGATTGTGCGCTTTGAGCAGACTATCTAGTCTGGAAAAGGCGCGATACAATTATTCTCATTATAAATAATCTCATTATTATCCATAACACATCCTCAACAGATTCAGGCAAATGAAATCAGTCATCGCTAATGGCAGTTGCTTCATTTAAGTATTTACACCTGGAAAAAGGTTAAGCGCCCTTAAATATGTTCACCGCCAACAGAACTATTATCAAGTTCAGCTTGTGTATGATGATACGTATAATGATAACGTTCAATTAAGACATTATTGCGAGTGTAAATGGTGGAATGTGTCTCCCAAACAGTCCTGAAGCAAACCACGAATTTTCACAAGTGCAGTTTGTGCAGGTGCCGCATGTCGGTATTGTAATCTGCATGGGTTATAATGTTCAATCATTCTCCTGTCACTATGATACGATACGACTATCATATGCTCAGAGATTGAAAATTATTGGTAATGCATAACTCTGGTATGTCATTGAAAGCAGTTGGTCGGCAAATGAATTTCCACTATACAGTTTTAGCCGTTTTGGCAGAAAAAACAATGAAGTGACGTCAGATCGTGAAGGCACTATTGAGGTTCACTCGACACAACCATTCGTCACAAGCACTGTTCAGAAGCACCACTGGTTACCATTTCGGCGTCTCAACGATCTTGAACAAACCGTAATCGCCTTAGGAGAGCCGGGTACATATTAGAAGGGTCATCAAACGTCTTCTACTTAACGATCATCACCAACAGCCACGCTTGGCTTGGTGATGACGACGGCAACACTGGAATCTGAGGACTTGGCGAAGACTTCATTGGTCTGATGAAAGCTGATTCCGTCTTCATGTAACTGATGGACGATTAAGAGTTTGGAGGACTGTGACGGGTGATCAGTATATCCCGGAAGTGTTCGATCCAAATGTCCTCGATTTTGATAATTGCTGTCCTCCATTTTGATAATCATCATCATCAAAGCGCATCTTATGATGCGCTTGGAGCATGCAATGCATGGATAAACGCGCAATGTAAATGGACTATTATTATTATTATTATCCTACTAAACGACTCGTATGGATGACAAAGCAAGGCCACACCGTTCTCGTAGGGTGACAGCTTTCATTCAGAATACTAATGCCAAAAGATTTGAACCGAAACATGAATTTTTCTTGTGTCATATTCATTATTAAGGGGTTGGAAAAATTGCCTTTTGTGACTTTTCTTGAAGTCAAGCCATGCTCTTACAGCAAAACAATGCAGCTTTAATAACCTACTGCTCGTGCACACCAATGATGTTAGTCGAAACATTCAACCTTGTAACAAATTACAGGAGTTGCTTAACTTTTTCCGAAGGGTATATATGTTGATTTATCTGTTGATTTATCTGTTCCATTATATGCATTTGACATTATTCTGACTACCGATTCTCGTGTTTTTGGCTACCTTTTCTATTCTATGGAAACCTAAATGGATTTTCACTCGCACATAGTAAAATTATCTTCTCAATTGCTTCACAAACAACTGGTCCACGACGCTAAGTATTGGTGTAAGGGTAAGGTTAGTCAGTAATGTGTGTAGATGTGCGTGTGTTACAGAACGTATAATTCTAAATGGATCTCGTTGAAAGCAATGTTGGTTGTTTGCAAATAGCATCTTACATCATTAAATGAAGATTGCGCATGACGAACAGGCGGAGGTCAGACATGACATCGATGCGCGCTTTGGGAGAAAGGCATACGACTGCTGAGATGACTTATCTTGGATTCGTTTCACTCGCATTATTCTTGGTCTTCCTTACACAGATGAATTGCAACATGATTGAGGGACAGCACAGACTTGTGAAGCAATTATCTAGTGATTACAATCGATTTGTGTTTCCTCGTAAAGTCAAAGAAGCAATTGACATCAATGTTCAATTTCATTTGATGCAATTAATTGAAATGAATGAGTTGCAGCAGGCAATGGTCACCAATGGCTATTTTCTCTTGCAGTGGATGGATGACTCACTGAAATGGAACAGCTCAGACTTCGATGGACAGGAAAATCTGTTTCTGTCTACTGATAGTGTATGGGTCCCTGACTTAACAGTGAACACTGTCACCCAAAGAACGATGTTTTGGGAACAACCTGGCCTTGTATCCATACGAAACACGGGATTAGTACGTTGGGTTCATGGTGATCTGTTCACGACGATGTGTGACTTCGATGTTTCCCATTTTCCGTTTGACACACAGGTCTGTAACATATCTCTCACCTCCTGGTATACAGAATCGGACCAAGTTCGATTTCTACCTCAGAAAAATAGATCCTTGACTGCTTATTCACAAGAAGGAAATTCATTGTGGATACTGAAAGATATATCTGGGGAAATAGTAATGGACGGATACCCTTTCCTTCGCATTACCATCACCTTAAAGCGCCGACCTTCATTCTATGTCTTCAACCTGATAATCCCCATCACGCTGTTATCCCTTCATAGCTCCCTGGTGTTTGCTCTGCCTATAGAGCACGGAGACAAAACGGCTCTCTCCATGACAGTTCTGCTCGCTTTCACAGTGTTCCTGAGTCAGATGACCAACGAAATGCCCAGGACATCCCTACAGACGTCATACCTCACCATCTACCTCACCGTCCTCCTCACTCTCAGCTCCCTTGCTGTGGCAATGTCAATCCTCATCCTCAGGGTGCATCGAAGGACCGATGAAGTACCTTTAATATTGCAAAGATGGGTCACTGCCAAGATTTGCTGTTCTCGGAACAAAACAAAGAAGGAAGATACATTAGATATGACGAAGCTTTCAGGGCATAACGGCGAAAGAGAGAAATCTGATGCCAGGGTGGAGTGGAAGGATGTTTCTCTTGTGCTTGATGCCTTCTGTCTGAGACTCTTCATGTTCCTCAATGTGGGTTGTATCGTTGCTCTCTTGATCCTACTTATCTAACAGTGTGAGATATTCACCCGTTCGTAAGCCGTATGCGACGCTTTCATTTTTCGAGGTGAAAACCTTCAATAGATTATCTAACTCTCCATCACCATGAATATCACAGCCTACACAAACGATGCACCTGTCTGCTTACCGTACAGCTGCAGCGCAAACAAGCTTAGCGATCAAGCGATCAAGCAATCAAGTAATCAAATAATCAAGCGATCAAGCAATCAAGCAATGAAACGTGCGGTCGTTACGAACACAACTAACGATATTGGAGGCGTCTGCAAGATTCATGTACGATTACCGGGAAAGTTGTCTATTGTGCTTCACCAAAACATGGCTGAACGAAAGTGTGAATTTGGGATCAATAACTCTTTCTGGATTTGGACAACCGATTCGCATGGACAGAGATCTTCAGATAACGGAGAAGGGAACGGGTGGTGAACTGTGTATGTATATGAACCCAAAATGGTGAAATGTCTTACGTGAAAATGTGTGCACAAAGGATGTGTAAATATTATCTGTTTCATTCAGACCATTTTACTTACCAAGAGAATTTGGACAGGTATTTGTAACTTCTTGTATATATTCCACCAAATGCAAACTCAAACAAAGCCGCTGATTCAATTCGGAAAATTACGGACAAATTTGGAAGCTCTTTACCGGATGTTCCCAACTTTATTATGGGTGATTTTAATAAATGTTCTTTAAAGGATGTACTTCTACACTATTTTCAATATGTGACGTGTCCATCCAGGCGAGACAAGACATTGGATCTTTGTGACGCTTACAAATCCTACGTAAAACAGCCTATCGGAACATCAGGTCCTAACCAACGCTGGACGATCTAACCAACGTTGTCACAAACTACATTAAGTTTTGTGTGGATAATATTATTCCTCTTAGGACAATCAAAGTTTACCCTTATAATAAACCGTGGGTCACAAAGAAGTTTAAATCTTTATTTAATGAAAAGAGACGAGCATTTTGTTCAGACAATATTCACACAGCAAAAGAAATACAAAGGGATATTATATGTCAACCAGCAAAATGTAAAGATGAATATATAGTTAAAATTGAAAAAAATGTTTACCACAAACGATTTGAAACATGCTTGGCAAGGACTTAAGTCTGTAATTGGGATTAACAAAAACCAGCAATGTATTGATGATGTTCAAGATGATCTTGGTTTTGCTAATCAATGATGTTACCAACGATATTGATAAGATGTATTCATCTCTACCCTCGTCTGATGACTTAGCAATTTCAAGAAGTGATGTTTTGTTGTCATTGAAACAACTCAAAGCAGGCAAATCTTGCGGCCCTGATAACTTACCTGGTATTGTTTTGAAAGAATGTGGAGAGTAACTATGTGCCATATTTCAGAAGATGTTTCCATGGTCAATTAGTTCAGCTGTAATCTTTCCCACTCTCTGGAAAACTTCCAATATCATTCTTGTTCCGAAAAGGAATAATCCCGCCGTAAAAATGACTATCGCCCAATTGCTTTGGCATCGATAACGATGAAGTGTTTAGAACGGGTTATAAAAAAATTGTTACTTGATAATGTAAGTTATTTGCTAGATCCAGTACAGTTTGCATATAGACCAGGGCGTGGGACGGAGGCTTAACATTAACCCTCCTACAAAATATTCACTCTCAAAATATTCACTCTCATCTGGAGACTTGTAACAACTATGTAAGAACCCTCTTTGATTTTTCTTCCGCCTTCAGTACCATCCAACCACACCTTTTGATGAGTAAACTGTTTAATCTTGTATCGTAGGCACTTTGACGTGGTATGGGTTTTATCAGGGAGTATGTTTGTATATTCTCTGAGGTAAGTTAAAGTTGTGTTATCTAAATCTAAATCACAGTGCTGTCAATATAAATGAAATATCAGCAGCTTATTATCATGACCATCATCACAGCCATGTACTGATCAGCTGCCTGCGTGTAATTAACCCTAATGAACCTTAGAGTATGGCCGGTTGGCCACGGAAGTTTAACATTGTGGAGGAAGTGCATGCTGGATACTGCAGGCTGACCATACATGTATTGTAATACGATACGGGGCAGCCTGACAGGCAGTAGTATATAGACAATGAATTCTTAATGTAAGGAGACTTGACCCTCGGGGAGGCTAGGCAGGTGGGCTGAAAATCGCCTCTGTGATGCTGCCTGGCCGTTGCTGCACTATCATGTAATTGCACATTTAGACGCCGAATAAAGTGCTGTGGACCCACTGATGGACTTCTGTGTTTGAAGAGACAATATCCCCAAAACGCGTTAAACAGCCCGGGATACTTGGCGTTAATAGCAACATTATCAAATTGGTTAAAGAGTCCATGTTACAAAGAACTCAGTATGTCAGTGTCAAAGGCTATCAATCTTCTTTTCTCTACCTCTACTGGAGCTCCACAGGGCTGTGTTCTTTCATACCTTACTCTTCATTTTGTATACTAATGACTGTTACTTGTCATTAAATTACGTGTTTAATGTGAGATTACGCCGCCCTAATTTCTGATTCCGAACATAATTATCGTTAAGGCATTGAAACTTTCTATCTTGGTGTAAAAACAATTTTCTGTTTCTGAATGTATAATGAAATCTAAGGAAATGGTGGTTGATTTTTCCTTTCCAGACAGGAAGTAAAATTGAGGTTTGGATTCTTATCCTTTGATATGGTTAATGGTAGCATATTGATAAAATGATTGGTTGGTTTGTTGTTTAACGTCGCACTCAGTGATATTCCAGCTATATGGTGGCGGTCTATAAATAATCGAGTCTGGGCTAGACAGGCCAGTGATCAACAGCATGAACATCGATGTACACAATTGGGATACGATGACATGTGTCAACCAAGTCAGCGAGCCTGACCACCCGATCCCGTTAGTCGCCTCTTACGAGAAGCATGGACCCGTGAAGGTCCGGGTTAGAATATTGGTCTTCAGTAACCCATGCTTGTGTGTGTGGTGTTGTGTGTGTTGCTGTGTTGCTCTGTGTGGTGTAGTGTGTGTTTTTCTTTGTAGTGTTGTGTGTGTTGCTCTGTGTGGTGTGTGTGTGTTGCTGTGTGGTGTTGTGTGTGTTGCTCTGTGTGGTGTTGTATGTCTGATGATGAGCTGTTTGAGCAGCATATCCAGTCTGGAAAAGGCGAGTTATAAATACTTTCATTATTATTATTACTCAACATCAAGACCACACTATCAGCAAAAGGTAGCACGAAAAATTTCATTAGGTTAGGAAAAGCTGAGTACCATGTTTACCAGAATTCATAATATCAAAATATATCTCGTTTATAAAATATGAGAAAAGTATTGGACTTGAAATAAGCCAACAGGGCATGTTCTTTCATCTACAAAAAATACATACAACTTTTGTTTTAAATATCTCTAAATGACTGCGTGATCACAAATTGAGTAGTCCTTTCTAAATCCCGCCTGTAAATCAGATATTGAATCTCACATGTTTGACCACTGTGTAATTCTGTGTTGATAAGAGACGTAAAAAGCTTTGCCAAGAATACTAGTGAGAGACAAAATCCTAAAATTGTCAGATTTGTTAACATTTCCATTCTTATATTATTGAATGACGATAGATTGCGCATACACAGAAGGTCCTGGATCAAATACTCGTTTGAAGCTTTTGGCGGAACGAGACTGGGCGATCGGTATGGCCAATATAGGTCCTTCACAACGTCAAATTGCAAGAACCTTAAAAGGCAAACAGTCCACCATTAGCAAGTTGATAAACCGCTACCAGAAAACAGGCCAGACCCAAGACAGGTATCACGACACCGACCGAAGAGGGCTACATCCGGCAGAACCACCTCCGGAACAGATTCGTGACGGCGACGTCAAAGGCGGTAACAGCACTAGCACACACCATCAGCAGACGACTTGGTATGGCTGGTATACGAGCCAACCGCCCCTTCCTTGGAATGGCAAAGACCCGTCTACACCTTCAAAACAGACTGCAATGGGCACGAACTGTACGTCGGTGGTAGCGACATGACTGGGAGAGAGTACTCTCTTCATATGAAAGTCAGTTCAGGAATGATGTCAGAGTTCGGGGTTTTCGACGTAGAGGAAAGCAACTCGCGCCAAACTGCGTTCAAGAAGATCATCCGATCTATGGAGGAGGCGTCATGGTATGGGGCAGCATTTGTGGCAAGAGAACAACGGGGATGAAGTTTGAGACCATTTGCGGTGCCTTTGACGACAACAGCCCAGTGGAGACAACGCACGGCCAGAATTATACGAGAATGCCTGCACAACGTCAACGTCAACGTATTGCCTTGGTCAGCGCGTTCTCCAGACATGAACTCCATTGAACATCTCTGGAATCATTTCGATCGTCAGCCGATACGGCATGCACCACCTCCAACGAACCGACAGGAACTTGAACAGACTCTCTTGGACTTATGGAACAGGATCCCTGCTGACGTCACTCCGCCGACTGACGATGTCAGTGGGGAGACGTGTGTTGGTCGGGGAGAGTTCTTGAATGGGCGACCATGTGTAACAGCTTGACTTCTGAGAGTTTCTAGGACTTCAGTCCCGCCCAACAACGAAGCACGTGTTATACATGTGGTCTCACCGTAGGCAAGTGAGTTTGTTCAAAACTGCCTCTGTTCACCCAGCAGAAAATGGGTATCCGGTGAAATATATGTCGTGAGACTATTAACCTTCTAGCGCCTAACAGGCAGCTTGGGTTATCCGGGGTAACAATGATAAGATTGTGCGCTTTGACAGGGTGTCTGGCTTTGAAGTGTGTGAGTGAGTTAATATTTTTAGTCTCATCGACAATATTTCAGCCATATCGTGACTAAGAAGTTGTAGATGTATAAATGAATAAAAAAGTTAGATAGTATACTTACCTGTCCGCAAAGGACAGTAAAACAACTAGATTACATTTGCTTCCTGCATGGACCCTAACTGTATTTACACCATCCCTTCGGCTATTAGCAATTTTAGATAATCTAGCCATAAATTAAAAAAGATACATAAACTACGATTTAAAAAAGTGGAAAGTTTTAATTTACTTGTGTTATGGGAATGTTTTGGGACTTACGTACCCTCTCAGGAGGACAATAATTTTACAATACTTTAACCCCTTTGAGGATACAGCCACTAACAATATGAGTTACTAACTTAAAGTTCCAATCATAAAATATTTACCTATTTACAAATCATTCAACAAATCTATTTCGTTTAAAAATGCAATAAATAAATGAGAACTGATATTAAAATAGAGCTGTTATCCGGTATTCTAGAAGATATTGTCCTGGATCCAATGATTTTGCAGGCTCCACCATATACAGTGGAGCCATAATCAAGTTTGGAACGGACCAATGATCTATATAGGTGGAGGAGGGTAGTTTGATCCCTCCCCACTTTGAATTAGAAACTATTTTCTAGCCTGGAAATGGCGCAATATAAATGTTCTCATTATAGATATTCTCATAATTATACATCTCTGATTACACAATGCCATTTAGAAAGTGGTCAAATGTAGCATATGTTATATTTGGGATTACACTTTCTAAGTAAAGTACAGATTTTAGTCCTTTTTGTTGTGTTGAGTCCCATCCGGGATTCGAGCCCACACCCTCAGAGCCAGGCACCTACCTAATCGCCAGCAAAACAAAGTCAGTCGCCTAACCCGCTCAGCTACCGCGACTTCCATCCTGACGTCAGATCGTGAAGGCAGGGTACTATTGAGGCTCACTCGACGACAACCATTCGTCACAAGCACTGTTCAGAAGCACCACTGGTTACCATTTCGGCGTCTCAACGATCTTGAACAAACCGTAATCGCCTTAGGAGAGCCGGGTACATATTAGAAGGGTCATCAAACGTCTTCTACTTAACGATCATCACCAACAGCCACGCTTGGCTTGGTGATGACGACGGCAACACTGGAATCTGAGGACTTGGCGAAGACTTCATTGGTCTGATGAAAGCTGATTCCGTCTTCATGTAACTGATGGACGATTAAGAGTTTGGAGGACTGTGACGGGTGATCAGTATATCCCGGAAGTGTTCGATCCAAATGTCCTCGATTTTGATAATTGCTGTCCTCCATTTTGATAATCATCATCTTACTACAAGACACGTATTTATAGATGACAAAACTAGGCCACACCGTTCTCACACAGTGACAGCTTTCATTCAGAATTGCCGGGGTTGCTTAACTTTTCCCCAAGGGTATATAGGTTGATTTATCCGTTCCATTATATGCATTTGACGTATTCTGGCTTACCGGTTGTCAGGGACGTAATATTTGGCTATCTTTTCTATTCTATAAAAGCCTAAATGGATTTTCACTCGCACGTTGTATAAATTATCTTGTTCACAATTGCTTCACAAACAACTGGTCCACGACGCTAAGTATGGGTATAGGGGTACGGCTAGTTATTAATGTCTGTAGGTGTGTTTCTGTCACAGAACGTATAAATCTAAAATGGATCTCGTTGAAAGCAATGTTGGTTGTTTGCAAATAGCATCTTACATCATTAAATGAAGATTGCGCATGGCGAACAGGCGGAGGTCAGACATGACATCGATGTGCGCTTAGGGAGAAAGATATATTACTGCCGAGATGACTTATCTTGTATTCGTTTCTGCTCACATTATTCTTGGTCTTTCTTACACAGATGAATTGCAATATGATTGAGGAACAGCACAGACTTGTGAAACAATTTTCTAATGATTACAATCGATTTGTGTTTCCTCGTAAAGTCAAAGAAGTAATTGACATCAATGTTCAATTTCGTTTGATGCAATTAGTTGAAATGAACGAGTTGCAGCAGACAATGGTCACCAATGGATATTTTCTCTTGGAGTGGGCGGATGACTCACTGAAATGGAACAGCTCAGACTTCGATGGACAAGATAATCTGTTTCTGTCTACTGACAGTGTATGGGTTCCTGACTTAACAGTTATGAACGCCCTCACCCAAAGGACGATGTTTTGGGAACAATCTGGCCTTGTTTACGTACATAACACTGGATTAGTACTTTGGATTCATGGTGATCTGTTCACGACGATGTGTGTATTCGATGTTTCCTATTTTCCGTTTGACACACAGGTCTGTAACATATCACTCACCCTCCTGGTATACAGAATCGGACAAAGTTCGATTTCTACCTCAGAAAAATAGATCCTTGACTACTTATTCACAAGAAGGAAATTCTTTGTGGATAATAAACGATATATCTGGGGAAATTGTAATGGACGTATTCCCTCACCTTCGCATTACCATCACCTTAAAGCGCCGACCTTCATTCTATGTCTTCAACCTGATAATCCCCATCACGCTGTTATCCCTTCATAGCTCCCTGGTGTTTGCTCTGCCTATAGAGCACGGAGACAAAACGGCTCTCTCCATGACAGTTCTGCTCGCTTTCACAGTGTTCCTGAGTCAGATGACCAACGAAATGCCCAGGACATCCCTACAGACGTCATACCTCACCATCTACCTCACCGTCCTCCTCACTCTCAGCTCCCTTGCTGTGGCAATGTCAATCCTCATCCTCAGGGTGCATCGAAGGACCGATGAAGTACCTTTAATATTGCAAAGATGGGTCACTGCCAAGATTTGCTGTTCTCGGAACAAAACAAAGAAGGAAGATACATTAGATATGACGAAGCTTTCAGGGCATAACGGCGAAAGAGAGAAATCTGATGCCAGGGTGGAGTGGAAGGATGTTTCTCTTGTGCTTGATGCCTTCTGTCTGAGACTCTTCATGTTCCTCAATGTGGGTTGTGTCACTGCTCTCTTGATCAAACTTATCTAACAGTATGAGATATTCACAAATTCGTAAGCCGTATGCGACGCTTTCATTTTTCGAGGTGAAAACCTTCAATAGATTATCTAACTCTCCATCACCATGAATATCACAGCCTACACAAACGATGCACCTGTCTGCTTACCGTACAGCTGCAGCGCAAACAAGCTTAGCGATCAAGCGATCAAGCAATCAAGTAATCAAATAATCAAGCGATCAAGCAATCAAGCAATGAAACGTGCGGTCGTTACGAACACAACTAACGATATTGGAGGCGTCTGCAAGATTCATGTACGATTACCGGGAAAGTTGTCTATTGTGCTTCACCAAAACATGGCTGAACGAAAGTGTGAATTTGGGATCAATAACTCTTTCTGGATTTGGACAACCGATTCGCATGGACAGAGATCTTCAGATAACGGAGAAGGGAACGGGTGGTGAACTGTGTATGTATATGAACCCAAAATGGTGAAATGTCTTACGTGAAAATGTGTGCACAAAGGATGTGTAAATATTATCTGTTTCATTCAGACCATTTTACTTACCAAGAGAATTTGGACAGGTATTTGTAACTTCTTGTATATATTCCACCAAATGCAAACTCAAACAAAGCCGCTGATTCAATTCGGAAAATTACGGACAAATTTGGAAGCTCATTAGCGGATGTTCCCAACTTCATTTTGGGTGATTTTAATAAATGTTCTTTAAAGGATGTACTTCTACACTATTTTCAATATGTGACGTGTCCATCCAGGCGAGACAAGACATTGGATCTTTGTGACGCTTACAAATCCTACGTAAAACAGCCTATCGGAACATCAGGTCCTAACCAACGCTGGACGATCTAACCAACGTTGTCACAAACTACATTAAGTTTTGTGTGGATAATATTATTCCTCTTAGGACAATCAAAGTTTACCCTTATAATAAACCGTGGGTCACAAAGAAGTTTAAATCTTTATTTAATGAAAAGAGACGAGCATTTTGTTCAGGTAATATTCACACAGCAAAAGAAATACAAAGGGATATTATATGTCAACCAGCAAAATGTAAAGATGAATATATAGTTAAAATTGAAAAAAATGTTTACCACAAACGATTTGAAACATGCTTGGCAAGGACTTAAGTCTGTAATTGGGATTAACAAAAACCAGCAATGTATTGATGATGTTCAAGATGATCTTGGTTTTGCTAATCAATGATGTTACCAACGATATTGATAAGATGTATTCATCTCTACCCTCGTCTGATGACTTAGCAATTTCAAGAAGTGATGTTTTGTTGTCATTGAAACAACTCAAAGCAGGCAAATCTTGCGGCCCTGATAACTTACCTGGTATTGTTTTGAAAGAATGTGGAGAGTAACTATGTGCCATATTTCAGAAGATGTTTCCATGGTCAATTAGTTCAGCTGTAATCTTTCCCCACTCTCTGGAAAACTTCCAATATCATTCTTGTTCCGAAAGGAATAATCCCGCCGTAAAATGACTTCTCGCCCAATTGCTTTGGCATCGATAACGATGAAGTGTTTAGAACGGGTTATAAAAAATTGTTACTTGATAAGTGTAGAGTTATTTGCTAGATCCAGTTACAGTAACAACTATGTAAGAATCCTCTTTGGATTGATTTTTCTTCTTTTTCTTCCGCCAGTACCATCCAACCACACCTTTTGATGAGTAAACTGTTTAATCTTGTATCGTAGGCACTTTGACGTGGTATGGGTTTTATCAGGGAGTATGTTTGTATATTCTCTGAGGTAAGTTAAAGTTGTGTTATCTAAATCTAAATCACAGTGCTGTCAATATAAATGAAATATCAGCAGCTTATTATCATGACCATCATCACAGCCATGTACTGATCAGCTGCCTGCGTGTAATTAACCCTAATGAACCTTAGAGTATGGCCGGTTGGCCACGGAAGTTTAACATTGTGGAGGAAGTGCATGCTGGATACTGCAGGCTGACCATACATGTATCGTAATACGATACGGGGCAGCCTGACAGTCAGTAGTATATATACAATGAATTCTTAATGTAAGGAGACTTGACCCTCGGACAGCGGCTAGGCAGGTGGGCTGACGATCGCCTCTGTGATGCTGCCTGGCCGTTGCTGCACTGTCATGTAATTGCATATTTAGACGCCGAATAAAGTGTTGTGGACCCACTGATTGACTTCTGTGTTTGAAGAGACAATATCCCCAAAACGCGTTAAACAGCCCGGGATACTTGGCGTTAATAGCAACATTATCAAATGGGTTAAAGAGTCCATGTTACGAAGAACTCAGTATGTCAGTGTCAAGGGCTATCAATCTTCTTTTCTCAACCTCTACTGGAGCTCCACATGGCTGTGTTCTTTCATCCTTACTCTTCATTTTGTATACTAATGATTGTTACTTGTCATTAAATTACGTGTTTACTGTGAAATTCGCAGATTCGCTGTTACTCCCTAATTTCTGATTCCGTCCCTAGTATGGTGATCTACCTTCTGTTGTTGGCGATCTATAGCCTGACTTTATATTGTATTGTCCCAATAGTGCTATTAGTTTTAAACGTTCCACGCTAGTTTTAATTCTAATTGTGATATTCTAGTTGTTTTACTGTCCTTCGTCGACAGGTTTTTTATAATATACATATATTCCACTTCAAAATCAAATATGTTCTCGTCACGATATGGCTGCAATATTGCCGATGTGACGTTAAACAATAACTCACTCACTCACTCACTCATTTCTGATTCCGAACATAATTATCGTAAAGGCATTGAACATTTCTATCGTGGTGTAAAAACAATTTTCTTTTTCTGAATGTAAAGAAATCTAAGGAAATGGTGGTTGATTTTCGGAGAAATAAGGAACCTCTACATCCTCTTATAATTGAGGGGCGGTGGGGTAGCCTAATGGTTAAAGCGTTAAGTTGGATCGTCACGCCGAAGACCCGGGTTCGAATCCCTACATGGGTACAATGTGTGAAGCCCATTTCTGGTGTCCCCCCCGCCGTGATGTTGCTGGAATATTGCTAAAAGCAGCGTAAAACCAAACTCAGCCAGTCAGTCAGTCTTATAATTGATAATGCAGAAAGTGAAAGAGTGGACCATTACAAATATCTCGGTGTTGTTTTAGATTCAAAACGTTCGTTTTCAAAACACATCGATCACATTTACAAAGAAAGGCCAACAGCGACTTTATTTTCTTCTCCGCTTAAGAAACTTTTCGATTGACAAAACCATAATGACCGTTTTTTATCAAACATTTCTTCAAAGTGTGGTGACCTACAATTTTGTAGTGGTATGGGGGTCTGTCTGCTCGCAACAAAAAAACAAACTTTTCAAAATTGTTAGTACTGCCAGCAAAATAACTGGAGTGTCTTTCTAACATATTCCCTTCATCTATGAACGCCAGATTGTGAAAAAGGCAACTAAAATTAGAATTGATAGTTCCCATATTTTATCTCACCATTTTGAACGACTTCCATCTGGACGCCGCTTTCGATTACCTTCCCTTAAAACAAACAGAGCTCGACAGTCCTTCATCCCATCCAGTATTCGTATTATTATTTGCAACAAATGTTTTTGAACAGACATCACGCATGCGATAACTACTAACTCAGCATCTTTACCTATGTGGTGAATTGTATAAGAATCATCAGCAATCATTTTGTGCATGTAATTATTGTGTATATTTCTGTGAATTTTGTATATATTCGTTTTGAGGCCGTTTCTGATATAAAAAGAATTTCCTCCGGGATAATAAAGTTATATCTTATCTTATATTATCTAAGCGATACAGTTCTGTCGAAATATGAAGACTATAAATGCTCCTTTGGTGAAAATGATTCAATTTTTTGCTCTTTTTCCTGTTTGAAATATCGATACAGACAACAATTTCTTCACATAGTTCATACCGTTCAAGTATATATGGCAGATCTTGACACAGTATCATGTCAGATATTTTCATCATAAGCAGCAACTGCATACTTAGAGAATTAATCATTAACAAATGTTCAACAACCTTGTTCATTTCTGATTTCTGATTTCTTCATTTTCTTATAGTATAATCTGTTTCTAATTGTATGTAAATGGTTTAGAATTGGAGTTCAACCTGCAACTGGCATACGATGACATGTGTCAACCAAGCCAGCGAGCCTGACCACCCGATCCCGCTAGTCGCCTCTTACAACAAGCATGAGTTACTGGAGATCAATTTTCACCCGGATCTTCACGGGTTCTGATTAATGTACCGAACAAGAACAAAGCTGCACAAGCATGAACGTGAGAGTTATGGAATTAGTTGACAAGAGGAAGTAAGGGACAGTTGCTTTTGTAAGATCAACGTTGCTGAAGTAATCGTAATATGGAGAGGCCAGGATAAAGTCCCCTCCTTTGAGTTTAATCCTCTTTTTTAACAAGGTAAGTACTTGGTTCTTGTGACAAGCAGGGTTTTTTCATTTATTTCAAAATTACTGATATCTGCAATTGGTTTGGTTTGATTTGAATCTAAGATATCTTGAATTAATCTCTAATATGATTCAGTATAATGTGTTAGCTATTGTTCTGTTAAATAGCTACTACATATCTTCGTAGTATCTCAGTCACATTTTAGGACATAAATAATAATATTTAGGACATCAGAAAATGTTGCTCAGCAACAGTGGAACAAGTGTAAGTAAACATACCCATGGAAACAAATATCTATCCTTTTTAACCCCCGCGTTTTTTTGCTGTTGTTTTCGGGTTCAATATTCTAATCCTAATTAACAAATATTAGGGAAGATAAAACCCTTCTTGGAATCACAAGAGTTCATCCGTTCATGTCAAGTGGCTTGTAAAAAAACAAAATGGCTTCCACATCGTCGTTTGTCCAACAAAACGGGCCAAAATCGTCTAAAATCGACCAGGGTAAGAGAATGACGACCTACCCGACGTCTGTTCTTATCCCCCAGAGCACAATACTGCACCACCAGCTTGGCGCCATATTCACTGTCACTTGAATTTGAGGTCATGGGGAGTGGTCCACTGGTCGGGCGAAACTTGATGTCTTTTGTTCGTGGCTGATGGGAGAGCTCCGGATCCAGATGTATTGGGACAGGCAAGCCCTCCAATAAGATTAGAGGACAATATCACAACGTCAAATTCAACGTCTGATACAGTCAAAGAGAAGGAGGGTCAGGGCTGTTATTGCAACTGTCGGAGGTTACCTAAGATATTGGTATTGTGTTCTGTTATTGATTCTTCTCAGATTGTTTTAGGATTGTATGTCAAAATCTTGAAAACGACCGCACTCATCAACGTCATACGACCATAGCTGTCAGCACAACAAAATAAGTACATTTCGAGTCTGTGATTAAACACTTTTTCTTTCCTTTTTTCGCGTTTAAATCTGCCATTTAATTATTCCTTGAGTTCCTTTCCAGACAGGAAGTAAAATTGAGGTTTGGATTCTTATCCTTTGATATGGTTAATGGTAACATATTGATAAAATAATTGGTTGGTTTGTTGTTTAACGTCGCACTCAGTGATATTCCAGCTATATGGCGGCGGTCTATAAATAATCGAGTCTGGGCTAGACAGGCCAGTGATCAACAGCATGAACATCGATGTACACAATTGGGATACGATGACATGTGTCAACCAAGTCAGCGAGCCTGACCACCCGATCCCGTTAGTCGCCTCTTACGAGAAGCATGGACCCGTGAAGGTCCGGGTTAGAATATTGGTCTTCAGTAACCCATGCTTGTGTGCGTGGTGTTGTGTGTGTTGCTGTGTTGCTCTGTGTGGTGTTGTGTGTGTTGTTCTGTGTAGTGTTGTGTGTGTTGCTGTGTGGCGTTGTGTGTGTTGCTGCGTGGTGTTGTGTGTGTTGCTGCTGTGTGGTGTTGTGTGTGTTGTTCTGTGTAGTGTTGTGTGTGTTGCTGTGTGGTGTTGTGTGTGTGTTGCTGTGTGGTGTTGTGTGTGTTGCTGCGTGGTGTTGTGTGTGTTGTTGCTGTGTGTGTTGTGTGTGTTGTTCTGTGTAGTGTTGTGTGTGTTGTTCTGTGTGGTGTTGTGTGTGTTGCTGTGTGGTGTTGTGTGTGTTGCTGCGTGTGTTGTGTGTGTTGTTCTGTGTGGTGTTGTGTGTGTTGCTGTGTAGTGTAGTGTGTGTGTGTGTTGTTGCTGTGTGTGGTGTTGTGTGTGTGTTGCTGTGTGGTGTTGTGTGTGTTGCTGTGTGTTGTTGTGTGTGTTGCTGTGTGGTGTTGTGTGTGTGTGTGGTGTTCTGTGTAGTGTTGTGTGTGTGTGTGTGCTGTGTTGCTGTGTGTGTGTGTTGTGTGTGTTGTTCTGTGTAGTGGTGTGTGTGTGTGTGCTGTGGTGTTGCTGTGTGGTGTTGTGTGTGTTGCTGTGTAGTGTTGTGTGTGTTGCTGTGTGGTGTTGTGTGTGTTGCTGTGTAGTGTTGTGTGTGTTGCTGCGTGGTGTTGTGTTTGTTGCTCTGTGTAGTGTTGTGTGTGTTGCTGTGTTGCTCTGTGTGGTGTTGTGTGTGTTGTTCTGTGTAGTGGTGTGTGTGTTGCTGTGTGGTGTTGTGTGTGTTGCTGTGTGGTGTTGTGTGTGTTGCTGCGTGGTGTTGTGTGTGTTGCTGTGTAGTGTTGTGTGTGTTGCTGCGTGGTGTTGTGTTTGTTGCTGTGTGTAGTGTTGTGTGTGTTGTGTGTGCTGCTGTAGTGTTGTGTGTGTTGCTGTGTGGTGTTGTGTGTGTTGCTGTGTGGTGTTGTGTGTGTTGTTCTGTGTAGTGTTGTGTGTGTTGCTGCGTGGTGTTGTGTTTGTTGCTCTGTGGTGTGTGTGTGTGTGTGTGTTTTGCTCTGTGTGGTGTGTGTGTGTGTGTGTTTTGCTCTGTGTGGTGTGTGTGTGTTGCTCTGTGTGGTTTGTGTGTGTGTTGGTCTGTGTGGTGTTGTGTATTTTGCTCTGTGTGATGTGTGTGTGTTGCTGTGTGGTGTTGTGTGTGTGTGTTGCTCTGTGTGGTGTTGTATGTCCATGCATGTGTGAGAGGGGGGAGGAGTTAATGATGAGCTGTTTGAGCAGCATATCCAGTCTGGAAAAGGCGAGTTTTAAATACTTTCATTATTATTATTACTCAACATCAAGACCACACTATCAGCAAAAGGTAGCACGAAAAATTTCATTAGGTTAGGAAAAGCTGAGTACCATGTTTACCAGAATTCATAATATCAAAATATATCTCGTTTATGAAATATGAGAAAAGTATTGGACTTGAAATAAGCCAACAGGGCATGTTCTTTCATCTACAAAAAATACATACAACTTTTGTTTTAAATATCTCTAAAATGACTGCGTGATCACAAAGTTGAGTAGTCCTTTCTAAATCCCGCCTGTAAATCAGATATTGAATCTCACATGTTTGACCACTGTGTAACTCTGTGTTGATAAGAGACGTAAAAGCTTTGCCAAGAATACTAGTGAGAGACAAAATCCTAAAATTGTCAGATTTGTTAACATTTCCATTCTTATATTATTGAATGACGATAGATTGCCCATACACAGAAGGTCCTGGATCAAATACTCGATTGAAGCTTTTGGCGGAAAGCGCATGATATCGGGTAATAAGTACATAAGCATTTCTGATACAACAAATCAACGAACGCAGATTTACCAGTATCGAATATTTCACATTCCATTATAGGTGATTCCAACAAAATCAACATGATTAGGCTCTTTGATTGTATTATCATCAATCCAATTTAAATTCACATTCCCAACATTACAAACAATATCTTACTTTGCGAAACATTCTTAACATGACATAACCAGTCTGTTTCTGATATAAACTACCGGGCAAGAGAAAGTTATCACTTTAAAAGTAATTGCATAGAAAACCCAAAACGCTGGTACATGTTTGAACCCAAGCAGAAAACATGCGCCAAAACGCTACATGATCCCGCTAACATCGTAGCTGGCCAAAAAATTCGCACGAACCTGCATGGTTGTTGCATAAACACCGATGTTGGACAGAGCAAGTATGCAGTAACCACGAATATACCAAGATCTTACGTAAGCGCAACGAGACTGGGCGATCGGTATGGCCAATATAGGTCCTTCACAACGTCAAATTGCAAGAACCTTAAAAGGCAAACAGTCCACCATTAGCAAGTTGATAAACCGCTACCAGAAAACAGGCCAGACCCAAGACAGGTATCACGACACCGACCCAAGAGGGCTACATCCGGCAGAACCACCTCCGGAACAGATTCGTGACGACGACGTCAAAGGCGGTAACAGCACTAGCACACACCATCAGCAGACGACTTGGTATGGCTGGTATACGAGCCAACCCCCCTTCCTTGGAATGGCAAAGACCCGTCTACACCTTCAAAACAGACTGCAATGGGCACGAACTGTACGTCGGTGGTAGCGACATGACTGGGAGAGAGTACTCTTTGCATATGAAAGTCAGTTCAGGAATGATGTCAGAGTTCGGGTTTTTCGACGTAGAGGAAAGCAACTCGCGCCAAACTGCGTTCAAGAAGATCATCCGATCTATGGAGGAGGCGTCATGGTATGGGGCAGCATTTGTGGCAAGAGAACAACGGGGATGAAGTTTGAGACCATTTGCGGTGCCTTTTGACGACAACAGCCCAGTGGAGACAACGCACGGCCAGAATTATACGAGAATGCCTGCACAACGTCAACGTCAACGTATTGCCTTGGTCAGCGCGTTCTCCAGACATAAACTCCATTGAACATCTCTGGAATCATTTCGATCGTCAGCCGATACGGCATGCACCACCTCCAACGAACCGACAGGAACTTGAACAAACTCTCTTGGACTTATGGAACAGGATCCCTGCTGACGTCACCCGCCGACTGACGATGTCAGTGGGCAGACGTATGTTGGTCGGGGAGAGTTCTTGAATGGGCGACCATGTGTAACAGCTTGACTTCTGAGAGTTTCTAGGACTTCAGTCCTGCCCAACAATGAAGCACGTATTATACATGTGGTCTCGCCGTAGGCAAGTGATTTTGTTCAAAATTGCCTCTGTTCACCCAGCAGAAAATGGGTATCCGGTGAAATATATGTCGTGAGACTATTAACCTTCTAGCGCCTAACAGGCAGCTTGGGTTATCCGGGGTAACAATGATAAGATTGTGCGCTTTGACAGGGTGTCAAGCTTGAAGTGTGTGAGTGAGTTAATAGTTTTAGTCACATCGGCAGTATTTCAGCCATATCGTGACTAAGAAGTTGTAGATGTATAAATGAATAAAAATAAAGTTAGATATTATACTTACCTGTCCGCAAAGGACAGTAAAACAACTAGATTATCACAGAAATAAATTTAAAACGAGTACTTAAATCTAAAACATCCTAACTATAAATGACAATGCAATATAATAACAGGCTATATAATGCCAACAACTGAAGGTAGATCTCCATACTAGGGACCATGGGGACTTACAGTACATTTGCTTCCTGCATGGACCCTAGCTGGATTTACACCATCCCTTCAGCTATTAGCAATTTTATATAATCTAGCCATAAATTAAAAAGATACATATACTACGATTAAAACAGTGGAAAGTTTTAATTTACTTGTGTTTTGGGAATGTTTTGGGACGTACGTACCCTCTCAGGAGAACAATAATGTTACAATACTTTAACCCCCTTTTAGGATACAGCCACCAACAATCTGAGAAGCTAACTTAAAGTTCCAATCATAAAATATTTACCTATTTACAAATCATTCAACAAATCTATTTCGTTTAAAAATGCAATAAATAAATGAGAACTGATATTATTAAAAAGATCCTTCATAGTTCGTGATTTGAAATAGTCATCCCTCGTGATGGAATATTCAATACAGTTAAGCAGGACATGCTTGATCGTGATTCTTTCATCACAAGGGATGCAAAACGGAGGATCATCACCTTTTAACAGGTATCCATGTGTATATCTAGTACGGGCAATACGACATCGTCGCATAATAACTTCTTCAAATCTGGACTGACAACCCAAGTAGGTGTGACCAATATAGGGTTTTATTGCATGTAATGTATTTATACCTAGCTATTTGTGTGTCCCACTTCTTCTGCAACAGATCACGGGTGTAAGTTCTAATGCTAGCTTAACAATCAGATTATGGGATAAGAAGTGGCGTCACAGATTTGTTGAGTGCTGCCTTGACAGCAAGATCGGTCATTGTATTCCCAGGAATGTCACCGTGGCTCGGTAGCCAACAGGATGATGTCGTATTGGCTAGTAGCAAGATCATTACATAATTCAATAATTTCAATTAAAAGTGGATGTTTACAAGAGAGATTTTTAATAGCCTGAAGGCAAGAAAGAGAGTCGGAAAAGATTATATATTGTATATATTTTGGGTGTCTTTGAATATATTTAAGAGCGGTTAATATGGCGTTTGCTTCTGCTGTAAAAATAGAGCTGTTACCCGGTATTCTAGAATATATTGTCCTGGATCCAATGCTTTTGCAGGCTCCGCCATATACAATGGAGCCATAATCAAGTTTGGAACGGACCAATGACCCATATAGGTGGAGGAGGGTAGTTTGATCCCTTCCCCACTTTGAATTAGAAACTATTTTCTAGCCTGGAAATGGCGCAATATAAATGTTCTCATTATAGATATTCTCATAATTATACATCTCTGATTGCACAATGCCATTTAGAAAGTGGTCAAATGTAGCATATGTTATATTTGGGATTACACTTTCTAAGTAAAGTACAGATTCTAGAACTTTTTTGTTGTGTTGAGTCCCATCCGGGATTCGAGCCCACACCCTCAGAGCCAGGCACCTACCTAATCGCCAGCAAACAAAGTCAGTCGCCTAACCCACTCAGCTACCGCGACTTCCACCGCGACGTCAGATCGTGAAGGCAGGGTTCTATTGAGGCTCGCTCGACGACAACCATTCGTCACAAGCACTTTTCTGAAGCACCACTGGTTACCATTTCGGCGTCTCAACGATCTTGAACAATCCAGAATCGCCTAAGGAGAGCCGGGTACAGTTCATCAAACGTCTTCTACTTAACGATCATCACCAACAATCACGCTTGGCTTGGTGATTACCATGGCAACACTAGAATCTGAGACTTGGCGAAGACTACATTGGTCTGATGAAAGCTGATTCCTTCTTCATGTAACTGATGGACGATTAAGAGTTTGGAGGACTGTGACAGGTGATCAGTATATCCCGGAAGTGTTGGATCCAAAGGTCCTCTATTTTGATAATTGCTGTCCTCCATTTTGATAATCATCATCTTACTACAAGACACGTATTTATAGATGACAAAACTAGGTCACACCGTTCTCACACAGTGACAGCTTTCATTCAGAATTACCGGGGTTGCTTAACTTTTCCCCAAGGGTATATAGGTTGATTTATCTGTTCCATTATATGCATTTGACGTATTCTGGCTTACCGGTTGTCAGGGACGTAATATTTGGCTATCTTTTCTATTCTATGAAAGCCTAAATGGATTTTCACTCGCACGTTGTATACATTATCTTGTTCACAATTGCTTCACAAACAACTGGTCCACGACGCTAAGTAGGGGTATAGGGGTACGGCTAGTTATTAATGTCTGTAGGTGTGTTTCTGTTACAGAACGTATAATTCTAAATGGATCTCGTTGAAAGCAATGTTGGTTGTTTGCAAATAGCATCTTACATCATTAAATGAAGATTGCGCATGACGAACAGGCGGAGGTCAGACATGGCATCGATGTGCGCTTAGGGAGAAAGATATATTACTGCCGAGATGACTTATCTTGTATTCGTTTCGCTCACATTATTCTTTGTCTTTCTTACACAGATGAATTGCAACATGATTGAGGAACAGCACAGACTTGTGAAGCAATTATCTAATGATTACAATCGATTTGTGTTTCCTCGTAAAGTCAAAGAAGTAATTGACATCAATGTTCAATTTCGTTTGATGCAATTAGTTGAAATGAACGAGTTGCAGCAGGCAATGGTCACCAATGGCTATTTTCTCTTGGAGTGGATGGATGACTCACTGAAATGGAACAGCTCAGACTTCGATGAACAAGATTATCTGTTTCTGTCTACTGATAGTGTATGGGTTCCTGACTTAACAGTTATTAACGCCGTCACCCAAAGAACGATGTTTTGGGAACAACCTGGCCTTGTATACGTACATAGCACTGGATTAGTACGTTGGGGTCATGGTGATCTGTTCACGACGATGTGTGACTTCGATGTTTCCTATTTTCCGTTTGACACACAGGCCTGTAACATATCACTCACCTCCTGGTATACAGAATCGGACAAAGTTCGATTTCTACCTCAGAAAAATAGATCCTTGACTGCTTATTCACAAGAAGGAAATTCATTGTGGATACTGAAAGATATATCTGGGGAAATTGTAATGGACGGATACCCTTTCCTTCGCATTACCATCACCTTAAAGCGCCGACCTTCACTCTATGTCTTCAACCTGATAATCCCCATCACGCTGTTATCCCTTCTCAGCTTCCTGGTGTTCGCTCTGCCTATAGAGCACGGAGACAAAACGGCTTTCTCCATGACAGTTCTGCTCGCTTTCACAGTGTTCCTGAGTCAGATGACCAACGAAATGCCCAGGACATCCCTACAGACGTCATACCTCACCATCTACCTCACCGCCCTCCTCACTCTCAGCTCCCTTGCTGTGGCAATGTCAATCCTCATCCTCAGGGTGCATCGAAGGACCGATGAAGTACCTTTAATATTGCAAAGATGGGTCACTGCCAAGATATGCTGTTCTCGGAACAAAACAAAGAAGGAAGATACATTAGATATGACGAAGCCTTCAGGACATAACGGCGAAAGAGAGAAATCTGATGACAGGGTGGAGTGGAAGGATGTTTCTCTTGTGCTTGATGCCTTCTGTCTGAGACTCTTCATGTTCCTCAATGTGGGTTGTATCGTTGCTCTCTTGATCCTACTTATCTAACAGTGTGAGATATTCACCCGTTCGTAAGCCGTATGCAGTATGCGACGCTTTCATTTTTCGAGGTGAAAACCTTCAATAGATATATCTAAATCTCCATCACCATGAATATCACAGCCTACACAAAAGATGCACCCGTCTGCTTACCGTACAGCTGGACTGCAAACAAGCTTGGCACTCAAGCAATCAGGTTCTGTCGAAATATTAAGACTATAAATATTCCTTTGGTGAAAATGATTCAACATAATGCTCTTTTTCCTGTTTGAAATATCGATGCGGACAACAATTTGTAGTATGGCTAGAATGGTTCATACCGTTCAGGTATCATGTCAGATGTGTTCATCAAACCAGCAACTGCATACTTATGTATATATAATTAGTCATTTAACAAATGAACAAATGTTATACTGCCACCATGTTCATTTCTGATGAAAAGAAAATAATATATGTTTCTAATTGTATATAAATGGTATAGAATTGGAGTTTAAACTGTCATATGTAACGTAGACAATGTTTGTATATTTTGGGAGCTTTTTGTGTGACATCCCTATCTGTTCCTAACCTCTGTTACACACAATCATTTTATTCATAACATTTCAATCTTATTTCAAATTAATGGTTATTTTTGTTACTTTGTCCAACCACTGAGATAAGAGATTATGTGTATAACAATATTTGTTACAATATCTATGTGTTTGCTTGTGTGCTATGTCTCAAATAAACAGGGAATTATGCAAAAAAAATATGTGTTTTTGTTTGTTTGTTTGTTAGGTTTTAACGTTGCACTCAGCAATATTCAAGCTATATGGCGGTAGTCTGTAAATAATCGAGTCTGGACTAGACAATCCAAATACATGAGCATCGATCTACCCGATTGGGATACGATGACATGACATTGTGTCAAAAAGGTCAGCGAGCCTGACCGCTAGTCGCCTCTCACAACATGCATGGATTACTGAAGATCAGTTTTAACCCGGATCTTTACGAGTTCTGATTTATGTAGCGAACAAGAACAAATCTAATGAGTTGACAAGAGGGAGTAAACGACTGTGGTTGTTTTTGTAACTTCCACAAGGTCATCGTTGCTGAAGTAATCGTAATATGGAGAGGCCTGGATGGAAGCCTTTTTGTATAGTCCTCTCTTTTAAGTTTGGGCCGTGGGGTAGCCTAGTGGTTAAAGCTTTCGCTCGTCACGCCGAAGACCCGGGTTCGAATCCCCACATGGGTACAATGTGTGGAGCCCATTTCTGGTGTCCCCCGCCGTGATATTACTGGAATATTGCAAAAAAGCGGCGTAAATCCAAACTCACTCACTCACTCCTAGGTGAATGTAATAGTTTAGTCCCGATGTTGACAGGCCCAATTCTGACTTCCAGAACCCAAGTTCCAAGTTCCTATGCCTCTGAAAGAACTCTCTGGAAGTAAGTTAAATCTTTGATGGGCATTTAGAAGTGTTAATATAGTCCCGATTTTGACAGCGAAACCTCACACCTTTACGGATCAGTGACCAAGACGCTGTCAAATATGGGATACTACCCATGTAATTATCACGCGTGATGTTCGAAATCATCAAAATAGGAATCAACATTGTTATTTCGGGATAGACAGATGTTATATTCCATCAAAAGTTACCAATAATTTATCATTACGTCCCTGAAAACGAGAACCGTTGCTCAAAATACGCCAAAGCCATACAATGGAACAGAAGCAAATCAACATGTTTAGAATGAGAAATCAAAATGAAGTTACGAAAATGAGTTAGCAAGGTTTCAAGCCACTTTTAGCAATCACGGCGGGGGAAATCAGAAATGGGCTTTACACATTGTGCCCACGTGACGAATGAGACGAGCGAACGCTTTTACCCCAAGGCTACTCCACCGCCCCATAAGAAAAGGAAGCAAATGTCATAAGCGATGTGGTTGAATCTTTTAAGGGTGCGATATATCATGTACATAATCGATTTAGTGGCACTTATTGATGTCTTGGTGTTTGTGTTGGAAATTTTTCATACACTTCATCAAGACAAATAATTTGTCCACAACTTTGTTAGAATTTTCAGTCTTTCATTGAGCACCACCCCACGAACAATATTTATGTCATGTTAAAAGCCCATTGGTACATAATGACCTAAAATAAGAATGATTCTAGTGTTTTGTCGCTTTGAGCAATATTCCAGCAATATCACGGCGGGGTACCTCCGAAGTGGGCTTCACACATTATACCCATGCAGGGAATTAAACCCGGGTCTTCGGTGTGAAGAGAGAACGCTTTTATCACCGCTATCCCACCCCTCTCCTAAACTTGATGACTTTATGACATTCTCATAACGTACAATACAACCTGCACCAGTATAAGGTATGTGTAGTTTTAAGCTTATAGTAATCACCGCTATCCCACCCCCCTCCTAAACTTGATGACTTTATGACATTCTCATAACGTACAATACAACCTGCACCAGTATAAGGTATGTGTAGTTTTAAGCTTATAGTAATCACCGCTATCCCACCCTCCTAAACTTGATGACTTAATGACATTCCTCGTAAACGTACAATACAACCTGCACCAGTATAAGGTATGTGTAGTTTTAAGCTTGTAGTAATCACCACTGGAAACATGTCGTACAATACAGTACACAAATGGTAATCACCACTCATGTCACACGTACACAAATGGAATATCAATAGATAGTGTGGTTAACAGCATCAGGTTACAAAGTGGATGTCGGTTTTGTGTACTCTCAAACACAGCCTAATGAACCTTTCATATGGCTTCTGCAATTCCTGAAAGTACATCTGATTATCTTATAATGAGCTAACGCTGAAATATCCAACACTGTGACGGTGGCGTGTAAGTAATCGAAGACAGCCATTGTGGGCAGAAGTGATATTGAAGTTCCATCTGTTCCAAGCTAGTTGGACGTTATTGTTGACATTACCAATACTGAACCTCAACAAGACAACTAAAACCGCTTCTCATTGTGGACATTACTTCTAGTCCTTCTGTTTGGAAAGCAATTAATGTTCCGTTTGACCACTTACTGGGTTAAATGCTATCAACTATTTCTAAGGGATCATTCATAATCTATTGCAAGGGGGAGGAGATGGTGATTTTTATGGCTGAAGCATGCACAATGTTTTAGGACCCTTTTACTCAATATTCCAGCACAATCACGGTGACCCACTGCATGTCATGTACAAAATGAATGACTGCCCATGTGGGGACTGAGTTTGGTTTTACGCGCTTTGAGCAATATTCCAGCAATATCAGGCTACCCCACACCAGAAATGATTTTCACTCATTGTATGCCATGTGGGGATTCGAACCCCCACTCTTCTGCGTGACGAGCCAGCGCTTTAACCACTAGACTACCCCACCGCCTCACAAAATGAATGAGTACTTTGGAACATGGTGTCTTGAGTGGGTTAGATTGCTGACTTTGTGTGCTGGTGATTTGGTGTCTGACTCTGAGAGTCTAAGTTCAAATTCCTGCATGGGATTCAACCTTTTGGTTGGTACTAGAATTGGTACTTTACTATGAAAGTTTACTCAAATATATAACATAAGCTATACTTTCCACCACCAACATTGTGTATTTTCATCTGATTTGTGACCTCTGTGCGCTGCTTTTACCAATATTCCATCAATATTACCATGGGGAACACTAGAAATGGGCTACACACATAGTACACATGTGGGGAATCGAACCTGGGCCTGCGACATGAGCAAATGCTTTAACCACTAGATATAATGATAACTGACATCAAAAAATGAAAAGACCATTTCTTATTCACAAGTTTGTACTTTATTTTACAAATTGTCATTTGTCAATATTTTACCATACAATTTAAGTGCAATTTACATGAAATATGTATACATTTGCAAAACAAATCCTGCTTAAATATACACAACTGACTCGAAAATCATCGAAGCGATTCTTTTCCAACGTAAAAAATACTTGTTATGTATCGTCAGAAGAAAGCATCAAAACAAAGGAGAACTGTACACAACATGGCAGCTGTTTCCATGGTAACTGTACACATACCACCAAGGTTATACATGCTCTGAAATATACATGCATAAAACATCATACTTCCCAGGGTCAGTAGTAGCCCAGGTAAATATTGACAAACTGGTGGAACAGTCAGGATAATATCAATCAGAAAGTACCTCTGGGGATTCATGGGAAAGCAAGTTATCCAATCGAATCTGTGGCAATGGTATGCAAACTTAAACTTACTGAGGAAATACAGTGACTCATCTGAAACAGAAGCCCCAGTGCTCATGCTAAAATGAAATCTAATATCCGGTCATTTGAAATACATTTGGTCCAAAATGACAATATTGAATCTCAAAATATGAACCGTAATATATTAAATCTACAAAAATTCAAAGTAAATAAACAAAGGCTTATTTCCTTATTAAATTTACCAATGATTTGCAGAAGCAACAACTACCATACATTATGGATACAATTCAGGGTATAGTGGTGAAGACCATGTTCTGTGGCCACAGAAGGATGGTCAGCTAATAGTCTCTGTCTTGTCTGTCTGTGTCTGTGTTTCTGTGAGTGACTATATCTCTGTGTGTGTGTGTGTGTGTGTTGTTCTTCTTGTTGCTTGTGTGATGTTGTGTGTGGTGCTCTGTGGTGTTGTGTGAGCATGTGTTGCTCTGTGTGGTGTGTGTGTGTGTGTGGTGCTGTGTGAGCATGTGTTGTTCTGTGTGGTGTTGTGTGTGTGTGCTCTGTGTGGTGTTGTGTGTGTGTCTGTGTGGGGTGTGTGTGTGTGTTGCTCTGTGTGGTGTGGTGTGAGTGTGTGTTGCTCTGTGGTGTTTTGTGTGTTGTGTGTGTGTGCCTGTGTGTGTTGTGTGTGGTGTTGTGTGTGTTGCTGTGTGGTGTTTTGTGTGTGTTGTGTGTTGCTCTGTGTGGTGTTGTGTGTGTGCTGTGTGTGTGTTGTGTGTGTGTTGCTCTGTGTGGTGTTTTTGTGTGTTACTCTGTGTGGTGTGCGTGTGTGCTCTGTGTGGTGCTGTGTGTGGTGCTGTGTGGTGTGTGTGTGTGCTCTGTGTGGTGTTGTGTGTGTTGCTGTGTGTGGTGTTTTGTGTGTTGTGTGTGTGGTGCTGTGTGTGGTGTGTGTGTTGTGTGTGCTGTGTGTGTGTTGTGTGTCTTTTGCTCTTGTGTGTGTGTTGCTCTGTGTGGTGTTGTGTTGTGTTGCTCTGTGGGTGTTGCTACTTGTGGTGTTGCGTATGCATGCATGTATGAGAGGGGGAGGAGGTAAATTCAGGTGGTAACAAAGCAACGAGTAAGTACAGTGATGTAAATCTGTTCCTCATACTCCTACAGAATCTACAATACAAGTCAAATCTAAAGAGAGAATACAATATTGCTGATATATAATGATTACTGTCAGTCGTAAGTAAGTGGGTTTGGTCTATACCAGGTTTGAACAGTATTTCAGTCATACCATGTCATATGAATGTACCACGTCATACCTGTGAAACCCATTTGGTAACAATAGTCACTGCATTTTGCTATAAACTGTAAGACAAATGTAACTGGCAATACTCTTCCCTAAAAATAGGACATGATAACTCTTCTCAGCTGATCTGTTTGATTGGCATTTAGAAGCTGAGGAGTATCCTATCTCTTCTGAAGTTGACAACCAAACCATCCTAATGCTCTCTGGAATGCTTGGCCATAGTAAATCAATTAGTTAGTACTCATCCTCATATTTAAAATATGTGTAAATTTTGAAAGCAGTGGGAATTCTATACTTTCCTGTCTTCTTTTGCTTTACACAAACTTTAAGACATGTACACAGTAACTGTCGACCGATTCAGATCAATCATGGATATTTGGTACAACTAGGCAGACTGAGTAAAATTAGGGACCGTGAATACTTGGGAGATATTTTTGGCAGCTGAGACTGAGCACATAATTACTAAAAAGCATCTCTAAAAATATCCATGATTCCTTCTTTGTTCCGCATAGACGTAAACGAACACATAAGTAATTTTCTTTATCCCCAGGTACTTGAGGACAAAGCTACTATGTGAGGCAGTGTTTTGAGTAAGTGAGTGAGTTTAGTTTTATGCCGCTTTTAGCAATATTCCAGCAATATCACGGCTGGGTCACCAGAAATGGGCTTCACACATTGTACCCATGTGGGGAATCGAACCCGGGTCTTCGGTGTGACGAGCAAACGCTTTAACCACTAAGCTACCCCACTGCCCCAACAGTGTTTCGAAGTATAGCAGGTAGTGATGAAATATTCTTAATAATTTGTTACAGGCATACAGACAGCTCTGCATCAGCAACAGTTACAACATTAGAAGCTTCCAAGTAAGTGAGATCAAGTCCATAACAAGAGCGTTCATAAATAATTTCACATGCACAAAACTACTCAAAAATACATTATGTATAACAAATGTTATATGTATAAAAAGGTGAAATACTTATTTCTTGATAGTTAAAATACTAACTGCAACTACATAATTAACAGAATAACACAACAAAATAATCAAAGTAATACACTGTCAGTTAATTCCTGCAATACACGATTGTTACCTTGAGCAAGATAAGGTACAGCTTGTATATAAGATCAGCCAAGACTTATTTAACGTTATACATTACGTATGAGCGAATAGCAACTCTAGTTTCATGCTTTGCAGCCCAAAGCCATGTGGGCAGGTAAAGGCATATGTGAAAGCATGGCCAATTCAATATCGATTAAAACCTGTATTCATATGGGGAAAAAAGATTAAAACAAACATATTTAATGATATATTTAAATAACAGAAGCTTGAATTATTACATAATGTTTGAGTGGCAGATGCTAATGGTAGGACAGGACCTTTACCCCTTTTGTAAATACCTGGTATCCATGTTTATTTTGGGTGAACCAATCATAATTTGCCAGGCTGTTTTCCCTATAAACTCTAAGTGTATCTGATTCAGATAACATAGGCTGGTTAGGCCATATTAAATTACCAAATGGTAACAGAATATCTCAACACTATCAAAAGGTGAGAATCTGAAGACTGCTATCTGCCTGAATGATCACAATATGCACAAATAGAAAAGATGGTCAGAATAGAAATTTCCAAATTGATTCAAGAAAAATTTCAAAAAAATTCCAGATATGTTACTTGTTACATAAAATAAATCCTTGTCAAAAGAATAACCCCTCCAAAAGCACCAGGACAGTCAAATATATTGCAACAAAGCCAAAACTAAACAATAGTTTAACGAAAAAATAAAAAAATATTTTCAATATTTCAATGTGTACTATACTGTCCTATTATTACATAAACAAAGGAAAATTTTCAAACTCATTTCATGAACAGTTGTAGATTATTGGCTACCTTGAAAATATAAGAAGAATATTCCTGCCCATCTACAATAGTCTATAAAAATATTTCTAACTTCAATTTGTGGAAAATCTACCAAAGAACTATTTGGCAAGGTAACAGTTCCAGCATTTTGGTGGTTTAGGTATATATATACAGATTTTCAAAGTACAAGTGTCTTCAAGATAGTCATATTGTTTCATAGTGAGTGAGTTTAGTTTTAAGCCGCCACTCAGCAATATTCCAGCCATATGGCGGCTGTCTGTAAATAATCGAGTCTGGACCTGACAATCCAGTGATCAACAGCATGAGCATTGATCTGCACAATTGTATTGTTTCATAGATATCAATTGCTGATAACCTTTCTAGTAAGGAAATTTGTATGTCATCTGTCTGATACCTTTGAAAGCCAGCGGATGTTTACCAAGTACACCTGGTTCTAAATGGCCACACTCATTAATATAATGGCGTACCACTGACAGAAACAGGCTCAGAATTATTGGAATCTTAGATTTGATCCAACAACCAGAAGGTCTTGACGGGTGTAAGGGACATAACTCATAGTCCCCTGTTTACCCATGTCATAAGATGTACCTAAACTAGTTTGCAAAGACTATGACAAAGATAGTGCATGTGACTCATACTGCATTGAAAAGTATGTGAATGATAGATCCTCTCATCGGATGGTTGTGATGATAAAACAGAATTTAGTTAGATCATGCATTAACCAACTTCAACTCCCAGGGTAATTTACAGCAGATCCACCAAACCAAGCTTTCAACCAGTCAGTTGAACATTGTATCTGCAGTGCCATTACTCGGGATAGCTGTGGGGCAAGTTGTGCCATTAAACCTGAAGCTGAATCAGTGAATATTTGTGGCACTGTTCAAATCATTCTGTATCATATGAGTTCATTCTTTACAAGTAGTGTCAAAAATATTATTGTGTTCTCCCTAAATTGTCAACATCTGCTTTCCAATGTAATCCCTTAACCAGCATTACCAGCTGTTAGTATGAATAAAATAGAAAAAGAGTTAAAATATGACATGTACGATGAAACAGAACAAAACCAGAGGCATTGATTTTCTCGATAGTAAGTGAGTGAGTTGGGTTTTACGCTGCTTTTAGGAATATTCCAGCAATATCACGGCGCGGGACACCAGAAATGCATTTCACACATTGTGAAATATGTCAAAGGTTGAATATCGAGGCTTTCTCAGCTGTCAAACCTCAATTCAAAGAACTGTAGCGCGCTTGTGACAGAGTGTCTTGACATTACTGTGTAACATACCAAAAACACATCATTGTGATGAGATAAAAATAACAACTTAATTATTTCATTTTGTGACAAGCTGAATGATAATGACAACAGCTTAAACAAGGGGGGAGTTGTGTTAGTCAAATACACATACCATACCATACAAGATAGATACCACAACAAGAAATCGCAGGTTTTTAAAGAATGCAGACTTCAATATTTACACGCGTAAACTATCTGAACTCATCAATATCATACTTAACACATAAATTTACACAATGTTTAAAATCAGATATATTCTGATTTAGTAATTCAGCTCTTGATCCTAACTATGGTCAATTCAGATTCTGGCATAAAAAATATTCTGTATGCAGTACAATTTTATCGCCATGTTGATGTCAACACGTAACAATGCAAACACCTCCCATCAACAACCACAACACAATGGAAACATTCTTTCAACAGATGTGCTCATTATCCACTAGACTGTGTGGTGTCCTTATGTCTGACATACTTAGTATGTCAAAATAAATTTCACATTTTACAAATCTACAAACTACATACACTAAGGTTCTTTGTTCAAGTGTAACACCTAGACCACAAGTCTTAATCCTTTTGTCACCATTTCCTCAAAATAGTACAAAATTTATTTTAGAAGAAAACATTTTTGGAACTATCAGCAATATCAAAGCATGATCTGATGAGGATTTCATACCATCTTAGCTAATTGGCTCACAAGTACTGTCAAAAAGTAGGTTCCGGTATTGCAAAATGACTTACAAAGAATAGAACATGGTCTTGAGTGCATGGCAAGTGGATGCATTAACTGTTGGGCTACAGACCAACAATACAGGAGATTCACAGCATCCAAAGAGGTTAGACGTCTAGCAGTTAGTTTCTTAAATGACCTAAACATTTGTGTCTGATTCAGTGTCGTGACCAACCAAGGTACATGTTAACGGTGACGGACAAAGCTGTGACTTCATAAAGCAAACAATGGGTTGTCCTCCTCTTCTTTCTGCAACTGTCGATTACTCCTGGGAGCAGCACGGGACTGTTGCTGACCAGTAGCTGCGGAGATGCTCGGCACATCCGTCGCTGCAGAGGCTCGGTCCGCAAGGAACTTGTCAAAGTCTGAAATAAACATTTACGTGGTGAAGTTCATTCAAAAACAAACAATAACTTAACACCTGTAACTGATAAAACTTATGCTACATATGTGAACCTAATGGTAAATACCTCATCACTGAACACAAACACGAATAAATTTATTGGAAGTTTATTACTATTATTATTAAATCATGATTTAAACAATAAAATGATCATTACTCTTGCTAGTCTTGTAAAATGTTTTTACTGAGATGTATCACCATGAATGATGTTACAATTTTCTCTGAAAGTCAGAATTTTATTGTAACATACTTTCAAAATATTTCAGACTCTGACAATGATAGAGGTTGACCCAAAACAAATTTCAGTCATGAATTCTCTTTTACTCCCTGGTTAAAGATTTGCTTCATTTGTCTCAAATTTACACAAAACAGTTGTCACAAGGTTTATACTTAACACCACACTAAAACAGGAACAAATGATGAATATACACTTAGAATTCACTGACAAAATGGTTAACAAAACCAAAAACATCTTACAAAGATAGCAAGAATAGAAAATAGATTTACAATAATGACATGCTTTAGCTTTCAAAATACATTCTGTAAGGACCAGGATTCCTTACAGAGTTAAAGTAGACAAACATTATCAAACAAAAGTAAGAACTCTTTATAGCTTTAATTAAAAAATTAAAGTAAATTCTGAATTATGACGCTTTACCTCCAGTATTTCAGTCATGTACATTTCTGGGCAATAGTTCACAAAACTTCTGACAAGAGAGGCTCAAATGTATTGTCAAAAACACGACTACTATTCTTATAAATTAAGTTTTATCCACATAACTAATGCATTTTAATAACAGACATGGAATATAACTTGCAACTAACTTTGTTTGATATTTGTTTCTATCATAGTGCACAGTGACAAAACTATATGGACACAGAAAGTGCTTACATGTAAACTGTTACAAACTGAAGAACAATCAAATAGTTACATGTCTTTTGGTGTCAGACCTGTGTAAAGATACAACTAAACACTAAGCATTTTGGTGAAGACAGTGTGTTCTGACATATGAAGAAGCAACACAACATCAGAACATGAAGTCTGTGAAGTCTGCCGACATGATAAGCCTACTCTCTGGGACCCACCTCACAATGTATTCTATGATCTACCTCAGTTCCACGAAGTCTGTGAAGTCTGCCGACATGTGAAGCCTACGCTCTGGGACCCACCTCACAATGTATTCTATGATCTACCTCAGTTCCATGAAGTCTGTGAAGTCTGCCGACATGTGAAGCCTACGCTCTGGGACCCACCTCACAATGTATTCTATGATCTACCTCAGTTCCATGAAGTCTGTGTAGTCAGCCGACATGTGAAGCCTAAGCTCTGGGACCCACCTCACAATGTATTCTATGATCTACCTCAGTTCCATGAAGTCTGTGAAGTCTGCCGACATGTGAAGCCTACTCTCTGGGACCCACCTCACAATGTATTCTATGATCTACCTCAGTTCCATGAAGTCTGTGAAGTCTGCCGACATGTGAAGCCTAAGCTCTGGGGCCCACCTCACAATGTATTCTATGATCTACCTCAGTTCCATGAAGTCTGTGAAGTCAGCCGACATGTGAAGCCTACTCTCTGGGACCCACCTCACAATGTATTCTATGATCTACCTCAGTTCCATGAAGTCTGTGAAGTCTGCCGACATGTGAAGCCTACTCTCTGGGACCCACCTCACAATGTATTCTATGATCTACCTCAGTTCCATGAAGTCTGTGATGTCTGCCGACATGTGAAGCCTACGCTCTGGGGCCCACCTCACAATGTATTCTATGATCTACCTCAGTTCCATGAAGTCTGTGAAGTCAGCCGACATGTGAAGCCTAAGCTCTGGGGCCCACCTCACAATGTATTCTATGATCTACCTCAGTTCCATGAAGTCTGTGAAGTCAGCCGACATGTGAAGCCTACTCTCTGGGACCCACCTCACAATGTATTCTATGATCTACCTCAGTTCCATGAAGTCTGTGATGTCTGCCGACATGTGAAGCCTACGCTCTGGGACCCACCTCACAATGTATTCTATGATCTACCTCAGTTCCATGAAGTCTGTGAAGTCTGCCGACATGTGAAGCCTACGCTCTGGGGCCCACCTCACAATGTATTCTATGATCTACCTCAGTTCCATGAAGTCTGTGAAGTCTGCCGACATGTGAAGCCTAAGCTCTGGGGCCCACCTCACAATGTATTCTATGATCTACCTCAGTTCCATGAAGTCTGTGAAGTCAGCCGACATGTGAAGCCTACTCTCTGGGACCCACCTCACAATGTATTCTATGATCTACCTCAGTTCCATGAAGTATGTGAAGTCAGCCGACATGTGAAGCCTACTCTCTGGGACCCACCTCACAATGTATTCTATGATCTACCTCAGTTCCATGAAGTCTGTGAAGTCAGCCGACATGTGAAGCCTAAGCTCTGGGGCCCACCTCACAATGTATTCTATGATCTACCTCAGTTCCATGAAGTCTGTGAAGTCAGCCCGACATGTGAAGCCTACTCTCTGGGACCCACCTCACAATGTATTCTATGATCTACCTCAGTTCCATGAAGTCTGTGAAGTCAGCCGACATGTGAAGCCTACTCTCTGGGACCCACCTCACAATGTATTCTATGATCTACCTCAGTTCCATGAAGTATGTGAAGTCAGCCGACATGTGAAGCCTAAGCTCTGGGGCCCACCTCACAATGTATTCTATGATCTACCTCAGATCCCCATCAAGCAAAACTTGCCACTAACTTTCAGGCCTGGTCCTCAAAGTAATAGCTGCACTAACTTCAAGGAAATGTCTCTCAAAATGATCTTAGCATTAACCTTTAAGAACCTGTCCATGAAACTGATCACAGCACTTACTAGAAGTCTCTGTTCCTCAAAATAACGTAAGTGCTAACCTGAAAGCCTTGTCCCTCAAAAGGATCTTAGCATTATCATCAAAGCCCTGTCTATGAAAAGGATCAAAAGGATCTTAGCATTATCATCAAAGCCCTGTCTATGAAAATATCTTAATGTTAGCCTCAAGGTCACAGCACACAAACCACTCTGTGGGACAGGGACACCATTATGCATCTGATAAGATATCACTTTATAAAATCTTGTACAACTTTTCTTGCCTTTCAGTGCCAAGAAAATGATTCAAAATCTAGGCAGACATCTGATAAATCTAGTCAACTATCCAATAAAGATCTATCCAATCAGCATCTAGTATCTAGTCAACTATCAGACTGGCATCTAATCACCCTTTTTTCATCAGTATCTAGTCACACATCAAACCAGTAAGTAAGATTAAGTTAGGTTTAATTCTGCTATGCACAGTACCTCGTTAGGATGAGAAAGCCACAATAACTCGGTGCGCCTGGTGGCTACAAGAGTTGTATACTCCCCAGGAAGTTGAGATTTATAATACGATGTGCCGTTGAGATTGACATCCTCTTATCGAGGTAAAAAAAAACAGCGCCTTGACCATGCACTAGTTGCATGGATATGTGTGCTATATAAATATCCAATAATAATAATATTCCAGTGTCACAACCATGTCAGCTCTGTGAATGCCGCTGTGAAGCAGGTCACCAACATTTACCACTTTGGTTAACCAGCAACACAGGTACTGGGCTGATTAACCTAGAAACATTATTGTGGAGAACCAAGATTTGAACACACATAAATTTCTTTATGTGTGACAAATCTGAAAAGAGAATTATGTCCATCCACACACACACTGCACGCCAGACTGTGTCATATTTAGACAACATGACAACACACAAAGGTCTGGTCTGCCTCCAAATAACAAGGAGGAAATGACTGACATCTTGGTTTAAAACGTTTGGTGATTGGGAGTGAGTGAGTGGTGCTTATCATTGCAGTCAGCAATATTCCAGCTAAATCAAGGATCAAAATCGTTTGTTTGTTGTTTTGTTTCAGGCTAATGCATTAACTGCACCCATGTTGTCAGTTGAACTGGAAGCTTTTAATGCCTTTGCCACTATATGCTAACTAACTATCATCATCTGGAGGCATCCACAGAGAAAATACATCACTGACATTAATGAAAACTCATACTTAATAAACTGACAATCCTAAGCATGATAAGGACAAGGATGAACAATTTATCATTTTCTTCAACGACTGATTCTATAAACACATCATACATCTTCATCATCAGTTCTGCTTCCCTAACATTGTGCAAGTTGCTTTTGTTAAAGCAGGTGCCATCTGTTAGCATTGTTAGTGCGGTAACATAAGTAAATATATATTAATATAAGTAGGTATATATATCATGTAAGTTGTGCAATTTAGGTGTTCTAGAGAAGCCACATGTGAGCAGGGCATGTGGAAATCAATCTCACTCAGATCTTTGTGGTCACTACTGCTTCAACAGAGATCTGGGCAAATCCCATTACAAGTCAAGTCAAGTGACCTTCATGATATTTGGCTGGCCAATGAAGATTAGCTAATCAGAAAGCAGCTTTCTGAAGCATTAGTTTCAACCTAGTGATTTCAATTCCAAACAACGATTTGAAGATACTTTGATGAAGTTCATGATTCAAAATTTGAAAAATGAACAAAGAACATTCTGCCATGTTTACACGATGGCCAAGTTGGTATGGCGGCATTTCCCTGTGGCAATGCAAAGTCAAAAATGCTTCAAACGTTTATCTCACTGAAACCAGAGATGGATCAGACGTTCAGCATATAACTGCTTGCATCATTAGCGAGTATCTTTCAACAATATGGAACAAGTTTTTATGGATAACAACTTCTTTATTTCGTGAGTGCGACGTTTCGATACAGATTCTTGACAACGGTACAAGAATCTGTATCGAAACATCGCACTCACGAAATAAAGAAGTTGTTATCCATAAAAACTTGTTCCATATTGTACGTCTCAACTTCTAAAAATGCCACTCAAACAAGTTATTTTTCAACAGTCACTTTCCTGATTCGGTAAGTGTTGCTCTTAATGGTCAGATGAAAGGTTGTGACGTGACCTGAAATGGGATGTCCTCATATCTTTGTACAACAAAAGTAAGCACAAAGCTCAGAGTTTAATGAGATTAATGTGGTAATAGCCTGGAAATCATGATAGCCAATTCTACTACAGAGTATTCTTTTATCATTTACACTAAGCATAATTCTTCTTGAAATGCATCTGTTTTCTGTGCTGCTCCAAGCGTGTAAGATGTTTCAGCGACAGAAATGTGTAACTTAAACAAGCATAGATTATTCTGGGCCTGCTCAGGTCCCCAATCTGTTACTGCCAGTGTTAGTGTGTCAGCTGTTCTAACATAGCAAGACAACCTCCAGCTGCTGACCTGGGGTCAGTTGGATAGACAGCTGCTATGGTAGCTTGATCTGCCACCGTTTCCTTCATGCCGAGTCACAAGACAAGACATGCCAAAGTGGTGGGTAAACTCTAGTGGTGTTCCAACTGATTGAAATAATCAAAGATTGGTCGCAGTGACCAAGCGACCAAGCAATTGATCACATTTTCTCATAATCGAACACAAACGATTCTGCAACTACTGCTTTGGTGTTTGAAATACTTGACGAAGGATATATCTTAGAAGTTGTCAGGGCCTGACAACGTGTTTAATTCCTACAAAACTCACTTGACTTGCTGAAAAGTCATGACTGAATATTTCTTGACTGACTGACTGACTGACTGAGTTTTGCTTTACGCCGCTTTTAGCAATATTCCAGCAACATCACGGCGGGGTACACCAGAAATGGGCTTCACACATTGTGCCCAAGTGGGGATTCGAACCCGGGGCTTCAGCGTGACGAGCCAACGCTTTAACCACTAGGCTACCCCACCACCCCGAATATTTCTTGAAGATACTGGGAACTTTATGTTCTGAACTTCATGATATAATAGTCATCACTTTAAAGTAGCAAGTTGCACCATTTTACACTGGATGTGAAATTCGCCAATGCAATTTGCGCAGTTTCTATATAAAACACACAAAAAAAACAGAGAACAACAAGATTTTTCTTTACACTTATCTGCAATAACAACTTGAATAGGAAAACCTGAAAAATGATGCTAACCAATTTTTTTCGATGATTGCTCGTTGGTAATGAACCAAACATTAATTTTGAGATTTCTACCAATTCCCAACACTAGTAAACTCCACATCAACCAATATATCAGCCTTTTGTCAAGGTCCTATATGGTGGAGGACAGGGACATTACAACTGATAACAGATTACTTTTTTAGTTAATTTACCAACTTTCCTCACATCATGTTATTTCTCAAGATAAAGGAAAGGAAATATTTAAATGTCTGTTTCACTGATGCAATAAGTACACACAATGTCACAAAACATTCCTGTTTTACAGGCTTTACAAGCTTCAGCACTTACTGTCAAGAGAGGCCTTATATAATGCAATAATATCTTAAAAAAGGATGAGGCACACTTTTTATGAAAATCTAATAAGCTATTGTAGTCTGTGGGTATGATCATTTCAAGCTACACTGGTCCATAACATCAAAAAAATGTTCAGTGAGTGAGTTATGTTTTATACCAGTAAGCAACACTATGACATGTAAGACATCCAGGTCACATATTATATCCAACAAATATTCAGTGGTCAGTTCTTACAACAAGCATCAGATACAAGGGACCCATTCTGCACCAGTGTCTATCTAGTACATAAGACAATGCTAACAAGAATCAGATAAATGTCATTTGATGCTCAGTAAACTAGAGGTAGACCTATAGCTTATACTTATAGAGTCATATCGTTTCAATTATTCAATATTAGCTGCATCATAATTTACAACATAAGATAAATATGGATCTTGACATTTTGTTTCTGTCATACAGAAAGACAGTTATAATATATGAGGTACAAACTGTTGTAGGCTCTCCAAGTTGACAACTGCTGATGCAGAGCAGAGACCACATACATATGTCTGTATATGGCCTCTGTTCAGAGAAAGCAAGGAGATAAGGGAGACAATTCACAAATATGAAACAAAGGGAGATAATAGGCTCCAAGGACTTTACCCGCATTAGCGTCATTGTACCAATCCAATATATATGCAAAATATGAAAGACTGTCCCTGTGGCAATACTAACCATACTAATCCAGTGTATATCAAACAAAATTTCCTTTGACGAAAGTAATGCAATGTATATAAAACAAAATGAACATTGTATCCCTTTAAGTATACTTACTATAGTAATCCAGTATATATATAAGACAGAAGAACCGACAACTATGGAACCAAAACAACAAGAATGTCTCCAGAGGTTAACAGAATGTTGACATTTAACCTTCAGCCATTATATGAGCACCGAGTATTACGCCATACATTTAGCAATGTTAAAAAGTCCCCACACCAACTACACACCAAAGAACAACATCTGGAAAACTTTCCACAATATTCTCGATGAATACACAATCCTATTTAGAAAGTGGTCGAATGTGTGCTGGCGATAAGGTGCCTGACTCTGAGAGTGTGGGTTCGAATCCCGGATGGGACTCAGCCAACGAAAGAACTAGAATTGGTACTTTACTGAGAAAGTGTAATTCCAAATATAACATGTTAAATATTCTAGATGTTGCTGGGTCTTATAAGCATTTATCACTGTATATTTTGCAGTGTGTTACAGTGTAGCGTAATAAAGCTAAATTTGAATTGTGAAATTTGTAAACTGTTATCCAGAGATATCTACAAAATAAAATGCACCTTTTTTTAAAAAAGAAAACAAAATATTTTAGAGCAGTTGTCTAACCAAACACAGGTTAGAGGTGAAGAAAGGTCAGTGAAAGTATATACCAGCTTTGTAAGAAAGAAATAAGATTAAGCGAAACATTGACAAATATTGTACCAGGGCTCAACCCAGAATACTCTCTGTCGTCTGTATAGAAACAAAGTCAGATATTAGAACGATAATGGATATGGACAGATAAATGAGCACTGTATCATGAGTATGCTATCAAACGAGTCTACATTTAAACATACTTTTTATTGTTAGTGCTATTTTTGTCACCAAACAAATTTATGTAGAAATAGTGACAAATGTTAAGTCAAGATTCTGTATGCGTGATTTGGGAAATTATAGAAGCATTATTGGAAATAGACAAAAGCACACCTGCATGCACTTGAAGGTAAAACATACACAATTCATTTATCTATTTTCAGCAATGTGAGACAAGAGATAAATATGTCTACCAATAAACAAATCAATCTTTCATTAGAATAAACATGAAGATGAGCTGAGATAAATTACTGAACTATGACAAGAGATTGTCCAATCTCACCTGAACTGGAAACTGGGTCTGTGACCCCTCCGGCGCCCTGTAACACAATATGTTCGGTACAGTTTGACATGAACACATTGAATCTAGGTGAGTGAGTGAGTTTAGCTTGACACCGCTTTTAGCAATATTCCAGCAATATCAAGGCGGGGGACACCAGAAATGGGCTTAACTAATTGTACCCATGTGGGGAAATGAACCCAGGTTTCGGCATGACAAGTGAACGCTTTGACCACTTGGCTACCCACTGCCCCATGAACCTGTGTATCCCAATCTTATCTGGAACACAACATTGGCAACACAGATGTAACAAGATGGTATATATTGTAAACTGTCTAGCTCTCAAACCTAATGGGATAACAAAGGACTAGTTTGCTCTGAACAGTATGCTGTTTTAGCATGGTATTCATGTTAAACTGACGCACTAAGGCACTAAGGGGTCTATGCTGCTCCACAATATCTGAGGTGCCTTGCAATAAAGCCAGCACTACGTGCCATGACCAATATTCTAACACAATGTACATGGGGCCTCCACAGCTCCTAGAGGTCCCTTGTATTAACATCAAATGTTGTTGTCCGTTTCCATAACCAAGGTGTACAAGGAATGTGCCATGCCCCAGATTCCATAAGGTTCCTTGCATTTATAACATGTAAATAATCGAGTCTGGACCAGACAATCCAGTGATCAACAGCATGATCATTGATCTGCGCAATTGGGAACCGATGACATGTGTCAACCAAGCCAGCGAGCCTGACCACCCGATCCCGTTAATCGCCTCTTACGACAAGTATGGGTTACTGAAGATCAATTTTAACCAGATGTTCACGGGTCAGAGGACATGTCAAAATGGTGGCACCACTGTACACTAACTAATTACAGTCAACTACAGTTGTGCCAAACTTGGTCCCTGTTTATTGCCTCTCTAGTCATCAGTCTGCAGTCCTGTCAAACCTTTACACATGTCCCTTCTACCTCAACACAATGGAGTGTGACTGTATTTGACCCACGTAACATCACTGTCCCCCAGTACTCTGTGTCAACCCAGTAGCCTGTGGAGCTACACCTGGAGGGTGGAGGACATCCATGGTCTTACCTGTGGTTTCTGAGTGGCCAGCCACTGTTCCATCTCATCGTAGTCAGTCTCCTTGTCCTGCAGCTGTGCGTAAAGCAGACAGAAGTAAGTGAGTGAGTGAGTAAGTTAATATTTAACGGCACATCGGCAATATCTCAGCCATATCGTGACGAGAACATATTTGACATTGAAATGGAATATATGTATATGATAAAAACCTGTCTACGAAGGACAGTAAAACAACTAGAATATCACAATTACAACTAAAACTAGTGTGGAAAGTTAAACTAATAGCACTACTTGGACAATACAATATAAAAACTGGCTATAGATCACCAACAACTGAAGGTAGATCACCAAATTAGGGACCATGGGGACTTACATTACTTTTGCTACCTGCATGGACCCTAGCTGGACAGACAGAAGTAAACAGCAGTCCATGCTCAAATACTCGAACTAACAAAACAGGTGTCTGATGACTTGTTATTCAACTCCCGAATAAGCAACATTACATCTACATGACAGCACCTTTAAATATTCAAGTTTAACCACACTAATCAGTGATATAAGGTATGAGTGAGTTTAGTTTTAATCACTTTTAGCAATGTTCAAACAATATCATGACAGGGGACACCAGAAATGGGCTTCACACATGGAACCCATGTGGGGAATCAAACCCAGGTCTTCAACATGACAAGCAGATGCTTTAACCATTAGGCTACCCAACCGTCTCGAGAACTCTTCAAAAGATCCATCTCAATATACCCTCAGTCCAAGTATTGTAGTAGTGAATTTCCTGTTGTGTTTAAGCGCTCTAACAGTCTTGACATTACACAAGTGAGTTCTAACAGATGCATCGCATGGAGGATGAAAGTCTGAATCTTAAATCTGTCATAACATCCAAGGAGTCCAAGTGACACGTGCTATGTACATGACCAGGAAGAGGGTCTCAACATGTGGACCTACATTAAGGATTTCCTGCTGTGTTTTGGCTGACACGGCCTGGCCGAGACCTACTCCTGCCTGGTCCTCCTGTTGGTTGGTGTATGCCCCGGAACTGTAAGTCAGTCATCATCATGCAGTCAATAATGATTCTGTCATATAACACCGCTTTGGTCAGACAACCAAGTGACTACAGACAGGGCAAATGAAGGTTAAACACACATTTACTGCACTTACATAGAAGTGTATACATGTATATGTGAGTGAGTGAGTTTAGTTTTACGCTGCACTCAGCAATATTCCAGCTATATGGCGGCGGTCTGTAAATAATCAAGTCTGGACCAGACAATCCAGTGATCAACAGCATGAGCATCGGTCTGCGCAATTGGGAACCGATGACATGTGTCAACCAAGTCAGTGAGCCTGACCAACCGATCCCGTTAGTCGCCTCTTACGACAAGCATGGACCTTCACGGGTACAAAGCCTAACTAACTGGCTCATACAACAAGCATTGGGTACTAAGGAGCTCATTTTCCTAGGCATGACCACAGGTGATATTGTAACATACAAATAATGCAGTATTTAGTATCGAATTTTCCACTTCACATGACATTACCTGGGTGCTTGTTTGTTCTCATCAAATGACTGACGAGACTGAGCAAACATGTCGAAGTCATCGCTGAAGGCGGCCGAGTTGGTGGCAGGTGCCGCAGTGTTGGTGGCAGGAGCACCACTGCTACTGCCCATGTCTGTAGATAGAGGGAACATAGCTTACAGTAAGAGGATGGGTAAGGTGAGGTGATATTGGGTTTAACGTCGTGCTTGAGAATATTTCGCTCATATGACGACGTGCATGCGTGTGTATGTGTATGTGTATGTGTATGTGTATGTGTATGTATGTGTGTGTATGTGTATGTGTATGTGTATGTGTATGTGCGGCTGCTTGTACTAGCCCAGACTTAAAATGGTTTTATAGTTCTAGCCCACTGAGATACCATGCCGCAGTGAAGCATGAATACCCCACTCAGACACATTATACTGACTCCGAGTCGACCAGTCCTTGTTGTACCCATTAATGCCGAGTGCCAGGCAGGGACCAACAAGTACCATATTTTAACGTCTCTTGGTATTCCGGTCGGGAATCGAACCCGCGACCTTCTGTTCTCCGGGCGGACGCTCTAATCACTACACCACGGAGGCGGTCCATGAGAGGATGGGGAACACAAGGGACACATGGAACTGGGGAGCAAGACAGGATCATACAAAAACACACTGTGAAATTCCTGACAATATTCCTCTACCACTTTTGATTTAGTTTTGCCACTTTGTTGTCTCCTAATGATGAGTGAGTGAGTTTAGTTTTATACCGCTTTTAACAATATTCCCACAATACCATGGCGGGGGTACACCAGAAATGGGCTTCACACATGGTACCCATGTTGGGAATCGAACCCGGGTCTTCGGTGCTTTAACCACTAGGTTACCCCACAACCACCCCCTAATGATGAGAGGTTTATAGGTCAGCTAACTAAGGAGGCAATGCACTAATAATCTAGGAACTTAAGCAAGCTATTCTTCATGATGACAACAAGGCTCTGGCACATGCTGCATGTGTTGTCCAGCATTTCTTATGATGGGATCTAGCTTCCAGCTTGGTTTGTTAGAAAATGACAATAGACAGTCTGTTTGCTGTTCAATGCTGCACTTAACAATATTCCAGCTACATGACAGCAGCTAGTTAATAATCGGGTCTGGACCAGACAATCCAGTGACAGATATGATCAATTAAGCAGGTCAAGACAATGACTACTCATTCATTTGGTCGCCTCATACAAAATGCATAGATTGCTGGGGACTAATTCTAAGAATCCTGGGAAACAAAAAGGAGCACTAAAATTAATTTGGAATTTGTGTATGCAGAGTGAAAATGAAGTATTGATGATGACATATAGTTCAGTATCATGACATACGAGACAACATGTAGCAGATGGCAATAAGCGTTCCCGGTACAAGACAGTGAAGAGTTACATACTCATGCCAGCCATCTGGACATTGACATCGGAGGCGCTGGTGGCTGCCCGCCCGGCATCGCCCAAGTCAATCAGGTTTCCTACGTTCGGGTTGTTCGAGGCCTGAACCTGCAAGAGAATTGTTACAATGTCAAAATCATTCAAATCAGATGCTGGTTAATGTTAAGATCTGTCAAAGTCGAGAGGCATGTAGATGCTGGTTAATGTTACGATCTGTCAAAGTTGAGAGGCATGTAGATGCTGGTTAATGTTACGATCTGTCAAAGTCGAGAGGCATGTAGATGCTCGGTAATGTTACATGCTGGTAGAACTCAGCAAAGCATGTATTGTTACTTGTTAAAATCATAAGCGGTGGTGCTGGCAGACCAATGATCATAATCAGCACAAATCTGTCAGCTTGGTAAAATGCCTCTTTCAACAGTACTCCAGTTATATCACAGCATGTCAGCTTAATACAGGAGGAAAAGCCAAGGTGATGCAGGTAAAACCTGTGAGTGCAGGTATATTGCTGACAAACCTAGAACCAAAATCATGGTGAACTGAGATTCGAAGCCTCATGACCAAACATTTCTGTCATGCCGCTTTAAAATAGTGGGTAATGTCTGCTTTGAAGAATCTGACTAAACAACAATCAATAAGTGCCAGTTTGACTAAGTCATAGGTTTCATTTCGCCAAACTTTGGTACCTAAACAGAATTTACCCCTTTTATCACAGTGCACCATACACATGACAACATAACTAAGTATTCTTCAACTGCTTATCACTCACATATGGCAGAACATAATGCTGTATTTACTGTTACAACTAACTTAAACTGGAGTGCAACTGAGACGTGAATCATACATATTACAGCATATCCAACTAGGAGGTGTTATAAACATGACTTCACAATACTGATTAAGCAATAGTTACAATTTGTATTTTTCTTTATCAAAACAGATGTTACAGGTTACAACATTAAGATTCATAACCAAAAATTATTAATACGATATTTAAACTCTGTACTAGAAGTAAAATGTTATTTCAAAGTAAACATGTAAATTAATCATTTGATTTAAAATGTAAACAAATGCACCTGAGAGTTCTATCTACAAAATGCCTGATTGGTATTACAACTAGACAAAGCACCTGTGCAGTGTCGAAGATGGAGAATGTATAAGGTTTTATATGGGTTGAAAGGGAAGACAGGAACCACACATTGTCTTAATAGGTAACACAAAGAATAAAAGGATTCATATATGATAGAAGATAAACATTAGATTACGTGAAAAGGTCACCTAAATTATACACTTTTAAACAAGTTCTTACACTTTACATTATCACACAAGTTTCAACCATTTTACACAAAGCATGTATATACTACTGACACTGACAACACTTTGATATTATCACATGATCATCATCCAGGCAAATATTAGCATGATCAAAATAGGGAGTGTACACAACACATAGCTATACACAGCTAGTCACGCATCCTTCACCAAGCCACAACTGTTATATATGAGTGAGGTGAGGTGAAATTGGGTTTTACGTCGTGCTCGAGAATATTTCGCTCATATGACGACGTGCATGTGTGTGTATGTGTATGTGCGGCTGCTTGTACTAGCCCAGACTTAAGCTGGTTTTATAGTGCTAGCTCACTGAGATACCATGCCACAGTGAAGCATGAATACCCCACTCAGACACATTATACTGACTCCGAGCCGACCAGTCCTTGTTGTACCCATTAATGCCGAGCGCCAGGCAGGGACCAACAAGTACCATATTTTAACGTCTTTTGGTATGACGCGATCGGGGATCGAACCCGCGACCTTCCGCTCTCCTATATATGAGTGAGTGAGTGAGGTTAGTTTTACTCCACACTCAGCAATATTCCAGCTATATGGCAGAGGTCTATAAATAATTGAGTCTGGACCAGACAATCCAGTGATCAACAGCATGTGTATCAATCTACACAACTGGGAAACGATGACATGTGTCAACCAAGTCAGCGAGCCTGACCACCCAATCCCGTTAGTCCCCTCTTATGACAAGCATGGGTAGCTGAAGATAAATTCTAACCTGGATCTTCACGGGTGCTGTTATATGTGTGTACACTGTGTATATGTCAGAAAAACACTTCAAAATACAGAATAAGTATTTGTAAACAAACATGACTAGCCTGAGTAACATGTACGCTCCCCTACTCTCAGTAACAATCAGTATCATTTGAGGGGTTTATATATCAGCATGTAACATGGAAACTGTGGGAGATGGGTTTAACATCTTGTGTACAGTATTTGACTTATGTCACAGTTTATTTGTTTGTTGTTTCAGGCAGCACTCAGCAATGGTCCAGCTGTACGAGATCTGCCTGTAAGTAATCAAGCTTGACCAGACAATTCAGGTACTGGTGTTGTCCGCAAAAATCCACAATGCTGGTGTCCAATGAAATCCAATCAACCACCAAGCCAGCACAAGTTTGATCAGTTTACAAATCTCAGACCCCTCATCATGCAACAATTTGCTAAAATGACTCAAGGTTTTATGGAGATTCATTTACGGCTTCATGTAATGTCAGTTTCATTGATTCAAAATATTCATTGTTTTAGAAATCCATTGTGAAGCTTCGACCTCCTCAATCCCTTATACACCAACTGAAGGCCAGGGAACCAGTGATGGACAGAATGAGCAACAGCCCATGCAGCAAGTGTATGGCATGGCAGATGACATGGCAGATGACATGGTGATGGACGACCGACAGGGACGTACACTTACCCAGGCCCATTTTATGTCAGGCAAGCCAATAACTGCTCCCTCTAAAATACTGCACTAAATATTCATATTGATAAAAGCAAATGTCAGAATATTCTAATGAAATATTTCTAAGAGAATATGAATCCAAGCCAGTGAAGCAACAATGCCAAAACCAGAAATGTATAAAAGCCCTTAAACCACACAGTATACACTTCTTGAACACACAATCATTTCCTCATGTCATACAGTGTTATATCACCACCCAGTTCAGATAAGTCAGTGGTGGAATGCACATTATTGGTGAAACTCATGAATACCAGTATGGTACTGACAAACCTAGAAACGTAATGGGGTTCAATCTAAGATTCAAACCCACAATCAAGGACTGCTTTCATGCAGACGTATACTAATGAAGCAACTCTACACAGAGTGAGTGAGTGTGTCAAGTTTTAAGCCGCTTTAAGCAATATTCCAGCAATATCACGGTGGGGACACGAGAAATGGGCTCCTCACATTGACTGACTGACTGAGTTTGGTTTTACGCCGCTTTTAGCAATATTCCAGCAACATCACGGCGGGGGACACCAGAAATGGGCTTAACACATTGTGCCCATGTGGGGATTCGAACCCGGGTCTTCGGCGTGACGAGCCAACGCTTTAACCATTAGGCTACCCCACCGCCCCTCCTCACATTGAACCCATGTGGGGAATTGAACCCGGGTCTTCAGTGACGAGTAGACGCTTTAACCAATGGGGTGCTCTTGTGACATCAAATATATACTCAATGAAAAGAAATTAAAAAATTTACATCATCTTCTGAACTTTCTGCTTGTATTTCGTCTACACACCCACTGAGGCAGGGTAAGTCAAACCCCCCAAACATCATTATCATCTATTTATAAATACACGTCAGAGTTCAATAAGGCTCCTGTTGGACGCTTTACATGAAAAGCATTTACATAAATATAGAAATGGTACTGATGGTTCCACTGGGAACTATGCCACTATCTCCATGTATGGACTAATTGGGACATATCTTATGACGGTGGTGTCCCCCTACTGATGACATGACAAAACAAGCAGCTACAACACGAGGTAAGAATGTACGCAGGAGAGGAGCGAGATACATGGGATTGCTTACCACAGGCTCTGGCGCCGACACAACCTGGTATATAAGTGGCATGTACATACATCATTGGAACATAGAGATCTGAAGATTCAGGCTGGGAAACTTGGTTACAGCCAGGAAGAGACCAGTATTCCAAACTATTGGTTATTCTATGGCGTTTTACTCTCTGATCAGAAACAGCGTGAGCAAAAACACAACTATTGCAAACCTCAAAGGTTATTTTTCTACCATGTACCTGTATGTCTACTAATACTTGCCAGGTAACCGATGGTAAAATCAAGAAGTCAAGCCAATATTGTAAATAACACATCTGAAATCATATCTTAAAGGCACAATGTCACACTTTTTCGACAATATTTTGGCCTATATTTTATATATTGGGTGGCATATGCACTCACTTTAGCTTCCTATTGATGCAATAAAAGGTTTATTTTCCCTTACGACTTGCCTGAAATCGATAATTGAAACTTCGAGGCAAAAAACTTCCAAACAGAAACACTTGCCATATATGGAATGTAAACAATTGCTCCTTATATCGAAAACTGTCAAACATGATGTTGTCAGTGTTTGCCGAACTGGTTTTAATCAAAAGTTGTGCGTAGGATATTCGTAAAGAGCGCTCTAAGGGACATAACTCTATATGGTTCACTTGAAATATATTGTTCAGCCAGTAGACGACACAAGAGTCAATTTAATGCAATGTTGCATAAATTCATTCCAACTTTTAAAATAAAATATTGCAATCTAAATTACTTTTTTAACTCGCAAGATTTCTAAAAAAGATTTTTTACGTAAATAAACATGTGAATGTTTTGATATTTAGAAAGCTGAGCATGCATGTGTATCATACCTAATTTAACTGAGGCCCAGAGCCTACTCATTAAAACTTATTGCAATGTTCATTTGGGGTGTCCTTATGCAATGTGCCTGTGAAATGGCTTCGCTGAGATCACTAAAGGAAAGCATACATCCACGCAATTTAACTAGGAATAGTTCTAACCCATGTAGCATTTTCTGAGTAACCTGACAGTTAACTGTAAATGGTTTTCAGCCCTAGCTATGGTACAGCTATCAGGATATAGCTATCAGGTCATTCAGGATGATGAAACACCAAATCAGGCTAAAAGGCACTCCCAAGTTTAGATTACCACCCAAAGTGTAAAAACAAAACCCAAATTACCTAATATGAAAGAGGACATTTACAGAGAAATACAACCTCCTCAATTGACAGGCATTAAAACATAAACATGTTCATGGGCACCATCATATATTTGTCCAACTTCATATACAGTTTCTGTTCACCCGTTTTCAGATCAGAGCTACAGATTGGTCCAACATTCTGTAATCATGGAAATGAATTCTCAGCAATGAGTTCAAATGTTTGATGCTAGATACAGATGTGAATTCTGTGTCCTGTTCCTTCATCAATAATAGATGGTCAAGCAAGATGACAAGTTATACAAACATTAAAAAGACCGCCAGACTAAGAACACATGTCCCCCAACAATAACACAAAGTATCGGACCGAGATTTACACACCTGATCATATGAGGGTGGCAGGTGGTCATTGCTTGCCGGTGCTACCGACGTGGGAACCGTCTCCGCTGGGGCCTGGTCTGGGGTACCAGCTTGTCCCGTACGGTACCTCTCAAACCGCTCGTAACGGAGGAACACATTGTTCATGTCATCGTTCACTCTCAACAGCTCATCTGTAGGGAACAGCGTGTTGTCAACAGTGCAAACAATAAATACATCAGTGAAAGATTCTTTTCTCACTTTTTCTTGTTTTGTTTAATGCTGTAGTGAGTAATGTTTGAGATAGATCATTGCACTTGAGTGGAATGATATATTGAATTATCTACATGTTGCAACTGTTTGGTATTGTTAATAGTATGTATAACAATTGTTAGTTCCAATAGACATGAGTTATAATTAGAACATACATTATGCATTCAGAAAACTAACAAAAATTCAAAGGTGCTGTGCATAACATATCATACGAAGTTTGGATTAGAGTTACTTCCCTTTGGTTTCAGTACGCAACGGGGAAGAAAATGGCGACTTTAAATTGATGTCTGTGCTATATTCACTTTATTAACACTATCACAATACTATTGCAATTGTGTGGCAGTACTATTGCAATATCATCAGAAAAATGAAAACAACCCCAATGGCCAATCCTGGAAGGCACCCTGTGAATAACTCTGTCAGTGGGAGGACAAACCAGGGGTTGATATCATGAGCAATATCCAATAAATCAGGATACAACGAAATGTAAGTCCCCAAGCCTGAAAAGTTAGCTGCTTCCTATAGCCAACAAAAGAGTGTCAGGATCCTATCAAAACTCGGGTTCAAGTTGGGGCAGGGCAAGTGACTTACTTGTAACTTCCTCTGTGGCCACGTGGTTCAGGAGGTCCACCAATCGGGACTGCATCTGTCTGTTGGTGCGATGCAGCTCCTACAATACACAAACATCAACTCAACTCTTTTCTATCTAGGAACTGTGGCTGGGAGGTGGGTGTGGGTGGTGGTGGGTGTGGGTGTGTGATGGTGAGAGTGATGATGGTTTTAAGAGGGGGGTCACCCATTTTGTTCTGGGGAGGTAGGGGGAGTCATCAATTTTGTACATATGTACAAGGGGTGGGTCAGCAATTCTGTACATGACATGCAGGGAGAGTCACTTACTGTGTACATACATTTTTACAAACCTGTAGAGGTTATGAATTCTTTGAAGAAAGTCCTCCTTGGGGTACATATAAGCATTAAAATGTCCATTTTAAAATACCTACGACAGTTGTAACAATATTTCAATAAAATATTTTACCAAACAAAAAAATTGTGTTGTTTAGACAGGGCCCCCTACAGCCAAGAACAGGTAACTCTGACTGCTTACCTCGTAATGCTGAACGTGTCAGACAGAATGAGGGGAAGCGGGCGGCCGTACCCCAAGGAGCACTTTCTTCAAAGAATTCATAACCTCTACAGGTTTGTAAAATTCTTTTTCAGAAGAAGTCCTCCTTTGGGTACATATAAGCATAAGACAGACTCCCAACGATGGCGAGTCGGGAGCGGTATTCTGTCTGGCTAACATACCCTGTAGTTCAATCAAAGGCACAGCCAAAGCCAAGAGAGAGAGAAAAACACACTTACCGAGTCACGTGACCGCTGATGTCAATCAGGCGGGGGCGTGGCAAGGCGTGATCGAAGGAGCCTAGCTTATATGCTACTGGCTAAGTTATAATGACGGACGTAAGTCCCACCCCCCCAACCATCCATATGGGAAGGAATGTATGGGCAAGTCCTAAATATTCCATTCATAATCCCAAACCAGTGAAGCGTGGTGCAGGGAGGAAAAAACAGTGGATAGAGCGTATAACAACGCTAGAGCCAATAAAATCGGTAAAAAACACCACCAATATGATGCCAGTGTCGCGGCATATGCCTTTGATGTAGCCATTGCCCTAACTGAATGAGCTATTAACCCATCAAGAATAGTTAACCCTTTGTGAGTGTAACTCCTACAAGTGGCAGAGACAAGCCACCTAGATATGAACTGCTTGTTCGCCGGAAGACCAGCCTTACCAACGCCATAACAGCAGAACAGCTGCTTATCTTTCCTGATAGCAGCCGTTCGTTTGATATAAGCCTTGAGAGTCATACGGACATCTAAGATGTGAGTGCGTCGAAGTGAGGTACCGGACGATGGAGGCTGAGTGAAAGCTTGCAGTTCAATAGGCGCAGTTATGTGAAAGGCGCCTGCGATCTTAGGACGGTAAGAGTCTGGCAACCAAATACTGACTCTGTCTTTGTGAAAGACAGTCAGAGCAGGATCCGCTGACATCGCATGGATATGGCCTACCCGCCGGCCAGACGTTACCGCCATAAGAAAGGCACCCTTCCAACTTAACAGCTGAAGTGAAACAGACAACATATCGTGAAAGAGAGGACCGGACATCCAATCAAGAACGATTGACAAGTCCCACGGGGGACTAATCCGCCGGACAGTCGGACGGATTCTGTCCATGCCTGCTAAAAAGCGCTGCACAAGAGGGTGCTGCCCCAAGAGAGCACCATCGGCAGGTACATGGAAGGCAGAGATTGCCGTGGAGTAGCCCCGGATAGTGGACGCAGCTAAGCCGGCCTCCAACCGAGACTGTAAAATCTCCAGCGCTTCAACTACAGTTGAAGAAAAGGGATCGCGAATCCCTCTGCCGACACACCTGCGCATATAACAGGCCCATCTATCCTCATATTGAACGTTTGTCAAATCCATCCGCAAAGCCAGAATTGTGTCTGCAACTGGTGCAGGAATTCCGCTTGGAGGCGATTCCGGACAGTGGCCAGGCCACCCACTGAATCCTGGGATTCGGGTTCGGCGCTCCATTCTGGGATAGTAGGTCCGGTCGAAAGGGTAATAGTACAGGAGGCTGAGCAAGAAACCTGAGTAGTACCGGAAACCAGCTTTGAGCCGCCCAAAGAGGTGCAAGGAGTACAAGCAGTCAAGCTGGTTGGGTGGCAAGCTGCGAGAGGACCTTGGGAATCAGGGGTAATGGCGGAAATGCCCACAGAACCCTCCCTGTCCAATCGAGCTGGAAAGCGTCCGAGGTGAGAGCAAAACACCAGAATCTGGTAAGTCCCTCCAGAAGCAAACAGATCCACCTGGAACGACCCGAACAACTGGGAGATAATCCTGAATATCTTCCGATTGAGCATCCACTCGTGTGGACTGCACTTGGACTGCAAAAAACAGAACCGCGCTATGACTAATAGCCAGGACTGTTTAACATAGTAGAATATGCACACAACAATACAGAAAAATACAACGCATGGGTGATATTTAACTGCTACAGCAAAGCTATTAAAAAACTAGCATGAAGCAACAATAGCAAAGCCTAACTGTGCACATAACTAACAAAGAGCAACACTTGTAAGCGATACGAAACAAACACGCTACAAAATCACTCAACCATAACTTACCGAAAAACCGCTGAAAAGGAGGAATTTTAGGCAAGCATAACCTATGTAATGACATATGAAAACCTTACAACCCGACCTCAACGGCTTACAAAGCCAGCACATGGCTGGAAACAGCGAACACACCGGCAAAGTTACAAAAAATCATGAATGAAAAAAGTCTCTTTCGTAGATAAGGCGAAGACGTGTGTTCTACGGGACCATGCACAACCGTTCTTGACAACAGCAGCATGAAAAGTGAGGTACGAGGTAAGCAGCCAGAGTTACCTGCTCTTGGCTGTAGGGGGCCCTGTGAGGGGCCCTGTAGGGGTGGTCTCACTAAACAACACAAATTGTTTGTTTGGTAAAATATTTTATTGAAATATTTTTACAACTGTCGTAGGTATTTTAAAATGGACATTTTGATGCTTATATGTACCCCAAGGAGGACTTCTTCTGAAAAAGAAGTTAAGGGGGGTCATTCACATTATGAGTAAGTATGAATTATGAACAGTCCCTTATCCTATCGACCATCTGCCAGACAGAGAATTGGATGGTGGCCACAGGATCTAATGAACATCCGCATTGGGACGTACATTAGAAAGGCAATATTTCAGGGTCACATATTCAAAGTATTCCTTTTAGGAAACAGAAAATTAGAATCTAATTTTTTTAATGCAAGATTTATGGGTGTCAACTTCTTTATTGTGAATGACACGACGTTTCGGAGTGTATGCTTGCTCCTTGCTTACCTTCAAAGATATAAGTTAAACAGGATCAACCGAGTCCAAAACTCCTGAACACATTGACAATGGCATTTTCCGTGAACTAAAGGGTATTTCCTTGGCCTGACAAGAGAAGCCCTAAAACGAGAGTTTCTAAACTTAACAACAAGTTTCCTGTCTCTGTCAGAACTGTTCTCAATTATCCAGAACCCACCTGCAGAAGTTCCAGGTCTGATGGGTCACAACTGGTGGGCGTGAGCTCTGTCAACATCTCCGACATGACACGAATGTTTCCGGACACCACCTCCAACTCCCGGCGAAGCTTGCCTTGCTGCTCCTGGTTCGGCTGGATGGGTGTGGGTGCCCCGCCCCCCACAAACTGGGGACCAGGGACAGACTGCTGCTGCTGCTGCAGGGGTGGCTGCTGTTGCGGCTGTTTCTGGGGGCTCCGCACCGATGTCTGCAGAGACATAAATCTCACTATGACACTGTGATACAGGACACACGAATACAACATCTGAATTCTTTCTACTCAAACTTTCAAGGCACTGACATTGACCATATCTTCAGGTGAATCACACTATTGAAGCTACTTTTTGCCCATTCGTCAGTTGATTTATGTGACAAAGGGTATTGAAATAGCCTTGAATCATTGTGTAGAAAGACATTGAAACTTTATACAGACATTATCATCAGAGTGTACCTCCAGACAGAAAATATCATACACTAGAGTTAAAGATTGTCTAATGCAATCCAATGAGAGCATATTCAATGATATTACACATATTTGTAATTTACAATATAGGAGAAAGCAAGAGTAACAATCTCTTTTATGACATCAGTCTTCAAACAATCAATGTTTTGGACCTAATTTCACTCAATGAAGTTACATTTGAATCACACATGGATACAGTGAGAGAAAGAAATATTCCCATTAATGACAGATAGTAAACTTTCCCAAGAAAAAATGGCGCATAATATTTCACAGCCTTACAGAAACACTATAATCAGGAATTCCAATCTACATTTATCATGGTTGCTAGAAATCATTAAACAAGCAGGCCATATACCATCAATGTACAGATATACCATCAATGTACAGGTATATACTGAGTTCCTACCAGATTACCTCATTTGCATATTTATCATTGTGATACCAAATTTATTGCATAGGGTTATAATATTGCTCCATAAAACTTTCATTCAATAAAACTTTCCATAATATGATCTTTTGTTTTAATGAACCACCAACTTCTAAATGTCCATGAAAGACATGCTATGTGTTGTGACATGATTCTGGCTAGTGATGATATCAATACTTATAGCAGGTAACAGCTGGACCAGACTATCAGAATATACATCCAAACAGTCATTCGCAAAGAAATGGTCATGCATGGAAAACAGATATCTTTGCTAAATTACAATACACTATCAGTAACATGCTTAAATATTAATGAAAAGCTACTTATTCATTCCATTCCTTATGTGTATTTTTACATACTCTGTGAAGCCATGGGCATGATGAATATTAGGGTTTCTCAAGAGGATTTACTGAGCAATAAGCATGATAACACCCAGCTTGTAATTGTTATTATCATGCCAACACTGTTTCTTCATTAAGTTTAGAAGATTTACTAAGCAATAACCATGATAACACCCAGCTTGTAATTGTTATTATCATGCCAACACTGTTTCTTCATTGAGTGTAGAAGATTTACTGAGCAATAACCATGATAACACCAACACTGTTTCAGCTTAAGTTTAGAAGTTTAATTGTTCATTAACACCCAGCTCATTGCCAACACGGTTTCTTCATTAAGTGTAGAAGATTTACTAAGCAATAACCATGATAACACCCAGCTTGTAATTGTTATTATCATGCCAACACTGTTTCTTCATTAAGTGTAGAAGATTTACTAAGCAATAACCATGATAACACCCAGCTTGTAATTGTTATTATCATGCCAACACTGTTTCTTCATTGAGTGTAGAAGATTTACTAAGCAATAACCATCATGCCAACACTGTTTCTAACGATAACAACCATGATAACAGCTTGTAATTGTTCTTATCATGCCAACACTGTTTCTTCATTGAGTGTAGAAGATTTACTGAGCAATAACCATGTTAACACCCAGCTTGTAATTGTTATTATCATGCCAACACTGTTTCTTCATTGAGTGTAGAAGATTTACTAAGCAATAACCATGATAACACCCAGCTTGTAATTGTTCTATTATCATGCCAACACTGTTTCTTCATTAAGTGTAGAAGATTTACTAAGCAATAACCATGATAACACCCAGCTTGTAATTGTTATTATCATGCCAACACTGTTTCTTCATTGAGTGTAGAAGATTTACTAAGCAATAACCATGATAACACCCAGCTTGCAATTGTTATTATCATGCCAACACTGTTTCTTCATTAAGTGTAGAAGAGTTACTGAGCAATAACCATGATAACACCCAGCTTGCAATTGTTATTATCATGCCAACACGGTTTCTTCATTAGGTTTAGATTTACTGAGCAATAACCATAACACCCAGCTTGCAATTGTTATTATCATGCCAACACTGTTTCTTCATTAAGTGTAGAAGATTTACTGAGCAATAACCATGATAACACCCAGCTTGTTATTGTTCTTATCATGCCAACACTGTTTCTTCATTAAGTGTAGAAGATTTACTGAGCAATAACCATGATAACACCCAGCTTGTAATTGTTATTATCATGCCAACACTGTTTCTTCATTAAGTGTAGAAGATTCACAGAGCAATAACCATGATAACACCCAGCTTGTAATTGTTCTTATCATGCCAACACTGTTTCTTCATTGAGTGTAGAAGATTTACTGAGCAATATCCATGATAACACCCAGCTATTATTACATGAAAACTGTCTTGAAAACATTATATCACTGATTTCCTAGAGAGACAAATACATAACAGTGAACATAACCAAGGCATAATTTCCTAAAAATAAACACTGTAAATACAAAAATGTTTCCAAACCCTTCATAAATATGCCTGTTGATAACCAGCAAAAATCCCAACAAGGGCTGCTCATTAACAGAACAGGTCGAAAGACATATGCAGGGATGGAAGTTAACCCGGTAGTAGTAGGTAGTAACAGCAAATGAACAGATAGACAGGTAGCAATAACCCCAAAATGTTAATGCTACCATCCCTCAGAATACTCTTAACATTAAAATATTGCTACAAGCAAGTTTGGTAGTAACATGTTATATTTGGGATTACACTGAAGATTCTTGAACTTTAATTAAGTTGAGTCCCATCCCGGATTTGAACCCACACTCTCGCCAGCACACAAACTCAGCGATTTAACCCACTCAGCCACTACTTTTTGTGTGCTGGTGATTAGGTACCTGACTCTGAGAGTGTGGGTTCTAATCCCAGTACTAGAATCAATACTTTACTGCGAAAGTATAATCCCAATACATATGTTCCATTTGCCACTTTCTAAATGGCATTGTGTATTCCTAGTGGAGTAGTGTTAACTTCCATCTCTGATACACGTAACGTCCTTGCCCACTCTCAGCCTGGTATCAGCATGCATGCCATACACTTTCACTATCCACTGACAATGTGAGCACTCACAAGGGATGAAGAACAGGGGGAAGTTACCAGGGCATCACAACCAACATCACTTCATGCATTTGCTCCTCACAACATCAAATGTAGGCTACAAACTGTTTATTTATTCTTTGGATTTTGTTTTCTTTGTCCCTGATTCTTGTTTTAGTAAACTTGGAGATCCATCACAGTACTATGTTCATTCAGGTTGTTTAAGCCTTCCCAGAGTTCCTTGCAGCAAGCCTAGTTCTCTGCCATAGGTCAGCGCCATGTGACGGTTCATAGCATGCTAGACAGTACATTCAATATATTGTATATTCATCAGTTTCATTGTTGAAGATCACACATTTAGATAAACATATGTGATAAAGTTTGTAACTTCATCAAGATATGATCCAAAGCCATGAATTTCCATTTGAATATTTCTACATAATGTACAATGGATGTCCGTCTCTATGTGCTGTCATTGAAGCATGATGGGAGATCTAGCTGTATGGGCTCTTTCATGTGTACATTACAGTTGTAGGTGCATATCAACATAATCATGCAAAACAATATGAACAGTGCACAGAAAGGTTGCCTTAGGTCATTCTGCGCTGATTTCAGAATAAGCGTGTTCTTAAAACAAGTGAAAAAGTTAAGTAATATGCAAATTAGCTTTTAGCTGTTGGCTGATGCTAAGTGATGTTATCGCTTCATGGAGTGAGCCAATTCTTAAAACAAGTGAAAAAGTTAAGTAATATGCAAATTAGCTTGTAACTGTTGGCTGATGCTAAGTGATGTTATCGCTTCACAGAGTGAGCCAATTCTATTTTTGGTGTGCTGCTAGACCTACTCTAAAAAAAGCTAAATTTTTACTACATACATTATAAAGAGCTAATCATGAGTGTAGAACTTAGGTATTTTACTGACAAGTTTACACATATGGAACAGTTCATTGAGTTACCTAGTTACCATTTGAAATCAACCAATCAAGTAGCAGGACATAAACCTATCCCACAGCCTTGCTATTTCTATCACAAAACATATATTTACATGGAATTGTACATAACAACAATGACTAACCTTCAGTCAAATTCTGACATTTATGATATACATATATACTAAGCAGCAAAAGAAACGTCAGTTCGGAATTTTCCTTCGCAGAAACGGATAACTGTAAACTCATTTAATGTTTTGATTGTATATTTTTGACAACATCTCCAACTTTACCTGAGCAAAGACATTCCTCCCCAAACTCAGAATGAAATCCAGGAAATAGTCTCAAAAACGCAACCAAATGTCGGAGACGGTACAGTGTTCTCCATGCAACTCATGCTGCACATGCTGTTCACAAGGACCAGCCCTATAAAATGCACCCCCAAACCTGTCTGAAACATTCACATTACAACGTCAGCAGGATGCCACGACTCACGACAGCTCAGAGGAACCAGGCGCTACGAAGACTTGAAGCTGGCCACACTGCAAAAGCCGTTGCCAATCACTTCCAGGTCAACGTTCGGACCATCTACAGGCTGCAGCAACGTTTCCAGGCCACAACCACCAGAAATTAAAACCCACCGTACTGGCAGACCAAGGGTGACCACAAGGCGACAAGACCTCCATGTTGTGCGACAGCATGTACAGAATCCCTTCATGCAGGCATCCGAAACAGCACCCCAGACAGTGGGAACACACGGAAGACCAATCAGTACTGATACAGTACGCTGACGTCTTAACAATGGGAACCTTCATTGCCGTAGACCTTACCAAGGACCTATCCTCACCTCCCCTTCATCGGCATGAACGTCTACAGTTTGCCCTACAACACCAAAACTGGCGATACAGGCAATGGAGAACTGTTCTGTTCACAGATGAGAGTCGGTACTGCATATCAACTGCAGAACAAGAATATGGCGACGACGTGACCAGCGTTACTCAAACCAATGTGTTATGGAAAGAGACTCATGGGGAGGTGAAAGCATCATGGTATGGCGTGGAATAGGCCTGAACCAGAGAGTGGGTCCTGTGGTGTTCCAGAACCTTGGTCCAGGGAGAGGAGGCGGCATCACAGCGGTGCGCTACATCGACCAAGCTCCCAGACCCCACGTCATACCACATTTCGCCAGTCACCGGAACAACATTTTCTAGCTTGATAACACCCGGGCCCATACTGCCAGAGCTACACGGTACTTCCTACAGCAGAACAGTGTCAACATTATGCAGTGGCCAGCCCTTAGTCCTGATTTAAACCCAATTGAACATCTTTGGGATGAAATTCAGAGGAGACTGAATAATGTCATACCAACGCCGAACACAGCCGATTTATTGCACCAGGCCTTTCTCTGAGTGTGGTTCCAGGTGCCAATGGCCTTCATCAATCAATTGGGGCACTACATGCATAGACGCTGTGCTGCAGTTATTGCCGCTCGTGGTGGTCACACTAGATACTGAAGTCAAGAGTCTGAATGGACTGCAAACAGTCACGTAATGTCTTGGAATTGGGCTGAGTTATTCATTGATGTGTCAGGATATTGTACACAAAAAATGTTTTTGATCAGCTTCTTATGTCCATTTCTGTAATGATTTGATTACAGTGCCTACCTAATTTTGAATTTGTACTGACGTTTTTTTGCTGCTGAGTATACTTTCTCAGACTACAAAGTATGTTTTAAGTTAACAGAGAAAATTGGACTGTGAGTTGGTGAAATCACACATAATCCTGCCAAACTTAATTTAACCAATAATGAATGAATTTTCAATCAACTAAGTAGATTAAAGACATAAAGCGAAAAATAATATGAACCCTGAAACAGATCTGTAACTAGATGTGTAATAACAGGACACAGATGTGTCAACATTTCTATAGTTACTTGCCAGAAGCCATTTCTGTGTTTGGGAGGAAAGGAAACATAAAATTGCACCGCATCTACAAAGCCATTGTTCTGAGAGGGAAAGTGTGAAATTTACACAAGAAAATATGGTTCTAGATCTAATGACAGTGAAACTTGAATACGTGATTAGTAAGCCCACAAGAAAATACATGCAAAACATAAACAAAACAAATAGCTACAAAGACTGACAAAAGTGAAACAGTAGGTCAGTCAAGTAATGTTAATATGAAGTGAGTTGGCATAAACAGTCCCTCTGTATACTAACGGATCTGGCCGAGCTACCCCTGTGTCGGTTGAGAGCTGTCTGTTCTGTTTCAGGGACACTCTGTGTGGACAATGAAGCAAACACAATAAGCAGCTGAACAACAAAATACAAATGGTGCCAACAGCCCCAACACCACCAGCGCTGTAGCAACCTCTCCAACCTCCCTACAGCCAACACCACCAGTGCTGTAGCAACATCTCCAACCTCCAGCATGCCGTAAGAACTATTCACCCATTATAATCATGACATCAAGTTATTGTTGTTGGAATTGATTCTGCGCTCGGAATGCACCGGTCATTCTCAAGTAAAACTGATGCAACTACGTGTCATTAAGGAAATGATAGAACAACTGCATTTCAACCATAACTTGACAAAAGTTGGAGAAATCACCTGAACCTGTTTCTTGAAAAAGAATCAACATATTTTCCTGATCTCTCCATGATGGAATAGCAACAACTGGAGAAGACTTAAATACATTTGTAGTTATCTATGTCACAAAGACTTTTATAATATTTGAGTTTCCAGAAAATCATTCGTCACCTGTTAGAAACCAGTATAATTCAGGAACGACTATAAACAATTTCTTGACTACTACTTCAGCCATTGAGGAGATGGCGAATCTATAAAAAATCATCCTTGCAGACAAGTGAAAATATAAACTGAATCCCTATCCCTTTTGGCAAATTCTCAAAATTAATCAGACCCGAAAATAATTTGATACATTTTGACCATTTCCTATTTATGAAATATGCAAATTAGTTACCATGGTGGCCCCATCCCCTACCATACCTTTTGCATTGGTGCAGCAACATTCATAGAATTGAATGTGCACACATTTTGGACTTTGCTTCCGCTACCCATTACTGGTATCCTGTGTATTATCTCCTACTCATGCAACAGCCTACCCGTGCTGGTGTGTATATGGGCGCCATGTGGTCGAGGTCTGTCATGGGGAACTCGATGCCCTTGGACTTCAGCTCACTGTACACCTTCTCCACCTCCTTCAAATCTGGTGCTCCCCGGAATGCATCAGCCCATGTCTGCAACACACATACACACCTGTACATTCACTGAATATCAGATACAAATGCCTCTATGGCAGAAAGTGTTCCTGAGATTTCGTATTGAGATATATGCAGGAATACTGCAATGACCTTAATTTTACAAAATGATCATAAAATTTTCTTTATCTGTCACATATTTGTTGGTATACATACCGTATACATAAATCATTTGTACATTCATACTTTATTAACTGTCTACAGTGCCATAATCTTGACAGATTCTTCAAATGCCCAACACAATACCAACACCACCAGGGTGGAGGCATGGCTAGCTGCTGTGGAGAGTTATGTCCCTTTGCCTTGCAAGGACATGCTCATTCCTTTTATCACCATACAATGATTCAGTCTTTTCTTCTTTAGTTCTAGTACTGACGACTTACCTGTATGAGACTAAGCACCTTCTCTTGCACTGCCTGCGGAGGGTCATTTTTTGGACCAATTATTTTGATGAGTTCATGGAGAAAGTCTTTGTTTGCTACCTGCAGATGGAAGCGCTTCCCACAGTTCTTCACACAGGTCTCCAGTTGCTGGTTGAACACAAGAGTGGGGGAATGAGAACACTCTCAAATACACATACAAAGTTTCATCAAAACATATCAAACAGTTTAAGAATTATACACTGAAAACTAACCCAACACTCAAACTCAAGCTCAAATATATGCTTTGGAAATGCAAATAAAAACAAATCTTACAAAGTTTCATTGAGGAATAATGACCAGTTAGTGAGTTATGCCCCAAAAGAAATGGTGAAGGAGCCCATATCTACTTCCACACAACAATGGAGCTGCATCCCGTGATGTATGACTATAAAGAGTTGCAACCAATCATGATTTTATATGTTTGTTTTTTGTTTTCAGACAAGTCAGGTAAATTACCTGAGCCTGACTAGCACCCCCTGCATGTAAACAAAGCTATCAGTGTGTTTTTAAGTGTGGTTATGGTTCACAGGTAAACACTGACCCTAGGCTCAGCTCACCTACATCTGCCTGGTCAGTAGGTGCAATCAGGTATTTAGCACCTTCACTCAACCGTAAACATGATGAAGATGACAACAAACACTTTAATGTCCTTAATCAGACACACATAAAAACATGCTGCCTCTTTACGCCTGAAAAACTGCTTTTGGGACGATAAAAGACCTATCAGTTTATGAAAGCTTGTAATTGGCAGCAGTAAGATTCTTAAATTCGATCAAATGCTATCGGCTGAACTCACCGTGAGTGTGTACATAACGGCGGTATAGTTTTTTCCAACATTCTGCGACAACCTCTTTCTGATAGCCTTGATGGCATCTTTGGGACTGAAAACATGGGAAAACCGAAACATCAGTGATTTACAATGTGACAAAATGTCACTAGATAAGTCATAACTGACCACATTTAGTTCAAACTATACATAATACTGCTAAAATAACCTGCAATTGTCAATCATTAATAATATACTACTAAAACAATTAAGGAGCACCCAGTTCTTTCATTGTTAATATGTATCCTTGTATAAGTAATAAGTGGGTTTCAGACACTTAAGAAACATTTACTTTTCTAGGCAGTCATAAGAACTACTGAAAAACATGTCACTAGCTTATGAAAGACAACTTGATCTCAAAAATAGCTCATCATTGGTGTATTTACAATGTTTGTGACATACTTCGTCAATAAACATGGTCAGCTGAATTAGTATGATGTCCGAAAATCTATGCTCTGATAATACTGTCAGTAATTAATCTGTCATGCAAACAATTGGATGGTCCTTAACTTCTTTTGTATAGTATATACGAGATCCTCAAAATAGTCAAACAAGAAGACAAAGTCATCAATATCCCCCTCAATGGCAAAATACTTTTCATGAATATGTCTACGAGTTATGATTATGTCAAATATTTTGGTGTGTATATAGAAAAGTGGAAGGAGAGTACTGAAAGGTTTTTAAAGTTCTGCTCCAGAAAGGAGCACTACCACCAATTTCAGTCTAAGTCAAACTTGTTGCCATAGAAATGCCAAAGATATTTTATTCAGAATTCCCAAACTACCAAAAGGCACCAGTACACCACCAGATCTATCCATGTGCAAAGTTTGGTGAAGAAATATTGAACGGTTTTAAAGTTCTGCTCTGGAAAAGACAAATGTGCACGGACGCACTGACGCGCACACACGGACGGAGTCCATTTTAAGACCCCCACCGCAAAACGCGTTGCAGGGAATAATAACTTATGCTCTGTCTACAATGTATACACCATCCTGAAAATATATCATGAATGTGTGAAACAAGAGTCATCAGAAGATGACATATCCCCCCCGCCCACACATATTTGAAAGAACAGATCATCTGACAGCTACTTAAAATCCAGCTGACCCGTGAAGGTCCAGGTTAGAATATTGATCTTCAGTAAACCCATGCTTGTCGTAAGAAGTGACTAATGGGATCGGGTGGTCTGGCTCACTGACTTGGTTGACATATCATCGGTTCCCAATTGCGCACATCGAAGCTCATGCTGTTGATCACTGGATTGTCTGGTCCAGACTCGATTATTTACAGACCACCGCCATATAGCTGAAATATTGCTGAGACCGGCGCAAAACTCAACTCACTCACTCACTTAAAGTCCAGGGTTTTTTTTACACTAAGTCCAAATTGTTTCCATTGATATCATGAGAAACATAAATGCCAAAAGTCTGTAAATAGCAAAAGGCACCACTTCAAGATCTGTCTCATATATCTTTCCAAGTTCTGTTGAAAGATATTGAACGCTTTTCGAGTTGTACTCCGGAAATGAAGCCCATCCCTCCCTTCTGGGACAAAGTCCGAATCCAAAGGAAACCGGGAAAAATACATATGCCAAAAATCTGCCAAATAGCAAAAGGCACCACTTTGGCATCTGCCTCACATATCTGCCAAGTTTTGCTGAAAGATATTAAGAAGTTTTCGAGTTGTGTCTGAATCGTTTCTCGAAGACGAAAATAGCCCACCACTCCCTTTTCTGAGACTAAGTCCTGAATCGTTTCCATGGACACCAAGAAAATATAAAATGCCAAAAATCTGTAAATAGCAAAAGGAACCACTTTAGCTTATGTCTGATATATCTACTAAGTCTTGAAGAAAGATATTGATCGGTTTTCGAGTTGTGCTCCGGAAACGAAGGCCATCTGTCCCTTTGAGACTAAATCCGAATCGCATTGGAAACCGGGAAAATAAAAGTGCCAAATATCTGTAAATAGCAAAAGGCACCACTTTAGCTTATGTTTGATATATCTACCAAGTTTTGTTGAAAAATATTGAACAGTTTGTGAGTTATGCTCTCCAGAAAGGGGAGAAAGATGAGAAACAAAATGAATTACGGACAAACATTATTCTGACGGTATGACGGAATATCATTATGTAGATGTACGACTATATTAAAATCTACAATACAGGGTTGTGATTCACCTACAAAAAGAAAGTAAACTGTGTGGTCAACATAACAACTGTATCAGGAAACAAATCTTATCTGACTCACACTATCAGGAAATGTGTCATACCATGACCACACCATATTGTACACCTTCATTAACAAGTCATACCTACCCCTCATCTGTCTCGTTGATGATGTCACATACTTCCATAAACAGTCCCCAGTTCTCTGAAGCCTGGGATCCATCTGTGGCTCTCTCTACAACACAACACACAAACTAATACAGTTGTCTTAATGAGTGAGTGAACTGGGTTTAATGCTACTTTTGAAACCACTGTAGTCATATTTGAGCTTGTCACTTTCATGAAGGATGAGAGCCTGACGTGATGCACATCTCAAGCATTTACCATTTTGGTACGGTATAGTGTTGACCTAGAAACGTATTCAGGGCAAACTGGGAAACAAACCTACAATGATAGATTTTCGGTGTGCCTAACTCTTCTCATCGAATTGCAGCACCTTAGATGACGAGACTACCCTTGACTTTGAGAACACAGGACGAGACTACCCTTGACTTTGAGAACACAGGTGTCCCAACAGTCAAGGTCACGGCTACATATGAGCAGACTCGAGTCCACTCACTGTAAAGATCTGTTGATAAAAACCTATGTTACATGCGACCAAATCACAACATTGTGAAATTGTGAAAATAACAATTAACAAGTGTGATGTTCACCAACGTCGGTGTCAAGCAGCCAGTAAGGCACACGCTAATTACCACTCACGTGTGATTGTTTGTATACAATGGGATTATCCGACCGGCTGTGTTGATTGTCGGATTAACATATAAGTCAGCATATATGTTTGTCTCATGTTTTACAATGTATTTACAATAATCAGTTGCTAGATTGGTACTGCGTCGAATTGAGTTGGAATGCGAGAATGTCGGATTAACGAGAGTAATTATCACAGTTTTAAATGGTTCCCTAATTTTTTGTCGGATTAACATGATTGTCGGATTAATAAGTGTCGGATTAACGAGAGCTGACTGTATATTGTTGCTATTGGATTTGCAGATTAATTTCTATCCTTATTGTTAGTTGGCTATGTGAAAGAGAAACCTACAATCATGAGATGGGAAATTAAATTTGAATACCACGAACTATGGACAACTGAAAAGTCAATTTACACATATCCCTTTATGTAAATAATTAACAAAAAACTCAACCAGATGCTGATTTAATTATAATGAAATATTTTCAATTATCCGCAGCCGGTTAAAAAAACGCCATTCACAGCACTATTCTACATAATACACGCACAGCATCACACCCTGGTAACATACAATATACCATGGTATATATACAGCAATAACACACACGACAATGGGGGCACCACCAGTTGCTGGAGTAAGCCTTATCTCAATGCACCACCATGTTCAGGCTTGCTGGGAGCTTCACACCATGATATAACCGACACAATACAGGATATTAACATGGACTGTATTGATTAACCATGGGTTGTACAATACTGCCTGTTATTACCACTTGTAATGGTCTTGCAGGGCACTATGCACATAATCAGCGGGGAAATGATGATCGTACATAACATGTATATAACATCAGTTCACCTCAACAAACTTCAAAAATTACAGAACTCAGCAGCTCGCATCGTCTGCCTCAAGTCAAAGAAAGATCATATCAGACCTTCACTGATGTCTCTACACTGGTTGCCTGTCAAATTCCGGTTTGACTTCAAAATTCTATTTATCACTTTCAAAGCTCTACATGGACAAACACCTGAATACCTCTCCAGTATTTTGTGTCAGTACACCCAACCCGACCATTACGATCCCAGAATCACCAGCTACTTGTCATTCCTAAAGTTCGACTCTCATCCTATGGGAAAAGATCATTCCAACACGCAGCCGCCAGTCTCTGGAACAACTTACCCACTCACATCAAGAATGCTGAATCTTGGACACATTTATATCGTCTCTAAAAACCCACTTTTTTCGTCTTGCCTATTACTAGACTTTCTATGTTCAATTGTCTCTCTGTAAATAGTTTTAACTATTTTTCTTTCTCCTATAGTATTGTAGCGCCATGAGCGGGTATTAGTACCTGGATGTAGCGCTATATAAATACCCACATTATTATTATTATGTATAATGCCATACTTGATTTCTAGATAATTTGTATGTGTTGCAAGCCGCTGTTAGCAATATTCCAGCTATACCACAGTGACCTGTAAATAATCAGCCTGAGCCTAACATAATAGCAACATTGTGCTTGATAGAATGATCAACACCCATTGACTCGCACACAGCGTGACCATGTGATCCATGTTCCTGTTTGCTCTTATGTTTGGTTTACTGTTTGTTGCGTGACACTGCTTTCAGCACTATTCCAGGTATATGACAGCTTTCTATATATAATCAGATCTTCAGCAGACCGTCCTAGGGGTGAAACGGTACGCTCTTACCACAGTATGGTACGCATTGCGGTACAAGGCCTTTGGTTCGGTCCGTTTCGGTTCGGTATGTGAGAACATACTTCCGAGAAAATACCGAATACCGAATTTTTGGATTCCATTACGGTATACCGAACTCTACTAATACCGCGGTTTAACGTTTCACCCCTAGACACTCCTGTAATCATGACATCATGAGAACCAAGTTACATAACTGGGATGCAATGGCATGTATAAACCACGACAGTCCTGACCTCCTAATCCTGTTACTTGCCCCTCATGACAAACACAAGACAATGGGGACCATTTCTAATTTTGAGTATCTTCCAATTACCATATTTTGACACCCTTTGCAACTTTCATCATGCTAATGTGGTTAACAGATCCATTGTTAATTCTCAAAGGGTTAACTCTAAATTACCATCACAGTGTTCATTGCTAATATGCCACAGTGTTGTTTCACAGTAGTAAGCACTGGCTCATGTCCGTCTCAAGTCCTTCATTTGTAATGTCTTTAGGAAAACATCATAAAACAGAATGGAAATATACTATCAGGGTACTCAAAAGAACTAGAACTTAAAGAACACCTCATTTTTGTCACATGACTACAGTTAATCTGTCCCTTAGTTTCTATTTAGTAGCATTTCAATGGCTACTGAAGTAATAAAAATGTACATTACGTACAAAGTGTACAGAAATTGCTTTAATGAAAGCTGTAGCTAATAATTTAGGTCTACATAATCATGATAATTATCTTTGCACACACATTATAATTATAGCCTTTTGGGTATAAGCTTTTTCCTCAAGATGCAACTAAATGGATTGAGTGGTAAGGTTGGAGGTCTTGGTTGATGCATGTCAATCACTCAATGTATCTCAATCTATTGCAATGTCTAACACTGGATTGTCTGGTCCAGACACCACTATTTACAGGCCACATCATACAGCTGGAATGGTGCTGAGTGGTGTGTTATGTAACAAACAAACAATTACATATTCCTCAACAGTTATACCCATAGAAAGCTCTGAAAGACATGCAGGCAGGAGATATGAAAATCATGGATGGTAACCATAGTAAGAAGCCTAACAAATCTACTAATACTTTCCTGGGCCCTAATTCTCGAAACGTGCATAGCCCTAAGAATTTGTAACTTTGATCGTAGCCAATGTGAAGAAAATAACTATGGAAACCCATTTCAGACACAATCCTTATAACTATACAACACATTTTCATGAAAAGTTACCAAGTAAAAGCAAATATGATGACTTTATAAGATGAAATCAAATAGTTATAATTAATGAATTACGAAACTATGCTTGTGTTTGTTTAGTAAATATCTCCAAAGTGATGAAGAATGTTTTTTTAACTTTGATTCAAGATTACAGGAACTTTTGCTTGTTTAAGAGCGGTTTGTTTATTAAGATAGTAGACAAATTCTGAACATTTCTTGACAAAAACTTTCTTCTCAGGATTGTGAGACATGAACTTCAATGTTACATCGTTGTCAGCTGCTGACGTTAACTATTCACAATGCTGTTTGTCTGGATTTTAGCTACCACAAATATTGATGACGTAGCTTACAACTGACCTTGATACTGTTGTGTGCATGATGGCTTCGTACCGCTACGATATCAAAGTGTCAAAGGCTGAAACTTGTTCTTATAAACATTTTATATTGATAAAGGTTTGTATAATTGTTGATATCCACGTGCCTTTTTAATTCCGCATACTGCGCCGAAACGTGTTAGGTGCGCGAATTAGGAGACAAACATCATGTGTTGGCCAATTTCCGGGTGTTATTGAGTATTTGAAGCACGGGAATATTTCATTTGAAACCTCCGGCATCACCAGAAATTGGCCAACACATGATGTTTATCGACATTGTAAACACAAAAGTAAACAAAAATGTCCACACACGTTTTTGTGTCTGCACTCATTGACATCGAGTACGGGTACAGCAGTGAAATGTCATCAGCCGGCCGTTTCGGCTGTCTCCTATGGTAGCATCTGGAACTGCTCATTTGTGACGTCATTCGGACTTTACGTCACAATATGATTTTAATGACGTCATCACAGCTGACGACGTAACAATACAATGGTGTGAGCAATGTTTGTATGTATTAATATGCTGCAAATTTCCGGGAATCGAATACCATTTGATCACGTTTTTAAACCAATCAGATTAAAGAACACAGTGACTTTTGGTTTACAATATTGATTACGCGAGGTTACTCTTTGAGTTTTCTGCTGATCATCTAAAATATATATAATTCAAACTAGCTGATCACCCCAACAAAACAGACATTCTGTGCTAATAACAAAGGACACTATTTTCAATGTCTGAAAGGACAAATCAGCAGTTGCATGGTAACCATGATGAGACTGGAAACTTATAAACTGTGTTATCTTGACACAACTGGTTTCATAACAATCAGTTTTCACAGCATGAGGAAAGACAGAAATAATATTTTCAAAACTGAAATTAGAGTGAGTGAGTGAGTGGTTTTACGACGGAGGACACCAGAAATGGGCTTCAGTGAGTGAGTGAGTTTAGTTTTACGCCGCTTTTAGCAACATTCCAGCAATATCACAGCAGGGGACACCAGAAATGGGCTTCACACATTGTACCCATGTGGGGAATCGAACCTGGGTCTTTGGTGTGACGAGCTGATGCTTCAACCATCAGACTACCCCACCACCCCAATTGACATTATGTGACTGTCATAACTGCAATTAGCAAACATGACTAGAAATTTGTGAACTTCAGTCTGCCATGTTTACAATTTAAAAAACAAAACAAATACTATAATATCAATCATGATATTCTGATTATTATGTATATAGCTACTACATGTGTATCATGTGTATTTACCTCATAAATATATACCACCAAATCACCAGTAAATAACACAGAAAGTATCACTCGATTACGGTATCAACACACTGATACTAGCCACACTAGCCACACAGTGAACGCTGGATGACGCTGGTAGAAAGCAGCAATACATACAATATATCTAGTGTTACACAAGCCAATTGGCAACAGTCTGCCCATGAGGAAAAGAATGTTCATATAACTTGGGATGACTCACTGGCACATGGCTAGCACAAAGATGTCCTCCTTTCAGAAACCATAGTAACAATGACCTGATAAACAGGTGAGGGGACAGACACATAGCAAGGTAGGATAAACAGGTGGGGGTAGGTATACTGAAGGCTGGGGAGAGAGGGAGTTAGGACAGACACATAGCAAGGTATATAGCTGTAGGTATAATACTGATAAACAGGTGAGGGGTAGGTATACTGAAGGCTGGGGGGAGAGGGAGTTAGGACAGACACATAGCAAGGTATATAGCTGTAGGTATAATACTGATAAACAGACACAGACGTAACTGTACGCATTGACAACTCGGTCATCTCGTGTACACAAGACAGATGGGGTCTGAGACACTCAGTAAAACACTTAATAATAATGATGGTAATTAATCACTGCAAAAGTAATTAAAACGATAGATAAGCTCATCCTGAGAGGGACCCAGTTTACATATCTCCTTGCAACCTTACAGTGTCGTGTGTACTGGGCTTGTGTCGCTCGACTGACTTAGCTGACCATTATTCAAGAAGTATATCTGAAATATACGACTATAATACAGGCATTTACACAGGAAAGTTGATTTAAACCGAGAAGTATCATACAAATAAATATGTGTGCAAGAGGTTGTCTATCCCTTATACTACCTTGACCTTGACCTACAGAAGTGAGAGTCCAGAGAATCCCTAATTACTAATTTCACTGACTGACTGAGTTTGGTTTTACGCCGCTTTTAGCAATATTCCAGCAACATCATGGCGGGGGACACCAGAAATGGGCTTCATACATTGTACCCATGTGGGGATTTGAACCCAGGTTACTAATTTCAAGTGTCCTTACAAAAATATGAAGGCGTGTAAACATGGTCAATTCAGGATTACAAAATATGTTTTTCCTTCCACCAATGTGGGACAGACCACAAGGAAATGTTTTCCATCCTTGAATTTTATTTTTCTCTGATTAATTACCAATACAATCATTTTGACCAATTACAGTGTTGTTGTTTAAGCAGCCAAATTTGCATATTCATGTTCAGTATGACATTACACATGCAAACCAAATATTCAAGTAGACAAAATTACCATCTATGATTTCATTTTTTTCAACCAAGACACTATTTCATGTATGTACTATGTCCACTGATCAATTTCAGAACTGTACTTTTTGTAGTTGCCATGGTAACACAAGTCAACAGACCTCCACACTGATCATTAGCTGACGAACATGACTATTAGCCTGATCTCAGCTGGAGGTGTTTTACTTCAGCTCCACTGGCCCCATTATGTGTGACCTGGCTTCAGGGACCCCTGTATGTAGTACTACTGATGTCCACTGTTGGCCAATATCCATTGACCCTGAATGATATCACCATCTCACCAGTGAGACATCCGTGAGTCAGGGAACTGGAAAAGCAAAAACCCTGACAAAGTCAACCAGTTTCTACTCCTAGCCAGGCCTCAGGCCTCAGCTGGAGGTGTCGCTTCAGTTCTAGCATTTCAGTCATACCCATACACTAATGCTTAGTCTCTGAATATATATGATTCTGATAGTAACAAACAAAACCATTCAAATTGAAAAGAAGCCCTAGGGAGACCAGAGATTCAGAACCCCCGAGGAAATCTAGACTTGCTTCATTTAGGGCTTTAGCACTGCAGAGAGGGCTAGGCAGTAGGGAAAGTAAGGTGGTTCAGGGACTGTGAGACAGACTATCAGCGCCACTGTGTGTGGCTTGACCAACCAAGATGGACCCTTGTATGTTTACTGTCTAAAGTGTTAGAGAATATCCACTGAGACACGAAATACGACAGTAAACATCACTAATGTCACAATTTACTGACTGCACACATAGCAGTTATTTGAAACTATTATCCACTAATGGAAGTTTTATTTCACTAACAAAAATCTTTGAGCCAAAGTAAAAGCCAAGCAGGACATATTTTACTAGGAAAGTGTTTCCTCAACAAGGAACATACAACAGTGGCTGAAGTGAAATACAGAGTACTACACGAGTGTCTGTCAGACACCATTTATCTTACGAGTTGTTTCAAAAATTATTTGACGAGCGAAAGAAGCATCATGACTGTGTGTGTCGTGTACTTTTCCAAGACGTACATGACACTAGTTGCATCTCTCCAGTAAAAGTACCTATGCTGTAAATTTTGCATGTTTAAAGTGAACAACCAGTGTTCACAAATGGTGTTTCAAAGTAGCAGGACATTGGGTCCTGTAAGTTTCAGATGTCTGTCTGACCCATTCAAAATTCACAGGATCCATAGAATAAAATTAAACACACATTACAGATTTAACATTTCTTATAATTGGCATTGAAATTATTAACAAACATAATAAGATTTATAAACAGCAAACAAGTGTCACATGTCACATATAACAACTTCAGTCAAAGTCATTGTGAAATATACAGTCAGACACTGGGGCCGGCAGGGTGTACAGTTCTATCGGACCATTGGCGAATCTGCCGGATTTGGCAGAGGGTCAGGCACTATTCCTGAACATTGAACAACTACCTTTATCGCTAACAACAATTTTCACATGATAATGGTCCATTCAATTGAGTGTACATGGTCTTATCTTATTTGGGTTGATAGAAATATTTAAAACATTGCTCAGTGAGTTAGTTTATCAAATGTGACAATCATCTAGACAAATCCTGGATGAGTGGGCTCAAGATGTGTATCACTTGTGTCATGCCACCATCATAACGACATTCAACAAAACAAAATGGGTTTTTCCACTAAGTCAAACAGTTTAACAACTCCAAAACAGGATACAGATTTTGGAATATGCATGACTGCACCTGAACAATTCAGTTTGGACCTTGTTATGTGAATCTGACGGCTTTATGCTGCAGACGTGTTAAACACTTACAGCACATTTTACGTTACAGCATGTTAGCTTAGGACACGAGTAGAGCCCAAAGTAATGGACCTGAACACAGAGTTTTAACACCAACACAAGTCCACTAGTACAAGACTTGTAAGACACAGACACCTCAGGTGGCATTTTCTTGAGGACAACAGTTTCTACAAAAATAATAACTGTCATTTTCGTAGAAGACTTAAAAGAAAATTCTAAAAAGTCTAAAACCTAGTGAACACTGGGCCACTACACTGAGACCACAGTGACACAAACAGATCACTCCATAGTATCCCCTGGTCCTCAAATCAATCTATTCATCATACTCATGGCACACTGAAAACCTTGCTTGCACTCAGATCCTGAAAAGAGATCTGCTTCCAGAAGATGTCACATGACCCAACACAAACATGATACAGACAGTCTCAGGAATGACAGTTCAGCCATTAACACCATAAAAGGTCAAAGTCATCATTCCTAAAGTTACGGAGCTAAAAATGTATCCACAATTCATATTGATCAACAGGATTATTTCATCCACAAGTCAATATGTCAGACGTCCGGCTATCATGATCAGAATGTCCTATTAATTGTGATAATTGCAGTGATGACTAGTTCTAACAGCGTTCCTGATCAGAACATTCCTTCCGTGAAGAAGCCATGTTGTCATCCTGTTGGAATGCACTAACACGGGTTTCAGAGCTCATTGTAGTTTTGACTGACTGTAGGCAGACTACCAGAACAGACATAGTGCACCCATCAGACCAGTCAATACAAGGAATGGATGGAATTCACTTTGGACAACGCCCACTCTATCAAGTTTATCTAATTAATTATAGCTCAATCATACTCGTTAATCTTGTTAATGCACAATCTGTATGCAGACATAATACTTCCAACAACCAATTAGAGGTTTTTTAAGAAGATCAAACTGACATTGTTTTTCAGAACTGGGAGTATGAAAGTGAAGGTTGTTTCATGACATAGTCATATATGTATATTCAAGGGGTAATGTGAGTGAGTGAGCTTATTTAATGACGCTTTTAGCAATATTCCAGCAATATCACGTAGGGGGCACCAGAAATTGGCTTCACACATTGTACCCATGTGGGGAATCGAACAGGGTCTTCAGTGTGACAAGCGAACGCTTTAACCACTCAGCTACCCCACCGCCCCCTCAACGTAAAGCAACAATCTATGGTATTCAGATACAATGACGCGCAACCAGCCTGGTCACCATGGTCACAGACATAAGAATCCTCGTCAGCCAGCCCTTCAGCCTTGAGTACTCTCCTCTACTCTGCCAGACAGACATGGGACAATAGTGGCTAATTCTGTATCTTCAACTCTGACCAAGTTCATATTTTGTTACAAAAATATGATATGCATGTAGAACAGTACTTATCTGGCAACACATCTCTATACTTGCTTGAATTACTGGTGAATGAATGCAGTTGTACATCATCTAATCACTTCCAACAAATTTAACATGTTAAACATAAGATAAATGCCACACAGTAATTTAACTTGTATTATCACTGAGACTATGTTATATGATGAAGGTGGTGGAGTAGGTAGTGGTTAAAGCATTCACTCATAACGCCAAAGACACAGTGTTCATTTCCCCATACGGGTACAATGTTCAAAACCTATTTCTGGTGTCCCTGGCCTTGACATTGCTGGAATATTGCTAAGATAGACGTAAAATGAAACTCATGCAGTAATTGAATAGACAATCATTTCTGGCAACCTAGCATTATAATTATGTACAAAATTGATCAACTGATAATATACTTTCACTTTCAGAATAATTTTTTCCAAGTATTTTTGAATGAAGAAATGCATCAATTTTAATCTTAGAATGCTTTATTTAAGTAGAGATAATATAATTTCCCCAGAAAAACAGTGTATGCCTTCAGCGTCTGTCACTAATCCTTAGACACGAGAAGCAACACACCTTCAACCAACACAAGACAGACACTTTCAACAATCTGGTGATCCCGCAGATTCTAAATAAACAGAGGCTGACCTTCTCTTCTCTATAACATGTATAAGATGAACAATACAGCCCTTTTCATAAACATTTAAGCATAATATGAATAATAAATGAGTTAGTAAACAGTGAAATATGGTGATAAGACAATAATGAATCTCTGTGATCCGAAGCGTGACTGTTGAGCATGTTGAGTTGAACTGGTAAACAGAGGGAGCAAAAACATGTCTAAACTGTCTTCTAATACATTAAAGGAAATCTATGCTTGGCAAAGACTTACTTAGGGGTTCAGGGATCTTTTAGAATCAGGGTCTCTTTGCGAGTTTGCACACTGACAATTCAGACATGTCAAAAAAAACTCTAATTTGCTTGAGTATTCTAATTATCATGATTATAGAACTATTCATTATTATTTGTGTGTTAACACATGTTGCATAGCATTTATTATTGGTTCTAGAAATATAATAAGGATTCAAACATGTTTACATACACTAAACATATATACACAAAAGTTATCTACACAAGTTTCATGGAGATATAGTGCATATCTAGGTCTACTCAGAGGCCTAGATTCAGTCACAAGTACTGGTATGTAGCAAATATTAGTAAATACTTTCAAATGGAATGGGAAATTTCCCAATTCATGTTGCATAGTAGCAATTTGCTTTGTACAGTGGACTTCCTACCACTGACCAATTTGAGGGAGATTGTTATTTATTATCTTTCCATTTCCCAAATTGTCTGCCAAGTGTAGTATGTATTGAATCCTGGATAAATCACCCTATATGCTGAATACCTCTGTCGACCAGTGTGCATGCAAATCTACAAACAAGCCGTGACACGTGTGTTATGACTATTGAAACAATCTGTGAAACATTATATCATGTTAATAATTAGAATGTGTACTTTGCACCTTAATTCTACAATGTTCTGACCAGACGGAAGTGAGACGAGAGGGAAATCAGTACACACTGGTGCATGTGATGCAACACACAGATTAGTACACAACCCTAACAGGAAAGATCAACACAGACAGGGATGACTGTCTCATCTCTGTGGACACAACCTATCAAGTCTTCTGCCTCGTCACCTCACACTAATGTCAGTCGTAGTAATACATGTCAGTCAAGCTGATGCAATTTCATTCAATTACAGTGAAACGTTATACATGTCATGAGACCAATAATCATTAAATTTAATAATATTCATCAAGGCAGGCAAATATGAATTTGCCATAAAAACAGAACCAGAAATGGCTTGCAATGCTCAGGAACAACTTGTTTCATACTGGGGATGAAGTTATCATATTCATCACTTAACCATTCTTACACTTTCAATTTGCAAGAACTTTTCAAAATAATGAAAGTATTTTTTGTACTGTTTATGTCATGTTCATGACAATTTTTGGATGGTCACAAAAGCCATGATAACCTTTGACACACTGAAGGGTTTAGTGACACTGTACACAGACACCAACCAAAACATACCTGGCAGCCTGCCATTGTGTTTAAATTGCATAATCCCACCTAACCTCTTGGCTTGTAGATGAATTTTAATCTGTTATCATGAGTATTGATATTCTATCTACCATCAAAAATCATTCTCCCAACATTTTTAGATTGTAAACAGTAATAGCCATTATCTTGAAAGTAGATAGTACAGCTAATCAGCTTCAGTATACCGGTATATTAGTGATGTCATTCATTGTGATGTCATTGTGATGTCATTGCAACCAATGATGTCACAAAGGTCAACAAAGTGTTGTGATGCAGTCTCATTGCTGGGATATCTCTCAAGAAATATGGATTGATTTCACCAAAGCTCTCCCTTCGGAGACAGTTTTGGATGATAAATATTACAGGTTGTAGCTATCATGATGGATATCAGATCATTGTGAAATGATTGCTGGGGCCTGCAATGCATCGTCATAGATACTGTGGAGATGGGGTGTCACTGCTCTGGACAGTATGCTGGTTGTCATGGTCACAACAGTGTCAGTTTCATGTGGGAGATCCAACAATGATGCAGATTTTGGGTGTTTACCACTTTTGTGGAACTCTACCAGCACAGGTAGTCTGCTAACAAACCAAGACAGGTAATCAAGTTGAATTTTAGCAGGCCGTGAAGGGAACTAATCCCCATGTGTTTGCTGAATTCACAAACTAAATCATCAATAAATTCAAGTTTCACATACCTATGGATTAACTATCATTACAGTGATTACCATGCTTATAGTAACATTAAAATGTTTCTGTGACACATATCTGTAATTATAAACAAGGACAAAGTAGTTATTGTGAAATCCTGGTCCCAGATAAGGTAGATGACCAACTGATGACTGACTGCTATCCGGGGCTAATATCTGAGCACACTTGTTAGCTAAATAATTACCAACTGACCCCAATGTTGGGTGAAGGAGACACGTAATTTGGGGTGCTAAGTGAAAATTGAGAGGAATAGTTTCTAACTCATCTCTAGCTCTGTACAACATCATTAAGTACGTGCAGTGTTAGCTTTAACAACATGATTAAACATAAACATTTAAAATTAAGGTAGAAATAACAAGAACGTAGAAATTGATATCATGGTCATGACAGATTATAATGTTTATGGAGTTTTGATGGTTTTGAAGGAAATAATAGACATGACAAATTCATGATGTGCCATCATGATTACCTAACCAGCATAACTATTTTTGTTGATGACATAGATACAAAATGTTTACAAAAATCTGACAATTCAAAAATACATGTAGTTTGACTATCAGCAGATCAGTGATTATTGCTTGATCTTTTTGTTTAAGTAGTATCAAAAGATTTGATAGGACATCGACCACAACCTCTTCAACATGCATCAGTCAACCCAGATAATAGCAATCTCACTACAATCAGATATTAGTGCTTGCTATCGCTACATTGCATGTCATGTCATTATGACCTTTCAACTGACCAATCACAGAGGATGACACAAACGAAAAGACTGAATGCGTTTTCAAATCATGGGGCCCTGAAACAGTACACAGAGCCTATTCTGAACACCAGTTACTGTGCAACTGATTACGAATGTGCAACAAAGTCAGTGTTTGGCTTCAATGGAATAAACATTTGAAACCATGGATCAAGGGGTATATGGTTGTTTCAGTATATCGCATTATTGAGCTTCCTTCTTTCCACGATACATGTCACAATAATATTTTGGAATACACTGCATCGGGTGATTTCAAATAGCAAATTGCATCATGTGTTTAATGTTGTGCACTTACCTAAACACCTTAAAAATGTTTCTGTCATTCCACAATGCAGGTGTGCGAAGATAAGAAGTTAGTTCTCAATTACCTCCCTTGTGTGCAAGCGTATTCCTACACTTCTGTAAATATCACAAGAAAACAGACAAAACTGTTTTAACTGTGATTTAAAGCAAAATATTTACGACCTTTGATGTTAGAAAAACACAAAGAATATCCATTAATATCACCAACTTCTTGTTTTGTTCTATTCATGAACTTTAATTCATGCAATGATGTTTCTGATTACAGTGGAAGCCCTCTAAAAGGTCTAAACTGGTATTCTTTAGGACCAGCAAAAAATGCTGGCATAGAGAGCATGCTGGTTTAGAGAACTTTTCCTTTTTCAACCTGAGAATGATCTTCCCTATGCCGTTTAATACGACTGAACAACGTGTTGCGAGTAATAACCTTACTTCGCTTGTCAAAGCAAAGTATCTGATGTCTTTCAGCATATCAAGCAAGTATACAAGTGACACATGTCACTCAACAATTTACCTCACCTACTTGGGCCTAATCCTTATCCATACTGGATACTGGATGCTGGTTTAGAGAGCGTTAATTACTGTACAAACAGGCAATCAGGCGGTCTTTGTTGGGCCGAAATACGGAATAGACTGACGCCGGATTAGAGGGCATGTAAATGATCACAATTTAACTAGCTTCTGCCGGGACCAAATTCTAGTGCCGATATTGAGAGCATGCCGGATTGGAGGGCTGCCGGTTTTGAGAGCTTCCACTGTACTTCTGAATTCAAAATATACTGTGATACACTTTGAACCTTCAAACTAGTTCAATACCATACATAATTTCTATCACAGAAAATACTGCCATGCCCTCTTGACCACCTACTAGTCATTGCAGGGAGGATTGCACAAAGACCAGAAGCAACACTAAGCTATAAAGCATTCTGCCTGGACAGAACAGTTCTTCAGACATAACATGGTTAACTGATATTGAGTTTACAGAGACTGGGGTGAAAAGGTTTCCCTATAGGGACTACACACGCTTTATAGTACATACAATAAGTGGACTGTGGAAATTGCTCCAGGTAACGCAGTTTCAGTAGGGTCGGGGAATAAATGGATGTTCTTGCATCAGACTAAAGTCACAGGCTGACAGATTTCACCTTCTTTATTTTTTTTAATGTGAATTTTCAGTAAAATGTAGGTACCTTTATCATGTTTATCAGCCAAGTGATAGACGAAGATGCTTGCTTCTGTACCGAAACATCACATCGCTCATCAAACAGTTTAATACAAGGGTGAACAACCGACAATCTATAAGTCAACTCTGGTCGGTCTGAGCCACTTAAACCTGAAGCTGTTTTGTTTGCAATGTCAGTTGAGTCCTGTTACATCTCTAGCAAGAAAATGACTGCCCTAAAACTAAAAGTTTAAACATGTTTGAATATATCCCAGCACTAAATCTTGTCGTGGGGTTTGTTTGTATTCATATAAAACTTCTACATTTCACTATCCTCTATCACTATATCAGACAAATGTAAAAAAAATAAATTCTTTCAGTTCAAATTATTTTATGTCTGTTATGACTCTAATTATAATACATTGTATAAGTGATCAGGGTGAGTGAGTGTATCGTGTGAATCCTGTTTACAATCAAGTATGATTATTCCTGCACAAGGAGTATTTCATGTGAAGTCGGAACCATACAAACTAGTGGTTGATATAATGAACGCCCCCCACAGCAATATTCAATAAATGGCTTCACACATTGTACCCCTGTGTGGAGAATCGAACCTGGGTTAAGGGCATGATTGAGCAAACACTCTAACCACTTACCTACCCCACCACCACCATATAATGTTTGTATGAGCATTTCATACATGAAGTCATTGATGTAGCAATTTATCACCAATCCTATATGAAAGAAAAAATTGGGGGGGAGCTTGGGGGGCAGAGGAGAGAGTGTGTATTTCAAGCACAATTGAACATTACAAAGAAGAAAATACATTTGTCATCAAATGGCAGGATAGTTCATCTAAGTCACTTTTCATTACTAGCATTGGTTACAGTTGGTTACTGGACACCAATCATATTTTAAAATCAACACATTGTCTGAATAAAATTAAGTCATGAACTCCAACTTTACCAATTTTTATAACACAAATGCAGTTTGAACTCTACTTTCTAAAACAAAACAAAACAATTTGATGCACAACAGTCAGCAGTTTCCAACTACATCTGCAGTATAGTGAGACATTCTGAACAGACAAACCCGTAAGAAAGGATGGCCCATAAAGTGACTCATGAGGAGAAATGGTCAATACAACCTGTGGACAAAGCCCTGGTGTCCACACTGCCTCCATCTGACAGTAAACTGACCTCAGCAAAATAAGCACAGCAAATTGGAAAAATAAGTCAATATGACATTCATCAAGCTGACCTGTTCTGACAGGATGACCTCACCCAGTCTGCTGGTGGTGCAACAGCACAGTAACCATGGTAACAGTCATCAACAATGTCCAGTTATATGATAATTAATAATATGATCTTTCAGAATCTTGGGTGTGTTTATGTAAGCAAGTATCATATAATTTAAATGTACATGTTAAGATGTAATTTAACCATGCAGAGCATATAATATGGTTATGTTATATAAGTAATAGTAACTGTGTAATCATCCTGGAAATGTCTAGTTCTATCACAAAACAATCAAACATAAACCTTCAGATGTGCTATAAAGTGCACCCTTTAAAAATTAGTCTTGGTACATACACCCACTGTATACTGAATTACATCACAAAATTAATGCATTCTAGTCATCCCAGAGCAACACTTTACATCCATCTAATTACGGTGAATTGATGTGTCTCCCTGTAGCATCATCATCATGTTCATGCAGACATCACAATGATTATTATACACTTGGAATACATTCAGACATTGCTTATCATTATTCTGAAACCATTTTGAAACCTAGGGCAGTCAAGATGTTATGGCTTAAGACTTACTTCAAGAACATGTAAAACCTATAAAATATGTTTAATACCACGCATATGTCATTACAACAATCATGATTATGTAAATATGGCATATAGACTTATCCCTCATATACAATGATGTGATTCTGACTGAACTAATTTCAGCTGACTTTTGAAAATATTTTCCAGTGGTAAAGTTCATATATATATGTCACATGTAGTACACATATGGGATGTTATTATCTATATATTATATAATATATATGAAGAAACAAAAGTGTAATACTAGATATTGTTAAATGATTCAGTAAAACATTATTTGCTTTCAGAAATAATACCTTGCATGCTGCGTATGTTTCTTTAGTGGTTCTTTTACAGAGACATCAACGCATAGCAAACAGAATCACTTCTCTACTTTCAGCAACTCAAAAGTGACCACTGTAATTTGTCATGCCATGACCAGTTTTCTACATATGTAATTTAGCCTTATGAGCAAAATATTATGAACAAAATGCCAACAATGTCTGCAATAACAACTCTTCACACAGGGATCAGATCTGTTATATGATCTTCACATTACTGTCATGTGGATATTCACATTACTGTTCAGGTACAGTGAAACTATTCATCATCTTGATCATAATTACGTGCAGATTGTAAAATGGCCAAGCTGTTCATATTTAACATAGCATGGCTGAAATGTTCCACAAAGTGTCAACACGTTTGTGGTCACATATCATATCATGATATAATAAACTGTTATCAACAATTATATGTTACCAACACAACGCAAATATTTCCATAAACTGACATGACTTTCTATCGTGTCCGTTACAATCCGGAAATGCAACACTGACGAAAAGGTTGTACCTGTGGTGATAATTTCTGTTTTTCATTAAAGGTTATACACCTTACACGAGTGACATCTACTATGACAACAAGAGCTGTGCTCGCAAAGACGTTTATTCAACAGATCAATAGGCACTCAAATTACGAGAAGTCATGGCGTTGTGTCACCAGACAATTTTAGAACAAGTAAACAAACGAGATTGTCGATATACCAGAAGATAAACAACTTGCCAGCCAGGTTACCTTGCTACTGCATCGCAAAATGCAACGTCATGTACGAAGTCTAGTTGAAAGAAAATAACTGAAAGAACACTCAAACTAGTGTTATAGTAACTTGTTATCTCAGTGAAATATTGTTGATATACAGACCTATTAACTGTCCAACTTGAGTTGTAAGTGGATTTCCGTGACCAAAGAGAGCCGCCATTTTGACAAAGTGCTCGAACGTCACTTCCGATTCTATAAATAGAAACGGACTTCTCTTTCCAAAAATATTATCATTAATTTTCATTCGGGAAAATTATCATAATTCTGCAGCTGCTTCATATCTTGAATGGCAAATTAATCTCTTTATTATAGCATGTGGCAATTAATAGTAGCTTTTGTGCATGTCTAATATAAACACGGAAGTGACCGTTGTTATGCCAACGGGACGCCATTAGGGCTCTAAATTTGAAGCATAGAAAATGTTCCTTCGGAATTGACACAAGTTCATGTAATCTGATAAATGTGAGTGAAGCATATGTTTTACATACTGGACTTATACAACTTCAAATGTTAAAAGGAATGAAATTCGTCATCACTGTTCATTGATTTTGCTTGGGACAAATGGCATTAGAGCATTTCGATGATGTTACCAGTATTTCTGATATGTGGCATTCATACTTTAAATCGTTTTCATATTTGAAAGAAAACACGTTAAGAGTTTTATGACAGCCAGCCAGTCTTAGTAAGTGATCCGATGTGAAACAGTGATTGTTTACATTTTCCACAGCTGATTATAAATGATTATGGCAGGCAATATATGCAATCCTTGTAAAACATATAAAAGATGTATCACCAAGAAATGAGGAAATTATATATACAAAAAAATTTCATGTATTTTTCTACTATACCATCATAAGTATATCTCCTAAGATTAGATACAAACAGTGCAGTTATTGCATTTGTGATAGTGATATTGTCACATGCTCATGTATCTTGCCATGTTATATTTGTTTTACTTGTCTGTAAATGAATTTATTTTTACAGAGATAGAACCAAAGATGAGTCGCCTATATGACACGGTGGAGCCCTCAGTTATTGATGAGGAAATGCTCCAGAGATCTGTGGAGGAACAGGGGCCAAAAGAAGAAGCAGGAAAACTTGCAAAAGCTGAGGGGATAGACTTTGCAGATGTAACATCACTACGACTGGATTTTAAAAGTACACTTTGGAATTACTAGACTTGCTTTAGTTATTGTGATAGACCCTCTTTACAATGAATCTGTTTTTGTGTTCCATCTGATATTATTTAAAATCTGTGACCAAAATGTATTTCATTACAGCATTACTTTCAAAGTCTTTTCAATTTATTTCAGTGTACTAAATATATGTCCTGTACCAAATTGATAAATATTGGTAAATAGATAAAGTAACTATCTTGACAACTTCATCTAATTTTCACTGATTTCAGAATAGAAGAACTTGTGAATGCATAACACTTCCATTAGTCTATGATTGTGTATTGTAGTTAAGATAGCTGTAGCTCTAAGATCACTTTGTGGAACCTGGCCCGAGTTCTTGATGGAAATTTACAAGTTGATAGTTCTAAAAGACAAACAATTAATGTGGATTTCAACTTCAGTCACATTATAAACAAAGCTGTGAGTCTACCATGTCTACTTTGTGATCCGACACCAGATTGTCACTCTTCCTTATGCTGCCACAACGTCAGATATCTAAATATTTTCATTTAATAGTGGAGTGCCTTAGCCTGCCATGACTGAGAATCCACCACACGTTAGAGAGCTACAATTGATCTCAGTTCTTTAGATATGTTGGACCGAGATCTGTTAGGAATCCTGGCAGATTCTCAGATCAGTGGCAGATGTTCTGTCAATGGTAAATCCTCAGAAGAGGATGTTTCTGATTGTTTTCCATATGTACTAAGCTAATGTCATAATATACAAATTGTGAGTTTGAATCTAAAATGATGTACCATGAATCTACTAATCATATCATTACAGAGCACCTGTGATGGTATGCGTGCATTGTATAAGTGATATTCCATATTCTTGTTTGATGCATATATTAACATGTATGTGCTTACCCTACAGATTATATAGATAATGTTGCCTTCTCCATACTGTGCTTACTTTCAGTTCATATGCTAAATGACTAGGCCTGATTCATATGAATTGTTTTTTACAGATATTTTGAAAATCGACAACCTTTGGGAATTCACCAACCTTGTCAAATTACAACTAGACAATAACATCATTGAAAAAATCGAAGGATTAGATATGCTCGTCAATTTGGTCTGGCTTGGTAAGTAGTTAACGTAAATTTTCTTATATACTTTCCAGCAAATTGATATTTATCATCTTTATATATCATATTATGATTGCAATAGAATGTAAACAATATTGTCCTCAGTTCTGAAATCTAAAAGAAACAGATTGTATCTAGAGACTCTAAAACATGTTTTACATTTGCTGTGTTGATGTTTTCAGATTTGTCCTTCAACAACATAGAGGTTTTAGAAGGCCTGGGCCAGCTCACTAAGTTGGAAGATCTTACTTTGTACAACAACAGAATATCTCGGCTGGAGAACATGGACATGCTGGTCAACTTGCAGGTGCTCAGTGTGGGCAACAATGACCTCAACGAGCTGGAACTTGATGTAAGAGTAGTTGTTAGGCAAGAGTCTGCCCATAGTAGGATCCTTAGGAAGTTGAGAAATGGTTGACCGACATGTTTACCATTCAGAGAATGTTGGAATGTGTTAATGATAATGGTTATGTCCATTTTGTTTGTAACTGAAAAACAACAAATTGTTTTGACCTTTTAAATGGCATTTTGGGGGTAGCCATCAGGCATTTTAGGGCTAGCCACATAGAACCTATTTGGGGTTACTATAGAGCTGTGACAAGCTTAGCTAGGTAGAATAAGAAAACTGGTAGTACAATAAATGCAGATATATTTACATGAATATCATATACATACTTTGCTAATGAATATATACAACCCTGAGGACATAGACTTTGAAAAAAACTGAACATGTTCTCAGAAAGGCGAAAACATTTATGTCTGCAGGCATCTTTTCTGGACCAATATTTATATACTAATTTTCATGTAATTCACTCATGAACAAATGAGCGAACAACTTTCTCTATAAAGGTTATCAAAGTTTCGAAAGGATGGTGTATGATATTTGCAGGATTTGAATATTCCCTTTGTGGTAAATATCTGAAAAGAACAGAAATTCTGTTATTCTCAGCCAGATATCTTATTTCAATCTCTCTTTGTTTAGCTGTGAATGGGTATCTCGTTAGGATGAGAAAGCCACAATAACTCGGTGCGCCTAGTGGTTGCAGGAGTTGTATATTCCCCAGGGAGTTGAGATTGATAATACGATGTGCCATTGAGATTGACATCCATTGATCGAGGGGGGAAATACCAGCGCCTTGAGCATGCACTAGTTGCCTGGATATGTGCGCTATATAAATATCCTATATGATAATAATAATAATAGATGAACGTTGTAACTATCTGATGTTAAATTTTCAACTTTTTCCAGTTAACATATCTGAGAAAGTTCAAGAAACTGAAGACACTTAATCTGAATGGGAACCCTTTCTGTGAGGAGGAGCTGTGTAAAATGAAGGTCATTGCCTTCCTCCCACATCTGGAGTTCCTCGACTACAGACTCATCGATGAGCAGTCGGTAAGACCTGGGAAGTTATCAGCTCATTTTCATATCTCTGTTAACCGATCTATTGTACTTTATTTATTTTCAAATATCATTTGCTGGATCTTTCCAACTCATATATGCTGCCATTTTCAGAATTTAGTAGTGTGTGTTGATGTTTATAAAATTCAGCCTATAGTTGATACTGATTAGCTGATCAGAAAATGTCATCTTTCACAAAAGAGTTTAGGAATTGTAATTATTATTTAGATTGTTGGAAAATAAGAAAACTACATACATAACAAAAATGTTTTTACCAACTGACAGACATAACAATCTGTATATGTAGCCCAGCACCCTTGTATACATAAGTTGAAATGCATATAACAAATTACAATTAGAGTGAGTGAGTGAGTTTAGTTTTATGCCGTACTCAGCAATATTCCAGCTATATGGCGGCGGTCTGTAAATAATCAAGTCTGGACCAGACAATCCAGAGATCAACAGCCTGAGCATCGATCTGCGCAATTGGGAACCGATGACATGTGTCAACCAAGTCAGCGAGCCTGACCACCCATTAGTCGCCTCTTACGACAAGCATGTGTTACTGAAGATCAATATTCTAACCCGGACCTTCACGGGTAAATTACAATTAGAACAAACTATTAGAACAAACTATGGTCATAACGAACTATGGTTGTAATGAACTATGGTTCAAACTAACTAAAATTAGTAGTCCTCTTGTGTTTGTTGTGACTGTAATTTACTGTGTTATATGTCCATTTCGTGATGTGCAGATATCACAAAAATCAATGCAGCAGAAATACAACCCTTCTAACTGTGTCTGTGTGTCATTTGTAGCGGAATGCTGCATATGAGCGATTCCAGATGGGTATTGAAGAGCGTCTGGACAATGAGAGAAAGGCTCAAGCCAAACAGGAGGAAGAGGAGAGAAGAGCCAAAGAACTGGAACTTCACAAGGTATGCTAGCTATTTCTGCCATAGCCACAGTGACAGTCGTTTCGTGTGAGCATTCCAAGTGAAAATATGTCCAGGGTATGATTAAAGGCACACTATCACGCCACACTTCTCTTCAAATCAATATTGTATTTCCCTCATTAACACTAACTATCAGCCCACAGCGAAGCTACCATTTAATTTATTCCGAAAAAAAATACGTATTAAGATTACAAAAATTAAAAAGTTCGAATGAATTAATGCAACATTGCTTTAAATCAACTCTCGTGCACTCCACTGACCAAACTTTATTTTAAGCGAACCCCTTATAGTTATGTCCCTTGGAACGCTCTTTACGAATATCCTATTATGAAACTTGTGATTGAGGCCAGACAACACCACATGGGACAGTTTTCTCTGTACGAAGCAATCTTTTACATTCCATATATGGCAAGTGTTATCTGTTTGGAAACTGTTCGCCTTGAAGTTTCAATTATCTATTTCAGGCAAGTCATAAGGGATAATAAGTCTTTTATTGTATTAATAGGAAGCTAAAGTGAGTGCATATGCCCCAATATATATATTATAAACCAAATTATTGTCGAAAAAGCGTGACATTGTGCCTTTAATGTAAAAGATGATCAGGAGGAGTGAGTGAGTTTAGTTTTAAGCCACACTCAGCAATATTCCAGCTGTATGATCAGGACACAGTGGCAGCAGATTAGATAGTTGGTACTGTGATTCATGTGCATAAATCATTCTTATCACAGACACGGGTATTCCTATATTCATAGTACTAAGATCATTTTGTGTAACAGTCAGTTTGAGTAGCTAAGCGGCTGAAGTGGTAGCTTATGACAAATATCAAGATTTATTCCCTCCACATGAGTACTATATTTGACATTCTTCATTCCCCTGTTGTATTATGGTAAGAATATTTCTCAAAGCAACTTGATTCCACTCACTCAGTTTGCACTGCTCACCACATGCTATTCACAAACAACTCCACAGTATTGGGGCTTCTAGTTCCAGGCAAACTATCACATTTCCTGTGATATTGAAAACATGGATTGGAAATTATATGGATTGTGAACACACATATAGTTAACATGCTGATAGTGTCACAATCAACCACAGGCTGCAGATAAGAGTGTATGTACTTGGCTGGTTTTCAATCTGAGAGGCTGAAATTTCTGCCTTAACTCAGATGGTTAAGCCTCCTATGGTATGCAACCTTATTGACTAGTGTTCACAATCAGTCATGGGTATTTCCCTGTGTGTTTGTCCAGTTGATGTTGAAAATACATGTTTAATTCTTTTCAATTTACGAAATAATATAGATTGAAGCCAAAATATAATAATATAGATTCAAAGCAGATTCTGAGGCAAATTTGGATTTGAATCATTTTTTCTTTAGGGTGTGGGAGACAGACAGACAATGAGATAGTGTGCTGCCCACAGATCAGAATTCTCAAATTTTTGATGGCACAGCTGAACTTGTAGTTGTTAGCTTTGTCTGATGTTCATGATGTTTCTGTTGTTGCAGGGTGGCTATGTGGAGTTGATGAACGGCCCCAGTCTGTTTGACAGCATGTACGATGAGGATGCAGAGGGCAAGAAACTCAATGAGATGCCAGGAGTGGATGAACTGCTCATTGTATATCCTTTCAGGCTTCAATATGTAGCGTTTCCATTGAAACAAATTATTTCATGTTACTTTGCCCAGTGAAGACAGTCTTACCTTTTACTATTCACAGCATCGGAAAACATCCATCATGCAGATCAATTCAAGCATAAAGTATGTGCCTGATGTAGAGGACATCGGTTTGAACAAACAGGAATCTTTTGTAGGCAGCTATTTTTAAATATTGGGAAACAGTCTTGGTACAAAAACATATCCTTATGGCCAGTAGAATCTTCATACACTCTTAACATCACCATTTGGACTAGAAACATTTGCAGGTAATTTCTCCTGTTGTTGGTACCCATTGTTTTACTTGTGCAACAAGAACACATGTATTGATATGTTCTACTGAAGAGACAGGTGTCAACCATTCTCTCAGTAGGTTGTCCAGCTTATGATGCACAAGACATATTATTTTCCTTAACATATTACTTTCAAAGAGAACTTTGTGAGGATCTGCCACCAGATATTTGACTACGGTCTCCAGGAACACTCAAAGCGCCAGGATGAGGTGACTCAGTTCTGGGAGTGTGTGGAGGAGGCCAAGTCTGAGAACAAAGCCATGGGCATGAAAACCATTGAAGACTTCATGGCAGACAAGAAGAGGGTAAGGACTTTGACCCAGCTAAGCTTAAGAATGTGAACCACCTAAATCATATTAAATGGTCAGTGTGGGATTGAGGGCACTGTTGGATTGTTTTGACTGAAATTTCTGTTCAAACATATCTCCTCGAATGCACTCTGGATGAATGTTGAAAATGAACCAACCAATGAAAATTTTGGTGGCAAGTCAGTTAAACTAGATTAATTAAGATATAAAACATTCACAATTGACATGAAATGACTTATAATTATGCCCTGGTATCATATACAAGGTCTTAATTGCCTGTGTTTCTTGATGTCTTCGTCTTGTTGTAGCTGTTCCTGGAGATTGGGCAAATCAATGACCGAAGATCCTGGACACTAAGCTGGCCGACTACCAGAACCGGACATCAGACCTGTGGGATCAGCTCATGGGTCTGGAGCTGCAGCTTGTGGATCAGCTCGAGGTGAGTTACCCTTCATGGACAGTCATTGTAAACCGTAAAGAGCTGCAGCGTTGGCATGTTCTTAAATGTTTCGAAAGACTGTCTGGAAAAGTGTTGAAATCGTTAGATGAGTGAGTTTAGTTTGATGCCGCACTCAGCAATATTCCAGCTATATGGCTTGTCTGTAAATAATCAAGTCTGGACCAGACAATCCAGGGAGCAACAGTATGAACATCGATCTACGCAATTGGGATATGATGACACGCGTCAACCAAGTCAGCGAGCCTGACCACCCAATCACATCAGTTGCCTCTTACGGCAAGCATGGGTTACTGAAGATCAATTCTAACCCTGACCTTCATGGGTCTGAAATCGTTAGATACACACAACTGTACAGTTCAGTTATTTTACTCTTTTTCAAGTTTGTCCTGGAAAAAGAGCATAAAGTAAATCCTGGAAAAAGAGCATAAAGTAAACCGATGTCTCTACCTGTACTAATGTACTTCAAATATTAATCTGTGTCCAATTTCATTAAGGTCAGATCTTAGTGCTCACTACAAACAAAGAGTCTTAGATACCATCTGATCTTATAAGATTATATCTATTTCTTTTAAGTACATGACATTGGTTCATCTTCCCTCGGAAAATACTACTATATACAATACTTTGACAGTTTCCCAATCATCAGAAATAATAGTTCTCACATCATATCTGGTTTTGTTCCATTCATAGACATACATTCACCTCATTACGGCTTAGATTGAAAAATGAATGATGTTCTTTTAATTTCAGGAAGTCATTAAGGACTTTGAACGCAATATGCAGGATATGGTTTCTGCATTCACGGAGCAAGTTCAAGGTTTTCTGACTCAGTGTCGTGACCTTGAGAACCAACACCACGAGAGGATGATGGAAATCGCCATAGTAACCTTGGAGAAGGTCATCAAGAATGAGCTGGATGAAGAAATCTCAGAGGATCTTAGAATGGTGAGCAGACAAGGCTCTTTGTTAATGTCCTGATGTCAGGATCACCAGCATCCACTTAGTATATGTACAGCGAGTGAGTGAGTTGGGTTTAACACCACCTTGAACAGCATTTTGTTGTATCATGGACGTGGTTCCGCCGTTTACCATTTTAGTCAAACTAATGGCATTTGTATGTTCCTGACAAAGGTAGACACTTGCTCAGTTCTTTACAGAACAGATATGGTGTGACAACCAAGCTGCATTGATACACTGACATGGGGATTAAAGTGTTGGTTTAAAATACAGTGTCATACCTGTCAGATTATTTACAAAACAGTAGGAATAAGAGGGTTGTTTGAAGATATTGTTCGTGATCAGTTTGGTAACAATAATGTGTATGAAGTAATGGATGGAACTTCATTTGAAAACAGCAATTAGTTTTACTTATATTGTGTTCCCAGTCAGACATTGCTAGACATAGGCACCTAAATAGGAAACCCACATGCATTCCATGTTGGAACTGGTCCTGAGCAAACCATGCTTGTTGTAAGAGGTGACTAAACAGATGAGGTGGTCAGGCTTCTTGACTCGAGTGATGGTATAGTCCAACTGTGAGGATCATTGGTCAAAATATAAATCAGTGGATTGTCTGGTTGAGACTCATTGGCTTTGTAGCACCCACTTTGTAGCATGGACAGTGGTCAGCCTACTGTTATAATTTTCATAAACAAAAATTCAGGACTATTTACACAACTTCACACCTTTTTCAGCTGTTTGTGGACAAGGATACTATCAACAATGCTGTCACTTCTTCACATGACGTCCATCTGCTAAAGATTGACAACAAGGAGGATGACATGGTAACCAGAATCAACCAATGGCTGAAGGCGATGATCGAAACTATCCATGAAGAGGAAGAGATTAAACGTAATCGTATGCGAGTGGCAGAAATCAACCACCTGATTGACAACATGCGGGAGGAGGTGGACAACCTGGATGTCCTTCAGTCCAACGTGTACTGACAGAAATGGACATGATAGTGATGTGATACTAACATGTATATATACAGGGGCTGGTATATTATTGGTGGGATATCTTTGTGATATCTACATGACATTTACATCTGTGATATACCATGAACAGTTCTACAGATACTGCTACGGGTTTGGTTTAAACTTTCCCAGCCACATCAGCTATGTACTTACTTAAGAAAATCCTTTTTCTATAGGAAACTGAATTAAAAAAGACATTGGCTAAAAAAAACTCAAAACCTTTCTTAATTTTCTTCACCAAAGATTAAGATAGCCAAGGTACAAACTGTGATAAGTTACATACCAGTAACTAAATTTTTACAGATCAGATGTATACTGTGTACATACATTCAGGTCACACTAAGGCTTTATTGTTGCTTTAATTAACTCATGTAAAAACCTGTTGGCACTGACTGGTAATTTTATGATTTATGTCTCATCCAAATCAATTTGTACATTGAACTGTCAAATAAATCATTCATTCTTGAATACAAAGCCATGTAATGATATTGTTTGTTGTTTAATGCTGCATCTTGCAACATTCGGGTGTATGACGGTGGTCTGACATGATGAATGTTCACACACACACAATTGGGATACAATTCCATGCATCCACAATGGAAATATGTAAACTTATCATTTACCACACAAAGATATGTGGCAGTATATAAGACAAACAAATCAATTAAATAAATGGGTTTAATTATCTGGGATCTAAACACATGCAGCCTACAATGTCCAACATGTCACAACATAAAATATGTAATTTTCCAAATGCCTTAGCTCTCCAGGTAAAAGTTGATAAGCAAATAATTTTGAGCACATATTTCCTGGCGGACATTCATGTAGATGATGTAAAATACAACAGATAACTTTAACTTGAATATCTAGATAACTGTCATGATGGGCACTGAAACTGTGTGAATGTTCTCAGGTAATTGGAACAATGACATTTATGTTTTTTGTTCAACATAATTCAAATGCTGTATGACATAACCCTATACACACATGAAACTTTGACTCAGCTTCAACAATCACACAATAATTAGGATGAAGGACACATTTCCAGATCCACCAAATGCATTTCTCAGACAAAGGATGCACTGTAAAGCAATGCACTGAGTGTGAGTCAACACAGAGATATCACAAACACATCAAGGTATCACTGCAACCACTATCTGGCAAATGATGCCTTTTGTTTGATGGTGGTGTTCTCACAACACCAGTGTACAAATAGAGTTGCTGCAGCCATTCGGGTACGAAGTTCCAACATGTCGATGTCATGGTACCATTCTACACTGCCCCAGCGCTGGGTCTGAAACAGATGAAGGTATGGACTCATGGTGCTGACATTTCAGTAGCATATTGTAAGCCCAGTGATTGTATTTCACATGACTACAGAAAGCCTGATATTTTAATGGGTGACTCATTAACATTGTAAAGTATTTTTGACAATGTTCCAGCAATAATCCAGAATAGATTTCATTCACTGTATGTACGTTCAGTTTTCAACCTTGGTCTTGACAAGCATCCTCAGGTATCCAGTGAATTAGATCTACATCATAACTATCATGTACTATCTCATAGGTTTGGGTCTGATTCATATGACAACGCCTAAACAGATGTTCAATTAAATTACTCTCCTGTGAGAGAGCTCCTTCGAAAGGTAACAAAAATTATAGTGGACAAATGAGTGAGTTTGTTGTATTCATGCAGCATTAAACAGCTTTTCAATTATATTATTTGGAAAATGTAGGATGATGCGATTCACATTCACGTTCACCACTCTGGTGAAACCCATAAATCTTGAGAAATTGCTGACAAACCAGTACACAATATCACAGCAAATCTTAGATTCAAATCCATGATCAGACATCAGCAAATAAATTGATGGTCACAAATCAGAGCATTCTTTCATAATAATGGGAGAAAATGGAGAAGTGAGGATATCAAGAGGGTGCCCCATCAAATCTGTAGTGATGTAAGGGCTGATGAATGGTAACAGTAAACATGGTAAAGATGAGTTATCCTCCAACCTGATACTGTTGTTCAAGTCGGGCCAGATCTACAGCTCTCTCGACAGTGATGAACCGATCCATTAGAGCCATGGTGATCAGCAGAGACTTGACGGAGTCCACAGCATAGTAGTAGCCTTCAACACAAAATTGAGACAATGTTGCATCACCAATTCACCATGACAATTTAACTGTTGATTTATTGATTATTTTCTTTTTGTTATGTGCCATACAGCTATATGATGGCAGTCTGATTATTATGAGACATGGTTGACACAATCAGTTTATGTCAAATTCATTATCAACTACAAACCCAGACTACAAAGACTGACTGACTGACTGAGTTTGGTTTTACGCCGCTTTTAGCAATATTCCAGCAACATCACGGCGGGGCACACCAGAAATGGGCTTCACACATTGTACCCATGTGGGGATTCGAACCCGGGTCTTCGGCCTGACGAGCCAACGCTTAAATCATCAGGCTACCCCACCGCCCCTAGACTACAAAGATGTCTGGGATAGAAATGATATTGGCCACCAGACAGGTTGAAGGGTGCCTTTGTGAAAATAAGTGTGCCCATACCTTTTGATGATCCAGTGAAACTTAAAACATCACAACAATTATGCCATTACAATTTATTGTTTAATAAATCAGTAAACATCATGTAAACCTGAAACCTCGAGAGCTGGAGTTCCTAAACACTATGAAGACTTTAACAATAGTTGAGCTTCATTAGTCCTGAACCCATAAAGAGACCCACAAGTTATGTTATCGTCCAAAACGGGACTTCCTGTTATGCGCACTGGCGTTCAAAATGGCCACACCCATGTTCCGCAATGAGCTTGAGTGTGTGACACACAAACAGTTTGTTGGGGTGCAAATATGGAGTTGGTCAAATTGATCACATCCTCCATTAAATGAATCATGGTTAGAATTATTTCATCCATGGCATTGCAATATTTATTTAAGCACTATTTTGATCACTGGATGGAGACATTTCTCAAGAGGATGTTCCATAATGTTTGAGGGTAACAACCAAACAGGAATGTGCTTAATTATTATTTGTGTTTATCAAATTAAAGAGAAAAAGGTCCCATGGGAAGCATCAAGAACAATTCTTGAAGATACATACATTGGAAATGTATCGTGACTAAGAATTCCCCAGCCTTCTTGCAGTCATGTCTGACACTTACCAAACAAAGCCCAGTCGCTATACGACATTAAATGCCTCCTTATTATTTCTATAGTCTCAGTGGGAACTTCTGGCGGCATGATACTTGAAGTGGGTTCTATTGATATTCCATATCTGGAGAGATAAAACACCATCAGGATTTAGTCACGTGTCCTACTGGCAAACAAGGATAAGTTGAGCACCGACCTGACATTGACCCGCATTAGCATGTATGAGTGAAGCCCACTGGCGCTTGCCATTGTTAGCATAGGGGCCCTAGGTTGTCCGCAATCAAGTGTAGTGCGACTTGCTACACCGACGTGAGAATCTTATGAGCAAGGCATGTGCAGCTACGCCGGGAATCAGTTTCATCGTCATGCAATGCACGTGCACTAGCCTACATCTGCTCTACCGTTCACAAACCAAATGGGTTTGCACATTGCCATGAACCGCCTACTTCTCTGCGCCGGTCAAACTTAACCTTGTTTGTTTGCCAGTGTAAAAGTGATCAAAGGGAGATAATCCACAATCATGGGTTCACAAATTATTACCATTGAATAAGGGCTGAGATGGTTAAGAGAACTATGACATTAGATGTTATTTATTTCCAAACAGTTAGGATTCATTTTTCTGTAGTGTTCTGTCATTTTATCATGTCAAGATCGGGTGTGTTGAGATTTGTGCAGCCGAATTTCAGCAGAAAACTCAAACAGACCTGCATCATGAATCTTGTTTCATTATCACACAGCCTGAACAAAAGCATAAAAGAATAAAGAATGTAAACTTTTCCTAGAAGTAGAAAAGATACACCTTAATCAGGCTTTAGCAGCTCTACAGCAAAGTTTGCCTTGTATTTGAAAATCCCTTGGAACAAACCAAACATGTGTGGCATTGTTTAATATAATCAAGATGTGTGTACCTCTCCCTGGCCCAGTCCAGCACAGGGTCCCATTCTTTTTCCAGGAAGGTTGCCAGTTCTGGGGGATCATTCATTCTGTAACTAAAATAATATAATCATCAGCTGGAAACTAAACAACATATCTCCCTAACCAAAACACTGAAGCTACTATCAGTGATAAGGTTGACTATCAGAAGCAATCCAGTACTGTATGAGTTGTAGTGCTGGGAATTGGTTTAAATCTCAGAATTGATGATTGGTTCATTACAACCGATCAATCATCGAAAATAATTTGTTAGCATCATTTATTAAATTTTTCTGGTTATGTTTGTTAATGCACAAAAAATAAAGAAATAACATGTAGTTCTTTCGGGTTTTTTGCAAATTGCACAAAATGCATTTGCAAATTTCACATCTTTAAAGGATGACTAGTATATTAGGAACATGAACTTCATGGAGTCTTTAAAATATATTCAATCATGAATTGGAAGAGCCTGTAGTGCTAATGAAATGTAACAGACAAAACCAACCTTGTGAAAAATATCGTTATTGCAAACAAGTGTTCCAAAATTGTTTGTGTTCGATTTTGAGAAAACATGATCGATTGATTGGTCGTTTTGTCATTGCGACCAATCTTTGATTATTTCAATTAATCGGACCACCACTAATTAGTTGCACATACAAACATGACGACCAGATTCTAGATTGATTATACTCACTGACTTGGTTCACGCTGCACCAAATCCAACCACCCAATCCCGTCAATCACCTTATATGACAAGCCTATGAATTATTGAGTAACACTGACTGACACCTCAGTTTTTACTTACAGTCATATTGTACAAAACAGAGATTTCTGGATCTCTACTGATGGTTCCATTGATGTACATAATGTCTTTCCATATACAGTAATCCCTGTTAACATGAACCTTACCATTCCCATAGAGTGTTCAGGAGTACTGGACCAGTCATTTACCATTGGGGAGATGAAGTACAGAGGGAATCCAGGTCAATAACAGTGAGTGAGTGAGTATGGTTTTACGCCGCTTTTAGCAATATTCCAGCAACATCACGGCAGGGGACACCAGAAATGGGCTTCACACATTGTGCCCATGTGGGGATTCGAACCTGGGTCTTCGGTGACGAGCGGACGCTTTAACCACTAGGCTACCCCACCGCCCCAGGTCAATAACAAAGACAGTTTCTAGGGGAGTATCATGAAAAATAATGAACATATTTTGGGAGGGTAATGAAAATGGACAATTGTAATAAAATACAAAGTTTAATAACTTTTTTACCTGGACATGGGGAGGGTCATCCAAAACTATGACAAGCATAATCGTAATACATTACTGCATCAGAACCGCCCTTCCCATCCATCAACTACTTCGCTCTGTAGTAAATGAGGCCGCCATATAGCTGGAATATTGCTGAGGGTGGTGTTAAACAACAAACAAAACTAAATGAGAGGTCCCTCGTAACTAATTCCAACATACTATTGTCGTTTTATCAAACACATTCATGTCAGTGTTTACCACACAGCTGAGGCAGGTTAACAGGGCCATCCACTGCATCCTGCCTGTAACCATGGTAACCATTTCCTGTTTAAGCCGTTTCATGTTACATGAGACAGGATATGTATCAAATGGTTTTATTTACATATTTCCATTAACATGATAATACTGACATACTAAGTGAATTACCATGGTTACCATATTGTGTCTGTTTCCAGGAAGTGTATAATTGACTCCGTCAAATCCTCTCTTGTCCTATGCATTGGGTTGTCCAATGCTGTGTTACATAAGGAATTCTGGAACGTAAACATTGTCAGGTAAACACTGCACAAATAAATGATAATCAAACAAATTCTGAACATATCATGCACAGAAGCCTCATCAAACAAATTAATTAAATTAAACAGTCTTTCAACATAGGCAGTTAACATGAACAACTGTTGTTTTTACAGCACTGGGAGATAAGTAAATAATCTTCACACATATAAATGCATCCCATGAAATGGTTGCCAACAGTTACTACAGGGTGTGAAAAGTGGTGTGGAAGTGTGTGGAAAAGGCAACACTCTGTCCAATATTGGGATATTGCAAATAGAAGAACTGTGTTCAGCAATACCTCAGCTGTCCACCATCTACTCACCAGATGCATTGTGCTCCGCTTGATGACTTTATCCTGGGCATTCCACTCAGTTGCTACGGCGAGGGCTAAAGGTTCACTGGGCACCCGAAACAAGTTGCCAGTTGGTGTCCGCAGCTTCCTCTTGTCAAGGTTGACCTCGTACCAACCTACAGAAGACAGACAATAGCAAAGGATAACACATGGCTACAGTTTTCTGGGGTATTTCATGGGGAATGTCATGAATGACTTTCTGCAAATTGTGAGACCACCAGTGGGAAAGAATATGCTACAGAACTACATTAATTGAGAGAGCTTATCAAGAGATTTTTCGAGTGGAGATCTGTTTAGAACTACATTAATTGAGAGAAGCTATCAAGAGAGTTTTCGCGAGTAGAGATCTGTTTAGATGTGCTACTGCTACAGAACTACATTAATTGAGAGAAGCTATCAAGAGAGTTTTCGAGTAGAGATCTGTTTAGCGAGAAGCTATCAAGAGAATTTTCGAGTAGAGATCTGTTTAGATGTGCTACTGCTACAGAACTACATTAATTGAGAGAAGCTATCAAGAGAGTTTTCGAGTAGAGATCTGTTTACATGTGCTACTGCTTCAGGACAATGAGTCTACGTATGCATCATAAGAGGCCATGGCCCAAAATTACTTCCCCTTGCCTCTTTCTCTAATGCTTTAGCAGCCAGTCAACTCTGACACTTGATAAAACCGATTCAGTGCTGCAGCTTCTACATACCAGGTTTTATACTGTTGTTTTTCTAGCCTATATCCCTGCATATTGAAGTTTCTGAAACCTCGAATCTGGAGGTATGGATTTCACATACATTATACATGCTACTGACAGAGTCTAAGTTGCCACAAACTTTATCTAGTTTACCACGTCATACTATCACTTGACATATGACAGCCAATCATATCTGAGTTTGACACTGATTAAATGCACCAATAATAACCTTTATAATAACTTTTGCATCAGTAAGAACACTAATTACATCAAAACAATCAGTGGGATCAAAACAGCAATAATCATGTCTAAGATATCCATTCTTAAAGTAAGTTACAGTTCAAATAAATATTAGTAAAAACTAGATGACTACTGCCATCAGTATAGAAGTAATTTATACCATTCAGATCACAACAATACATTCATGAGGTCATTTTCAAATGTTTGCCACACCTCGATGTATGGCCGCTATTCGTTTGGTGACATGGACTGTACAGTAAAGAAATATCAGTTGGTAAAAGAATCCACCTAACAGATGATTCTCAATGTACATTCTTTTCAGAGTCCAGCAGCTGGTTATTTAATTTAGGCCCTGGCTTTGGCACTAATTCAAATGGAGCTCAATCAAAAGTTTCAAGAAACAGATAATTCAGAACCTTGTACTTATAGTTGTACGTAAGTTCTAAACTCACCATCAGCTGTAGCAATAGTAGCATGTTTGTAAAACTTCTTCATTTCTGAAAATAGACAATAAACTGATTTTATCACGTGTTTGAGACCTCGGGTCCTGGTGTGAAAAAATATATCTTGACCACTGATAACAGCTAAGTAGTACCTGTGGGGAAATCTGGGTTAGAACAGCCCCCAAACAATATTTTCTGCTTCTGGGGTATGGGGTACTGAAGACCAATTCTAACCTAGATCTTCATGGGTCTGCTGCTTGTAAGAGGTGGCTAAATGAATCAGGTAGTAAAATTGGCAATTGCTAGTTTGCTTCATGTGTAAGTCAACACATCCAACCTTTGCTAACATTACCCACTAGAATATTTGGTCAAGACTAGATAAGGTGAGGTGAAATGGGGTTTAACGTTGTACTTGAGAATATTTCTCTGACATGACAACTTGCATGCATGTGTATGTGTGACTGCTTGTACTAGCCCAGACTTAAGCTGGTATATAGTGCTGGTATATAGTGCCGCAGTTAAGCATGAATACCCAACTCAGACACATTATACTGACTCTGAACCAACCAGTCCTTGTTATACCCATTAATGCCGAGTGTCAGGCAGGGAGCAACAAGTACCATATTTTAACATCTTTGTGGTATGACATGGCTTGGGATCGAACCCGCGACCTTCCGCTCTCCAGGCGGACGCTCTAACCACTACACCATGGAGGCGGTCACTAGATAATAAACAAACTCCTGTCATAAGCTGGAATATTCCTGAATGTAGTGTTAAATAACAAACAATAAATCAATCCACAATAAGTGACAACAGCAAAGCATTTGATTTTTCACATGGAATGTACAATAGATCACTCATGCCCTGTCACAAAGGATCTGGTGTTGCCAAGAGACTGTCTTTGGAGCTTTAACAAACAATTCTTGAAAAGTGTCATTCAACAAAATGGTGAATTTCTGCATTGCCTTTTACTGTAACAGGGGAAACAGGAAATAAAAATTGTCAATTATAAAAAATAAAATAACAATGGTGAATTTCTATATATTAAAAGGAAACCTCTTTAAATATGTTAATGACAGTCTAAAATTTGTCAGCTATATTTCATGCAACAGTTGTTTTGCATCATGGTAATGACATCTGGACCAGACCAATTTCTGTACATAATCGATTAGTGACAGAGAACATGTGCACCTCCACCAACTCTATTTTATATCAATATATTTCTAAACCATCTTCGTCACGCCGAAGACCCAGGTTCGAATCCCCACAAGGGTACAATGTGTGAAGCCCATTTCTGGTGTTCCCCGCCGTGATGTTGCTGGAATATTGCTAAAAGCGGCGTAAAACCAAACTCAGTCAGTCAGTCAGTCTAAACCATCTTTAGTAATCCAGGAATACATCTGGTTGTCTGTCTAACCAGGTGCTTGACTCTGGACATGGAGTATTTTCTTCAGTTCCTAGAATGGAAATGTCAAACTGCGGCATGAAAAGTATTCCAAGCTGTACGGGGACCGGTCTGTTAACACTATTTTTGCTAGGGTACATTTCTGCATACTGGAACCTATCTGTAGTATCCCTACTTGTTTCTTTGATTATTTCTGCAACTTCACTCCTTGTTAACAAAAAAGTAACTTCTGCATATCTAGGACATTATATCCCCAAATGAACTGAATTCGACGTTTTGGCAATTTCGACGATTTAATTTCTCGCTCAATATTACACACATGTGCTTTCGGAGTGCACGATCAGTTTCATTGGTAGGGCAGATGACCAGTCATTGTCAATTTACGTTATATAAACAGCAAACAAACATCAATATTATTCACCCAAGATCGTTAATACCACTTCAGGTGCAAAATCAATTGCCCATATAACAAAAAATAGCAAGAGATAAATCTGGGAAATCAGTCGTCTGCTAGTGACAGGCAATATATAAATAGGAAGCCATGTGATCACAACACTCCCTCGCAGTGTGAAGCGAAAAGTATGGCTCGTCGTCGAAAACCCCTGCATAATGCCCGCATATGGAGTGTGGCAACAGTTTCGCCAATACAGTGTCATCAACGCTATTTTTGCAGGAAACACTTGATATTTTTGTGTGAAATAGGTAAGAGTTCCTCACGTTGCCCCATCCCAAATAATATTTATAAATTCTAACAAATAAATTAATAATATATGGGTCATTTTCAAAATTGGTAGGATTTTCAATTCTTTATTACTGTAAAATCAAACTCCTGAAAATTGATTTCAGTTTTATTCAAATAAAATCTCAAACACTTAATTATTCAAAAATCCAATCATGCAGGCTCAAATTTACTAATTGGCCTTTTAACTGATACATAAGTAATTAATAGGGTGAGGGAAAGTCCTGACCGTTACCACTTCTTAATCAGAATAAGGATTTTGAAATATAATTCATAAAAATCTTTTAAAGATGGCAGACACAGCTTTTACACCGACTTAGTCAAACTTGAAGGTAAAAACTATTATCATGAATCTTGAAAGTGTTATTTTGTATCTTTCATTTATTTACCACAAAATAATAGCATTTTTCTAAAACATTTTATGTATATAGCTTTCAACAGGTGGAATTGTCTAAATAACATCAGCTACTAAGCCCAGAACATCTTTTGATGACACCAAAATTGAATGAATAGTAACAGTTGTGACATTATTGGTAACGGTCAGGACATCAGTGTAAGAAACAAATGTTATCCCTCTAAAAAGTTGCAAAAGATTAAATTCTGAAAGATACTGCAACAACTATGATACTGTACACATGGTCATGCTACACAGGCCACTGCATAGATATCATTTTGCTGTTGATATTATGGTGCAATATTAGTCTCCACAAAATATACTTCTTTTATTCACTCGGATACCTTTAGTTTTTGTTAATAGTGAGATGGTAACACATATTTATCAAATAGAAAGGTTTGGCCAACATATTAGCACCTAGCAATATTCAAAGTAAATAGTAGCCTTACATATCTCACAGTTAAAGTTCAAACAGTTTACACCCAAAAAATCTTTAAAGGTTGGAATACAATTAAGTTGTTTACCGTTACTACATTTTGTCCAAACTGTTACCATAGATGTCCTAACCGTTACCTTTAATTCATAAAGACTATAGATCTTATAGAAAATAGAAACTTAACGTGATAGATTCGTTTTGGTTTTTATTATTTAAAGCAGATAGATAAGTAAATAGAAATTTATTATCACACCATAGAACATATTCTTCAAAATTGAATTTATTAAAGATATGTCCAGACCGTTACTATTATTTGTCCAAACCGTTACTAGAGACTGTGTTTTTATGCTACTACATCAAAACTCCTCTGAACAGTAAAATTCACATGCACAGGGGCTAGCTCAAGCAGACACAGGAAGTAGCATTACAATCCAGCTCCAGGGGGAAGTTATTGCAGGAATTTCATACACTGGCAAAGGTCAGGACACAAAATCACAGGACAAGCATGTTACAATTTGTAGAAAAACACTTTTTAAGTGAAAAAAAATTTAAGGCAGTTTGAGTATTCCTGTTCAATCCTAATTGGCATAATATGAATTAGTTTGTTTATTTGCACTAATATTTACATTATTTGTGAACATTGATATTAAGACCGTCACCTCCGGACAGAGCAAATCTGCCAATTTTGACCCTAAAATGATAAATGATTATCATGACTAATGATATACCACATTTACTGACTAGTAAACATCTAAATATGTCTTCTAGCACAATAAAATCCTTTCAAGTTAACAGAGTTTTTTTTAATTTGGAGCGGACAGAAAATACTATCAATTTGGAAAATGACCCATATATTTATATATACTAAAATTATTATTGTTTTATTTTTGATAATTGATAACAAAACCTAACACAACAATGAAAGAAAAAAAAGGAAATTGCTCGTAGTTTATATAATGCTCGTAGTTTATATAAATGCCTTGTATGGATGACTGGGTGCCTAAGTCATGCTTTTCAAAGATAGTTCTGCATAAGAACAGAATAGCAAATTAAAGGACTCACGAAAATACGTGTCAAACCAACATTCCGAAACTTCATTTACTGTCAACGAGATATTTTAGTGGATTATCAGCAATGATGTTTCATTGTACCTGATAATGACTGCATACATCGTCTCTGTTGGTGTTTACATAGCACAATGGATTGTTTTGAAATGTTGTTATTTAGATATCTGCATACAACTGCTCGAATCGCAGTCATCATGGGCGCCGCCATTTCGATACTTGCACTTGTCTTCTTACATTTCATTGGATATAATCGACCGGAAGTTCATCGGTAGCCAATGGTACGGTTACTTACATAAATCTTCAACTACCGGTGTCACGCGTCTCAACAGCTTCGACTTGTCGTTTAGAAGCATGCCTGTCCCTCTTGATCCCCCACCACCAGCAAATTCTGTACAGCCCGGAGTCACAACAACATTGTTATACAACGGTTCTTGCTTCAGGGGTCACCAAAAAAGCAAGGGCAATTGCTACGATGTCGAAGTCGTATTGCAGGTGAGTGAAGCTGTCAGTGAACATAAAATTGACATGTCATCAAGCCATAAGTTAAACACAACCAAACTGTCAAATACGTCAAGTTTACTGTTCCTTGTCGTCAATCCTTCTTATCTTCATTTTAAACATTCAGAAAGTTTATTTTAGTGTTTTTGTTTTTTATTTGGGATTATTTATTTTCAGTTTTGTACAAAATATAGTGTAAACCTAAAATCTTAAGGGGCATAATATAAGTAACAGTATATTCTTCTATATGTAGCTACTTTTATCAGGAAACCATTAGTAACCACTTAATATCACCTTTTTAAAATTCATATGTATTGCTGTCAATGGGAGAGGATGTGTGAAAGGATTTTATACACTCACGTAACCTTGATTCGTGGATATAAGGGAAGTGTGGCAAAATTCATATTTAAAATGCATGAGTTCATTTTGTATACGCAATAATTAATTTATTCATTGATTCAGCAAATCGAAAATATCTAATATTCCATTCATGAATGAAACAATTGTTACGGAAGTCATTTGCAATCATCACCCATTCGTGTGCCCACAAAATGTCACGTTACCTTGTATTGTGGATTACGTAGTCGGTTACTTTATACCACTATGTACGACATCCAACTGCAGTAAGTATTGACACCAAGGAAAACGGAAAACGAGAAGTGAAAATATTGGAGGTAACGGTATCTTTCTTACTTGACATTTTATAAAAATAAAATTTGGTAATGGTGGTATTAGTGATCTGGGGCTATTTATCTCAATGCTGGACAATTATATTTAGTGTACTTGCGTGTAATGCAGAGCGAGGTGTGGCATTGTATGTACATCAAAAGTACCACTTTGTGACGTCAGTCGAGACTTAATTTACGAGCTAGCATGATAATTTCCGCGATCCACGAATCAAGGTTATCCACAAATTTAGGTTACGGTTCTGTAGTATTTCTGCCAAGTACAGCAACTTTCACTCTGCTTCATGTGGGCTACATTTCATGAATGACCCTACTTCTAGGTCTGTAGCAACACCCTGTAGCAATATCATGGACTTGCAGTAGTCACAGACATGATAGAGCTACTTTGTGTAACGGGATCCTGGTACATTCTGCTATTTTAGCCACTAGTTCAGAACCAGATTCTAGTAGGTTCAGATAGTGTTTGGACAAATAATAAGCTTATATTTTACATCTTTTACTGGGAATGATACCAGGACTATTAGCCTAGCTGGGGCTAGTAGTCTCAAGGGTTTTTGCCACAGACTGCTGGTACCATTTCCTGTCTTAGGGCATTGTAGTGTCATAGTAATCAAGCCCTGTGTGGAACTGAGACATTGTGTCATATGGGTAACATCTTACTATTTAATGGGCCTGACAGACAAGAGGTGTTTGAGTGACCTGAATAAAATTTGTGTTACTGCCACTTGACCTGAGTCTTAGGCAGTGTTGATAGAGTGAACAAAGTGTTGTGTTATGCATGCAAATGGAAATATATTGCCCCTAATCTTGGCTTATGTCAAGTATGTGCCTCTGGCATTCAAGGGATAATCACAGATCAGGGTACAATGTGTGTCAAATTGTAACACCCAAATCAAAATGTTTTACATGAATACATTTCCATTGTTATTCTTCACTGAATTAGATCCAGTCACATTTCAATTATTTATTACTATGTTTCTGTTTCAAGTAACACAAACATCATTAACGAACAACTGGCCACAAGCTGTTTGGTTTGAAATCATAGTCAACAAATCTCATGTTCATCAGGATTTTAACACTTTGTGCATATCTTTTTATGTATCAGAAATGCTTTAAACTGTTTTTATGTTTTATACTCATAAAATGAGATGATTTAATTGTTTCCTGACTTCCCTGTCCCTGCAGTATGTTGACATGGAGAAAGCTTACCTCTGTGGCTACCTGAAGATCAGTGGTTTAACAGAGGAATTCCCCACACTTACAACCTTTTTCGATGGGGAAATAATAAGCAAGAAACATCCATTCTTGACGCGAAAGTGGGATGCAGATGAGGATGTTGATAGGAAACACTGGGTAAGAATGTAAACCTCCTATAATATATATCTTGTTAGCCCAGTTTTATGAAATATTGCCTTATGTTGCCTTGGAAATACTACAAGTACATTTAATTTAATTCTGGTTTAACATTTTCAATAATTTAAACATTGAATACCGATGCAATGCTATACATATGGAAGTATACAATGTTTTAAAATGTATTTTCATTTTCTCTGTCAGCCTGGCATTTCATGATACCACATATTTCTTGCAAGTTAGGATATACTGTCAGGGATATTCTTCATCATGAATGTAGTCATTTGTATGAGTGGCTTATGTTGACTGTCACACTTCTGAAATGGAGGTGATTTATAGCTTTCTGTATAAAGTTTTCTGAATTGCCTTATGACCCATTCAAAAGTAACATAATGACAGCCTTGTATCATCATACTATACGTATATATCAATCAGTGGATCACAAGTTTGTTTCCTTCATGATACACATGTGACTGACAATAAGTCTCATCAGCTCAGTTTGTGTAGAGTTATCTCCCTTCTAGTGCAATTGCTAAGCCGAAGAGTTGTTGGTTGGTTTGTTGTTTAACACCGCACTCAGCCAAATTCCAGATATATGGCGGCAGTCTGTAAATGATCAAGTCTGGACCAGACAATCCATTGATTAACATCATGAGCATCGATCAATGCAATTGGGATTCGATGACATGTGTCAACCAGCGAGCCTGACCACCCAATCCCGTTAGTCCCATCATACAACAAGCATGGGTTGCTGAAGATCAATTCTAACCCGGATCTTCGCAGGTCTTGTCTGTGAAAAAGATTGCATCAAAGTATCCTGAATTATATCTGATCACACAGTAGATGCTATTATTCTTAGGAGGTGTCATGAAATTCAGAATTTAAAGGGCTGATGACAATCACTTTCATAGGTACGATGTGAGAAGCCCATCTGTTTTGTCCTCAGGTGTGATATTGTTGGAATGTTGCTGAAAGCTGTGTAAAAGTACACTCACTTACTCTTTCATTATATGTTTGGTCTTCTCTTTCAGGGTAAATTCCTTTCCTTCTACCAGTTTGCAAAAAGCTTTAACAGTGATAGTTTTGATTATGGAGATCTGAAAAACACAGACTTTGTTTTCATGAGATGGAAGGTGAGTCAAACAGCTTTCTGAATGATTCATTTTTTCAAAGTAGGCATGATAGCTAAGTGGTTCTTTCCAAAACCTTATATTAAAAGTTAAAGATTAGGCATACCTAGATAGCAAATACAATAAGAGCAAACCTTAAGGGTTCAAGCCCCATTCTTATTTTCAAACACTGCCTTTTGCGGAACAACATCCGTGAAGGGTGACATTCTGGTAGTAGTAACTCATTACCATATTTCCAAGTTTCCATGGCTACAGTCTTTCTTTGTCTCCTCCTGATCCAACCTCTGCTATCTCAAATGCCAGGGGACGAATTCTTCTTATGAAAATTTCAAACCAGAAAATATGTCATGTACTTTTTATTTAATTTTCAGGAACATTTTTTTGGTGCCTGATCACACAATAAAAGACATCAGTGGAGCATCATTTGCTGGGTTCTATTACATCTGCTTCCAAAAGTCTACGGCAACCATTGAGGGTTACTACTATCATAGGAGCTCAGAATGGTGAGTAGATGTTGGTCGCTGTTGTTGGATTGGGGCGGTGGGGTAGCCTAGTGGTTAAAGCGTTCGCTCGTCACGCCGAAGACCCGGGTTCGATTCCCCACCTGGGTACAATCTGTGAAGCCCATTTCCGGTGTCTCCCACCGTGATATTGCTAAAAGCGGCGGCGTAAAATCATACTCACTCACTCACTCACTGTTGTTGGACATTTGCCTGTTTTGACTCATGATGCTCTCACCTTACTTAATTTTTTTTATACCAAAAGATGGATACCCTATTTGGTACATTTCTTGAAACTTTAAAAGTAATGACACATTAACATGGAGGCATGCAACAAATTGTGATTTCATATCGAATTATTGACTATTTCCTGTAATTATCCTTTCATGCAAAACTGGTAAGACAAATAATTTCCCTGTATGCCTTCATTAGTAACATGCCAAAAGTAAAGTGTGACATCGTCAGAATAGTCAATACGTGTACTTAGCACATCATAACACTGATTAATCCCATTCTTATTTCATTTGGGTGGTGGGGTAGTGGTTAAAGTGTTCGCCCTTCATGCTGAAGACCCGGGTTCGATTCCCCACATGGGTACAATGTGTGAAACCCATTTCTGGTGCCCCCTGCCATGATATTGCTGGAATAATACTAAAAGTGACGTAAAACCATACTCACTCACTCACTTTTATTTCATTTGGACGTATTATATCATCTAGATTATGAAACTATTAATCTCAGAAAAAGTCTCAATACAGATGAGCAGATGTGCATGACTGCAAATGATTACGGAGTAATGTTCTGTTCTTTTTTCAAGTTGTCACGTGTTTGGTGGCATATAGATTTCATGCTTCACAGGGATGTTGCCATGTACAGGATCTTGTGATGAAACAGATAATGTTATTGCACTGCTGACAGTAATGTAGAACAATATTCAGTTTTGCACATACCAAGTACATCCTTGTTTCCTGTATGTTCTATACATTATAAAGTTGCTTTTTGTTTCAGGTTCCAGTCGCTAAACTTAAACCATGTGGGGGATCGCAGTATTCCGATATACCAGTTCCGATAGAAAAAGTCCTCTTTCCCACCCAAGTAGCTTTGCTCAGTCTTTGTCAATATAGGAACCATTTATACCATACAGATTCATTATACATATATTGAAATGATATCCAAGTTTACACCAACTGTTGCTTTAAAACAGGCACCTGTAAAACACATTCTGTTTGTAGGTTACATTTTTTTGCCTTTTATTATGATAGTTTTCTCGATTTTTGTACCTTTATGTTCAAGCATGTCCTCATCTTGGAATATTTCAAAACGTTCAAAAAATACCAGTTCGAAAATGGCTCTGTGTTGATATGTATTTTTTGTTTGCTCTGTAACCATGGTTATGTAGAATATGACTTTGTGTTATTTATTTTAAACCAGTTCATAGTAATTAACCAAAATTTAAGTGTGTTTTTTTGTTTTTGGTTTTTTTGTGATAGCTAGTGTTAATATGATGTACATATTTTGCAATTTGTATAAAAGTTTGTGGTATGTTTTGTTTATGTAGTTCCTGTGAAGACAAATTAACAAGTAACCATCTTACAACATGACGACCACAAACGAGTCTGAGCGAGCAATTATAAATACATCTGTTAATCACTTAAGGTATTACCTCAAAATATGTTTCTTGACTGCAAGATTGACATAAATAGACAAGGTTCAGTCCGGTGAAACTATTGTTACAGCTTTTTGGTTGTGTGATTTGATTGTATGTGTCCCAAATGGTTCTATGTCTGAGCAGAAAGTCTTCTTGCAAACTGGTAGCAATTTCTTTAGCATAATAAGGTTTACTTATAACATGTATGCATGAGGCAAATTTATTTCACTATTTCACTTCTTTATTTTTCATTATCATGAATATTAACAATTTATAAATGAAAGTTATTTAGAATGCTGGCTTACATCAACAAGTTTGTGAAAGTCTGTTACAGGTTGTTTGTTACAAAAACAAAATTATTATTGAATTCAAATAAAAATGTCATTTACTAAATATACTTTTCATGTGAAAGAAGTGGAATCCATTAGTATGTATATTTCACGTGACTGACTTTGGTATGGCAGCTCACGAAGACTTTCTGTGAGGCACCTGTTACCATGGTTACACATGTTGTTATTTCCTGGTGATTTACCTTGTAGCAAGCATGGGTTGTTCCTGCAGTTGTTCCTTCAGTGCAAGTCGTGTTGTTAATAATAGTCATTGTGGTCAATATTTCACTGTCTTTCTTTGAGAGGCATTTAGAAGTTGTAAAGATGAATGGATAGTCAACTTCTTTATTGCGATGTTTCAGTGTAGATACTAACACCGTTATCAAGCGATACACAGAGTTGGGGCAAGCATATAGCTGCATAGTGGATATATACAATCGACAAGGTTGATTTACATTTTACATCTAAAAAGTGGAAATGTTTTACTGTTTTGCATGCACTATGTTCCTTCATCACTTGAAATACACAAGGTGGTAATGTGTAAAAGTCAACTCATGAAATAACGGAGTTTGTAACACTAGGAAGTCAAATGAAGATTACTCTTAGCATGAATTTGTGTTTGCCCAACATACATTTTGTACAAGAAATACTTTTGGTATTTGATGTAATTCAAATGCTGGACCAAGCAAAGTCGTAACTGAATGGTTTAAAAAAGCAAGTGCAGATCAGCCCATTGTATTCATGGGAGATGGAGAAACATAGTGTAAAAACAGCTAAAATAGTTTCCTGGACATTTGTGTAGTTTGCTGTATACATGTACAGTTTCCCATAATCTGTGAAGTTCCCTGTCCATGTGTGAACCATATTTCTGAAGGAGGAAGTGTAGTACAATATGAGGGCTGACACCCTGAGTAGATTTTCCTTATCCTGACTCATGCTCTTTTGCTTGTCCCCTTCCTCTTGCGAACATAGTGGAACACTTGTATCTCCTTAATTGAAGCTCCCTTCAATGTAAAATCACTAATTGGTACTCACCCACGAGTTACCTCCCCTGCCGTAAAGCGGCGAACAGGTGTCGCCACCCTCTGGCCTCATGCTTCACTCTCTCCTTCTTAGCCCAGTGAGCAGGATGTGAGGCGCCTGTGTCTCCTTACACACTATATCCTTTGGTTTTCTTAGTTAGTTACCTTTTATAGTTTACTATAAAGGTATAGCTAGTATCCTTCAGTTATTTGCGTTAATAATTAATCATTATTTCTACTGTTTATTCCATTGAGTTAAGTGATTGTTCAGCTAGTTTTACATTGATGAAAAACTGTACTATTTGTAGATTACGTTTTCCGCTCGCGGATCCATGTGGTATGCCCTAGTTGTACTTCGCGCCTTGTGCGTTTGACTCACGTTGCAGTTACTGCATAAATTTAACCAATTCTGCCTTTGATAAATACCATCTTTGCGTCTTGAGGCGTGTTGCAGATAGGTCCGCGCCAAACTAGGTGTAGACATGGCCCGTCGTCCGGATTGCCCATCCAGTCAACTGCTGTCGAGTGATCCCCTCCCGTCTGGTGTTCTGCTTGAGACCCCATCGGAAGAGGGGCGTGGGATGCAGTCCGTCACCTCTAAGAAGCGACCGGCCTCTCAGACATCCAGTCATCGCCATGAGACAAAGTCAAGAGGGCCTCAAGCGTCTTCTCAGCGCAGACTTATTACCCCAGGGCAGCGTCTTCCTCCAAGGGAAATCTCGAAGTCATCGAGAACTTTCTCAGGCGAGATCGTTCCAGCAGCAGAATTGGGCCTCTCGATGACCAGCCGATCATCATACCCGACATACATACCACAAGAAGCGACCAGTGACAGCGACAGTGGCGTCAGCAGAGATCAACAAGCAGCCTGATGCCTCTACACTGATGTCAGGCGAGATGGCTGAGGGCCCCACCGCTAACACAGCAGAAAGGGCACCATCTACTACGTCGCCAGATCATCCCAAAGCGATCTTATGAAACAGATCATGATTATGATGGAAGGCCACTATAGACTGGAGAAGCAGCCATCCCAGGGTCCGAGCCTTGGCGAAGGCTCCAAGCGTGAACAGCACCCCAGGGGCACCATCTGTCAGCGTAGCAGCCCGCGACAATGCAGCCTTGCGCGAAGGAAGTCACAGACCACCTCGGCGAAGGACCCAGATGTACAGCCTTAGCGAAGGCCTTGGCGGCGGGGAAGAATCATCACCTTCTTGGCGTCATACTCAGATATGGAATCTGATCACCAGACCACCGCATAAGCCTTCGCTGAAGGTCATATCATCGTTCCCCAGGACCCGGACATCTGAAGCTTGGCGAAGGCGTTCGCGAAGGACACCTGAACCCAGATCGTCTTCATCTAAAAGATCAGCAAGGGACTACACAAGAGCTTGGCGAAGCTATCAGTCCCCTCATAGATCGCCAAGAAGGTCAACCTATCGATATAGATCACCAAGGCGATCACCTGCGCCCGATCACCCGTCGATCACCTCACAGGTCTGCACATAAGCCTACAACTAGATCTCCACAAGCGTCAAGCGATATAGAGATAGAGCCACACAGCCCTACATCAGAAGAGCAACAACCTCTTATCTATGATGATGGAATGGAAGATGATGGAGGAATTATTTTCTCAGATGCAGAGATAAGATATTGGATGGTCAATAATCTAGATCTCTCATCACCTTCAAGAGTGGCAATAAAGAGCAGACTTATCTGATGAAAGAAGATGGCGCAGATGCTATTACACTACCCCCAATCGACCCGATTGCGGCGGTACCTCAGAACCTAGATACAGCATTTAACAAAGCCACAAAGGTTCAGGCGCCACATCTGCCAAATTTCAAGCGCCAAGAAGTTCTCCACGCATAATATGGAACCCTTCTTCAAAGCGCCAAGACATCGATGAGAACTATAAGCTGATCTCCGATGCCAAGAACAAGTACTACAAGATTGATGATCGGAGGTGGTTCAGATAGAAACCATGGCCGAAGTATGTTCTTCGGTCTAAATAGATCTAGAACAATAAATGAGACACTTATCTCCAGATTTGAACCGACCTCTGAAGATGACAGAATGATTTACTCGGCCCTACTGATGCAAAGAAGGACCAGCAGTTTTTAACAGATCATCTGGCGTCTGTCTCAGCAGCACTGACCTTAGCTCGTCGTCAAGGCCTCCTAGCTTCCTGCAACTGGGGTGAGAACTTTACAGCTCCACTATATACAGCCCGTGGTCTTCCCCATCCATATTTGTGCGGAGGAATAGACACAGTCTCCAAAGAAGTCACCAAGGATTCTAGAAGTCCTGATGATTAAATCGATGGACAGCTAGCCAGTGTCATTCGACAGACTTCACAAAGATACTCAGGGAGATCTAAATTCACGGGCCTACAAAGAGCTAGAGACAGGAAGATTGCCAGTTCCAGGGGAAGAGATTCTTTTAAATTAAGCCCATATGGCAACTATAGAGGAGGGTCAGGGCGAGGCAGGACACCCAGAGGTTCCCGCAACTATAAGCGCTGAAAGACAGGTTCGAGCGACTGGAGTCTTCCACCCCAGCCGTTCCAGTACAACCGTCACAAGTGGGTGGGCGTCTTCAACTACACTGGGAAAACTGGGGAATACTTCAAGACACCTATGTCTCCAACATTCTTCAGCAGCGGATTTAAGTTATCCCACTACAGGCCAAGCCTCCACTAACAGTCAACCCTCACAAGTTCGAGGTAGAGGCACAACAACTACTAAAGTTAAAGAGGCGGTTACATTACTCCTAACCAAGCAGGCCATAGAAGTAATAGAGCAAGGAAACATCGAGACCAGGTTTCTACTCCCCAGTTTTCCTAGTACCCAAGAAGAACTCCAAGGAGAAATACAGACTCATTTACAACATGAGCTTATTCAACAAGACTTACTTAAACAAACCACCCAGGTTCACTATGATACATCTACGCAGCTCTGACAGATGATTAAGCCCCATGGACTACATGGGCAGTATAGATCTACAAGATGCTTATCTGCACATCCCAATACATCCCGAATCCAGGAAATACCTTGGTTTTACGCTAGGCGGGTTACATTACCAGTGGAAAGTACTCCCATTGAATAGCATCAGCCCCATGGTTATTCACGAGGGATAGCGAAACCGATTGTTATCTATCTACATCGTCAAAGGGCTACGCAGTCGCGTTCTTCCTCGACGACGGGATACAAGTAGATCAAGATCCACAGCATCTCAAACTACAGTTAAACTACATCATAAAGCTACTAACACAGCTGGGATGGTTAGTAAACTTACACAAGTCGGACCTAGTACCATCGCCAAGATCTGCAATTCCTAGGAATCCGATTTATCACCAATCTCAACCGTATAGTAGTACCAGAAGACCGTTGGCTCAAGATCCAACAGATCATTCCACCAGCTCTACTGTCACCGCTACCACTTTGACAATGGCAGAGCTTACTAGGTCTTCTAACATCAGCCCAAGACTTGACAGTCATAGGCAGATTACAGTTCGTCCGTTACAGGTCTTCGTCAATACACATCTCGACGACCTACAACCATTCAGTCTACCGATACATCTCAGACCTCATCTATTATGGTGGACAAAGAAATCGAATGTCTGCGAAGGGATTTGTTTAGCAGAGCAGGAATTCAAGACCCATCTATATGTAGGCAGCGTGGCTCCAAGGTTGGGGAGCTCATCTCTCCAACGGGACGGCATCAGGGTTATGGACTCAGCTAGAAAGCAAACTCCACATAAGCGCATTAGAGATGAAAGCTGTAATCAGCCATAAGACATTGGAGCAACATTCTACAGAATGCGCACCTGATGATACATACCGACAACTTCGACAGTGGCGTTTTATGTGAACAGACAAGGCTCAGCGAGATCGCCGAACCTTTTGAATTTAACCTTTCAACTGTTGAATTAATCCAAGATCTAAATCTACATGTCAAAGCATGCCACATTCCCGACCAGGAATATACTAGCAGGCGCTCTCTCTCGGCCCACATCTACCGTCGCCCGACAGAATGGATGCTCAATACAGAGATATTTGCACAGATAATCAAGCAAATAGGAGCCCCGCTAGTAGATCTATTAAGCCACAAGGTTCAACAATCAACTACCGACATTACGTGTCACCAGTGCCAGACCCACAAGCATGGGCAACAGGCGGCTCTAAGCATTTCATGGGAAGGCCTCAATGCGTCGCAGCGTTTCCGCCCCAGCAATAATACCTCTAGTATTACAGAAAATCAACCAAGCGCCAGAGCCTACAACTCACTTTGGTCGCCCTATTGGCCGGCCAGAGCGTGGTTTCCGCCTTAATACAAGATATCGGTCAACCCGGCACTAGAACTACCCAAGCGCCAAACCTGTTAATACATCCTCACACCAAACAGGTGCACAGAAACCCAGAAGTATTCAAACTTCGCATTATGGACTGTATTAAAATGTGTTTAAACAAGAGAGGATATTCTACCACCAGCGGCAAAAGCGGTCAGCTTGCCTTCTGATACTCAGCGTAACTTGTGCGATGACAAGTGGCAAAGTTTGAAAATTATGCAACAAACAAGGGTTTTACAGCGAGAGATGCTACGCATCCTCAAGTGGCAGACTATTTGTGTTACTTACGGCAAAACAAACATTTAAAAGGCTCGACATTGTCAACATATCTTGCAGCTTAGTTCTGTGATTTCTATGAGAGCGGGTGTTAAATTAACAAGAACACCAGAGTTACTGGCCTTACTACGTGCTTTCCGATTGGAGGACCAAAGCGCGAAATTCCACGCCCCAGCTTGGGATCTGAATGTAGTTTTCACGACACCTCACAAGTGAGGATTACGAACCATTGGAATCGACAGCGTTTGAATTTCTCTCACAGAAAACAGTCTTCCTGTTATCGCTAGCCCGCGGCAGCCAGAATATCTGAAATTCATGCTCTAGATTATGAGAGGATACAGTTTGATGAAAATCAAAAGACAGCGCACCTGGGATTAAGATGGGATTTCATCGCTAAAAATCAACTACCAGGTCAACCAGACAGGTTATTTCACATCCCTGCGCTATCCTCAATTCTTGGATCTCAAGATACATTGGACTTATCTCTATGCCCAGTACGAGCTCTCATAATCTATTTACGTGGTTCCAAAACAAAGGCGAAGATCGCTCAGAAGATTGTTCATCCCGTTATAAGCCTACAAATCAGACAGAAGTCTCTCGTACCACCATATCAATATGGATAAGAACTGTCATTTTACGCCTATAAGGCAGCAGGACTGGACCCTCCAACAGCATCAAATCCCCATGAAATCAGGGCATTGGCATCCACCCTCGCCCTTCATGGTAACTGTTCATTGAATACAATTATGGAAGGATGCTTTTGGAAATCTAACATGGTGTTTGCTAATCACTATCTCAGAGATATCACCACCGAGGGCGTCTCTGGCATTCATCATTTCGGTCCTTTGGTCCTCGCTCAGCAATTGACAGTCCCTCGTGAGGCGTTAATATTCACCCCCACGAGATTATTAGATATATGATACATATATTCACTAGCTTATAACTCCATGGAGTTCTAGGGCTATGTACATATTTAGCTTAGGTTATTCAACCTTAAGCTCATACTGAGTTATATTCAGTGTACAGCTACGTTAGAGTAGCAGTTTATATATATATATTGATATATCAGTATATTAGTAAGGTAATACCCCACTTATAGTGTATATATCTATGGATTATTATAAGGAAATATCCTAAGTCTCAATGCCTTATGAAGTTCCCTGAGAAATTATTACAATATCACTTACTTAAATCACTAATTAATCCAAAGTATTCTGTTTACCCACCACCTCTCGGTGGATTCTACAAAACAAAGAGCATGAGTCAGGATAAGGAAAAATATGTAATTTTCTGAGTAAAATTGATATTTTATACTTATCCTGACTCATGAGGTTAGCCCTCCCATCCTCCCCACATAACACTTTGGATTTCCCTGTAAATTCAAGTGTTGGGCTCGCAAAATCAGGAGAGAGTGAAGCATGAGGCCAGAGGGTGGCGACACCTGTTCCCGCGCTTACGGCAGGGGAGGTAACTCGTGGGTGAGTACCAATTAGTGATTTTACATTGAAGGGAGCTTCAATTAAGGAGATACAAGTGTTCCACTATGTTCGCAAGAGGAAGGGGACAAGCAAAAGAGCATGAGTCAGGATAAGTATAAAATATCAATTTTACTCAGAAAATTACATTTTTGTGGTCATACAACTATATGGGCTCATGAGATACACAAGTGCTGTTGGTGTATGTATCACTGAATGAACACAAGGCATCTACTGATTGGGCATTTGGACATATAGCCCCAGTGCTCCATTCAAGAGAGCAATAAGAAACACTAGCTTCAGACAGCTATTATTGGTATCAGTTTGAAGAACAGTGCCAAGTTAATGGGTGTATACCTACGAGACACACTCCCAGTATTATTTCATATAAAAGTGTAATGGCTGCAGCTCTGTTGTGACCAGATAAGGCCAAACTTTATGGATGAACAACTTCTTTATTCAGGTGATGCAACGTTTCGATACAGATTCTTGTAAAAAATGCCACTCAGAGAAATGTTATGACTATTTTGAAGTAACTTTTATTTGATTATTTACCAGTATTCTTTTAAGTAAAGAGGTGGCCATCCACATCTGGTACTGAGGATTAAGTGGTCAGTTTCACTGTCTTTGGGACGAAGCAGTGTGCTACACAGATAATAATAATAATAATAATAATGTGTCCATTATATAGCGCCAAACTCCACACTAGGTATGCTCATAGCTCTAACAATCAAGGCACAGCACATTATTACGCCGGTTAACTCAAGCTGCCTGTTAGGCGCTGGAAGGTTATATTCATATCACTTTTTCCACCGGGTACCCATTTTCCTGCTGGGTGAACAGAGACAATTTTGAACAAACTCACTTGCCTAAGGTGAGACCACATGTGTCACATGTGCTTCGTTGTGGGGCAGGACTCAAGTCCTAGAAACTCTCAGGAGTCAAGCTGCCAAACACGGTCACCCATCCAAGGACTCTCCGAGCTCGACACTGCTTAACTTCACCGATTTGTGACCTGAGCTTAGAGCTTTTGAATGTGTTCTGTGGGTTTTTGTACTGCCTTTGCAAAGTGAATTCTAACATGTGCTGTTAAGACTTGTGTTATGTAGTATTCAGGGTCAGGTTATAGGCAAATTAAATTGTACAGTGAAAACATAGATTGTGTTTGGGATACAGGTTGGCAACCTTATATTTGATATGTCATGTTGTGTGAACAGATCTGTGAATGATTTTGTTTTTACTTTTGTTACACAGTATCTATTCTTAAAATGGTTGATGTTGTAGAGATCATTTGTACTGCTAACTCAGAATTAATTATCTGACAACTAATCAACTGACAATTGTAAACATGGGAAATGATTACCTAGTCTTAATTAATGTCATGGCAGTTTTTGCAACAGCTTGCAACTTCTTTCTGATCTGTTGACAAAGAAACAAGAAGTCAACCAGGCCATTATGAACTATTTCTTTCTACTTCATGTCTAAAACGGGGAGGTGGGGTAGGAGCTCAGAATGGTGAGTAGATGTTGGGGGTAGCCTAGTGGTTAAAGCGTTGGCTCGTAACGCCGAAGACCCGGGTTCGAATCCCCACATGGGTACAATGTGTGAAGCCCATTTCTGGTGTCTCCCGCCGTGATGTTGCTGGAATATTGCTAAAAGCAGCGTAAAACCAAACTCAGTCAGTCATGTCTTAAACAAATGTATGTTCGGAAACCAACAACCAGTGATGACTTATTCTCAGTCCTATTTGTATGTGAGACTGTTAATGAAACTGTATGATTTTCATATGCTCATTTTTTAATATATTTTTTTAGTATTATCATAATGATCCAGTAATGTAATTTACACATAGAAAATGCAGGTTTATCCTTACTTTATTATTGTTAATGTTTTCTGACACCTACACAGTTTCACCTGTAGCAGTAATACTGTATTATACATAGTTGACGTGTTAGACAAGGTTGATAAACATGAGGGTGATAAACATGCAAATTAGAAACTTTATTAAAGATCGCAGCAAATCTTTGCATGAAAAGGCAATTTAAGGCATAATCCATATTTGAGAATTAAAATGTAAATATTTGTACAGAGTTGTGATCCTGAGAAACAGAGAATTTCTGTAAATATGACACAAATATAACTAGATAACTCTTCCTATGACAACCAAGTCCTGCTGGAAAAGCTTGAGTTGGCTTCTGTTCAATGAAATCCTCAGTGGTGTTCGACCATGGAGACACTGTGAGGATCAAGGGTCAGTTTAATGTTAGTACACTGTAGACATGCCATATTTAACATTAGCATTAAAATGTTGACTTTCACCAGCTTCAGACACTGCACACTTATCATTTTTATCAATAGGAGATTTTTTGCATGTAATAACAATTATTATACTGCTGAAAATCATTTTTCAGGTGAAACAATATTTAAAAATTGTCTTAAGTTAGTGACTGGACAGAAGTTATTAGTTATGATGTTCATTATACCATGGCCATACTAAAGAAGTGATCACAGGGCTGATGTATTTCATGGTGTTTCATGTGGCCCAGGAATTAAATGTACACTTATGTCAAAATAGTTGTCAGCAGGGCTCCAGATAATTTTTCAACATCAGGAGTACGTACTCCTTACTTTTTCAATATAGGAGTACTGGAAATCCGTAGGAGTACATTTAGAGTACTGAATGGAAATTAATGGAGTATCAGTTATCTTGTGTTTGGTTTCATATATGCACCACAACATTGCTACTTTTGTGTAAACAGGTCAACAAACAATAAAACTATACTTTTTCAGATAAATACGTCTGTAAATGATACTAAGACCGGACACCTATGCTGTGGTGCGTATCTGCTACGTTTTCTAAATTATTTCCTACCGAATCCTGCATATGTTTTATCCGTACATACGCCGATACGGCCCTTATCTGGAGCCCTGGTTGTCAGTTTTCAGTTTTCCCTAATTATGAACCTGTAAAATGTGGATGTGTACCGGTACTGTTTTGAATGAAGCACAGTTGCAAGGACTTTTTACAATATATTTTTGTTACATAATGTTAAATGCTGTATTTTTTGTTAATACTACTGTGGAACCTTCTTTAGACTTTAGATTGTCTGTGAATGTTTTTATGAATCTAATTCTGCAAGTTATGAATTTCATTGATCTTTATGTAAGGTTTTACAGTCAAATTGATTATATACGTTGATTATGTAACATGAAAGGGTGGCTGAGAGTCCCATTAATCTAGATTTTATTTTCAAATTATACCATAAATTTAGTGTTTCGACTTACCAAAATCCATTTTGTGTGATCAATGATCTTTAATGTCCTTCAATATATACCACTCAAGGTTATTGGGGATAATCAGAAATATGATTATATTAAAAAACAATTGACATGTATTTGAAGACACTATCATATTCAGATTAACATGATTTATTTTGTTCAAGATAAGCTGTCTGTCACTTCACACGGCATAGTTTCCTTGGTCCAGATGGTCCAGTTGATGACTACACTTTGATGGATGTGTACCTCTGAATGAAAGTACATTTTCAGTTAAGCCTAAAGTGTTTTGGTTGAAAGTGACTTGTATTAAGCAATGCATTGATATTACAAGACAGGAAGGGAACACATCATGTGTTACAACCACAGAGTCAAAGTACTGGATGCAGACAGTGATATGTTAGTTTGACATTGGTGCCACAGCTAGGCAGATTGAGTTGTCTCCCTTGGGTAGAAAGTTCTATGACCTCAGCCACTACTTACTGTGGGCACATTACAATACTTTGACCTGTTTGTTTCACACTTTGAAGAATTATGGGTTTCTGAGAGCAACATAAGGCTCCTTATGTGGGCAAAGACAATTCATAATTTTGTTTTTCAGTGAGTTTGTACAATGGAAATATTCTTTACACCGATACACTAGTACTTAAATTGTGGTTTGCATCTAAGTGAATGTATTGATATGGTGGAATGGAATGTTTCAGTTTATATTAACTAAGGATGTGTATTCTTCGTGTTCTTTTGAAGTATAATTTCATAAGAATTGGTAACTTAATTTCATTTGTAAATACGGAATAACATGACTGACAAACTTCATGACAGACTTTCTTTTGTCCTTATATAAATGGTTGGAGAATGAGTGAAAATTAGGATCTTAATTTACCAGTCTATACAGGCAAATATAAGCATATCTACAGTTTTGCTGCAAAGCTGTAGTGCAGGGATTTGAGCTAGGAGTCCAGGACAGACCGTATACTTAGACTATTCCTTGTCCAGCAGGGATTTATTTGGCAGCTATTTTGATATACTGAATACATACATTAGATAAGAACATGCTCCAGAGATTTTTTATTAAAGTTACTGCACTGCACAATAAATCTGCATTCACATATGGGTTAACACATTGGGCTAAGATGGTGCTTGCAGGAACGGGCACCAAACTACTAGTATATTTGTCTTGGGTTGTCATCTTTTGAATGGATTTGATATATTACTTTGAACAGTGAGAAATGCTTTATCCATGTTTATATTAATCAAGAAACATTTGGTCCTGTACAGTCAGGATTGAGGATGCTATATCTAATATATATAGTATCCAGAATGCATGTAGATAGTTCAAATATCGATTCCACTCAGTGATCTTAGCACTATGATGATAATTCCCTTACTTTAACATAGACTTACAACAATCGTAGCTAGAAAATTGTTTTATGAAATGGGCCCTAGTTCAGTCACTTATGATAACATTCACTGGGCACGATTGCATAAAGCAATCTTGTCACAATGGCCCTTGTTAGTCTTAATGCTAAGATTTGTGGATTTGGGTTCTGGACTTATGTATGCAGAGCTTACTGCATACTCTGTAACCAAATGGGCATATTTGTATGACAAAATTATATTTATCATTGTCACCATTGTATCTGAAAATTTACGATATTTCAGTTATCCAAGCATGCCCTCTTCATTTCCCATCTTTAGATTTGGAGGGTGAGCATTTTATTGACTTTCTACCAATTTGATATTTTCTCCATGAAATTGATGGAAGATGAGGTGTGCAGCCTATGATTGTCAGTGTCAGGTTTACAACACACAGTTTCCGCTGGTAAGAACAGAGGAAGTTGTTGCATGAGCCATGCTTAAGTTATTCCAACTTTGTATAGCTGTATGATACGTTACTGTTGTATTATAATGTACAGTCATGTTGTAAAATAAAGCTGCCGTTTTTACACATGTTGGCATTGTTGGTACTTTAAAAAAGGACATTTTCAGTTGTTTTGTTGAAAATGTGCTCAGATGCAAAAGAAATCCTCCCTATTTGGTTGGTTCATATGTAACCATAGACATTGTTGGTGTCAATAATGGTTTCTTGTTCATCTGCCCACATCTCACCTGGAAATATTACTTTGTTTATTGAACATATTCTTTCCATCTCATGGACACCCTCTGTGATCTAGTGCATAGAGAGGCTGTCCGTGAAGCGATGGGTTGGGGGTTCTGACCCGAAAGTCATACCTAAAGATGGTTAAGTTGGTACTTGTTACCTCAGGACTGTCTGGCTCAGGATCTGAGCAGGGTATCCATGTTAAAATTCATCTCTCCCTAAACAGGTTGTCCAGAGAGAATTCAAGCTAGGATATGTCCCCAGAATACCATTCTTGTTAGAGCTGAGTGTAGAGGATGATGGTCATGCGGGGGAGGTATTGTGCCATGATGGGCCTTGTTTCACCAGCTGCCACCAGCAGTCAGGATTGAAAGGTCCTATCATATTCTTATGCATGTACATTGTGTTGATTGTGTAACAGTTACCTATGTTGCTCTGTTGCTATGCGACAGGTACAGCTTTGCCACAGCTGTAAAAGTACTAGATCATTGTGATCATGCCCAAGACATGACATACACTGTGGATATTTTACATTTTATTTGGTGTAAATTGTGTTACAGCTCAGCTACCATGACAGTTACACATTTGAGCAAGAATTCCACAAGGTTATGTCCTTTAAACCTCAAAGGAACACAATTATTTTTCTCCAAATTTTAAATAACTTACATCACATTCAACATGCAAGTGCCAACCATTTCCTGGCACCACCAGTTACCAAATGGTCTGGCACTTACAGGTCAAATGCACGCTCAGAAAGGACATTCATAACAAATATTTATAAAAATATGACATGCCAATTTCAGGTGTCCAAATTATTTCACTGCCAATTTCAATATACCTGCATTTGAGTAGATAGCCATGGTAATACAGCACATGTATTCCTACACTGGGGCGAGCAGCACCTCGGACGGCAAAAATATTCACACATAGAAGTATGGACTGAAGTGCTGCAGACTGTCATGCCTCCTTGCAACGGTGACATAATCATGCAAGTATTATGAAAACAACTAGAAGCCTGGGTAGTCCTAGTCTCCAGAACAATAAACCAACCAATGAAACACACAGCCTACTTGCGTTTAACTAACCTTTGATGTAGAGTCTGGCATGGATTGACTCCCCTAAAAACATTATTCTTGTTTCTCGTGACTTTTGCAAAACGGACCAAGTTGGGATGGATGAGTTTATGTTTCATGTTTGAATTCTTATAAGGCTACACATCTATGAAACCTCTCTTGACCACGTCCCCTGCTGCTACAAAAATATTTTGCTTTGTTTCTTGTTTCCTGCTACTTATAAGGCTACACATCTATGAAACCTCTCTTGACCACGTCCCCTGCTGCTACAAAAATATTTTGCTTTGTTTCTTGTTTCTCGTGACTTTTTCAAAACGGACCAAGTTGGGATGGATGAGTTTATGTTTCATGTTTGTATTCTTATAAGGCTACACATCTATGAAACCTCTCTTGAACACATCCCCTCTTGCAACAAAAATAATTTGCTTTGTTTATTAATGCCATGTGAATGCTTGTGAATTATTGAATCTGGACCTGACAATCCAGTGATAGGTATCAATAGCAATGATCCATGCTGTTGGGGTATGACACCATGTAATCCAAGTTACTGCTCCTGACCACCCAATTCGTTTGGTTGCCTCGAGCAGCATATACTGGACCCTTCTACCCTGTAATCCCAGCAGGAAGCTACACTGGCATAAAGTCCAAGCTTCCCTCACAACCTGGTCCATTTTATTCATGTTGATTTGGAATCTGGGGTAAAACAAAGTTTAAATTAAAAAAATCATTTCTTATCTTTTCTTAAATAAAAAATATCAGAAGCAAGGCCAATTTAAAAGTCAGGAGAAACAAGAAATGTATTTGAACAAACCTGAAACAGGCACAACATACATCTCGGAGGTTGATTGTATACTACTCAAAATAAGTTAAGGACGGTCCTTGATGATATTTATCCAGTCATGGGCATGTGTTGTTATATTCTGAGTGGTATTACTCCAGTGATTGATGTCAGTACCATCAATATGTGTCCAACATACACCTTTCATTAAAAATGTGACATTAACAGCTGACAAATGTTACCATGCTTGTTGTACCATATAACTTTCCTTCTTCAGTCTACAGCACTAGAGCACATCAATTGTTTGGGGGTTTCCTGTGATTAACATCAACCAGCATGGAATATGCTGGACGTGGGAGTGAAATGGCCTGATGCCTTGTCTAGCACCCCTTCAGCCTTATACACAAAAAACATCAGGGGTGGCTCTAGTTGTTTTATTTGACCAGTAAGTGTGTGTCTCATATTTAGATATTTGTACCTAAAGAGGGTGTCTGCTTGGCAATCAGACAAAGATGTACATTGTATTTCCATACCTGCCAAGGTATTATGGTTATGTTTTGCAAATGGGTTCCACAAGATGACAACAGTGTTTCATGCCAGCAAGTCTTTCAAGACCCACCAAGAAACACAGGAACCCCCACTTATCCATGGTATTCCTCAGTTCCAGAGATTTGTATCGTACAAACATGGGATACAAACCAATGCCCAATATTCTCTACATTTCCAAGCATTTAAACATCTAACACACTTCAAGGACATGAACTGTCTGAAAAAATTCTAAAAATATCTGTCATTTACAAATTTGAATTTCAAAGACATCAGAATAGTTTTAAATTCATATTACATTGTGAAAACAATGTGAAAACTTGCTTAAAAAATACACCAAGGTGCGTATTTCTCATATACATAAATATAACCCGGCCTTGGATGACTTAGTCTTCAGCTTTCACATGCAGCAGGACACTAATGTCAAACCATAGCCTTAACAAAAAAGTGGAGAAAAATTCCCACATATAATACAATCAATAAAGACATTCATGATATACTGTAATCGTATATATTTTCACGGGGTGCAATTTTCGAGGAAAGTTCACCAAAGACCTGTTAGCGCAGTAGTTTTTTCGCGCATTTCAAACACCTGAGTGATGGTATCCATCACAAAGTTTTCACAACCAATATCCGCAATGATCAAAGCTAGCCGCCATAATTGAATCGTGTTTACTAAAACAATCAGAGAGAGAGGGGATTATACTTGTGTCAACATGACAACACCGGTCCCATATGTGAGATTAACTGATAACAAATTAAGGAAGAGTGTATACCAGTACTTACAATAATTAAACATAGAAATCATAAAGTAGTGTTTGTTGTTTATGAACACGTGTGGTTCACATGGTCAAATCACTGATTGGCTGCATTAAACAAATTGCATGTTGTTCCTACTTGTGTATTTGTCTGAATTTTGTCATGACTTGACCATGAATATTTCGCTTGGTATGAATAATGACGCACAATCATTTTGTGCTAAAAGCGCGAAAATCAATCCCACGCGAAAATAACTACGATTACAGTACTCTTAGTATGTGATAGAAAACAAATTGAAATACATATTGTTTTAGTTGTTTTACATGCAACTTCACATAGTAGCTAGATATCCAAACAAAACATGGTAACAATTATTTAATAATCAGTTCTCATGGCTTTGCATCTTATACAAAATTATTTAGGAGCATGCATATAAAATGGATAAAAGGTCAACTTTCATTGGCTGCTTCAGGCTCAATGCTCATTGGTCAAAACTGAAATGCTTCATCAGCATTGCCTTAAGTGAACATGTAAACTCTTATCTGCCAACTAAAAATATATGATTCTAATCATATACACTATTTACTTCCTCATATCAGATTCTGATAACAAATCTTAAGAACTGATCGTAAAATTCTTATATTTTTGTCGTATCAACTAATGACCCATTTTAATAACTAATACAGTCAAAACATTATGTTATCTGTCAATTTTGAGGATTAATTTGAAACACTAAACATAAATTTAGTTAGAGCAGAAAATGTTGCACAGATAATTAAAAAAGTAAAATGTGACTCTCTGCATGAGAATTACTCATGTCTGTCAAAAAGGTGAAGACAACAACGTTACACTCACAAAATAAAGATTAACATAAAACCAGCTATTTACAGCTTAGGTGAGTGACCACCGGGACGTCAACACTAGAGTATCCGCAAGCCCAGCATACTGACCAATGAGCAGAGAGCCCACCCCTACACAGCCTGTGTACAGAGGAGATGGACATATATCACATAGCCAATCTGTCAGCCTGACCAATGTCTAGCAGGGGGAGGTCATTCAGTTACACCAGCACAAACTGTCTTCATCAAAGACACCACACTTGCAGGATTTCATGGTGATCATGAATGAATCTTAAAATAAGTATATATTCAGGAGAATGCTGTATACATGTATATACAGCACAGCTACAGCTTTAGTGTCATACAGATTTGTGACATCATTCCATTGTGATGTCATTTTAAGATATGACATCACAATGGTCTGATAAGCCTATCCTGGGATATAATCACTTGTTTTCAAGAGGCCATATCCCCTGTGAAAGCCAGTTTGGGATGCTAAAGTTTGATATATTTCATGGTGAGACACTCAGTGAGTGACACAGAAACATGTTTGCCACCCTTTACCAAACATGTGTCTCATTCTCACATCATTTTAACCAAGAAAATTCTCATAGATCAACATGAAGTTAGCCTTATGGGCAAAGCCTTAGTTCACTACACCCAAGACTAGGGTTTGATCCCCACCAATGGAAAGCTCATACTTTGTGTCTTGCCATGACTCAAATGCTGTTAAGCAACAGCGAAATAACCTCACTAACCCATTGCTATGTCATGATGACCATGAAATCCCCCACCTGTGTGACAGTGATCACCCCTCGTTTCCTTCCTCCTCGTCTCCCTCCTCCTCGTCACCGTCCTCCCTGCTGACAAGCCGTGGACACTACATGTGGACCTTAACATGATCTGATACTACTACAACAACAACATGGGTATTGGAGAAACAAACAGGTCTACTCAGCTCAATCATCATCGGGATACATTTCAGCATATGTCTATTGCACGGGTCGTTAATTCATCTGCCACTGCGGCATCTTAGGAACATGTCTAGATTTGTAACTTATCGACTGATACCAGTGAAGAATACCAGAATGGCTGTTCCTGCAGAATGTCTACAGTACAGTTGTGTCATGGTGTCTGTCTATGGTTCAGCATTTCTTACTGTATCATGTATAAACAATTTCAGAAAGATAGAGGAATTTCAGATTTGGGGGCGGTTTGAATTAATATGATCTGTAACTGTTCCAATGCATTACTTCATAAATTCTCAGCATGTCAAACTGAATATTTTTCCAAAGTATTCCAAGCCTTTCACACCAAAACCAATAGGTGTGAATACAGGTAGGTGTGGAGATTTCATGCATTTATGTTTGAAGATGAACCAAGATACTGACTTGTCATACTCCAAACATATATAACAAGTTCTAAACAACAGAGGCTTTGTTCATTTTGTTTAAATAAATTTTACTCCAGTTTTCAGAGAATGGCAATGGAAATGTCTGTGCTTCCTTCTTTCTGGGTGTTAATTGTATCAAACTGACTGTCCTCAAATCAGCTGGGATTTGTTTGATCATGCTACAATATAAGACTGAACCAGTTGGTGCTGTGTGCACCCTTGTACAAGGTATTAACAAAAACAATATCTTCTTCACAAATTCTAATTCTTCTGACATTTGCAAGATATGATTTTTAAGGAACAAAACAGAAAATACAGAAACAATATGGGGTAAATGAAATATTATGCTCAGATTTGACCCGACTCAGGATTTATTTGTATTACTGGTTACAATACATGTCACAGCAGCAGCTGATGGACTTACTCCTTATGGAAATTCATTTCACGTATTCAGATCCACTTAGATACCTTCACAATACTGATTGAAACACACATGATAAAAATCAAATACCATGAATATTTTGAAATAAATATAAATGACTGATAATCTGAAACAAAAATGTCATGGGTTTAGAATTTCTTTGATATGCATAACCTGTAGATCTGTAGACAGACGTTCCCTGTACAATGACGCTACATATCTTCAAACTGTGTTTGCATAGTACATTCTTCAGCAGTACAGACTTGTGGAAACATACAGTACAGGTCAAAACTCCATTACCCTACACTCAACATTGGATGATTGAAGAAAATACTTGCAAACATAAAGAAATAAGAAAACACAGATAAATTCTGAAAATAGTAGTACAAGAAACAGTAAAATCTCAAAATGATGAACAAATCTAGGTCCGATGTTTTCGGAAAGCTTTGTGACAAATGCATCAAAAATGTGTAAAAATGTCTTACTTTACTGATCCTTTGCATTTAATTATAAACCCCATCTTACAAAAATCCCACTTATTCTTATTACAAGGATTATATCTCATGGATATGTAGAAAAATCCATACATTACATGATAAAACTTTCATTTTGTATTGAAATCATTGTCAAATAATACCAACATTTCCAACTTATCAAGTTTATTCTGTACTGTAATCATGAACATAACTCAAAGCATAATTAATTATGCACTTCAATGATGAATATTAAAAAATATTTAACATAATATGAGAAAGTAGATTTGTTCAAATTTGGCTTCTAAAAACTAAACATGACTAAATACTGTTTCAAGAATAAATATTTGGTTCATCCTGCAGCTTTTCTAGAAAAAAGCATAAATGCTTCGTTAACATAGCTGATGAAAAAAATATAAACATCACAAAAAATTGGACGGATAGGTGTATCACTTCAGGTGAAAAACACATACATATATATGGAATACATCTATCAAATTTGTTTACAAAATGGACAGATTAAGATAATGAAAGCCCTATTTAGAATTCTGATTTAGCAAAGAGCAGCAAGTCTCTAACAAATTCTATACATGACACGAGGTAACAACAACACAGGTCTCCTCCCATACAATGTCAGAAAACCATCTAGAGAAAACAATTTCTTCATGAGAATTATTCAAATGCATGCATGGCTTCATCTGACTAAAATGATCTCGTATGATGTGAAAAAATTGTTCAAGGAAAAATTTTCAATGACAAAATCTTTCGTTAAAAAATACAATTATATATTCCTGGTTCTCGGGTTTCTTGTACCACTCCATACTTACACTTTACATTTCTCCCGTAAAATATACAAGTGACTAATTCACCTTCCACACGTTTATTTCTCATTCCCAAGAACTAATTTTAAATCATTATTTTATAGCCTGATTAAATTTTGATTTACCTACATGCCATTGCAAATCTATCTATTCTGAAGATTTTTAACAGGTAACATTCTTAAACATATTGCAATAAAAACAAACATCAACAAATTTAAACAATGAGTTTTCTGTGACTACTCGAACCAATGTGGCAACATTTCATAAATACCTCTCTAAGTCTCTCTAACAAAATCATCATATAAACAGGGCTAACAATTTGTTTACTGTAAAGGTTCTAAATATTTGTACATATCACCACAGGTACCATGATTACAATGCTGTTACCATGGCAACTGAACAGACTAGATGCTTCACGTAAGGTCCATGCAAGTGTAGCTCCAAGATTTTTGTCGAAATTCGACCAAATTCACCACAGTTTCTGTGAAAGTCGATTATGCATCAGCAGAACAATTGACAAGCAACAAGGCAAATACAAATGAGACAACTGTGTATTATGAAAATATATAACTGTAATAGCAAATATCCTTTCTATCACATTCTTAAAGCAAATTTAAAGTTCAATTTCACAAATCCTGTTTACAGTTCAATTTCACAAATCCTGTTTTGAAATGACATTTTTGCCAAAGTCACATTCATACAAGATATATATTTGTAATGAAACATTTGCTTAGATTAAAGCTGTAGTTCTTTTAGTTGCATGTTGTCTTCCCAATATCATTTTCCTTGTTGCTTGTCTGAGATGTGTACAGGTATCACCGAGCTACCAGCGCCCGCTAAGACTAGCAATGTCTGGACGCCGGGGACCCATCAGCGATGCTCCGTTTTCCTGAAACGGGTTGTTGGTGGTGGTGGGATTGTTGCTGGTGCTGGAGGCAGAAGTGGCGCCACCTGGATTAATATTCCGCAATGTTCGACGTTTTGTCAGATCTGAAAATACAAGTGCAAACTGCCAACCTCTTTTAGCAATATTCCAGCAATATCACAGTGGGGGACACAAGAAATGGGCTTCACACAATATGCCCATGACGGGAATCAAACCCGTTCCTTTGGCACGATGAGAGAACGCTTTAACCATGAGGTTACCCACCGCTGAGTGTAAGACTTGTACCCTTGAAGAAATCAGTTATGAATTGAATGTCACCATGCCTCAATTCAGGGATAACTCCCCGTTAATTTGTTACAGGGAAGCACATCAATATTCTTTCTTGAGTTCACATTTTGTCCATTTCAAAAGATATTTTGTTCATCATTGACATTAAATCTAAAAAAATTGAGCATGAAGGATAGAAGTCCACAAGAATTGTTCATGGGGAATGAGTGAATGCATATGTCTGCTGGTCTCAAATATCCCAGCTAAAACCTACAGAAAATCAAGTTTGGTAAAGACTGGACTGACTGCAAGAACAAGCAATGATCCCGCCTGGGGAGGAGCAATGACACACAGTCATCCCAGTCATACCGAGGCAAGGGAGGTAAATCATAGAAGTTCACTTATCACCATTGCACAACCATAGTTGGAATTCGATGGCTCAATCATAGCACCAGTAGTGGCTATATTTATCCTTACGAGGTACCCATTCACAGCTGGGTGGACATGCATAGTCACAGTACTTTGTCCAAGTTTACTGCACGCTGCTGTACCCGTTATGGCCACCATCTGGTCATCTACCAACGGATTCAATCCATCTGCAACTGGCCAATCAGATTCCTTCTCACATATCTCTTGGTATAATTGTCATTCTGGTAGCCCAGTCAACAGGATCTAATCAAGACAAGTTTCCTGCCTCTGTTGACACCAAGCTGAAGGTATACATGATTTCCAAATCCTGTTGTTTACCAAATTCTGTTAAGCGGTTTTGATAAAATTATGCATTGACTTGTTAGTCCAGACAAAAAGTTATAACTCTGGGCCTAGATTTTCGAAGCTCTCTTAGCCCTAAGATAGTCGTAAGTTAATGTTAATGGGGGCGTGGGTAGCCTAGTGGTTAAAGCGTTAAGTAAGTTAATCCCCACATGGGTAATGTAAATGGTGTCCCCCATTGATATTGGCACTTAAAACCAAACTATCTTAAGAAAATGGCACTTACGACTATCTTAGAGAAAAGAGAGCTTCGAAAATCTAGGCCCTGGGTCCCAATCCGCAAAACATTCGTAGTGCTAAGATATTGGAAAGCCTATAGAGTTACAACAGGTCAAAACTCTATGAATGCTTTGTGGATCTGGACCCTGAACTATTGTAGTCAGTTAACTTCTCTGCCTCAGGAAGATGATAGCCTGACCACCCAATCCCAAGTTTAATTGTCTCTATAAACACTAGGTACTAGGGGCCTATTCCAGAATCCCCGAGGTGTTAAATGTGCTTATATCACAGCACTTGGATTGAGTATGTGACAAAGATTGGTACCAGCAATAGCTATGAGCATCTTCCGTCTGGCTCCAAAAGTGGAGATTCCCAGCTCTCGAAGGTCATGGTCAGTCAAGGTCAGGAACGTTGACAGGTCAATCTAGAAAACAAACAACAAGGTCAAATGAGAAGCTGATGTGTACAGCCAAAAGTAAGTGTGTTCATGAATATAGTCAGATGAGAATCTCACAGTCTCCTTCAGAATTCAGTAGTTTGGATTTTATGACTCATCGTTGAATAAGTTCGACCAAACCTGCATTTCCCACTGTCTTCTTCCAAAACATATTATGAGGAAATAGGAAGATATAATTTACTTAAATATGCATAATTATTGAAAGAAAGGTCACACAAAGTTAGATGTAGAGATGGTAAAATGATAAGCAATATACCAAGTCATGGAACTTGATCATTTTGTGAATTGCATTGCAATCGCAACCATAAACATGTAGTTGTGTGTTTGTGGTTTAACACATCACCCAGCAATGTTCCAGCAATCCAGTGATTAATATTGCTAACAGCAACCCATTATGGTAAAATTACATGCAATGAACCAAGTCAGAGAACCTGACTATTTGGTCCTCACTTACAACCAGCCGAGGTTGCTTATAGGGATTCAGCCAAATGAACATAAGGTGCCTTGATACAGGTATTGTGATACAGCCAGATACAGGTATTGTGATACAGCCAGATACAGGTATTGTGATACAGCCAGATACAGGTATTGTGATACAGCCAGATACAGGTATTGTGATACAGCCAGATACAGGTATTGTCATACAGCCAGATACAGGTATTGTCATACAGCCAGATACAGGTATTGTCATACAGCCAGATACAGGTGTTGTCATACAGCCAGATACAAGTATTGTGATACAGCCAGATACAGGTATTGTCATACAGCCAGATACAGGTATTGTCATACAGCCAGATACAGGTATTGTCATACAGCTAGATACAGGTATTGTCATACAGCCAGATACAGGTATTTTCATACAGCCAGATACAGGTATTGTGATACAGCTAGATACAGGTATTGTCATACAGCCAGATACAGGTATTTTCATACAGCCAGATACAGGTATTGTGATACAGCTAGATACAGGTATTGTCATACAGCCAGATACAGGTATTGTCATACAGCCAGATACAGGTATTGTCATACAGCCAGATAATAATAATAATAATAATAATAATAATAATCTACTTCTATAGCGCCGAGTTCCAGCTAGGCTGCTCACAGGCTCTTGTGCAGTTCAGTCTATTTCATTTCAAATAGATGTGTCTTTAAATGTTTTCGAAAAGTTTGTAGATTTGGGGCGGATTTTAGCGACATAGGGAGGTTGTTCCATAGCATGGGAGCTGCACATTCAAAGCAGCGGTCCCCGTATTTGGTCCTGGATGGTCTGGTGATAAGCAGATCTTTATCTTGTGATCTAAGGGTTCTTGTTGGTCTATGGTTGTTTAGAAGAGATGACAAGTTAGATGGAGCAGTGTTGGTCTTCAGGCACTTGTAGATAATGGTAAGCACCTTGAATTTTATGCGCCTGGCAACGGTAGCCAATGCAGTTCTCTTTAACCTGGGGGTGATGTGGTCTCTTCGAGGACAACGAAGTTATTATCCTGGCAGCTGTGTTTTGTATAACCTGAGTCGCTGAACCAGCCGGCTGCTATCCCAAACAAAGTGAATTGGCATAGTCAAGGCGCAGATATGACTGTTGCTTGAGTGAGAGTTTTGGCGGTTTCATCTGAAAGATATCGCCTTAGTTTACCAATCTGATGAAGATGATAGTGAGAAGACTGGCACATTTGGGTGACCTGCTTGTTCATGGTCATGTGGGAGTCAAAAACAACTCCTAGATTCTTCACTTGGGAAGAGGCAGGCACATTCACAGGTCCAATATTGACTGAGAATTCTGTCATACGCTCCTGTAAGCTTTGGCCCAGCAATGAATACTTCCGCTTTGTTGTCATTTAGTTTGAGAAAGTTAATTCTCATCCAAGTTCTGATGTCACTGATGCAGCTTTCCAGCTTCGCTATCTTGTCCTGAAGTGATACAATCCTGGAGGCTTATACAGCTCTGGGTGTCATCTGCAAAGCACTGGAAGTCAATGCAGTGGTTCCGAAAACATCACCTAGTGGCAACATATAGATGGTAAACAAGAGTGGTCCAAGGACTGAACCCTGTGGAACGCCATATGATAACCACCTTTCTTCTGACACGGCCTCACCCACTTTCACTGACTGAGTTCTGTTTTTTAGATATGACTCAAGCCACATCAATGCTGGTCCGGTGATACCAACAGTCTTCTCAAGTCGAGACAGAAGGATACTGTGGTCTATTGTATCGAAGGCTGCTGACAGGTCTAGTAGAACAAGAAGTACTACTCTCTGATTGTCGAGATGATAAAGGATGTCATTTTGCACACGAAGGAGTGCTGTTTCTGTACTGTGGTGTTCTCTATAGGCAGACTGGAACTCTTCCATCTTCCATCAGATACAGGTATTGTGGCCAGATACAGGTATTGTCATACAGCCAGATACAGGTATTGTCATACAGCCAAATACAGGTATTGTCATACAGCCAGATACAGGTATTGTGGCCGGATACAGGTATTGTCATACAGCCAGATACAGGTATCGTCATACAGCCAGATACAGGTATCGTCATACAGCCAGATACAGGTGTTGGGATACAGCCAGATACAGGTATTGTCATACAGCCAGATACAGGTATTGTCATACAGCCAGATACAGGTATTGTCATACAGCCAGATACAGGTGTTGTGATACAGCCAGATACAGGTATTGTCATACAGCCAGATACAGGTGTTGTGATACAGCCAGATACAGGTATTGTCATACAGACAGATACAGGTGTTGTCATACAGCCAGATACAGGTGTTGTGATACAGCCAGATACAGGTATTGTGATACATCCAGATACAGGTGTTGTGATACAGCTAGATACAGGTATTGTCATACAGCCAGATACAGGTATTGTCATACAGCCAGATACAGGTATTGTGATACAGCCAGATACAGGTATTGTGTCCTGGTCTACATGTATTGTGGCCTGGTCCATGTTAAGAATTCCTATGTGTACAAATCACTGGCTCACATAGTCCTATAAGGATTCCCAAAAATAACTTCTGAATACGGGGTTTCAGGATTTAAACAGCTTCACTGCATTAGGTGAGTGAGTTTGGTTTAATGCCACTTTGAAATGTATTTCCGTAATGTGGCTTGTCACTGAGATGTTGGAGGAAAGTATGTATGTAGGTGGCAAACCAGGAAGCAAGAAGGTTCATCTGGCCTTATGATCTAAAGATTCATTACTTCCCACAGTGACATTTGATTTTGGTGTCTTCAAATGTTTCCCTCAATCAACTCAACTGTGTAATTGAACAATAACTATTTCCTTTGAGGATATATAGATACAAAGAAGGCAAACACTGGTTACTAACCTCCTGCTGCTGAAAGAGATCGGTGTACTTGCCGAGCCCCATCTTACTGAAGAGCTCAGCCAGGTCAGTCTTGGGAGACCACAGGTTTGAGGGTGGCAGAGCAGACGCACTGTCTACGTGGTTACTGCTGCTCAAACCAAACTCATCTGCAACATGGCAGGAGACACATAAAACAGAAGGCTCAAAATATAATCTATATACATACCTACATCAACCTTGACCAAATCACAAATAATGAATTGTTAATTCAAATTCTTCATATCAAAATAAACAGGTTTATCTGTATATCATGTGAGCTTTTTAGTTGGACTGAGCTTTTTATTTATCTGTGTATGTGGTGAGGTCTTTAGCTGGACAGCGTTGCTGCTCACATTTCTTCCGAGGACTTGGGTATTCTCCAGGTGCCTTGTTGATGGGTGCATTGGTGCTACACGGGTTCTTCCATGGGTCTCGGTCAATACCTGCTTCCAACTCCTACTCTGGGCTCTGCAATGATGGTTACAACATGACTCTGGGCTCTGCAATGATGGTTACAACATGTTTACACTTAACACATCCATTACAACATGTTTACACTTAACACATCCATTACAACTATGTTTACACTTAACACATCCATTACAACATGTTTACACTTAACACATCCATTACAACATGTTTACACTTAACACATCCATTACAACATGTTTACACTTAACACATCCATTACAACATGTTTACACTTAACACATCCATTACAACATGTTTACACTTAACACATCCATTACAACATGTTTACACTTAACACATCCATTACAACATGTTTACACTTAACACATCCATTACAACATGTTTACACTTAACACATCCATTACAACATGTTTACACTTAACACATCCATTACAACATGTTTACACTTAACACATCCATTACAACATGTTTACACTTAACACATCCATTACAACTATGATACAGTTGGCAATACCATTATGATATATGCTACTCACAAGAAGAGCTGGCATGACATGACAGACATGATCCTTAACTTCTTTGAGTAGTGTACCTATAGTGAGTGAGTATGGTTTTACACTGCTTTTAGCAATATTCCAGCAATATCACGGCAGGGAATACCAGAAATGGGCTTCACACATTGTACTCATGTGGGGATTCGAACCCGGCCTTCAGTGTGACAAGCAAACGCTTTATCCACTAGGCTACCCCATTGTCCCAGTGTACCTATCAAGACAAATATGAAACTGACTCCCTCTGCAGTCACTGCAAGACAAGCTATGCTGTTGTATCTAACTCCCTCTGCAGTCACTGCAAGACAAGCTATGCTGTTGTATCTAACTCCCTCTGCAGTCACTGCAAGACAAGCTATGCTGTTGTATCTAACTCCCTCTGCAGTCACTGCAAGACAAGCTATGCTGTTGTATCTAACTCCCTCTGCAGTCACTGCAAGACAAGCTATGCTGTTGTATCTAACTCCCTCTGCAGTCACTGCAACCCTCTGCAATCACTGCAAGACAAGCTATGCTGTTGTATCTAACTCCCTCTGCAGTCACTGCAAGACAAGCTATGCTGTTGTATCTAACTCCCTCTGCAGTCACTGCAAGACAAGCTATGCTGTTGTATCTAACTCCCTCTGCAGTCACTGCAAGACAAGCTATGCTGTTGTATCTAACTCCCTCTGCAGTCACTGCAAGACAAGCTATGCTGTTGTATCTAACTCCCTCTGCAGTCACTGCAAGACAAGCTATGCTGTTGTATCTAACTCCCTCTGCAGTCACTGCAAGACAAGCTATGCTGTTGTATCTAACTCCCTCTGCAGTCACTGCAAGACAAGCTATGCTGTTGTATCTGACTCCCTCTGCAGTCACTGCAAGACAAGCTATGCTGTTGTATCTAACTCCCTCACCTCATATGTGGTAGACATGGCAGGCCCCAGGTATCTGTGCCCCATGCCCAGCTGGTTGATCCTCTCCCTGATGGCCGACTCTGGCATGGACTTGGAGAACCCCATCCCTGCCCAAAAGTCGGTCGGGATCCGGGACTCCCCCTCAGGCTTCTTCTGCATGGCTGCAAGTAGAAGTGTGTGAGTGAGTGAGTGTTGTTTCATGTCACAGGCTGTAACACACAGCTTCACCACAGTAGCCAAGAAATACTATAGTCTAAAGGAGGCAAAGCTGAGACTAAAAGAGCCTGAACAACAGCCTCAGTGTAGGACGTCCTGCAATCGGCCACATCTCACAACCTGACCTACAATCCTCTTCAGTTCTTACAAAAAGCATGCAGCATAAACAAAAGTTCAGAAACCATCATGTTGTATGTTTTGTGTGTTCTTTGTTTAATTCAACATTCAGTAACATGACAGCTATACAATGGCTGTATATAAATCTTGACCTGTTAAAGCAGGGATTGATACTGTGAGCAATGACCACACCCTCAAAACACAATGACATGCCATCAACCAATGCACTGAACCTGAATCACTAAGTCCCCTCTTACAATAAGCATAGGATGTGAGGGAAAAACACTCTCCACAGAGGGGAACATATAAAAACATTACATTAATGACACTATGTTGCACTGAGGCTGTCTGAAGCCCCATCTTGACCTCCACTGATAGTGTCTACCGACACTGTTACACAATTAACCAAGCCTGTACTTGCTGTTGAAACACTTCCAGCACTCTCATTGGTGTAATTGTACTTCCTGTTTACTAAGACAGTTCTAAGATCATCTTTATTGATGCTATCACATTTGCAAATGCTGACACTGACAAATTATCAAAAACCTCAGTTAGATAAGGCAAGTACAAGCTGTACAAGATGTGTTGATCCGAAGCACAGATGACTTTCAACACATGACTCATTTACCTCAAGTGATGTTTTTTTTCTCTTCTATGTTGCATTAACTCCAACTTGCAATTTTGCTTCAAACACTCACTTAAATTTTGAAATCCAACAACCTCTAATTTGTTTTAAGTGATCCATATGTTTGCACATAGAAATATTGGATTATTGCCTAAATGCTCTAAAAGGAGGTCAAGGCTCCACCTAACTGGTAGTCCCATTTGAAAAAATATTTTATTTTCTTTATCTGAATTTCAGGATATTAAACACCCTAATCATAGTCATAAAGAAAACCTGATTATAACCTGACAACTCACGACTGCAATGTGCTGTAATTAACTGGAAATTATGGACATGATGTAACAGATGTATATGTCCTTAAAGGAGATCAAGAATGATGCTACTCAGCAGTCACAGTTTGATTGAATTAAACTGGACCGAAGTTTGTCCTGATCTGCTCCAATAATCCAGCCTGTAGACACTATCAGTGGAAGTGAAGCCAGGGCTTCCCACAATCTCAGTGGAACGCAGTGTCATGACAACTTTTGGGTTAAATAATAATTATATGGAGCAACACCATTTGAATACAATTTCATTATCTTCACAGTACTAGTCAGACAGGCAGGGTCTCTAGATTATTGGGGACTGGATTTCACTGTAATTCAAAATATTCATTGTTAGCTTCCTAACTCAAATGTTATAATGTATAGATCTATCTAACAGTTTACATTTTCAGCTTACCGATACTAGTCTCAGTTTTGTTACAATCTTCCAGCTTGGAAACCAAAGGCAGACAGATAGGAATTGTCTACTGCACAGTTCAAATTTGGTCATGCCATTCCAAAACAGAACTGTTTTTCTATTGCTTATTTCTTTTCTTTTTTATCGGGCCGAGCCATAGATGCATCCAGGGTACTAGTGGAGATTTAACAGAACGTATACCCTGGAGATTATCGAGGATGTTATTTTTTTGACAATAGAATTTTCAGTTCATATGACTGGAGTGCCTTCAAGATGTGTTAGGCAGTTCAAGGCTAAATAATTACCCTTTTGACTCTTGTATTTAGCCCCTGTGGTTTATTATCATATAGATAGGTATATTACATGTAAGAATTAAGGAAGAAATCATATTTTCATTGTTCAGTTGCAAATTCCCAAATAACCCACTACTGAGTATGTCGAAAACTAGGTCACTAGAGATGGGCACTGCAGCCACTATAACTTACTGCTTCCTGTTTAATGATTAACCGATAATTACAAGCAAGAATGACAAGCGAGTTAAAACACCTTCAGAAGAAACCTAATCTAGTAAAGTAGCTAACATCAGATTATTAGGTCATGAAGTGCTTGGAACAATTTGTCCTTCTGATCTACTCACAGAGAAGATGGCCAGGCCATGTGTACACCTACCTTTCATGGCAAGCAGCTTCTTTTGCTCATAGTCAAACCCATACTGAAGTGGATTGCTGAAGAGAGAGGACGTGGAATTCTTGCGTTCGCTCCCTGGAGCCCTTTTGTCGGAGCTGTCGGACTCCCCTCCAGAGGACTCGGATGTATTGTCTAGATTACCATTCCTGCAGCAGAGAGTACTTGTCTGACAACTTCTAATCCATATTACATTCTGAAGACATCTCAAACTTACCACTGGTAAAACTTCCAGTCTCAGTTATGTTGTATTACACATATGACAGCAATGTTTCAACTACAAAATCCTACAGCCAGAAATGACATTCGTAACTATATTCCAGCAATATCTGGGAACAGACACACAATGTACCAATGCCGGAAACAGAGCTGGCTTGACAAGCAAATGCTAAAGACTTTATTACCCTACTGTCGCCACTGAGTAATAATGTCTGGACAAGATAAACTAGTGGTTGACAATCCCCTGCAATGACCCATATCATCAAGGTATAAGGACACACATCAGCAAGGTCACACATTGGCACTCATAGCTCCTGATGGACACTGGGGACCTTCTCTGCACTGAATACCATAGGGATCAGTCAATGCCTTGAGTGAGTGGACCAGGGTCTCCTTTCATGAAGCAAAGCAACCTTTACAAAGGTTAACCTTAACTCCCATTCTTAAACATTGCACTAAGGTTACTTTAGTGACTTACGATCATCTTAGTGCTTTGAGAATGGTGTGAGCGAGTGAGTGAGTATGGTTTTATGCCACTTTGAGCAATATTCCAGCAATATCATGGCGGGGACACCAGTAACGGGCTTCACACATTGTGCCCACTGTGGGGAATCGAACCCGGGTCTTCGGCGTGACGAGTCAACGCTTTAACCATTAGGCTACCCCATCGCCCCCTTTGTGAAAGGAGGCTCTGGTCCTTCGGAGTGACAAGCAAATGATTCAACCACAAGGCCATCTCAACAAACTCACTGCCTTGAAACAAACAAGACTTCAACAGTTTTAGAAGTATATACTTTTATCTAATTAGGGTTATCATCTATTATAATTATATTTCAATGCTAATTTCTTTTCAAAATTAGGTTTCATCAGTAAGTTCACAAATGACAAATCTCTCCTCAACTTACTGTAGATGTCTGTTGGCCTCCATATAGAGGGCCTGTGCTGAACACAGAGGGGTGGTCTTGCTGAGACCCAGGAGATCCAGGGTGTGACCGTTACTACTGAGAGGGTCACGGGTCATCATGTCCCCAATAGCACCCGCTGTCTGTAGGCTGGAGAAGTCCACTGAAACAAGGCATGACCATTGTGCAATATTGTGTATCATTGTAGTGTGCAACATTGTGTATCAATGTAGTGTGCAACAGGTGTATCATTACAATGTGCCAGTGTGTAACACTGCAGTGTGCAACATTGTGTATCAATGTAGGTGTATCATTACACTGTGCCAATGTGTATCACTGCAGTGTGAGACATTGTGTATCACTGCAGTGTGGGACATTGTGTATCAATGTAGTGTGCAACAGGTGTATCATTACACTGTGCCACAGTGTGTATCACTGCTGTGTGCAACATTGTGTATAACAAAGTGCAGTGTGTAACAGGTGTGTGCAATTGGGTATCAATGTAGTGTGCAACAGGTGTATCATTACACTGTGCCACAGTGTGTATCACTGCTGTGTGCAACATTGTGTAACACTGCAGTGTGAGGCATTGTGTATCAATGTAGTGTGCAACAGGTGTATCATTACACTGTGCCACAGTGTGTATCACTGCAGTGTGCAACATTGTGTATCAATGTAGTGTGCAACAGGTGTATCATTACACTGTGCGTACATTGTGTATCACTGCAGTGTGCAACATTGTGTATCAATGTAGTGTGCAACAGGTGTATCATTACACTGTGCTACATTGTGTATCACTGCTGTGTGCAACACTTTTCAGAGCTTAACCAGTTACTGTATTTTAGTTACATGCCACAATGTCAGCTTGAAACCCACCAGCAAACAAATATGGAGCTGACAAACAAAAATAACCAAGGCCAAGTGGGATTTAAACCCAGGATCACAGGTTCCAGCCAAGGCCAAGCACTGGCATTTGGTCTCTGTTTTCAAGCACACCTGATGGAGGCAGCTCTACACAGATGGTCTCCCTACTCCAACAGTATAATGAAACCAGCTAGTGCACAAATTTGACTCAGAGAAATTTAAAATTTTCAGGCATTCTACTTACAGAATTATATGGTTCATGATATCAGTACCTGACACTTTTTTTGCAGAGACTATTTCTAAACTTTGTTTGTTTCATTTGTTTAAGACATGGTAGAAGACTGTACCACCTTCCACAGTCCTACACACCTGAGTGGTGGGGGGGATGACCCAGGGACACTGTGACCGGGCTGTTGGGGGGACTGTGAGGGGGGCTGCCTGCCTCGCTGGTTTTGCAGCTTGGACCTGAACACAAAATAATCATCATAAGAATATGCCCCTAGGTAAGACAATTGACAAGTGTAAATTCATTATTGTTGATTTATACAAGTCAGCAATAATCAAGCTATATCAAGTCAGTAAATAATCAAACCAGTGGCTGATATTATGAAGAACTTTCTATGGTGTCAAAATACAATGCCGACTACACATTACACAACCAAGTTTTTTAATCTGACCACCCATTCCAATTTTTCTTGCCTCTCAAAACAACAATAATTAATGCAAATTTTACTACAGTAATGCCAGGAATGACATATATTTAACTTTGGCGAGAGAAGAGAGAAACAAGTGGTTGATATTATGAAGAACTTCCTGTGGTGTTAAGATACGACAACAAGCACACACAGTTCCTGGGTCTGACTACCCATACTGATTCTTCTTGCATCTTAAAACAACAATAAACATTCTGCTACAGTACAGCAATGACTGACCTTGATCTAGAGGTGTTGAGACTCGGATGAAGGCACTTGGGTGAGTAAAGTCTTTCTGAAACCCATTACATGGAGAGAGGGCATCAAGCTGACTGTGGACGGAGGTTGACACAGGATTCACCATCAGCAGGGGGTTGTATATTCCTGATAACAAACACAGAACATAAGCAGTGTTCCTTAACTGCAGGGGTTTTATATTCCACGTAAACAAACACACAAACAGAGTTCATCAAGTAAGAGGTATAAATACACAATTCCATTAAGAATGTAGTCAAACGAAACACATGTTATGTTTGGGATCGCACTTTGTCAGTAAAGTACAGATTCTGCTACTTTTATTGGGTTGAGTCCCATTCGCAATTTGAACCCACACTTTCACAGTCTAGCACCTACTTGCCTGCACACAAAGTCAGCTGTTTTACCCACTCTGCCACTATGGCTTCTACATTAGTGGCTCCTGACTGGGTTAGATGCCTGACTGGGTGTTGGCGATTTGATGCCTGCTGTGAGAGTGTGGGTTCAAATCCTGGATGGGACTCAACCTAACAAAAGTACTAGAATCTGTTCTTTACTGAGAAAGCGCATTCCCAAATAAACCATGTGTTATAGGTGTTAGAGGTTGCATATTCCGGCTAACAAACACACAAACAGTTTTCACCAAGTTAGTGTAGTAGGTTGTATATTAGGTGAGGTGAGGTGAAATTGGGTTTTTTATGTCAAGCTTGAGAATATTTCGCTCATATGATGACGTGAATGCGTGTGTATGTGTATGTGCGGCTGCTTGTACTAGACCAGACTGAAGCTGGTTTTATAGTGCTAGCTCACTGAGATACCATGCCTCAGTGAAGCATGAATACCCCACTCAGACACATTATACTGACTCCGAGCCGACCAGTCCTTGTTGCACCCATTAATGCTGAGCGCCAGGCAGGGACCAACAAGTACCATATATTAACGTCTTTTGGTATGACACGGTCGGGATCGAAACCGCGACCTTCCGCTCTCCGGGCAGACGCTCTAACCACTACACCACGGAGGCGGTCTTGTATATTAGGACAATCAGTTGTCACCATCTGCTGGGGTTGGAGAACAACTTATAACAAACAGACAATAGTGAATCAGTCATCACAATGTTTTTGCATGGTGTTAATCAGTTTTCAGCAATCAAGGCAGTCTGGAAATGGGGTGTGTATGACCATTACAGGTTGGAATAATAGCACTTAACAGTGTAAACATGCAAAAAACTACATTTCAGGAAATGCCCAGATTAAGTGTGGCTGACAATTCTGACATCTTTTCTTTTACTTCCTTTTCTTTCCTGACAGGAGAGGCACTTTCTGTCAGAGGCAGTTAATTATCTCCAACAGTCTTCTTTGCAATATCAAGGGGATCGACATTTAAAACGTTCAGTTACCTGGTGCATTATGAAGATAACAAGACTCACTAGCCAACAGAATTGGTACAATTTGCCAAAGTTAGCCTCAGGGAAAGGATTAGAACCCTGGTCTTACAAGAGTCTTAAAATTGACCAAAGCAGCTGCTAAGACTAGCTACAACTGTAGGGGATGTTTGATATGTAAAAATACATTGGATCTTATAACTGGATTTATTTTGTTCTCCAAAGGCCTGCCATCTTCAGGCACAGCACTTGTTTATACATGATGCAGTTATATTTCTCTAGCAACTGCAAAAGCTGCACAACAGGTGATGTGGTGTGAAGTAATGCTCACTCAGGCTAGGAAATGAGAATCAGTTAAGACATGGTGTACTACGCTGACTACAATTGTTTTGGGGGTTGTCTACTCATTTATTTCTATGTACCGGTACATTAAGGGACTGTTCATAATTTATGGATTATGTACATAAATTTTAGAGGGGTGGGGGGTGTCATTCACATCATCACCCCCCTAGCAATACATTATGAATGTTCCCTAACCTACTCTCCTTCCTCCTATCTCAGCTTACCCCACAGACAGTAAGTGGCTCCACAAGTCCCCACCCTGTTGGAACCACACCAGCTTGCACTGTTACACATTTACTTGTCTATTAAGTGTTGCAGGTCAAGCAGTTATCAGTTAAGGCTTTCTTCTGCAATTTTCCAGTGTCTGGCTAACAGAGATTATCCGACCTTGCCTGCTATCTAGAATTCCCCTCTTAGTGCTATCTGAAGAATTCTAGTCCTGTAGGGTCCTTTCAGGGATTCCATTTCCACACCCATCAACAACAGATTTATTAAAAAAGAGGAACTGCACATGCAAGGTTCTCAAACACATTTGTAGAATGTATACATGTAATTCAGCATATTGTGATCTTTCAGAACTGAGTCTTCTTCAAAAGGGTTCAGTCGTCCCTGGGGATTCTTCCAAAGACCAGGACTTGTTGGTTGTGTTACAGCCTGGGTGTGTTAACAATTACATGATTTCCTGATAACTGTTATACCTAATACCTGGATCAACTTATCTGATGATTTTTATTATGTTTTCCATCATGTGAATATTTGTTAACATACTATTACCTGCAATGTGCCTTTCAGAAAAAATATACATTTTTGTCAATCATCCAACTTCCTGTACAAGCAGTGCTGTAAACACTGGAGGTTGAGCATGTGGGAGTTCCACTGTTCTGTTCATATATCATGACGTTGTTAAGAAGCATGGGAGAGGTGTAAAGACCCAGTGATTGAGTCAGGGTGGCAGTCACAGCAAGACCCAGTGATGTGCTGGGGTTGTGGGGGGGCAAGATTGACCCAGGGACAATGTAGGACCTTGGCTGGGTGTAGCGAGTGAGTTTAGCTTTACGCCGCAATCAGCAATATTCCAGCTATATGGCGGCGGTCTGTAAATAATCAGTCTTGACCAAACAATCCAGTGATCAACAACATGAGCATCGATCTATGCAACTGGGATATGATGACATGTGTCAATCAAGTCAGCAAGCCAGACGACCCTAATCCTCTTACAATAAGCATGGGTTACTGAAGATCAATTCTAACCCGGATCTTCACGGGTCCTGGGCGTAATGAGAGAGAGTGAGTAGGTGTGGGTAGACAAGTGACATTACCTGGAGGTGGTGACACCCAGTGACTGGGGCTGGACGGAGAGTGGCAGTTGACTGGGCTGCCTAGGGACGGACTATGATAACCATTACCTGGAGGTGGTGACACCCAGTGACTGGGGCTGGACGGAGAGCGGCAGTTGACTGGGCTGCCTAGGGACGGACTATGATAACCATTACCTGGAGGTGGTGACACCCAGTGACTGGGACTGGACGGAGAGTGGCAGTTGACTGGGCTGCCTAGGGACGGACTATGATAACCATTACCTGGAGGTGGTGACACCCAGTGACTGGGGCTGGACGGAGAGTGGCAGTTGACTGGGCTGCCTAGGGACGGACTATGATAACCATTACCTGGAGGTGGTGACACCCAGTGACTGGGGCTGGACGGAGAGTGGCAGTTGACTGGGCTGCCTAGGGACGGACTATGATGACCATTACCTACCTGGAGGTGGTGACACCCAGTGGCTGGGGCTGGACGGAGAGTGGCAGTTGACTGGGCTGCCTAGGGACGGACTACTATGATAACCATTACCTGGAGGTGGTGACACCCAGTGGCTGGGGCTGGACGGAGAGCGGCAGTTGACTGGGCTGCCTAGGGACGGACTATGATAACCATTACCTGGAGGTGGTGACACCCAGTGGCTGGGGCTGGACGGAGAGTGGCAGTTGACTGGGCTGCCTAGGGACGGACTATGATGACCATTACCTACCTGGAGGTGGTGACACCCAGTGGCTGGGGCTGGACGGAGAGTGGCAGTTGACTGGGCTGCCTAGGGACGGACTATGATAACCATTACCTGGAGGTGGTGACACCCAGTGGCTGGGGCTGGACGGAGAGCGGCAGTTGACTGGGCTGCCTAGGGACGGACTATGATAACCATTACCTGGAGGTGGTGACACCCAGTGACTGGGGCTGGACGGAGAGTGGCAGTTGACTGGGCTGCCTAGGGACGGACTATGATAACCATTACCTGGAGGTGGTGACACCCAGTGGCTGGGGCTGGACGGAGAGTGGCAGTTGACTGGGCTGCCTAGGGACGGACTATGATAACCATTACCTGGAGGTGGTGACACCCAGTGGCTGGGGCTGGACGGAGAGTGGCAGTTGACTGGGCTGCCTAGGGACGGACTATGATAACCATTACCTGGAGGTGGTGACACCCAGTGGCTGGGGCTGGACGGAGAGTGGCAGTTGACTGGGCTGCCTAGGGACGGACTATGATGACCATTACCTACCTGGAGGTGGTGACACCCAGTGGCTGGGGCTGGACGGAGAGTGGCAGTTGACTGGGCTGCCTAGGGACGGACTATGATAACCATTACCTGGAGGTGGTGACACCCAGTGGCTGGGGCTGGACGGAGAGTGGCAGTTGACTGGGCTGCCTAGGGACGGACTATGATAACCATTACCTGGAGGTGGTGACACCCAGTGACTGGGGCTGGACGGAGAGTGGCAGTTGACTGGGCTGCCTAGGGACGGACTATGATGACCATTACCTACCTGGAGGTGGTGACACCCAGTGGCTGGGGCTGGACGGAGAGTGGCAGTTGACTGGGCTGCCTAGGGACGGACTATGATGACCATTTAACATCAGTAGAGAGTTGGCGGTGGTTGTTGTATTCACATTCAACATATTATGACCCAGGAAACCTGAAATACAGAATACCACTGATCAACGGGACCAAAATGGACAATTTCCTACAATTAAGGGACGTGAATATCAGAAGTTCATATTATAAAGGATTACTAGTACATCATAATCTCAGCTGGATCAACCAGCCAAGAGAGTTATTCAGCCCATGAGACATGCTACAAGAATCAACCAATGTTTGTTTTGAGAACTGTGAAACAAGTAGCCATTTATTTCACTGTTCTTGGCAATGATTACAGAAAGCTGCTTGTCATCATACTTTAGTACCACATGGCATTGGTGTGGAATAGATCCCAAGTATCCCATGATTGGGGAATAAACATTATCAGGTGCGTGGTATCCTGATGGTATGGATTGTTGGAAGTGACATCAACCTCTAATTTACCTATCCCAGACTTGAGTATTTACATATATCTTGATGATTGTAACTCCCATACTGTGACATACACTTACTATGGTCTTAGCCCTATAAAGATCTTAATTCTCAGACTTTAATATACACTTGAGATGGTCATAGCCTTTAGATGATCGTAACACCCATAACTTGACATAAACCTACCAATGATTGTACCCGTAAGATGATCTCAACTCCCATACTTTATACAGACTTAGGGTGGTTGTAGCCCTAAGATGATCTTTTTTAATATACTTTTACATAAATTTACAACAGTCATGGCCCTAAGATGATCTTAACTCCCATACACTGACATAGACCTACGGTGGTTGTAGCCCTAAGATGATCATATCTTATATACTTTATGCAGACTTACGATGATCGTAGGCCTAAGATGATCTTATCTAATATACTTTTACACATATTTACAACAGTTGTAGCCCCAACATTACTTTGTGGAACAGGGCCCAAGTGTTATATGACACATACAGCCTGCATCTAAAGTAAATATATAGATAACAAGGAAAAAAACAACTAAAATCACCTGGACACCCTTCACAAAAACAAGCCAATATTGGTCCCTGAATAAATAGTATGAACTCTGAGTTGGTTTATTTGTGGTCCTGAAAATGCAATTAAGCTTCACATTATCTGACATTGAGCAAAGATTTACTTGACACTTGGCAGAGTGTAATTTGTAATTTCTCTGCCACATGTTATCAAGAAGCTGATTTAATGCTCATCTCAGAATGCATGATGCAATGATGGCGTACGTTCAAACACAGACACTTCACAATGTGGAACACTGCCAATTTCAACATCTTACAACTGCATAACCTTATCAAACTTGGCAAATTTAACCCATAAAAGTTGAACATTTGGATCTACTCACTGAGATACTTGGATGTTAAATCAACATTCGTTTCTGTAAAATTTAAAAAACTGTGTCCCTCTTTCTGGGTTTATTTATTTTATTTTGATATAAAACTTGTACTAAAAGGTTATGTAATCAGTGGGTGTGTCATAGAATATTTTTCAAGATATAGAAAATTCAAAGCTGTGTTCAAAAGTTTCATGCATTTAAAGATGTGTGTCCTAAATTCTAATGTTACCTTCATGACACAAGTTCCATTTACTGAATGGGAAACCTACCTAACCCAGGCATACCATTGATTCATGGACACACAAACACGCATGCACATATGCACACGAGCACAGTCACAATCACACAAAGACACTCATTCACACATAGACACACACACTTGTGAGGTTTCGTAAACGTTAATATCATACATAAAATTTACCTTTCAAACACTTGGATGAGGCAGCAGATAAACATTTTCGACTGAGCAGGTTATATTGTAAGGGCGTCCGTATTTAATTCTGTGTTTCTCATCTCCTGCCGCCCGTACAAAATCCCACCCGCCCATACAATAAAAAAATACATTTGTTTTCTAACCTTTGTGCTGACCACCCATTGAAAAAAAAATGTTTCACCACAAGAAAAAATAAAAATTGAGTTTAAAATTGAGTATTAAATTTCATTGAAAAACGAAAACGAAAAACGAATCTTCAGCAGGTATTTAAATGGAAGCAACTCTTGCAACTTTACTCCCTGTCACGATTTAGGATTGGCATCCACTAATATTTACGATCCGGCAATCTTAGGAGTTCGCGATTTACACTCGAAAATATGGCAGTCAACTCCACAGTATTGTGTATCACTGGTAGTGTACTTGGTTACAGTGAGAGTGGAGTCTTTGTGATCTTTGGGACAGAAACTTTATGATTTTTTACAGAGTCTTTGTGATTATAGCATCTGCAAGGCGAGGGAAGGTACAATAAATGTCCTGTAGACGTCCAAAAACAACTTTATAAGGGAATTAATTCCATGCTTACCTCAATGCTATGTTCCTTCACGAACTAATATAGCTATATTACTCTGAAAACCCTTGATAATCTTGTAAAGTTATAAATTGTTCATATTTTCATATTTTGTTTATAATGAATTGATACATTTGAAATAATGATTGAATGAATTAATGTGGCATGCAAAGTCGCCCACTATAAAGACTGACTGACTGAGTTTAGTTTTACGCCGCTTTTAGCAATATTCCAGCAATATCATGGCGGGGGACACCAGAAATGGGCTTAACACATTGTGCCCATGTGGGGAATCGAACCCGGGTCTTCGGCCTGACGAGCAAACGCTTTAACCACTAGGCTACCCCAAGAATGTTCTGTTTAAGCAGCGAAAAGAAGACACATATATCTAAAACACTGAATAGCTCTATAGTGACAGAAAATTTGTGATCATGAAATTGATGTAACAGAAAATTCATTCTTAGTCACAGATAATTCACAATCCCCAAAAAGGAATAGAGGGGACACAATTTCTTAAATCTTGTTCATGAATCGGAATTTGACATTTCTATTTATGTATATGTGGTGTCTAAAGATCATCTGAATGTTTGAAGCTATAATTCGAGGTGATGTTCATATTTCGTCTCTCAACTGTTCCATGTCAGGACAATGTTGACTAGAACATCATACATGTAAGTGGTCAAGAATAACCTGGTGATATTTGTCCCCTGCTTTTAATTCCACCATGAAGCGTATGAATATTGCGTGAATTACTTATAATAGAATTGTGCAGAATTTGGTTCACTTTGGTTGAAAATCTCCTGGCATAAATATTGCTGTAAGGTGGACCTGTCACACCTTCCTTTTTGGCATAGTTTTCTGCATGGATGGAGGGTGGTTTGATGATTTTTTATGGCTAGGGGGTCCACCCCATTTTGTCCTGGCGAGCTTGGGGGTCATCAATTTTGTACACACATACTGGTGGGGGCATCAATTTTGTACATAAAATATGTTTGAAATTATGCTTAGAAATTATGGGTAGGGAAGGGGGGTCACTGATTTTGTACATGACATGCAGGTGGGGTCACTTATTTTGTACATAAATTTTAGGGGGGCTCATTCACATTGTACAAGCTTCTCCATAAAAATCATCATCACCCCCCCTAGCCATAAATTATGAACGGTCCCTTATGGGATTAAACTTGCCATGAATCGCCACAGGGATGTAACACTGCAGTCTGCAGTGTATATGCACATATAGTGTTACTTGAGACAACACGTAACATTTTGAAGCTGCTTTATGATTGACAGATAGTCATCAATTATCTACAACTATTAGTAGATCACAATCATCATCAAAATCATCATGAACATTGACTAAATTGTCTTCTTCTGAAAATAATTGTTTTTGTACAGACTATGTGAGTTAAGCATTGTGAATGTGACTTTGTACTATCTATTTGTATGGGTTCCATTTCGACAGGTAATGATATTGACTTGCAATCACTTGCAGATACTCGTTAAAAATGTTATATAGACTAGAGAACTGTACATGATGCATACAAAATTTCCCTTGAGTTAATAAAGAAATCATCTTACACTTCTATCTTATGACTTGTTCAGTTGGGCGACTGACATAATTCGTTATGAATATTTAGTTCTTCGAGGGTTGTTAATCTTGATGTTTTACTCATATTGAACATCAAGATGACTTTCATTGCAAAGTATTATAAAAATGATATCTATGCTATTGCTATATTTATTTAAGTAAATTATAAAGTTGCAGGGTGATATTATGTGTTGATAAGGAAAATTATAGTCTTTAATACCACCAACTAAAGCTATAATTACCATTTTATCTTATTCTAACACATATCATTGCAAACACTCTGTGACAAATCACAAAGGCTCTGTCAGAAATCATAGTTTCTGTCGCAAAAAAACATACACACTGATAGGGAATTTAGGGGCAATCTTTATTGTCTTTGCCGTGATTCCCAATGGATCTGGTGAGTATACATTCATATGTGAATATTGAATAGTATTGTTTTGTTTTTTTGCCTTTTTTTATTTTCGCCAGCCCGCCCCATTCTTTGAACAGTCAGGCGATGAGAAACACAGAATTAAATACGGACTGTCCTAATGGATGTCGTTACATGATCAAAGCTATTACATTGCTGACAGTTTCCCTAACTTAGCGATCTGGTGGAAACTCTCTCCTGACTCTACAGCATCCCATGCACCTCATCCCAAAACTTTCATCAGTACAAAGGGGACAACTGACAAGCCCTTTTGTGTGAACAGTATATATTCTCCCTAGGATTGTTTCTTTAACATTTACACCTTAAATCTCCAAATGCCATGACAGAAATAATTCTACCCAACTCGCTACCCTTCGTGTCTCCATCTGTAATGTCTCATTGCTGTGTTATTTCACTCGTTTTCTCCCCGGATTTGTACAAACTTCAACTTGCTGATGGCGCTCACATGAGACAGGGTGACTCCTACATCATTACAGAGGGAGAACTCAGTGTACAGTCACTGTAAATAAGCAGTTTCTACAACATTTCCTAGACTAAAAACTCCAATGCCTTGCCAGCAGAATAGAACAAAACAAAATATAAAGACAGAAACAGCGAGCATGGCAGACACATTCCTACATGTGTAACTGGTGTGGAAGTGTATTGTGCAATTCTTCTTTCAGCAGTACATACAAGTAGGTGAAATGTTGAAAGTTTCAGATTCTGCTAAGACATTCAGTTTCATTCAGTAAACCGCCACTACTGCGTCCCAATACAGCAAGGTCTATCCCATTCTAATCTTGCATTTAAGGGTATGTCTACCATTTTCACATTAGGGCCATGTTTTCATGTGAAAATGTGTTTGTGTATGTGCATGTTTGTGTGTATGTACATGTGCATATGTGTGTGTTTTGACAAATGTGCATGTGTGAGTGAGTGAGTGGTTGTATGTGTGTATGCATACTTGTGTGATTTTGCTCATGTGTGGAAATATGTGTGTGTATATGTGTTCATGTGAATGTGCATGTGTGTGCATGAGTGTTTATATGAATATATGTGTGCATGTGGTTTATGAGTGTATGTATGAGATTATGCATGTGGTTTTGTATTATCTGTGTATGTGTGTGTATGTATGTGGTTCTATTTGTGTATGTCACTATGTGTGTACATGTGCATATATGTGTATGTGCATGTGTGCATGTGTATGTATGTATGTATGTATGTATGTATGTGTGTGTGTGTGTGTGTGTGTATGTATGTATGTATGTATGTATGTATGTATGTATGTATGTATGTATGTATGTATGTATGTATGTATGTATGTATGTATGTATGTATGTATTTCTATGTGTACATGTGTATGCATGTGATTTTATGTGTGTATGTGTGTATATATGTGTATGCATGTGGCTTATGTGCATGTGTATGTATGTGTGTACATGTGTATCTATGTGGTTCCATGTGCGTGCGTGTGTATGTATTTCTATGTGTGTACATGCGTATGAATGTGGTTCAATGGGTGTACATTTTTATGCATGTGGGGTTTTGTGCATTTGTGTATGTGTGTACGTGTGTATGTGTGTATGTGTGTATGCATTTGTCTGTATGTATGTACAGTTGTATGTATGAGTATGTAACAGTGTCGTCTCACTATCTCCACATCCCAGGATACCTGCCAGTTATACTCCCCTGATGCATGTACCGCCCTGGGGCGTGGGTGTTGATGCGTGTGTTGATATGCGAGTGGCTCAGTGCATATTACTCTTTGTAATGCACACATGTGTAAACTATTCAACTGCCACCAGATCAGCAGACACGCACATGCGGGGACAAAAAATGACAATGCGGTATTCCAGCACTGTGCTGTAGGGTGCTTTCCCACATGGGAGTCGGTCGCGATGCTGAGGATAATACGTGTCAAGCAATAACAAGCTCAACATCAGCTGTTTCAGATATATAGACAGACAATGGACCATTCACTTGCTAAGCTATTTCAGTCTCATTAAATTCAAGAATTTCAGCATCAATGAGAAAAATGTAACAGTTTAATTCTGTTCTTTGTTCATAAATTTTGTCAATTTGTTGTTAAAATGTGAAAGAACTGTAATTTATTACACAGGGTTTGTCAGATGTGTTTGTTGCACCAGTGTTCTGAATAAAATGACCTTTCCCTAATGCTTGTTATAGTTTTGGATGACCCTCCCAATGTCCTAGTAAAAATATTTCATGACACCCCTTACAAAAGCATTTTATAATTCATTATGAAATGCTCATTTGAACCTCTCTTAATAGGTGTGTTTTTCACGATCCACCCAAAGTTATATTTTGGGTGATACCAAACACACCCAAGTCCCTCTGAACACCAACTTCCCCATCTTAAACATAGATAATGTCAGCCCTGGAACAACTTCATGAAGTCTCGCCTATGAGAGCTTATCACAATACATGGAAATGTTCTTAAGTATATACCGGATTATAGACCTTCCCATCAAGCCTGACTGACTGAGTTTGGTTTTATGCCGCTTTTAGCAATATTCCAGTAACATCACGGCGGGGGACACCAGAAATGGGCTTCACACATTGTACCCATGTGGGGATTCGAACCCGGGTCTTCGGTGTGACAAGCCAACACTAGGCTACACCACCGCCCCCCTTCCCATCAAGGATGAAAGTAGTAATAAACAAGTGGGGATTATCTGAGTTTCACCTCAAATTTTAGAATTCAAGATAGCCTGTGTAAAAATATCTATAAACAAATTATTTATTCATGGCTTGCTTAAAATTACACAAGAACATGATGAAATAATTACATCTCCCATAGTGTCACAACACTGTGCATAATTCCCCAATGCTGGCTTTTCATATTATATCTGTATTGTTTTGATAACAGACCTTGATTTCCTGATTGAATGCAGGCATCACACAAACATGAACTGTCCTACTGTCATCTCTCATACAGAAAGCCTCAACACACTGCTCACTTTGTTGTTTAACGCCACACATAATAGCAGTATGTAAATTTTGACCAGACAATCAAGTAACTGATATTAAGAACATAAATCTCATAATTGGATTGACTGATTGAGTTTGATTTTACGCCACTTTTAGCAATATTCCAGCAACATCACAGCAGGGAATACCAGAAATGGGCTTCACACATTGTACCCATGTGGGGATTCGAACCCGTGTCTTCAGCATGACAAGCGAACGCTTTAACCACTAGGCTACCCCACCATCCCAGTGTACCAATTAAGACAAATATGAAACTAAATCCCTCTGCAATCACTGCAAGACAAGCGATGCTGTTGTATCTAACTCCCTCTGCAGTCACTGCAAGACAAGCGATGCTGTTGTATCTAACTCCCTCTGCAGTCACTGCCCTCTCATAATTGGAATTCAATGGCATGTATCAACCAACTGAGTAGTTCTAAGCCTGTAAGTCCTCACAAAACAAGCATAGGTTGATGAAGAGTAATTCCAATCCAGTTAATCTTGGAATTGGATCAGCAAACATACATTATTATTACAGGCAATGTTTACACTGATGGGTCACCGAACCCGTCATTATAATTATTTATTTTAACCCTGGTTCACCACAATTATGTTTCTGGGCTTCTCAGTTCCATCCCCATGCTTCTTTGTACACCAAGGCCGCCATTGTAGAAGCAATCTTAACGCTAAGGCTGTCATAAGTTAATGTTAAGGAATGGCAGTGACAATCACCGATCGATTCGTACAACACCCTGTGTGGTAAAGGTCTAAAACGTTTGTCACTTTAAGCTCTCCTCCCATATTCTGATATAACTGAAAAACTGTTCAAAGCAGCATCAACCCAACTCCCTCACTTACTCAATATTGCCATGTGTAGCTACCATGTTTAAATGACTCAAAGGAGAATTTGTTACATCTGTTCGACTTGATAAATTGCACATAATTCTATGCCATGATAACAGCATGGTGTGATGTAATCTAACCAAATGTGACATATAATTTAATCATTTGTTGCAATAAATCACAGCCATTACATCTATTTAAACAAGACGATATCAACATTGGGGCCGCTAATGCCAACATTAAATATTAGCTCAGTGATCCAAGCATATCAGTGACTTGGGATCTAACATGCGTGACATGCCCGTATCTTACAAGGCTGATTGACAGCGTTTTTGTGGGAGCTGTGAATATCATATCAATCTTATCAAACATAAAAGAAAATGTGGCCTTTACAAGCCGCTGAGGCTCACCTATATCCTGCTGGCATTATTATCACAACCATTCTTCATGGGTAGAAGGGATTGATCATTCAACATACATTTGGGCAGGGGGTGGTTTTAAGTCTATACATTTTGCTAAAACCTCTCTACCCTCAATCCCTATTTCTGTAACAAATTTTCGTGCTTCCCCTTAAATACATAAAGCATTTTAAATTCCCGACCCCTAACTTCAAAATAAATTACTAGTCCCTAAATGATGCTCAAATTCACATCTGGAAAATATGACGTGTGTAACTTTCTCTGTAACACACCACCCTCACTTCCCCAACTTATGGTTATTATAATTGTCACATCCTCACTCTTTCACTGGCAGCTGGGTCAGAGAATGTGCGCTAATATACATTATATCCACAGATCACAAGCATTAGCTGAATAATGTGTCAAACTGACGTTTTCATTATGGCTGTCATGGCGGCCATGTTGACAATCAGACTAAATTATTTAAAAAAAATATATAATAGGATGTCTGGCCAGAATAGTGATTGATTCTTTAGATATATTCTTGTAGTACAGGACACGATTCTAGACATCTTCATTACAAAGGAATTCAGTAATTATCTGAGTTGGAAGTTTGAGTTTGTGACAGTAAGAGTGACATGTTTTCTGCCATTTTCAATCACAATGTAAGCTAAACATGGTTTGTATTGTGTGGAGACAAGAAAATATACTCAGCACTGATGAAGTTGTTTGTGAAGCTGATGGATATTTTGTACCAAATATGTTTAGACCCATGTATATGGTATTTGGTTTTATGCTGCCTTTAACAGTATTCAAGTCATAACATAGTGTGTCAGGTAAACTTGATTGAGGAAGCCATGACGTTATTTTGAGGTACGGTGCTGCATGAATAAGGATTATTATTCCTGGGATTTGGACCCAAGATCAGCTTCAGACAAATTGTGCTAAATTTGTACATGGTAACTTCACTAAATGTGATAACCCAGAAACTGTTATCCCTAAATTTGTGTGTGAAGGTGGTGTAGTCTACTCACCCAGGGCAGTGAGACCGAGGCCAGTGTGTGCTAGAGAGGACATGGTAACTTCACTAAATGTGATAACCCAGAAACTGTTATCCCTAAAGTTGTATGTGAAGGTGGTGTAGTCTACTCACCGAGGGCAGTGAGACCGAGGCCAGTGTGTGCTAGAGAGGACATGTCCCCATTGCCGGTGTTGGAGAAGGCAGTGAGGTTCTTCTCGGAGTCCTTGTCGATACCCAGGAGCAGCTGCCGGGCCAGGTACATGTTGGACGCATTGCGCTCAATACTTTTGACAATCACAGACTGAAATATAAATGATTACATTAGAGCTTGGTGTTAATAATTTCTGTGACAACCTACAATACACACACACACACACACACACGCACATGCACGCACGCACGCACATGCACGCGCACACACAGACACACACACAGACACATACATACTCTCTTACACACCCTCTCACACATAATTATACATGACCAGGTTTTTTGTACCATAGTTCTATGTGACAAGGAATTGGAAAAAATGAGAAAATACTACTTTTATTACTCTCTTTGTGAGAACATATTGTGCATTTTAAAGAATGGCTACTTCTACGGGCTAAAAGTGACTTACTCAACAACAAGCCAAACAATGTACCTCCATACATAGTAAAGTGATGCCATTCAATGCCATCAAGTAACCAGTCTATATTGGAAGGGCTCATTACAAATGTCATGATTACACGCTACACTTTCCACAGTGAGTGAACAAATTCAGTTTTATCACGGCAGCATGTGAAATGGGCTTCACACATTGTACCCGTGTGGGGAATCGGACCCAGGTCTTCAGTGTGACAAACGCTTGCTTTAACCACTTGGCTACCCCACCGCGCACTTTCCATAGAAAGTCATCAGGAAAAGCATAAAACACATGGCTAGAAAATGTATATTTGATCATCAACTTAAAAACAGCATCATTATTAAGTTATGTTGTATCAGCCACAAACATCCATGTTAACAGACACTACTTAAGTTAAGCGATAGTCACCTGAGTGATGGTAAGCGAGTGTATCAGCCACAAACATCCATGTTAACAGACACTCGTAAGTACGAGGTGAGTGATGGTGTATCAGACACAAACATCCATGTTAACAGACAGACACTGTATCGACACAAACATCCATGTTAACAGGTGTATCAGACACAAACATCCATGTTACAGACACTCGTGAAGTAAGCGACGTGAGTGATGGTGTATCAGACACAAACATCCATGTTAACAGACACTACGTAAGTAGTGATGGTGTATCAGACACAAACATCCATGTTAACAGACACTACGTAACCACGGTAATGGTGTATCAGACACAAACATCCATGTTAACAGAGTGATGGTGTATGGTGTATCACAAACATCCATGTTAACAGACACTACGTACGTAAGTATGGTGTATCAGCGAGTGAGTGATGGTGTATCAGACACAAACATCCATGTTAACAGACACTACGTAAGTACACGAATGAGTGATGGTGTATCAGACACAAACATCCATGTTAACAGACACTACGTAAGTACACGAGTGATGGTGTATCAGACACAAACATCCATGTTAACAGACACTACGTAAGTACACGAGTGATGGTGTATCAGACACAAACATCCATGTTAACAGACACTACGTAAGTACACGAGTGATGGTGTATCAGACACAAACATCCATGTTAACAGACACTACGTAAGTACACGAGTGATGGTGTATCAGACACAAACATCCATGTAAACAGACACTACGTGAAGTACACGAGTGATGGTGTATCAGACACAAACATCCATGTAAACAGACACTACGTAAGTACACGAGGAGTGATGGTGTATCAGACACAAACATCCATGTAAACAGACACTACGTAAGTACACGAGTGAGTGATGGTGTATCAGCCACAAACATCCATGTAAACAGACACTACGTAAGTACACGAGTGAGTGATGGTGTATCAGACACAAACATCCATGTAAACAGACACTACGTAAGTACACAAGTGAGTGATGGTGTATCAGACACAAACATCCATGTAAACAGACACTACGTAAGTACACGAAGTGAGTGAGAGACACCTCTGTAGTAAAGGTTTCATTATTCACTGATTAATATACTGAGATAAACAAATAGAGGAACACAGGAAAATTGAAATGTTCCTTTAATTTATTCCAGTTTTCATCACCAGATGTGAATAGAGCTGTGGGAGGAAATCTGAAAATAGATATAGGAACACTGCCAGGAACTAGTGTTCCCTTATTTGTTTCCCGCGGTATATTGATACATCAGACCTTGCAAAGTGATTACACCCTATCACTGTGTAACAAAACTTTCATCAGTGAAAGACTCAAAACATTAACATTCATAATATCTTGACTGATTAATATTGATACATCAAACTCTTGCAATGTGGTTACACCCTCTCAATGTGTGACAAAACTTTCATCACAGATGTTCAGATATAGCACATGTGTGAAAACACATCCCATAAAAAAAATCTTTATTTAATCAAACAACACGAATAAAAATATTTTTGAAAGAAAGCAAGCATAGATGAGGTGGGATTTTTCTACATTTCAGATGTTGTGATGAATGAAATGTACAAGTTTCAATCCAAACAAACATTCGTGCATTTCCCATGATAGATCCAGGAGTTAAGCTTGACGTCTGCTCGTCAGTTTCACGTGGAAAAAGTGAAGGATTTTTCCTTATCATCCAATATAAGATATTACTCACTGACATCAATTTTATCTCTGCTTACATAAAATATTGTTAGATATTAACGACAGTGATGGATTATATAAACATGTCCAAGACATGGTGATAAGAAGAGACATCATTAAAAACTGGTTTTCTGACTATGTCAAACCTTAACATTAGGAAAAATGTTCAAAAACTAATCTGAAATGTACTTCTTTTTATTCTGACAAATGGAAACTTTTTTGTTCAAGTGAAAGAAAACCTGTGACATATTCATGTCATTTTCTTGAACAAGCCTCATCAGTAGAGGTACAGAAGCTCACCTTAAGTGACATGAAATATACTTATGAAATGTGATCTGTCCTGGAACCATACAGTTTTTATTTATGTTTTTCTGCTTCTTTGAACATTTTGAGACATTCTTTATCACAGTGGAATAATAATTGTGAGAGCCTTGGAAAAATGTGAAAATTTAATTGATCGCTGTTGAAGGTGTTTTTACAATGCAATACTCAGAGGGTTTTATACATATTTACTCTTTCTTCATTACAATACAGTGTGTTAATGATAATAATGAACTCAAAATGCATATCAAAATTAATATGCATTTCAAAGCAATCAGATACTCAACTGAATTCACATACACTACTTCAGACACCTACTGAGGTGACCACCTGTATTTTCTTTTTCAAAATATAGAAACTACTTCATTGGAAAAGCAAGTTGACATCCATAAAATCTTGCTTTTCCTATGTGTATTCCACTTCTAAATGCCCTTCAAAGATTTGATCCTACTTCATTGTAAAGAAAATTATGATGGATATCCTTCAAACACTTGAAAGAAGTATGTCCAAACTGTTTTGCAGGAAATGAAGATGGGGTGAAGGATATATTCTTTTCTAAAACATTCTGAGATGATGGGAGGAGTTTTGCAAATGAAAGTTATACTCCAATGTAGTCGCTTATGTGTGGGACATGTTCTCGGAATATGATATCCTTTGTTTTGAAGAGTCAATGCTCATTGACAGATGTAATAGATGAAAACCAATGACATAAGCTCATTTTGATAATGTCAACTTGACCTATAAAACCAAACAATTGAAACTCATTGAACAACAAACAACCAGGAAATATCACATTGAAATAATCATAGCTTACATTCTATTTTACTGTTCAGGAAAAATACCATGATGAAGAACATATAAAGTTTGCCATTTCAAGTTATCTTTTTTAAGAAATATGTGTTTTGTACATTTTAACTGCTTCTGGAATTAATCCAGACCTTTGTGTTCTGATAATTTGGTGAAATGTAGTTCATTTCAATATTTTCATAGCAAGGACAGAAAATTTAACAATTTTAGGAATCAAACATGGACCTATGATCAACTGTGGACAAGCCAAACTAAAATACCAAACTGGCTATCCAATAAAAATGTATTTTTCAATCAAGTAATCGTTCTAAATGAATATGTATGGTGAAATGTGTAAAGTTCCCATTTTCAACAACTCTTGAGATGTATCTGTTATGTGTTACATACTCTTATCACAAACATTACTTCATTCTTTCTAACAAACTCATTTTAAACATAATTTTGACAAACAAATTCAAATCTGCTTGAATAAACAACTTTAAAAGGTCTTTTTTAAGCTAACACATCAACCTAAACTAAATCATGGCAGCATGATTGTGTGCCTGTGGAAGAAGGATGCAATTGGCACAGTTGTTCTTCAAGAGCCCCTCTTGCCTCCACCATTACTGACAGGTAATTTAGGTTGAATCGCACATTCTACTTGAAAAACAGACACACATTCATAACAAGGTTTGGGATGTTTTTTCCTTTATCTGTTAATTTGGAATTTCCTCCTAACAGTTTATCAACACAACTGACGCCATAAAGATAGCAACTTTTATTACTTTTCAAAGGCAGAGATTCACGTCCTCATTCTTTGGCATAGTCATTTATTCTTTTGAAATTGTCCGATGTACTTACAGCTTAAGATCTCCTACTTTCAATGCTACAGCACACATACATTCTGGAGGTTCTTTCCACTGAATCCTGGAGTTCATGTCAGAAGTTTAGTTTCCATTTTTGCAACTTAGACATGTTTCACCAGGTTTCACAGCCACTATCATGAAGAGGTTATCTAGTCATGCTATGCAGAGGATGTATGTGAAAGCAATGACAAGATGATAATGACACTAATGACAAGATGATAATGACACTAATGACAAGATGATGACACTCATGACAAGATGATAATTACTCATGACAAGATGATAATGACTCATGACAAGATGATAATTACTCATGACAAGATGATAATGACACTCATGACAAGATGATAATGACACTAATGACAAGAAGATAATGACTCATGACAAGAAGATAATGCGACTCATGACAAGAAGATAATGCGACTCATGACAAGATGATAATGACACTCATGACAAGATGATAATGACACTCATGACAAGATGATAATTACTCATGACAAGATGATAATGACTCATGACAAGAAGATAATGCGACTCATGACAAGATGATAATGACTCATGACAAGATGATAATGACACTCATGACAAGATGATAATTACTCATGACAAGATGATAATGACTCATGACAAGAAGATAATGCGACTCATGACAAGATGATAATTACTCATGACAAGATGATAATGACACTCATGACAAGATGATAATTACTCATGACAAGATGATAATGACTCATGACAAGAAGATAATGCGACTCATGACAAGATGATAATGACACCCATGACAAGATGATAATGACTCATGACAAGATGATAATTACTCATGACAAGATGATAATGACTCATGAAAAGAAGATAATGACACTCATGACAAGATGATAATGACACTCATGACAAGATGATAATGACACTCATGACAAGATGATAATGACACCCATGACAAGAAGATAATGACTCATGACAAGAAGATAATGCGACTCATGACAAGAAGATAATGCGACTCATGACAAGATGATAATGACACTCATGACAAGATGATAATGACACTAATGACAAGATGATAATGACACTAATGACAAGAAGATAATGACTCATGACAAGAAGATAATGCGACTCATGACAAGAAGATAATGCGACTCATGACAAGATGATAATGACACTCATGACAAGATGATAATGACACCCATGACAAGAAGATAATGACACTCATGACAAGATGATAATGACTCATGACAAGATGATAATGACTCATGACAAGATGATAATTACTCATGACAAGATGATAATGACTCATGACAAGATGATAATGACACTCATGACAAGATGATAATGACACTCATGACAAGATGATAATGACACTCATGACAAGATGATAATGACACCCATGACAAGAAGATAATGACACTCATGACAAGATGATAATGACACTCATGACAAGATGATAATGACACTCATGACAAGATGATAATGACACTCATGACAAGATGATAATGACACTAATGACATGAAGTATAGCTGTTTGTTGCTGAACCTGCTCTCAACAATATTTCAGCTATTTGAGAGTTGCCTGCAAATAATCAAGTGAGTGAGTGAGGTATTTTTTTACGCCGCTTTTAGCAATATTCCAGCAATATCACGGCGAGGGACACCAGAAATGGGCTTCACACATTGTACACATGTGGGGAATCGAACCCGGGTCTTCAGCGTGACGAGCTGAATACTTTAGCAAATAATCAAGTCTGGATCAGACAATCCGGTGACTGACATTGTTAGCAACAAACCAAACTGTTGGGTTACATTGACATGCAATCAACCACATGACTAAGCCTCACCACCCTATCTATGAGTGAATGAGTGAGTTTAGTTTCATGTCGCTTCTAGCAATATTCCAGCAATATCATGGCGGGGGACACCAGAAATGGGCTTCACACATTAAACTAATGTGGGGAATCGAACCCGGGTCTTTGGCTCAACGACCAAACGTTCTAACCACAGGACTACCCCACTGCCCACCCCATCTATGAAGTCACCTCTTACAACCAGCATCAGTATCTGGGGACTGCTGCTATCACAGAACGCTTCTAACCCAGAATTCCCAGGGGTCCCTTCTAACCCAGAATCTCCAGAGGTCCCTGCATTACTAACAGGTAGATGGGGACCACTTCTAACCCAGAATCTCCAGAGGTCCCTGCATTACTAACAGGTAGATGGGGACCACTTCTAACCCAGAATTCCCAGGGGTCCCTTCTAACCCAGAATCTCCAGAGGTCCATGCATTACTAACAGGTAGATGGGGACCACTTCTAACCCAGAATCTCCAGAGGTCCCTGCATTACTAACAGGTAGATGGGGACCACTTCTAACCCAGAATTCCCAGGGGTCCCTTCTAACCCAGAATGTCCAGAGGTCCCTGCATTACAAACAGGTAGATGGGGACCACTTCTAACCCAGAATCTCCAGAGGTCCCTGCATTACTAACAGGTAGCTGGGACCACTTTTACAAGAATTCCCAGGGGTCCCTTCTAACCCAGAATCCCCTGGGGTCCCTGCATTACTAACAGGTAGCTGGGACCACTTTTACCCAGAATTCCCAGGGGTCCCTTCTAACCCAGAATCCCCTGGGGTCCCTGCATTACTAACAGGTAGATGGGGGACCACTTTTACCAAGAATCCCTTCTACCCAGAATCCAGGGTCCCTTCTAACCCAGAATCCCCTGGGGTCCCTGCATTACTAACAGGTAGATGGGGACCACTTCTAACCCAGAATCCCCAGGGGGATCCCTTCTAACCCAGAATCCCAGGGGTCAGAATCTCTGAGGTCCCTGCATTACTAACAGGTAGATGGGGACCACTTCTAACCCGAGAATCCCCAGGGGTCCCTTCTTACCCAGAATCTCCAGAGGTCCCTGCATTACTAACAGGTAGCTGGGACCACTTTTACCCAGAATCCCCAGGGGTCCCTTCTTACCCAGAATCTCCAGAGGTCCCTGCATTACTAACAGGTAGCTGGGACCACTTTTACCCAGAATCCCCAGGGTCCCTTCTTACCCAGAATCTCCAGAGGTCCCTGCATTACTAACAGGTAGCTGGGACCACTTTTACCCAGAATCCCCAGGGGTCCCTTCTTACCCAGAATCTCCAGAGGTCCCTGCATTACTAACAGGTAGCTGGGACCACTTTTACCCAGAATCCCCAGGGGTCCCTTCTTACCCAGAATCTCCAGAGGTCCCTGCATTACTAACAGGTAGATGGGGACCACTTCTAACCCTGAATCCCAAGGGGTCCCTTCTTACCCAGAATCTCCAGAGGTCCCTGCATTACTAACAGGTAGCTGGGACCACTTTTACCCAGAATCCCCAGGGGTCCCTTCTACCCAGAATCTCCAGAGGTCCCTGCATTACTAACAGGTAGCTGGGACCACTTTTACCCAGAATCCCCAGGGGTCCCTTCTTACCCAGAATCTCCAGAGGTCCCTGCATTACTAACAGGTAGATGGGGACCACTTCTAACCCAGAATCCCCAGGGGTCCCTTCTTACCCAGAATCTCCAGAGGTCCCTGCATTACTAACAGGTAGATGGGGACCACTTCTAACCCAGAATCCCCTTGGGGTTCCTTCTAACCCAGAATCCCCAAGGGTCCATGCATTACAAACAGGTGACTGTGACCACGTTTACCCCAAATCCCCAGAGGTCCTTGCATTACTAACAGGTTGACAAGATATAACAATCAACTCTTCTGTGTCCACTCTCCAATGAAGATTTTGCTGCATACATCTTACTTGATAATGGTGTTGAAATTAACACCCAAACTTTGCTACAATTGGTAAAATATTGCTCATCCTTACTGTGAGTTTATTAGTTAACTACCACTGATTCAACGTAAGCACGAACTTCTAAACCTGAAATGTTATCGTTCTTAATTATCTTATAATCATTCTATTTTTTTATATATTTTTTTATACATGTATATCTTTACAGCAATACTTGCCACGGCACCTGTGTAATTTTAGAAACTGTGGAGTGTGTAGAAAGACATTTATTCAAGCATTATCACATGCTAACTAAACATAATAACCAGAACAGATGCATAAAACCAACAGCTGGTCAAAACATCAACTTCAAAATCAAATGATAACTGAACATGCCTTAAAACGTCACCCTTTTCCAAATCACTTCTTGAAATATTTATTTACATGTCTATCATAATTTTTATAACACTGACATAAATGACAGGCACAACCAGTGTTAGAAACATAAACACTCTCCCAGAGGTCAATGTAAATGTCACCAGCAATGCAATAACAAGTTTATATGTCACTGACATGTAGAAATTCCCCTGTTGATAAACCATGGTAATAGAAATGTTACATAAATCATTACACTGATGATAAGTTTTCTTAAAGGCTTAATGGATAATTAGAAATAATGTTCTAGCATCTGTTGCTATGGGCTGATAGCACAAACTTAAAAACCCCATTGCATGATGTTTAACAGATTTCAAATGGTTTCTAAAAATATTACTTCCTGAGAGTGAGTGAGTGAGTTTATTTTTACACTACTTTTAGCAATATTCCAGCAATATCATGGCAGGGGACACCAGAAATGGGCTTCACACATTGTATCCATGTGGGGAATCGAAGCCAGGTCTTTGGCGTGACGAGTGAACGCTTTAACCACTAGGCTACCCCACCACCCCACTTCCTAGACATTCTGAGGAGTATATATCATTTTTAGGTCACAGCAGATTTGCTCGAGTGGGATAATGATTTGACAGTTCTAAATCTAGGTCACAGTGACCTATTAACCCAATGATGGATCTTCAAATACCTAGCCTGCAGGACACCATGATACAGTACAAAGTGAGTCAGTGAGTTTAGTTTTACGCCGCACTCAGCAATATTCTAGCAATATGGCGGCGGTCTGTAAATAATCAAGTTTGGATACAGTACGGAGCAGGAACATGTGACTCTACATTTATCAATTCACTACAGTACAGTACTGAGCAGACACAACTGACTGCCAAACATGCATCTAGTCTTCAGCGCATATGGGTATAATACAGAACAAAACAGATGACAGTTTTAAATTCTTCTGGTCTGTAGCTTACAAAGGTACAATATGCAACAAGTGAGACCAATTGTATGCAATGGGCTAATGATGAGTTCAGAGCAGGATAAGCTTCCTCACCTTGCTTGGCTGTTTGGGCTTGGGTTTCACACTGATGAACACATCCAGCTGCTCAGTCAGTTGTTGGACTCGACCTGGAACCACACAACAACAATTTTTACATATTTTTACTGCTACTCCATTCAGTTTATTATGAGCAGTAATCAATATATATTACATTATAATTTATTAAATATATTAAATATTATATTATTGGGACCAAACTTTGCCAGAAAAGTACATATTCTTGTTCTGTTCTGGTGCTGAGTCAGAGACAAAGTCAGTGATCTAACCCACTCAGCCGACATGGCTTCCACTAAATTCCAGATTGCGGATGTTGTTTATTGGCAATTAGGTGCCTGACTCTGATAATGTGAGTTCAAATCCTAGATAGGAATCAACCCTAAAATTACTAGAATCTGTACTTTACTGAGAAAATCTATTCCTAAATATAACATTAATGACATCTGATCACTTTCTAAATTACATCTGTATATTCATGCTCAAAGAATGCCATCTCTGCTGAGATACATTTGGCCAAATTTGTCTCTGTACCAACATCCAACATGTGATGAATTGCACTACTCTTGTTAACTCACACCAATTTGTTCAGGATTTATCAAAAGAACAGAATTGCACTCAGTGATAATGATGATGATTTAGAGATTTTACATGCACTTTCCGTCATGGTGCATATTTCATGCTCAGATATTCAAGAATTTACTGGAATTCACTTAAAACAATAAACATTTCTGTTATTATATTTTGATCATTTCAACAATATCACAAAGTTAACCATGCTCTGATCAAATACAAACAATGGTGAAATAATAACCCAATCCCGTGTACCTCCCTGACAAAACTTTGACTCCCTGCAGTTGATAACATACTAATTACCCACTGAAACACCAAGTGGCACATATTAGCCTCTCAACACCAAAACAAGCCAACAATTAATTCTTTGTACCAGACAAGCAATAAATCCTATATAAACATGCTTGTTGCAGCCTTGGCCATTGTGTTTTTTCTGCTGTGGGCAATTTGCCAAGCCCTTGAGGTTATGGGTGGGTTTTAAAGCTTTTAAGATAAGATTTCTTGTCTCTACTGATTAATTGCTGAATCTTTTCCATCCTTCTCAATTAAAATCAAGTCTTTTTATGAACAAGGGTCATCCCCTAATAATATATCAGTTTAGTTCTGTTGCTGAAGATATGTCATTTATTACGAGCAATAAGATAACTCTACTACTTGAGTTGTGGTTGTAGTTTGTGAGACTTCTTTTGTGTAAGATTTAAGATGTATTTAGTGTATTAGCCATAATAATTCAGACATATTACTCACAGAGAAGGAGTATTTACTTGTGATAAATAGCACATGTTTATCCTTGACATTTAATAACATTGCTTGATCTTTTTAATTGAAATCAACCCTCTGACTGCACAACAAAAACAGGAAACAAGAACGTAAATGTACAAATGTAAATGTAATAAAATAATCATCATGTCCATTTTAATCAATTAAAAAAATAGACGTTCCTGTAGAACAGAAGTTTTACTCAAGGTACAAATGTCTATATTTGTCAAGATGTTTCCCATGGAAACACAGGCAACAACCATGAAGTAAGATGCCACATTTAATTCTGTAATTATCTTGTAGGATCGTATGTGCTGATGTTTAGATGCCAAATTCTGGCATCAGTTCATATGGAGTGGGTGATAACTTTTTCATGTCACAAGAATACAAAATCCTCATTAATAATTTCAAATCATGAAAATGCAGACAAATATTAATATGCATATTAAGCATTGAATTGTGATCATATCATCATGGAAATAGCAATGAGCTGGACCCACATTTAAAACTACTGTTGATTCGGGTTAAACATACTCAATACAGTGGAAACTGCCTAAGTAAAGACCGCTTAACTAAACAGACCGGATAAGTAAACACTATTCTTTGGTCCCGGCAAATTTCTTCATTAATTATCACTATTAGAGTCCGGTTAATTAAACTCAGATAAGTAAACAATACCGCTTAACTAAACGTCTTCACACAGTCCCTAGAAGTAAATTACTTAACGAAAAAGACCAGATAACTAAATTAGCGATCACCACATAATCTGATATGAGGGGCACGTGTCAGTCTCCAGCTCCCTGGCTTAACTCAATGAAATTTTATGAAATAAAACATGTCATATTACTTACAAATTTTGTCTGTTATTCTTTTGTATACATATACATGCATATGGTTGTCATTTGCAGGTTTTGATAAGTTTGGATAAGTAAAATACCTGATAAGTAAACAATTTTGGCGAGTCCCTTGAAATTTTACTTATCAGGTTTCCACTGTAATTTATAACTTCACAATATTTTGATGCAATGATCAAAAAAATTGTTTCTGAAACAAGTCACTGTCTAGGCTCCCATGGTTGTGACCATGGAAATATTATGTTGACATATGATAGTGAGACGAGAAGATATTACTTCTAATGAGTCAAATTAAGGCATTTATTATACATGTAACCTAGCCTTGTCAACTAAAGCCTATTTCAAGGTATCAATGGTGGTAATCTGACAGTGGTTGTTCTGCCTGTAACTTCACAAACAATTTGGCCGAGAGGAGAACCTGTATACAAGAAAACAGTTATTGTTGAACAATTTTGGTGATTGTGGGTTCAATTCCCATATAATGTTGCCTGATAGTGATTCTGGGTTTGTCAGTACCATAACTGCACTGATGGGTTGCACCAAAATGATAATATCTGACACCTGAATCACTTCAAGCTTTCCCTAACATTGAGGTGACAAGCAATCACTACCATACCTGCGCTGATGGATTTCACCAAAATGATAATATCTGACACCTGAATCACTTCAAGCTTTCCCTAACATTGAGGTGACAAGCAATCAGTACCATACCTGCGCTGATGGATTTCACCAAAATGATAATATCTGACACCTGAATCACTTCAAGCTTTCCCTAACATTGAGGTGACAAGCAATCACTACCATACCTGCGCTGATGGATTTCACCAAAATGATAATATCTGACACCTGAATCACTTCAAGCTTTCCCTAACATTGAGATCCAACTGAAATCCTGTTCAAATGCCTTAAAACCCAAATCACTCACTCACTCACAAACAAAGGTTCTGCAAATATCTTCTCAATGCTAAAGTTATGTGAATACAGGCTGGCCCATCTTTTTTCTATTTTTGTTATATTTGCTGCTGTTGGCAATATACCAGACATATCGATATGCATGGTACCTTGTAAATATTCAAGCCCACAAACCAGTGGGTGATATTATGAGCATCAGAACAAGGACTAACACTGATCACCCAATCCATTTCAGTTAACTATTGAGACAAGCAAAAGAGTTGTGGTGATTCTAGCTTTTCAGATATGCCATTGAAATAGATTATAATGACAAGTTATGAGCTGAACATCTTCAACTTTATTTTTGCTCATCACCATTGGTTCATCACAAAGAACTCCCCATGATGTTGAGAGTGGGAAAATGGCCTCTGCAATCGAATGATATTGAGCCCCCTACTTGTTAAAATCTCAAAAACAAGTTGCAACATCATTCATATAATCACATCAGACAATTCTGGGTTTCATACAAAATATTTGGCTGTCCATTTTAGTTGATAAATTATATCCTGATTTAGGTATGAAGTAACAATTCACTTACAGCAATAAATGCTGTATTTATATTTTTTTATAAAACAGACATCCTTCTTGCACATGATACATAGGCATACTAGTATATATAGGCTATGACACCTGGGTGTTTTGGGATGGTTAATATCCTACATTAGGAATAAACATTGTTGCTATAGTGTATCACTGGCCTAATGTTCATATTACATATTCATGCATTTTAACTCTCAGTGATTAGATTTCCTTAACATTGTTAAACATTGTTAAACATGTTTTCCTTGCAGTACCTCTATGTATGCATATATATCTCCCTGATACTCCCCTACTATTCACCTTGAGTTTGATTTTCTTGGATCCAAGCACGGACAGAACCGTAACCACGACATTCAATCCGGACACGATCGCCTATAGATGGGTGTGACGCCATGTTTGTTTACACTGTGAAAGTAGTCCACAAAATTTGCATATGATCTCTCTAGTTGGCATCAATATCCATATATGATCCCAACAGATACCAAAAATATCTGTTGGCTTTATCCTGCTGAGAACTACCAATTGAATGATAAATATACCTACCTTGTTCCAAATCTATGTCTTCTTTGACATCAAACATTAGAACTAAGGGGAGACAACCCTGAAAAGAAATATGTAAGAAAAAATTAGAAAGAACATGTACAAAAACAATGGCAGATAGGTCAAATCCCACATCAGTAAGTTATGACAATACTGTCATTATCTGCCTTCACCTGTAGGACGGCACGAGTAACAACAATCTTCACCATTGTCGGACAGTGACACACAATCAGTACAGTCACACATTACATCCAACTGTTCACCAATAACATGGCCACAAGGACCTTTTCTGCCTCAATAATCAGTGACCGGTTTTACAAAATGGCACTTCGGCATCTCCCAGACCCCAATCCTCTTGATGGACTATTTCACAACACGTTGCCTTTTGCACATAACTGCCTTTTTCAATTAAACTTACTGATATCTCACAAATACTTTATTACATACTGTCAAACACTGTTAGGTCAAAGTTGAAAGGACCTGTGTAAAATTTATCCAAAGTTCGACAGAGCCATGAACTGATGACTAAAGAATACAATACACTAGGACCAAGCTTTTCCTTTAAGACACAGTACGTTCGACATCATCAAAGACCATCACAACTGTAAATCTAAAAATTAATTAATTCAACTTACGATGAGTTGTTGTCGGGCTAAGAACACACTTTCAATACTTCCAGTGATATAGACTGTTCCTTTTCGTTGTTGCGTGGCGGTGTTGGGATCGGGGAAGTGTATACTGGCCCCTGTCCGCTGCATGATCTGCTTGATGTTGACACCTGCACGGCCAATAATGAACAGGTGGTGCTGTTGGGCAATCTCCAGCTGCATGCTGACTGCCAAGGTGTTCTGGACACAGAAACACACAATCAGAGATCGACCAATAAACACATATACAACACTAGATTAAACATGTTTCTTGTTTCAGGCCATAATCAGAATCAAAATTCCAACCTGGTGGCCTGCAACTAGACAAGCCCTAGTCAGAAGAAACACTGGTTGACATTATGACCATGCATTCAAACCAAGTCCATGTCATGAAATTCCCTGATCACATACAGTCATCTCTTAGGATCTTTACTTGATGCACCGCCTCTGTGGTGTAGTGGTTAGAGCGTCCGCCCGGAGAGCGGAAGGTCGCGGGTTCGATCCCTGCCCGCTTCATACCAAAAGACGGTAAAATATGGTACTTGTTGGTCCCTGCCTGGCTGGCCCTCGGCATTAATGGGTACAACAAGGACTGGTCGGCTCGGAGTCAGTATAATGTGCCTGAGTGGGGTATTCATGCTTCACTGCGGCATGGTATCTCAGTGGGCTAGCACTATAAAACCAGCTTAAGTCTGGGCTAGTACAAGCAGCCGCACATACACATACACACGCATGCATGTCGTCATATGAGCGAAATATTCTCAAGCACGACGTTAAACCCAATTTCACCTCACCTCACCTTTACTTGATGCTAATGCAACAACATTTTCACAGACAACACAAACAAATGTTGTTTTGAGACTAGTATTGCCAACATGTTAAGCATGTCATTCATATATTGAACTAAACTTTTCTCTTTTGACGTAAACACTGACATTCACAGCATTAATTATAAAAAGGAGACTGCAAGTTTATCATTTCTCCACTAAAACATTTATCCTCTGGAAATAAATTGAACTGTTAACTCAAAACAAACCAAGACCACCAACAGACTGAAAATAAATGGATTTCTCTCACATTGACAAAAACACACACAATAATCTCTTTCTTTCATTAGGTCATTAGCCATAAAACATACCATGTAAAGAATACTCACTTTTATCAAAAACATTAACTTGAGTCTGGAGTTTGTCATTTTTATGAGGATAGATAAAGTGCTGAACATATTTAAGAGATATTTCTCCTAATAATAAGAACATGTCAGAATTTCAGGAATAAAATTGTCTGCACCATGGCACTTTGAAAACAGTCTATAAATACATGCATCTCAAAGCGGCAGTCAATCTGATTCACAGCAGATGTAAATCTTTCAAACAAAGCCCTTATTATGAGTTTTTGGTGATGAAGTTTTTAATAACATCTTTTTACACATACATTTCATAGGCTCACAAGTCTGTGTGACTGATTAATTTAGCTTCAACTTTACCTCTGAAGGAATGTTATTCTTGCACAGAGGCTCCATTATCACTACCAGCTCATCCTCATGACCACATAATCGTATGGCCATATTACACCCCTCCATGGTTAACTGTGGAACCGAATATGGTGCTTATCTCCCTTCAGATTCCATAACCTCCCCATGAGCTGAATTTGCGTTTGGCTTTTATCTAAAGTTAATCAACTGGATGCCATGTGTATTTATACAATTACAGATCAAAACATGCCTTCTCAGATTAGGATGATTCTCAAAGGAAAACATTTATGTTTTGATGATTTTGGAGTGGCTCAATTTTCATTTCGCAAAATCAGCAGTTGCAGTCAAGTGGTTACAGCAACTGCTTGCCATGCCAAAGTATCCCAAAGTTTATTCCCGTGAAATCCCATTTCTGGTTATATTTGATGGCATTTTGCTAAAGTGGCATAAAGCCATATTCAAAAGCTTATGAGGTGCAAGTGAACACCCTTGATCAATTTTTAAACATCCCACGTCACGATATGGCTGAGATATTGCCGATGTGACGTTAAATATTAACTCACTCACTCACTTTAAACATCCCATGCCCAATGAAAGTGAGTGCTATTGTACAATGCTACCAGCACTGTTTGAAACAATTATTGCCAAGGATACCTTCAATGTGCCTGCAAACATGTTTGTTAATGACCCAACATTTGTATCGGTGACCAATAAAGGACATCAACCACCAGCATCTGGACATACAGGAGTGAGTCTTCACTTACACATCCAGTGAGCTGTTCCATCAGTTTAGCTGTGGCATCCTTGACAGCCTTGGCATTGTTGACAGAGCCCCTGACAATGACAGTGGTGACGTACATCCGGGGACGCTGCTTGAGGCTGACCTGTACGTTGTAGGTCTGTTGGAGGGACTGGATTGCTGGGGAAGAGGCGTCTGGTAGCGGGTGCAGCATGCCAGACACAGGCAGCTCAAACATAAACACTAGTGGCAGCAACTCCTGCAACAAACAAGGTGGTGATAACTAGTGGCAGCAACTCCTGCAACAAACAAGGTGATGATCACTAGTGGCAGCAACTCCTGCAACAAACAAGGTGATGATAACTAGTGGCAGCAACTCCTGCAACAAACAAGGTGGTGATCACTAGTGGCAGCAACTCCTGCAACAAACAAGGTGGTGATAACTAGTGGCAGCAACTCCTGCAACAAACAAGGTGGTCATCACTAGTGGCAGCAACTCCTGCAACAAACAAGGTGGTCATCACTAGTGGCAGCAACCCTGGCAAGGGGCAGCAACTCCTGCAACAAACAAGGTGATGATAACTAGTGGCAGCAACTCCTGCAACAAACAAGGTGGTGATCACTAGTGGCAGCAACTCCTGCAACAAACAAGGTGATGATCACTAGTGGCAGCAACTCCTGCAACAAACAAGGTGATGATCACTAGTGGCAGCAACTCCTGCAACAAACAAGGTGATGATCACTAGTGGCAGCAACTCCTGCAACAAACAAGGTGATGATCACTAGTGGCAGCAACTCCTGCAACAAACAAGGTGATGATCACACTGAGTGGCAGCAACTCCTGCAACAAACAAGGTGATGATCACTGGTGGCAGCAACTCCTGCAACAAACAAGGTGATGATCACTAGTGGCAGCAACTCCTGCAACAAACAAGGTTATGACCGCTGGCAGCAACTCCTGCAAGAAACAAGGTGGTGACCACTAGTGGCAGCAACTCCTGCAACAAACAAGGTGGTCATCACTAGTGGCAGCAACTCCTGCAACAAACAAGGTGATGATCACTAGTGGCAGCAACTCCTGCAACAAACAAGGTGATGATCACTAGTGGCAGCAACTCCTGCAACAAACAAGGTGATGATCACTAGTGGCAGCAACTCCTGCAACAAACAAGGTGATGACCACTAGTGGTGGCAGCAGCAACTCCTGCAACAAACAAGGTGATGATCACTAGTGGCAGCAACTCCTGCAACAAACAAGGTGGTCATCACTAGGGGCAGCAACTGGACCGAAGACTTGCATGGGTAACAGATGTCTACTTATATCACGGAACCTTCCATTATACCTAGCACTGTCCATGTATGAACTGTGTCCCCTGTGAGTTTTCATGTACAATGAACCGTCTCCATTTTCTTCTCCTTCTGGAAGATTACCCCAACTGTCTCAGATTAGCAACAGCTTTCAGATTCCATTAAAATACAAATTTCACAGGAATCATTTTTAGAAGCATACAAAATGTATTTTATCAGGTCACGCCATCATCAGGAATCTACGTGATTTTATGACTGAACACAATCCTATGATTAAATTGATATAATACATTAACAAAACACCAATGAACACAAATACATGAACTCAACAAAATTCAACTGTTTGCCAAAAGATATAAGAAATACACAAAGCCTTTCACAAAGTGGTCAAAAGCAACATGCTATATCTGGGATTACACTTTCTCAGTAAGATAGTGATTCCAGTACATTTTCTTTGTTTTTCATCTGTAATTCGAATCCACATTCTGAGGGTGAGGCACTAAAAGGCATACTGCAAATATGTAATGGAAGCAGAAAACACTAGAAGAAATTCTCATTCAAAATTGATTAAAGCTAATAGCAATGATTATGGAAATGAAATAATCAGTAGAAATATAGAAATGCACGCCAGTGCAGTTATATGCTATCAAGTTTCTACTGGGTCAACATGGGTGAGAGAAAGGGCAATCCCCACACGTAAACTATGGGGATTCCCCCTACTTGATGTGAGGCTCCAGAAGAGGGGGCTACATGCTCTGACATTCTTTCTTGATTGCAGGAGCCTTCCAACAGAAACATTTATCTTTCAGTTGTTTTGCTGTTTTGGTATTCAGTGGCACTGCATATCACACCTACCATCAGTAGTGATTACTGGGACTACAGATATACCTACCATGTTATCAGAAGCAAACTCATGGCCGATATGGTTGTGATGACATGAGTGGGCAGGGTTTTACTACTACTTGTTTTGGACAATATTCCAGTAATTATTTGCCAATCAGTTATCCATTTTCTGCTGAAGAGTATATACATAATAAATCAGAATTAATATAGCCTTTTTTACAATGAACTATGTAAAATGAGTTTTTGCTGAGTTATGTCCCTTAGGTGTGCCTGGACGTGGTATCCTCAATTTGAGCTGACTATGATCCATATTTTGTCAGTACTACACCTATGCTTGTCAGTTCCTTGAAGTAGTTAATGTCTATGACCCACTGCAGGCTTTCCTCAACAATTAAGCTGATGCAAGTAACCAATTTTTACTTCTTCAAAGCACTGACTGACTCACCGACTCACTCACTACAATGTAAGATTTATTCCAACATGGCAGCTATACACTTTATTAACTGCTGACAAACAAAACCATGATTTCACTCAGTAATTCCTGCTACTGATCAACATATAAGACAAACATGTTTCTTTCTTTGTAAGAAATTATATACATGGTCCAAATAGATGCTTGTCCCCTGCTGTGATATTGCTGGAATATTGCTAAAACGGACTTAAAACCAATCTCACTCACTCACCCAAAGAGATGCTTGATGTACTTACAAAAGATTGATCATATAAATGTTTCTGACCCTCTTGACAAGAGTATGATTTGACCATGTTTGACATTACTGTCCTTCGTCCAGCAGTCAATGTCATGGCAATAGCTGGTACTTGGTCTCAATTAGCCATAACACAAATTATGGCAAGGAGTCTGTCAATATACTCTGGTCCGACTAGCAAGGAATGGTTTCCTTGACACAATTCCCTTACTGCTGCTGCCACATGCAATTGTTGGAAGAAGCAGGAATACTGGTTTCCAGGCATGACAAATTGGCCGGTTGGAACTCATGCACTGCTCCATGTGATCAACACAAACTTTTATCAACTCTGATGTTTTTGGGGAAACTCCAAATCATTATACACTTATTGAGTGGCTGTGTACAAATGCTTGAGTGCATATAGCTATTAGCAGCTTCCAAGTGCAGTGCCTGTCAGAAGTTTGAAAGTGGTCCAATTAAAATGATGTTTAGTTAACCGTATGGGATGTTTTATATAAACATTTTCTTACTGTCCTAAAAATCTTTGGATTCTTTAAACACATCAACTAAAAGTGTGAGAACTTATACCAGTATTACAGTGGTTGCCCAATGATATAGCATACAGTTAAATAATATACTGACTCCAAACCAACAAGTATATACCATTAAATGATTAATGTCGACTACCGGGCTGGTGAACAAGAAGTACCATCACATCTACTGACAATTTAGCTGTTGGAAGCTAGTATGTTGACAATTTAGTAGTGTTGGCAGCTAGTATGTTGACAATTTAGTTGTGTTGGAAGTTAGTATGTTGACAATTTAGCTGCATTGGAAGTTAGTATGATGACAATTTAGTAGTGTTGGCAGCTAGTATGCTGACAATTTAGCTGTGTTGGCAGCTAGTATGTTGACAATTTAGTTCTGTTGGAAGCTAGTATGTTGACAATTAAGTCGTTGGAAGCTAGTATGTTGACAATTTAGTTGTGTTGGATGCTAGTATGCTGACAACTTAGCTGCATTGGAAGCTAGTATGTTGACAATTTAGTAGTGTTGGCAGCTAGTATGTTGACAATTTAGCAGTGTTGGCAGCTAGTATGTTGACAATTTAGTTGTGTTGGAAGCTAGCATGTTGACAATTTAGTTGTGTTGGCAGCTAGTATGTTGACAATTTAGTTGTGTTGGTAGCTAGTATGTTGACAATTTTAGCAGTGTTGGATGCTAGTATGTTGACAACTTAGTATGTTGACAATTTAGTTGTGTTGGAAGCTAGTATGTTGACAATTTAGTTGTGTTGGATGCTAGTATGTTGACAATGAAGTTGTGTTGAAAGCTAGTATGTTGACAATGAAGTTGTATTGGAAGCTAGTATGTTGACAATTTAGTTGTGTTGGCAGCTAGTATGTTGACAAGTTAGTTGTGTTGGAAGTTAGTACATTGACAATTTAGTTGTGTTGGCAGCTAGTATGTTGACAAATCATTTGCATCTAAAGTAAGAATTAAAAAAGTAAAACTTAATTTAAAAAAGAAAATACAAAACGATCAAAATATACTGAGGGAAAAAAATAAGGGATCACATGAAAGCACAAGTGTTCCTTTATTTGTTTCCAGGTTTCTTTACAAGCTGTGCGATAAAACGCTTGTGAAGAAACCTGGAAAGAAATAAAGGATTACACTTGTGCTTTCATGTGATCCCTTATTTTTTTCCCTCAGTATATATACCCATTATCCATCAAACCAGGTAACATTTGGCAGACTATATATGGATCACTGGGACCCAGTTTGATGAAGAAGTAACTGTTTGTCTGTCACCTGACAACTTCAACTTTACTACTGTGAGAAATCATCAGGACACATGGACATGTTTATACTCATCTCCTTAGTCTCTTACAAGGTGTTTAAACAAGCAGGCCATATAAAGCTGTTACAGGGTTAAATCTAAACTAATCCAGCAGTAGATGGCCATACAAGATGTGTACAAACACAAGTGTCTAGATGGCCTTGTAAATCAACTGAGAGGACACAATATACCAACCAACTTCAAGTGTCTCAGTAAGAAAATATACTCATGGAAACGAGTAAGGGAACACATGAAAGTACAGGTGTTGTGATGAAACCTGGAAAAGAACAAAGGAACAGTTGTACTTTCAAGTGTTCCCTTATTCGATTCCATGAGTATAGTTTAACATAACCATGCATAATACACCAGCTGGGCTACCCTCCTGTGTTGCTCCTTCCATCACTAGCTACAGATAATTTTAATAAATGAAAGGACAAAACATACTTGTGGGAGACAATTCTTGCTATAAAATAAATGATTTCTTTCCCAATATGCTGGAAATAAAGTTTGTCCTCCTTTCAACAAAACAATCTGTGCCTCCTGAAGAGCTGACTGATATTCTTTCTTTAAAAAAATATCCCGGGCCAGAATTTTAAAATGTTGTTCCCTGACCAAAAGCTAGTAGGATTATGGCAATATGTAACATGTGTACATTCACTACACTGTACGTAGAAGTAAAGGTGTTAGCACAACTCACTTGTCATCATTTGCCTGAAAGTTGTAATCTGTTCTTTTCAACTGGCAGCTTTGGGGTTAATATATACAAGTCCATCACTAGCTCGTTACTTACCCTTATCTGGGCACGTGCTGATTCTACACCGGCAGGTTGGCCTGCTATAGACACCTGAAACATATATAAACAGTACTGTAACACAGGTATACATATGTACACACTAACCAGGGCCCCGTTCCTCAAAGCGATCGTAGCGCAAAGTTGATCGTAACGCCCATACTTTAACATAGACTTACGACTGTTGTAGCGCTACGATCGCTTTGAGGAACGGGGCCCTGGGCCTAGATTTTGAAGCTCTCTTAGCGCTAAGATAGTCGTAAGTTAATGTTAATGTATGGCACTTACGACTATCTTAGCGCTAAGAGACCTTCGGAAATTTAGGCCCTGAACCACAGCCGTAATAGACTGTAGTGAATGAGTTAAGTTAATTCTATTTTAGACCGTATCTTAGGTGAGAATATTGATGAGTGCAGCTTTCAACAACAAACAACCAAACCATGTGGATAGAGCATGTGCACAAGGAACAGAGGGTTGGTGTTGGATTCTGAGCTACATCATACCAACAGATGACAAAGCAGCGTAGTTCTTTAAAAAATATAACTTTGTTTGACTTAGTATATGCAAACAACACAACTGACTGACTGACTGAGTTTGGTTTTACGCCGCTTTTAGCAATATTCCAGCAATATCATGGCGGGGGACACCAGAAATGGGCTTCACACATTGTGCCCATGTGGGGATTCGAACCCCGGTCTTCGGCATGACGAGCCAACGCTTTAACCATTGGACTACCCCACCGCCCGCAAACAACACACACTGTCACTGGGCTTAATATTCCATATGAATACATGTGATTAGATATTGCACTCCATACAAAGCTGTACAGAGAGATGACCAGTGAGAAGAAAGGAGACATTAACATCACATAATGGCCTGATATTTAGCGATACAAAATATATTATCCTTTTTCTGTCAACTACACTTCATTTCGAGGCGTGAGTAGATATGATTGTGAATTCTGTGAATAATGCGGACAGAAGTTATAATTATTGGTAACTGGCAGTTGTCAGTGGTGAGTTGGCCGCGATTAGGACACTACCTTGGGGGTCGGATTATGCACGAAACATACCATTTTGATACTGATTTTAAGGGTCAAGTTAGGGAGTTTGCTTATCTATGAGATCGGCTTATCTATGGTAATATACAGTACAGTCTTAAAGTACAATGCACACCTTGATATCTTCAAGCTACTAAATCTCAAATCGCAACTCACAGCTTTCAAAATCTCAGTCTGTCAGGCTGATTGTACACTAGAGACACTCTGCTCAACCATTCCTTTCTTTCAATACGATATCTGCATTCCATGATACGTTCACTGCCGAAGTATAAATGCTAAGCCTCATTAGAGCCAGAGAATGTCTATGTTACTTGCATGTTGAGTTGAACAAGCAGGTACACTGATGAAAAGGTCCCATGTTTATAGCAGGTAGTCGAGATAGAATCCATCAGCATCAACTTCACTGCTTATCATCACTCACACATTGCTTGCTTTCACCCACACTACATTGGCTGTGCAGATTTTTCTATCATGTCTGAAGAAATAACGATTTGTGATGTGGAGTTATCCCGTGGAAGTTTTTCTGAAACATGTTTATGCCTCATTGCCGGCTTGCAAGACAGCCAGACCCATTGTGTGTTCACATTCCACTGTACACTGCTGCTCTGTGGAGCTGCAAGGTAGAGGAACTTGACTACCATCGCATCACCTATACAGACATGTACAGCATGTGGATGAAGCGCTGCTGATACAGGGAAACACATGGTATCCAATTGGTAGACCACTGGTAATATCAAACTGGTCTGGAGCTCAGTGCTGACTAATCGTTATGTAACAATTGGATTTAAGGAAAAGGGAGGGTCTGTGTTGATTGTTACTAGTCTAGGACCAGTGGACTGGTGGTTGTGACTATCTCTGTCATGCTTCTGCCTTCCTCCGTAATAATCATGCTGCTGAGAGAGGTCTATCCCATCTTACTAACATCCCAAACAGACATACCGGACTGCTCTTCTCCATATATACCAATATACCAACATCCAAGATTGCTCTTCTCCATATATACACCAACATACCAGACTGCTATTTCCCATACACACCAGCATACCAGACTGCTCTTCTGTAGACACACCAACATACCTGACTGCTATTCTCCATATACACCAACATACCAGACTGCTATTCTCCATATACACCAACATACCAGACTGCTATTCTCCATATACACCAACATACCTGACTGCTCTTCTCCAGATACACCAACAAACCTGACTGCTCTTCTCCATATACACCAACATACCAGACTGCTCTTCTCTATATACACCAACATACCAGACTGCTCTTCTCTATATACACCAACATACCAGATTGTTATTTTCCATATACACCAACATACCAGATTGTTATTTTCAATATACAACATACCTGACTGCTCTTCTCTATATACACCAACATATCAGATTGTTATTCTCCATATACACCAACATACCTGACTGCTCTTCTCCATATACACCAACAAATCTGACTGCTCTTCTCCATATACACCAACATACCACATTGCTCTTCTGTAGACACACCAACATACCTGACTGCTATTCTCCATATACACCAACATACCAGACTGGTCTTCTCCATATACACCAACATACCTGACTGCTCTTCTCCATATACACCAACAAACCTGACTGCTCTTCTCCATATACACCAACATACCAGACTGCTCTTCTCCATATACACCAACATACCAGATTGTTATTCTCCATATACACCAACATACCTGATTGCTCTTCTCCATATACACCAACAAAACTGACTGCTCTTCTCCATATACACCAACATATTAGATTGTTATTCTCAATATACACCAACATATCAGATTGCTCTTCTCCATATACACCAACATATCAGATTGCTCTTCTCCATATACACCAACATACCACATTACTCTTCTCCATATACACCATCATACCACATTACTCTTCTCCATATACACCAACATACCAGATTGTTATTCTCCATATACACCAACATACCACATTACTCTTCTCCATATACACCAACATACCAGACTGCTATTCCCCATACACACCAGCATACCAGACTGCTCTTCTGTAGACACACCAACATACCTGACTGCTATTCTCCATATACACCAACATACCAGACTGCTATTCTCCATATACACCAACATACCTGACTGCTCTTCTCCATATACACCAACAAACCTGACTGCTCTTCTCCATATACACCAACATACCAGATTGTTATTCTCCATATACACCAACATACCACATTGCTCTTCTCCATATACACCAACATACCAGATTGTTCTTCTCCATATACACCAGCATACCACATTACTCTTCTCCATATACACCAACATACCACATTACTCTTCTCCATATACACCAACATACCACATTACTCTTCTCCATATACACCATCATACCACATTACTCATACCATATTGTTATTCTCCATATACACCAACATACCAGATTGTTATTCTCCATATACACCAACATACCAGATTGTTATTCTCCATATACACCAACATACCAGATTGTTATTCTCCATATACACCAAGGGGCTGTGGGTTAGCCTAGTGGTTAAAGTGTCCGCTCGTCACGCCGAAGACCCGGGTTCGATTCCCCACATGGGTACAATTTGTGAAGCCCATTTCTTGTGTCCCCCGCCGTGATATTGCTGGAATATTGCTAAAAGCGGCGTAAAAACCATACTCAGTCAGTCAGTCTATATACACCAACATACCAGATTGTTATTCTCTATATACACCAACATACCAGATTGCTCTTCTCTATATATACTGACATACTACATTGCTCTTCTCCACATACACTGACATACCTGAATGCTCTTCTCCATATACAGCGTCCACCCAGAGAGCAGAAGGTCGCGGATGCGATCCCCGACCGCGTCATACCAAAAGACAGTAAAATATGGTACTTGTTGGTCCCTGCCTGGTGCTCAGCATTAATGGGTACAAGAAGGACTGGTCGGTTCAGAGTCAGTATAATGTGTCTGAGTGGGGTATTCATGCTTCACTGCGGCATGGTATCTCAGTGGGCTAGCACTATAAAATCAGCTTCAGTCTGGGCTAGTACAAGCAGACGCACATACACATACACACGCATGCACGTCTTCATATGAGCGAATTATTCTCAAGCATGATGTAAAACCCAATTTCACCTCACCTCACCATATACACTGACATACCTGATTGCTCTTCTCCTGGACACTGCTGCCTCTATTGGAATCAGGGAAGTGGATGTGACAACCGGTATCCTGCATCACCTTCTTGATGTTGTTGCCTCCCTTGCCGATCACATGGGAGTGCTCCGTGTGAGACACGTCCATCTTCAGTGTCACACGATTGCTCTGTAACAGTGACAATAACATCCTGTATCAGTTCCTGTCACTTGTATCAAATATTGTGGGAAGTAAATTCAGTGTTTTCAGGCACCGAAATGTTTGGAGTGCAAACCCAGGAGAGATTCCAAGAAGCATATGAGTCAGCATCCCATGTCTTTAAAAACTGACAATAAAAATGACCCAAAAAACAATTGCATTTAGTTGTACAATATAATATAATGCATAATAGTATACCTCACTGTTTCGTATGTCCTTGGATCTTGAAAATAAGATACACAAATATTGCAAGCATACACATTGTGGGAATTCAAAAAAGAATGACAAACAAGCATTGTCACTAAGGTGACATAATCCCCCGCCGCAAATGATCAAATCAAACTTATAATGTAATGAAAGTTTAAGATGAAGTTAAATGTCAACAAAAACATGACCAGTCAACCTCTCTTGATATCTTGCTCTTTAGTTGTTCAAGACACACTTTTTCCTTGACATTTGAATGTCATAGTGTATGAAATATGCACAAATAGTACTAAAGAAATTGCTTATTGAAAAACATTCAAGGGAAGTCTTGAAAGTCTATGAAGAAAATCCAGTGAACCGTTTTTTAAATATCTTGCTGACAATTCTGGTTAACAAAGCTGAAATCTTCAAAGTTTCGTCATGACCCTGAAAATTATGTGCAGGTCACCAAAATTGACTGGGCCCTGGGCCTTCCCTAGATGAAGCTTGGTGTCAAATATGAAGAAAATCCAGTGAATATTTTTTGCGATATCTTGATGACTATCTTAACATACAATTTAACATGCTGAAATCTTCAAAGTGTCTCTGTGACCTTGAAAATTAAGTGAAGGTCACCAAAATTGACTGGGCCCTGCGCCTTCCCTAGATAAAGCTTGGTATTGAATATGAAGAAAATCCAGAGAACGGTTCTTGAGATAGCTTAACATGCAGGTAAAACGTTAAAGTCCCCTTGTGACCTTGAAATGAAGGTCAAGGTCACCAAACCTGGGACCTTTTTATACTGTGATGAACCTAGGTATCAAATATGAAAAGAATCTAGTGAACGGTTCTTAAGATATTCCAATTCGCATCGCATGGACGTATGGACGTCGGATGGACAGACAGAGCCTAATATTATATCCCCGACTCCTTGCCATGAGATAACACATTGATCCTTGCCATGACACTAAAATGATACCAGGGGAAAAATGTGGTGTATATTCCATTACAGATGGGGAAGAGGAACATTACATGTGTTTGAATACAGAGCCTTCAGTATATAGAATTTTCAGTTCATGTCCAGCAAGCAACTGTAAAAGACTGCCATTGCCAGAAAAACTGAGTACGTGTATAGGGCTGTTGTCATGTGTGATCTGTCTGAGTGTGTCATTATACCAAGACAGAGAGGATAGTGACTCTGGGTAACGTGTACACTCATTGATTTGCCGCATGGCTATTGACAAACATCTATGATCATAATGGTAAATCTGACAAACTGCTATGGAGAAACATCTATGATCATGATGGTATATCTGACAAACTGCTATGGAGAAACATCTATGATCATGATGGTATATCTGACATACTGCTATGGAGAAACATCTATGATCATGATGGTATATCTGACATACTGCTATGGAGAAACATCTATGATCATGATGGTATATCTGACATACTGCTATGGAGAAACATCTATGATCATGATGGTATATCTGACATACTGCTATGGAGAAACATCTATGATCATGATGGTATATCTGACATACTGCTATGGAGAAACATCTATGATCATGATGGTATATCTGACATACTGCTATGGAGAAATATCTATGATCATGATGATGGTATATCTGACATACTGCTATGGAGAAACATCTATGATCATGATGGTATATCTGACATACTGCTATGGAGAAACATCTATGATCATGATGGTATATCTGACATACTGCTATGGAGAAACATCTATGATCATGATGGTATATCTGACATACTGCTATGGAGAAACATCTATGACCATGATGGTATATCTGACATACTGCTATGGAGAAACATCTATGATCATGATGGTATATCTGACATACTGCTATGGAGAAACATCTATGATCATGATGGTATATCTGACATACTGCTATGGAGAAACATCTATGATCATGATGGTATATCTGACATACTGCTATGGAGAAACATCTATGATCATGATGGTATATCTGACATACTGCTATGGAGAAACATCTATGATCATGATGGTATATCTGACATACTGCTATGGAGAAACATCTATGATCATGATGGTATATCTGACATACTGCTATGGAGAAACATCTATGATCATGATGGTATATCTGACATACTGCTATGGAGAAACATCTATGACCATGATGGTATATCTGACATACTGCTATGGAGAAACATCTATGACCATGATGGTATATCTGGACATGTATATCTGACATACTGCTATGGAGAAACATCTATGATCATGATGGTATATCTGACATACTGCTATGGAGAAACATCTATGATCATGATGGTATATCTGACATACTGCTATGGAGAAACATCTATGACCATGATGGTATATCTGACATATTGCTATGGAGAAACATCTATGATCATGATGGTATATCTGACATACTGCTATGGAGAAACATCTATGATCATGATGGTATATCTGACATACTGCTATGGAGAAACATCTATGATCATGATGGTATATCTGACATACTGCTATGGAGAAACATCTATGATCATGATGGTATATCTGACATACTGCTATGGAGAAACATCTATGACCATGATGGTATATCTGACATACTGCTATGGAGAAACATCTATGACCATGATGGTATATCTGACATACTGCTATGGAGAAACATCTATGATCATGATGGTATATCTGACATACTGCTATGGAGAAACATCTATGATCATGATGGTATATCTGACATACTGCTATGGAGAAACATCTATGATCATGATGGTATATCTGACATACTGCTATGGAGAAACATCTATGATCATGATGGTATATCTGACATACTGCTATGGAGAAACATCTATGATCATGATGGTATATCTGATGGTATATCTGACATACTGCTATGGAGAAACATCTATGATCATGATGGTATATCTGACATACTGCTATGGAGAAACATCTATGATCATGATGGTATATCTGACATACTGCTATGGAGAAACATCTATGATCATGATGGTATATCTGACATACTGCTATGGAGAAACATCTATGATCATGATGGTATATCTGACATACTGCTATGGAGAAACATCTATGATCATGATGGTATATCTGACATACTGCTATGGAGAAACATCTATGACCATGATGGTATATCTGACATACTGCTATGGAGAAACATCTATGATCATGATGGTATATCTGACATACTGCTATGGAGAAACATCTATGACCATGATGGTATATCTGACATACTGCTATGGAGAAACATCTATGATCATGATGGTATATCTGACATACTGCTATGGAGAAACATCTATGACCATGATGGTATATCTGACATATTGCTATGGAGAAACATCTATGATCATGATGGTATATCTGACATACTGCTATGGAGAAACATCTGTGATCATGATGGTATATCTGACATACTGCTATGGAGAAACATCTATGATCATGATGGTATATCTGACATACTGCTATGGAGAAACATCTATGATCATGATGATATATCTGACATACTGCTATGGAGAAACATCTATGATCATGATGGTATATCTGACATACTGCTATGGAGAAACATCTATGACCATGATGGTATATCTGACATACTGCTATGGAGAAACATCTATGATCATGATGGTATATCTGACATACTGCTATGGAGAAACATCTATGACCATGATGGTATATCTGACATACTGCTATGGAGAAACATCTGTGATCATGATGGTATATCTGACATACTGCTATGGAGAAACATCTATGATCATGATGGTATATCTGACATACTGCTATGGAGAAACATCTATGATCATGATGGTATATCTGACATACTGCTATGGAGAAACATCTGTGATCATGATGGTATATCTGACATACTGCTATGGAGAAACATCTATGATCATGATGGTATATCTGACATACTGCTATGGAGAAACATCTATGATCATGATGGTATATCTGACATACCGCTATGGAGAAACATCTATGATCATGATGGTATATCTGACATACTGCTATGGAGAAACATCTATGATCATGATATATATCTGACATACTGCTATGGAGAAACATCTATGATCATGATGGTATATCTGACATACTGCCATGGAGAAACATCTATGACCATGATGGTATATCTGACATACTGTTATGGAGAAACATCTATGATCATGATGGTATATCTGACATACTGTTATGGAGAAACATCTATGATCATGATGGTATATCTGACATACTGCTATGGAGAAACATCTATGACCATGATGGTATATCTGACATACTGTTATGGAGAAACATCTATGATCATGATGGTATATCTGACATACTGCTATGGAGAAACATCTATGACCATGATGATATATCTGACATCTATGATCATGATGATATATCTGACATACCGCTATGGAGAAACATCTATGATCATGATGGTATATCTGACATACTGTTATGGAGAAACATCTATGACCATGATGGTGTATCTGACATACTGCTATGGAGAGAAACATCTATGATCATGATGGTATATCTGACATACTGCTATGGAGAAACATCTATGACCATGATGGTATATCTGACATACTGCTATGGAGAAACATCTATGATCATGATGGTATATCTGACATACTGCTATGGAGAAACATCTATGATCATGATGGTATATCTGACATACTGCTATGGAGAAACATCTATGATCATGATGGTATATCTGACATACTGCTATGGAGAAACATCTATGATCATGATGATATATCTGACATCCTGCTATTGCAGAGTTAACAAACATTCAGAGTACTTCAGAATACAGTTCTTTGTTTAGTTCTTTATTTGACAAGTACTAAACAATGAACAATGCGTTTACTTCAAATGTAAGTAGATGAGGTTGTTGGTGTCTATCACTTTTATGTCTGCGGTTCCACATCTGGTGTGTCAGCGACAGTGAGTTATAAATTATATGTACACCTGTGTACTACACTGTCATCTAACATATATGAGCTGACTATCTATCACCTCTCTGTACAGAAACTGCAAGTGCATGTGAATGTATGTCTGTAGGTTGGAGTGATTGATGTGCCTAGTTCAGTACAGGTGCCATTGTATGTCTGATATCAGTGGCGAGCGTTACATCTTATGGTTCTATACACTGTTTTACCAGATCATACCACTTGTATGTATATACTACCCATCAAAGTTTAAAAAAACTAGTGTAAACGTAGTTATTTACTTCAGGCAACTGTTCTAAATTTGACTTTGCAAAATATTTCATACTGTTTAAAGGTACTGTTTACATATGAACTGATGTATTGCAAATTTATAATGTTGAAAAGATTATTGTCATGAGTTCAATAAATAATGAAACTCAGTGAAAATTGTCGAATTCTTAACAAAACTTTACACCAAAACGCATCTTTTCACATGCACGATATTTGCACATGTTTTTCAGCAATTTGATGCATGATCTTCATATAATTCATGTAATATATATGCCACATGATCATAATATCATAACACGTTTTTTATAACTATATAATCTTGTACTGAACAAGTATATGCCCTGATTGTTTTAATATAAGTGCTATTTATCAAAGAATACAATATGTTTATTTTATAAATGAGTAACTGTAGCGGATTACACTTTTCTATTACATCCTATTTTATGATTGCAAAAATTGCAGTTTGACTTTTTCACCCTGAAGGATGTACATTTGTACCTATATGCTCAATAACCGTCATCACACTCACACCCAACAGCGTTTAATGGTCATTTGGCACGCTAGCCCACACTATGGGCTACTACACTTGTCAATAACCTTGAATGTTTTCTTAATGAAATTCGTTTTCTTCTATTTTTAACAGCTTCAATGGTAACCACAGGTACAACATTGTCGGGTGTATGTAACTAAACTGCTCCATTTAATGCATATCTTCCGATCAAATTATTGACCCAAAATGATCTCATGTTGTAAACACAGTATACAAAAGACTGAAAGAGAAGAACGAAAGGCAAAGACGACTGTGACACTATCTAGGACAAGGTGGGGACGATTTAGGAAATATAAAGGACATATTCCCAGTACCACAATAAATGAGTCATGAGCTGCATAGACGCTATAAGGGTAACAACCGACTATTAGTATATTCCAGTTGTTCTGCAGCAGGCTTCTTCCACTGCCTGCAGCGTGACAAAGCCTGTTATACCTACATGTTTGTGTTACCCTTGTGCAATGATAACAGGGAGTGATTGCCATTCACTGGCGTAACACGCTATGAAGACACTCTCCTGACCTCACACGACTATTACCACTGTAGTGTGCTTACAAACTGACTTCATATTCATTGCCTGTTTTCTGAATTTGAAATAACTTTCAAAAGTGTTGTTTTGCTTCAACAAGCCAACATAACCTGGAAATGTTGAACTAAATCAAAGAAATTTCATGACATCAAACTCAAATGATATGGTTACTTTCATTAATTAGTTTCTTTACCTGTTTTCCATATATGTATGAGTAACTGGTCAAAATGGGAATAATTTCTTAGAAACATTTCTGAAAGAATTATCATTTAGCAAAAATATATTTTTTTTATGCTGAATACTGGTATATGTGTAGGTGGGTAGGAGAAGCGGGTTAGTTGGGGTTATGGGGAAATAGGGAGGGTTGTTGTGTGGGGGAGTGTGTGGATGGGGAGATTAGGTATGATCTCAAAGTGTTATTTTGCTTCCTGTACTAATCTGCAACGAAGGATCTTGTTCTATGGAAGTATATCAACTGAATATTAAGAATTCGGAATGGTGCATCCTTAAAACAATTCTTTTCAAACATCTTTATAAGATGTTATTACATCTGTTCCACTCATTGATACAATCTTATAATCTACATGATAATACCGCCATATAGCTGGAATATTGCTGAGTGCGGCGTAAACTAAACTCACTCACTTACTCACTACATGATATTATGGCAACAAATGCAGCTTCTGCTGTGACCACTACATTTCCACTTGTAATGTGTCGACAGTAAGCAGGTACACAATGTCTTGAGTCCTCCCGATTCTACTGGTGTCAATCACAATATAAACCACTGTAAAGATCATCTCACCTTGAGAGTCCACGTCATTTTCATTGTATAGTTGAACCAACTTGTAGAGTAAACCCACAAAACAGAGGGTTTCATACACAGACAAACATATCCACAGAGGAGGTAGGTATATCCTTATCCAAAGAAGCAGGTGTATTGAAGAATGCTCACAATCAACCAAATCGGTCTTCTCTTTGTTTGGAAAACAAACTTCCTTCCCAAGAGGTAATATCCAACAAGCAAGATACTCCGATAGTACTGTATACTATGTGATCATCAGCTTGGTCGGATCTCTCCAGGTGAAATACACACTTGTTAATCACATTTTCACTTCAGACATGTCCATGTCTCTTCCTGAGCGGCAGGTAACAAATCAAGTCACACTACATTCTACTGAGTGTATTGGACAATCAGTGCTCCTCCTGAGAAAACAGAACTCTCCTCACACAAACACAGCGTTGTGAAACCACTTCAACCAGGCCACTCGCACATAACAATCACAGAGCTTTGCACAATCGCAATCAAGCTGCCTTCTCCGATTTATCCAACACAGGTATGCCAAACACACCTTTCAGCTTACGACAAAATATATTCTATAGTCCCAAGGAGATTAATCTTACATTTAGTTTGATTCAGCCATTCAAAAGCCATGGTTGGAAGTGTGTGTTAGTTTACCCAGTCACAATACGGTCCATTTTTTATCTATGATTCTACATATCTCACTGCTTGGCTGGTTGACTGGGCATAGAAAAGATCTGGTAGTCAGCAGGAAATACCACTAACCTAAGCTGACACCTCCAGTCAACTCCACATTGACACGAGAAAACAGCACTTGTTGTACAAAGCAGGACATGCTGTCAACTAAAAACTAGTAACAAGTCCATTCAAGTTGTGAATATCGTGACAGGTTTGAAGAGTGACATTGTGTGGAAATTATTGGGGGTTTTATGTTTGAATCAGCAGGACGTTTCTAAAATGTGACCTAACACTTGCATATCTCAAGTGGTGGTCCAACGACCCAGTGATCATATACATTTTCTACTTCAACTGACACGAATGTTACTCTTGTCTAGGTTTACTTTCTGAAGGTTCTGTGATGTTAGAGTTGACAATGACCTTGTTTGAACATGTCAAACTTGGGCAGTTGATGTTTATTATTATTCTAACACATTCAGCCGACATGATGCTATATATATGGAATGCTGTTTAAATCAGTGTTAAACTCAACTCACTCACTCTCTCTAAGACATTCAGCCAACATAATGTGATATAAATGAATACTGTTTAAATCAGTGTTAAACTCAACTCACTCACTCACCCCAACACATTCAGCCGACATACTTTGATATAAATTAATACTGTTTAAATCAGTGTTAAACTCAACTCACTCTAACAAATTCAGCCGACATGCTGTGATATAAATGGAATACTGTTTAAATCAGTGTTAAACTCAAGTCACTCACTCACCTAACATGTGAGAGGCTTACTTCATTAACCCCGACTATGCAGTCCCCACTCATGTCAGGTGTGCATTAACATCAAAGGAGGCTCCAAGGATATGGTTGCAATTGTGTGCCCAAAGATCATCATGTTTGATTATCGTTAATCTTGAGAACAAGATCAAGCCATGAACTACTGACAATGCCAAGCTTGCTGTGTCACAGAGTCAGTGCTGGGCTCCACACAATGCACTATTGCCAATATTAACTATCATAGATTTCATGGGCCATAACTTTTTGATCCCCTATGGAGGAAAAAAACCTTCTCGTATAACATATCTTGACGAAATATTTCAGTGCACGTAACAATATATGTTTCAGGTTGCCAAAGAGGTCTAATAGAGTTTTGATGTGTTTTTGTATTCTGTCATAAGATGTTAGATAAGGATTTATATGATATTAAGATTTCAAAATCCTGAAAACTGATGATGTGAGAATAACACTTATGAACTGCAAAACTCCTGATTTAACATATGAGTGAGTGAGTGAGTGAGTGAGTGAGTGAGTGAGTGAGTTTTGTTTTTTCTTTTTAGCTGCTTTTGGCACTATTTCCCTAAAATCATGGCAGGGTTCTCAAGAAATGAGCTTCATTCATTGTTCCCATGGGAATTCAATCCTGGCCTCTGGCAAGCCAAGCCAATGCTTTAACCTACTGGCCACCCCTCATGGTGCTTGACCATGATAGCAATCTTTAGGGAGATGGGAGCTAGGAAATCAAGGAGGGCACATCTTCTTCTACAGTTTTTTGAGGAGGGTCTAAGCTACTTATGTTCAGTTATGTTCTATTTTGAGAAACAATTCAATTTGAACTAAAAAATCCCAGAAGATTCCAATAGATATGAGACCACTGTGACCACTGTACCTGTGACCACAGAGCTACACAAAATCAGTTAAAACAAAATGTTATGTGCACCGTCTGAAATAACATGGCTCCACACTTGCAGGGAGCAGTGTGACTTAAGACACCTGGGGACACAAAGCCAAATGATGCTAAGCATTTCATATGTAAAAGGCCTTATATTAGTTGGGTAACAAATATACTGACCCAAAATCCAATGTACTGGTAGGTGTTTGACAACAAAAAAAGAAACGGAAAAGTTTCGACTTCCGTATTATTACTGCTAACAGTTTTAACAAGGAAACATTCTGAAAGATAACTGATTGTTGTTTTTTGTTAGAATAATAATTTCTATAGACATAATTAACCATTCCTTATGAACAATGATATGAAAATCTGCTTCTATTCTTTCGTCTAATTGTAAAACAGAGTTAGACAAAAAATATTGTGTCAACAGTTATTTGCATTTTTTTGGTCTAATTTCAGTATATTTTGGTTTGTCTCTCAAACCAAATCAAATATTATATAAGGCCTATTTTGAAATAACATTATTATTTTTCTCTCGTTTCTTCAATAACCAACCCGTAAAAGACAAACATTTTGTTACCCAAACTCACAGCCTGTATAACAACCTCCAGAAATGAAGCCCACATGACAACTCTACCAAGGCAACTGCTAAGAATCAAGACTTGTGACCCTCTCAGACTCTGAATGTTGATTTTCACTCTCACTCCAGGGCTGAATTACAAGATATACAATATCCAATATCATACTAACCCCACAAGTCAATGACACCAGATAAAATGTAAAATACATGCATATTAAAGAATAGGTCTCAGCAAGATGAAACTGACCCCCAGATTCTTAGTACAAGACAAACACTAGGTATTTGGTTGTGTGAGCAAGGGCTAGGAAACAATGCTGCAGGTCTTATAGAGGGCAATGTAAATGTTTAGATAGGTAATGCTACACATTGGCAGACAATCAAAACAAGACTGGCATATACATATGCTATTTCATCAGTAGACTATTGGAGAGTATTTCTGATCAGATTTCTTAGCTTTCAAGAAAACAAGACCCTAAATGACAGCGATTGGACATTTCAAGTGATGCATTTTCTGTTGTCACTTACAAGTGTGCTTTATCTAGATCCAGTCTATAGACACAGCTGGCTATGACTTGCAGAATATGATATACACACTTCTGTTTTCATTGTTCAGACCTCGAAAAAGCAACCATTTATGTTTTACATATCTTGTGTGTTTGCAGTTTAACACCGTACTCAGAAATATTTCAGCTTTATGACACTGGACTGAAAAAGATCATATCTAGACCAGACAATACAGTGATTGCTATTTCAAGCAACAATTGATGCTGTTGTTGTAGTACGATGATGGCAAACGGGCCTCCCAGCCTGACCACCCAAGGATGTTGTTGACTGAATCTATCCTGCTAATCCAACAGACCATTTTCATATTGAATCCAATTAATTTAATACCTAATAACAGAAAACAAAAGAGGAGTACATTTCCTGTACTCATTTATCATGAATATTGTTTGATTTTCTTATTAGATACTAATCGCCTGCTGATAGTGTCAGATTTAGTTAAAGAATGAGGTCATGTGATTTCATAACTCCATCCCATTAAAACACATGATCACATAAGGCAGGTGTGTTTGTTTGTTTGTTGTTTAACACCGCACTCAGCAATATTCCAGCTATTTGGCGACAGTCTGTAAATAACTGAGTCTGGACCAGACAACCCAGTGATCAACGTCATGAGCACTGATCTATGCAATTGGGATATGATGACATGTGTCAACCAAGTCCGCGAGCCCAACAACCCGATCCCCATGGTCGCCTCTTACGCCAAGCATGGGTTGCTGAGGACCAGTTCCAACGAGTTTATCAAATTACAGTTAACCTGACATCCACTAAGTGGTGTAGATTCTCTGTCATCTCGGTAATGTGTTTGCCTCAATTCAGTTATTCAATCACTGACAACAAATAAAAAATAACCACCTACAATCAATTTCTGTGGAGGTGTAACGTAGATAAAGTTCATTCTGAGATACTATAACCCCAAACTGGGATTGGTGTTCATCTGATAGACATGCTATCAATATTAATCTGGTATGAAATAGACAAGAAATCCAGCAATCCTATCATCTTGCACTTGTAATCCTCTCAACAAAACGTAATTTCAGTATACAGATGTTTTTAGATCGTAATCCTTCCTGACTCTTCTTATAACCATTGACTGTGATCTATCTTCGACAGCATAATGAGATTTGTGTCAGAGCGGGTTAATCTGTACTCTGATAAATGGGTTTGATATAAGGTAATATATTCATACCTGTTCAAACAACCATTTTTGGGGTGAATTTCTAGAAGGTGCATTCAACTTCAAAGTAAAATGTAGTTGTGAATTATTGCATGTTATCAATTAGACATCAAAGATAAATATTCATATGATATAATATCTTATAAGGCCAGACCAATATTATTTCTTGTTTTACAGATCCGTCTGTCGTATTTTTCCAAGAATAAGAAAAAAAATAAAAGTTAATTTTCCCCGCTCTAAAAATAAAATCCTAATGTTTTGGGGGGTTTATTGGTCAAAAATGTAAATTTACAAGAAAAGTTTTTTAGATTGTGTTTTGCCCCATGAACACTTTATAAATTGCCAAAAATAAAATACTTTTAGAACTTATTTATTTTTATTTTTATTGTTTTCCCCTCCTGCCTTTAGTTTTTTTTAGTACAAAAAACCGTAAAACAAGAAATAAAATTGGTCTGGCCTAATGAAAGATGATTGGTAGACACATATAAGTCTAACGTATTCTTGGACTGTACAGGTAGAGGCAACTACAACTGATCAGGTTCACTGACTTAGAGGACATGTCATTGTGTCTCAGTTGTGTAGATCGTTGAGTAGGATGTCAATTACTGAATTGTCTAATCCAGACTCGATTATTTACAGACTGCGGTAATGTAACTGGAATATTGCTGAATGAAGAACAAATAAACAACCAGCTTGGACTGTAGAAAATTATCTTAACATTAACATTTGTTGAATGTGATTCACAAGAAGCACGAATGTTTGACAGAACAATTCAGCATTTTGAACCATCTACTATATATGCTCACAAGAGTTATTACTACGATGACACTGCATTGCCATGCTTTGCAGGACATTGTGATATCAAATGTTACCATGGCATCACAATCAAATGACATCACTAATTTGTCTAAAGTTGGTCACATGAACTTCTTACATTCAAAACACTGTTATTTCCTATTAACAAATTGTAAAGATGGAGGACTAAGATTGGATCATAAATAGAATTTCATCCTCAGTGTCTTTTAACATAAGAAATGTCCAAACTAGTGATAAAAGGTAAACTGTTATCGATTCATGTTGATATACTTCATATCACTGACTGTCTGACTGAATATGGTTTTACGCCGCTTTTAGCAATATTCCAGCAATATCACGCGGGGTACACCAGAAATTGGGGTGGGGACACCTTTGAAATGGGCTTCACACATTGTACCAGGTGGGGAATCGAACCCGGGCCTTTGGCGTGACAAGCGAACACTTTAACCACTAGGCTACCCCACTGCCCCCACTTCATATCAGAAAACACTTTAATGACATATATACATATCAAGTAAGGGAAGAAAGGAATCTATACAGGAGACATTCTTTGCTGTAGATGATTGTTGACAATAAACAAATGTGAGGCAGCTGTCTGGTCGTCAGGCAGACAGGGATAAAAATCTAATTAATGATTGATAACAATTAGTTAATGATTCATAATTCACTAATATGGATGCACTTGAAAAATATGTCACGATAAATTAATTATAAGATTTTCACCCAAATATTTAAATAAAATGAGAGCTGCAGCTAAATATTTGTTACATATTATTTGCTGATAGCAAGTGATAAAGATGTCTCTTAGCGTCAACCATTGAAGGATGTGATTAAAGTAAGCTGGAGTGAGTGAGTGAGTCTAAAATATGCCGCACTCAGCAACAGTCCAGCTATAAGGCGGCGGTCTGTAAATGATCAAGTCTGGACCAGACAATCCAGTGATCAACATCATGAGCATTAAACTATGCAATTGGGACACGATGACATGTGTCAACCAAGTCAACGAGCCTGACCACCTGATCCCGTTGGTCGCCTCTTATGACAAGCATGGGTTACTGAAGATTGATTCTAACTCGGATCTTGACGGGTCAGTAAGCTGCATGTTTGACAACACTGTGTACATGGTCCATTCCATCAAGTGGAGAAGGTGGTGGAACACTTGTAATAATGTGCCTTGACTGTAGGTACTTGGGAACAACAAGGCAAGGTGCTTGCTAGTTAGGCATGCAATGATGAAAATCCAAGGATTATCGTATTTTTACCTTAAATCAGTGTAATCCATCAAGCTTACCTTTGTGTCCAACACTGCCATAATTTTGTCTTTGGCATTAGCCACATCCTCTGGGTATCCAACAACTTTTATATGTGGATCTGAAAATTAAAAGGAAATGGGGTGTAAACACTATGATCATTCAGAATTAACATTAAAAAATATGAATGCACAGTGTTGAAGAGTTTGATAAAAGTTTCTTACCACCAAATCCATTAATAAAACCATGGCCAAAATAAATTACTTTTAAATTTTAATATTGTTATCAGACAAAATAACAAATATGAATGCAGATGCCTTGAGGAGTTTGCTTCATGAAATTAAAAATCCTCCCTGTTTACACTTTGTAACATGTTTAATGATTGGTTTGTTGTTTGATGCCACACTCAGAAACATTCAAGCAATCTGGCAGCTGTCTCTAAATAATCGAGTCTGGGCCAGACAATCCAGTGATCAACTGCATGGACATCGATCTGCGTAACATGTTTCATAATTGATGTTTTCTGGCTATACAATTGAGGTCAACAAAAGGCAACCAAGTTTGCTGATCTCAGAACTATAATTTTGTTGAAATGGAAAATAATATATTTGTGAATTTGCCTTTCTTTTAATCCAGCTGATAAATTAACACATATTGCACCCAAAATATTTGTTCTGAACATGGACCCACTATCAATAATGCCACATCAATGTTCAAAACATGAGTTTCATGAAGAAACCTAAAGAAGTTTCATAGTTTCAAACCAGCCTAATCCAAGTGAATGAAAACAACTAAAACCAATGATGAAAAACAATGTTTTTATATTATTTACAAACAGACACTTTCCTGTAAAAAGTCAGTAAAGAAAGTAAAACCAAAAGGGTGGCCTTATGGCCCAAGAGCACACAGCTGACCTTATTGTGATGATGTAAATCTGACATGCGTGGGAACAATCCAGTTTGACATTCATAGTATGTGTAAGGTTGTATTCATCAAGTTATATAAATACTGACAGACTTAGCTCCCTCTTTCCACAGGTTCCCTCTCAGAAAAACAGAAATATTGTAGACGATATTTTGACATTTTAACATTGAAATCAATGTATCAAAGTATATGACTACAGAGTATGAAGGGACATGAGGGAATTCAGGGCATCTGAACATTAAAGTGGACAAGTGAGGGAGTTGGGTTTATGTCACTTTTAGCAATATACTAGCAATATCACGGTGGGGGACACCAGAAATGGGCTTCACACATTGTACCCATGTGGGGAATCGAACCCGGGTCTTCGGCGTGACGAGCGAACCTTTAACCACTAGGCTACCTACCCACCACCTTAGAGAGAACAAGACAACACACAACACTGCCTAGACATTACTGGTGACAGCATCCAGCAACTGAATCTTCAGATCCACTTCCTCCCCCAATTGAAAAAACACTGGATCAATGAGTAGTTTTTCTGTTTATATCTGATTATTATTAAGGCCAAATCAATTTTATTTCTTGTTTCACGGATTTTTGTACTCAAAAATAAAAATAAAACCAGGAGGGAAAAAAATGAAAATAAATATATGCTAAAAGTATTGTACTTTTGTCAATTTATAAAGTGTATTTTGGGCAAAACACAAGCTAAATAAAAACTTTTCTTGTAAATTTACATTTTTGACCAATAAAACCCCCAAAACATTTGGATTTTATTTTTATTTTTTGAGCGGGAAAATTAATTTTAATTTTTTGTCTTATTCTTGAAAAATACGACTGGCAGATCCGTAAAACAAAAATAAAATAGGTCTGGCCTAAACACTGTTAAGAACTGATGTCAGTTTCATTGTTTCTAAAAGTATGGGGATAGGGGTGGGGAATCATTACATGTAAACCTCTTTACATTCATCTGTGAAAGATCAGCAAATGATGAAACTGAAACAGTTAGAATGTCATATGAATTTTAAATGAATATGAATATAATAAATTTTACATCCACCTCCTTGTGAAGTAATTATAATAAATCACTAAAGCATTATATTTTGTTGCAACTGTAAATAGATAATTTGAGCATACATAACTTCGTATATATTTCTATTTTAAATTGCTCATTCAGAGGTACTCCATGTTATCCAATGTTTTTGCCCATCATGTCAGATAAATGAGTGAGGAAGTGCAAAGTGATGTTGGTCAGTTAGTGTTAGTTTTACACCACACTATTTCAGCTATATGGCGTTGGTCTGTAAATAATCGAACCGCCTCCATGGTGTAGTGGTTAGAGCGTCCGCCCGGAGAGCGGAAGGTCGCGGGTTCGATCCCCGACCGCGTCATACCAAAAGACGGTAAAATATGGTACTTGTTGGTCTCTGCCTGGCTCTCGGCATTAATGGGTACAACAAGGACTGGTCAGCTCGGAGTCAGTATAATGTGTCTGAGTGGGGTATTCATGCTTCACTGCGGCATGGTATCTCAGTGGGCTAGCACTATAAAACCAGCCTAAGTCTGGGCTAGTACAAGCAGCCGCACATACACATACACACGCATGCATGTCGTCATATGAGCAAAATATTCTCAAGCACGACGTTAACCCAATTTCACCTCACCTCACCTCACCTGTAAATAATCGATTCATGACCAGAGATAATAGCCATCTTAGTAAAACCCACAGCATGGATATAGATGCTGTCAAAAGAAGGATCAAAGGCAAGACAAATCAGGAATTAAACCTCAGAAAAATGTATCCTGCAACAGCTAGGGGACAGAACTCTGCATAGCGCGTTTTTCAGTAAATCTGCACCAGAATCTATCTTACATACCCTCCAGCAAACATTATATTACATAACAATCATCAAATTCCTTTAACCATCCCTTATCAGCTCTTGAAGCCTGTATTAATCCCGTTTTCAGCTATGAAGTAAAACACCTGATGGTACCATTAATTCATGTTTCTTTCCCTTTCAAAATTAAGTTAATGTGTTGTAGCTCATGGGAAACAAAACTGTGATAGGAATTGGATTTCATCCTTCATCATCAAGAAATTTGCCAACTTCTAAGAAATGCCTATCCAACAACCATTGAGAAAGCATCTTCTGACAATCATACAAAAAATAAACTTGATGACTGGATGAATGAAAAGAGACTGTTGGTTATGAAACATACATCTGTATTTTGGCCCGTCTTTGGGATGAAACATATCACAACATCTGATGGGCAGTTAATATACAGTTCAATGTGTCTACACATAGAGTAACTATTTTAACCCTCATGGCCATAGATAAGATTGTCACCACCAGCTCCCTACACCAGCAAGTACACTATTACACCTGGGTAAGAAAGTCATCTAAAGGTCTCAAACAGGAAAAGTCGGATAACAATCTTATCTCCAGTACATTTTAACATTTTTGTCAAGATGGTGAAAAATGGTCAATTTGTGTGATAAAACTTGACAGTAATAGAAAAAGGTCTGACAGTTTAATAGACTTTAAATCATTGATTCATGACAACCCCAGAAGAATCAAATAATTTATGTGTAACTCAGCAATTTCTGGCAACTGATTCTTTTTATCTTAACTAAAACGTATACGCAAAATGCCATTTTGAAATTCAGGTGGGGGGAGGGGAATGAGAAGGGGGGATTGTTAGTGGGTAGGAAGTGTGTATGTGTGTGTGTTGAGGGGGTGAAACTTTCCACCACTAGTTTGCAAGGTGTTATTTCTGAAACAAAATAGACCTATTCTTTGAATTTAAAAGACATCTGGCCTTGCAGGTGTAGCTTGGGTAATATCAACTCTCTATCCAAACTCCAACTCTGCCCAACATATGTAAAATGTTAACCTGATGTTGGTACGGTAACTGTTTGCATTTATGAAACTACCTGAATTAACAGTGTTTGCCCAGTATCTGGAACTCCATTCCACCACACATTAAACTAGTCTGTCAGGACATAAAACTGACTTCCTACTCATGTCAACAGCATTACGCCCAAACACGTCCTTTCACACGTATGAAAGTCTGAGAAATTCATGATTGTTTAGAGAGTACTTGGACATTTATTTCATGTCTACGTTTTCTGTAAGCATCCCCCCAAAATACATCCCCTCTAAGTTGTTGATAGAAACATTAATTCCCTCAGTTACACAGGGAAATGTATTCGTGTACATTACGGCTCCATAAACCCTGAGAGAGTAACATGTATGAATGGAAATACTATTGACTGGCTGTACAGATAAAGCATTAAGTGTCTTGTCTGTTTGAGACAGCGCCAACAACAACATACTACACCTCCTCGCATACACAAACATCAAGTAACTTCTACATCGGAAGAACATTTGTATTTTGGTTACCTTGTTCAACAGATCTCACTGAAAGAAAAGTTCTACTTCATGTTGAGAGGTTTTTGCCAAGTGGGAATATGAGAAATACTCCACATCTGAGAGGTGTATCTGTGAGGTATTATTACACAGCCTGCAGCCCTAGGAACATGATACTTCAACTGTAATATCCAAAACTGTTTAAGATATCGTTGATGAATGCTTGGTCAAATGTAAGGACAAACTGATGATATTTACAACGACAACAGTCTTGAGTGACTAGTGAGTTTTAAGTCACATCGGCAGTATTTCAGCCATATCATGACTAACAACGTCTTGAGTGAGTGAGTGAAGATTTTAAGGCACATCGGCAGTATTTCAGCCATATCGTGACTAACAACGTCTTGAGTGAGTGAGTGAAGATTTTAAGGCACATCGGCAGTATTCCAGGCATATTGTGACTGACTTCTTGAGTGAGTGAGTGAGTGAAGATTTTAAGTCACATCGGCAGTATTTCAGCCATATCGTGACTAACAACGTCTTGAGTGAGTGAGTGAGTGAAGATTTTAAGTCACATCGGCAGTATTTCAGCCATATCGTGACTAACAAGAGTCTTGAAACACTGTCAAAATCATACTTGTTTGTTTCAGTATGTCTAATACCAAATGTCATTGTGCAGTAAAGTACTGAAGGTCTCTTATGTCATGCCTTCTTACAATTTAGGGATTATTTTGTAGATAAACATCATAATTTGTCATTTATAAAAAAATCCATCATACAAAGATAAGAAAATAAAGCTTATTGGCCAATAGTGGCCAATAATCGCCTTAATAAATATTCTTGTACCTCATGCAGTAAGTTCCAGCGAAGGAAAAGTATAATGAACTGCTATGGTATCAATTACATCTAAGTTGTGGGCGAGTTTTGATTAATGTATTTGCTTACCAGAGCAGATTGTTGTAAGATATAACATAAAAGTTTTTGAAGTGTGATTCCACATTCAAAGATTTATTAGTTCCTTTATACCTGATCAAGACAATTTTTGTTGCCCAACTTAGAAAGAAACACACTGGATGACCTTTATTCTCAAACATGTATTAAATAAATGAGCTTAAATTTTATTATGTACATAATGTTTCAAATTAAATGTTTTGAGAGGACATTGAAATCTAATAATAAAAATGACAAAACAATTCCTATACGCATAAGAAATCTCTGCTAACATTAGCCTCAATCTGCAGTACATTTCTAATTACATTACAAGCACGTGTGCTTGCATGCAGTACATTTCTAATTACATTACAAGCACGTGTGCTTGAACCACCAGCATATAGTGATGATTCAAACTGTTCACAAAAAGGTAAGAATTTCCAGACTATCTGGATCACTATCACAAACACTTGCAAAGGCAAATCAATTGGTTGAAAACAGCGAGAGAACTGATCCTAACATTTTCCAGTGATACTTCTATAACCGATTTCATTATCCCAATGATACTTCTATAATAGATTTCATTGTCCCAATGATACTTCTAAAACAGATTTCATTGTCCCAATGATACTTCTATAACCGATTTCATTATCCCAATGATACTTCTATAACAGAACCCAATGATATTTCATTGTCCCAATGATACTTCTATAACAGATTTCATTGTCCCAATGATACTTATAACTATAACTGATCTTCTAAAACAGATTTCATTGTCCCAATGATACTTCTATAACCGATTTCATTATCCCAATGATACTTCTATAACCGATTTCATTATCCCAATGATACTTCTATAACCGATTTCATTATCCCAATGATACTTCTATAACAGATTTCATTGTCCCAATGATACTTCTATAACAGATTTCATTATCCCAATGATACTTCTATAACAGATTTCATTATCCCAATGATACTTCTATAACCGATTTCATTATCCCAATGATACTTCTATAACAGATTTCATTGTCCCAATGATACTTCTATAACCGATTTCATTATCCCAATGATACTTCTATAACCGATTTCATTATCCCAATGATACTTCTAAAACAGATTTCATTATCCCAATGATACTTTTCATTATCTAATGATATAACCGATTTTTCAGATTTCATTATCCCAATGATACTTCTATAACCGATTTCATTATCCCAATGATACTTCTATAACAGATTTCATTATCCCAATGATACTTCTATAACCAGATTTCATTATCCTTCAATGATATTATTTCATGGATTCTATAACGATTTCATTATCCCTAATGATATACTTTCTATAACAGATTTCATTATCCCAATGATACTTCTATAACAGATTTCATTATCCCAATGATACTTCTATAACAGATTTCATTATTTCATGGATACTTCTATAACAGATTTCATTATCCCAATGATACTTCTATAACAGATTTCATTATCCCAATGATTCTATAACTTCTATAACAGATTTCATTATCCAAATGATACTTCTATAACAGATTTCATTATTTCATGGATACTTCTATAACAGATTTCATTATTACAAGACCACTTCTATAATTGACTTCTTTATCACAACAATATGTGAGTGGATGTAGCATGAGAGAGCATGGTGAGAGGATGTGGTGCTGATCATCAAGTGTCATTGGTATCTGGTTTATGTACACCTGTAGTCCTTGGAATCAATCCCTGCTGTAACCCTGCATGTAATCACTGTGACAGCTACCACTGATATATACTCCCACACCTGTAATCAAGCAAAGTTACGATCACTGATATCTCTAGTGAGTGAGATTTACAACACCCACAAAGACAATCTCGATATGAGCTCAGGAAAGGATTGGGTCTGAAGAAAGAAAACAGTTTGTTTGGGCAACCTTCCATTGACAATTTCAAAGATTAAACTTTTTTTCTCACAAACTTTTGTTTCTTTTCGTAAATTAACATGTCAGCTTATCATTGATTTGGAACACATCAGAAACAACATTTTGTTGCAGACTCTAAAACAATTTATATTACCTGCAACTTCAAATTATCTGTCATTCAAAAATAATTGAAAATGTACCCTTTATCTGTCTTTATGTTTTGTTACAATGTGATTCAAATTTTTCAAGATGTTCCCCCATCAAATCAGAAATTCGGTGAAATATACAAAAATTCTTCCAACCAAGCCCCTATTGTCTAGGTCTGTTTGGTAACGGGTATCCATGGATAAGATGTATCGATGGATAACCTGATAACCTGTAACCAGGGATAACCTGTATCCAGGGATAACCTGTAACCAGGGATAACCTGTAACCAATAATAAAATGCAAGAGCTGTCATAGGGGGTCTAGTCCAAGTTTATACCAAACACATTTATAGCAAATTAACAGATATAACAAACTGGTTTGTTTTGTCCTGGCCAACTGCATATTTTAGTTGAAATGCATATAACAAACTAAAGCAAGTGTTCCCTCTGAGTTTGTCATATCTGTAGTTTACTGTATTTGGAAATCTTATGACCATTCAGTTTCTAAAAGGAGCAAGGGGCACCTGCTGGAAAATAGTACAGGTGGTTATACAGTACCGGACCCCGATAATCCGATTCCCGCGGTAGCTGGTTGTAACCAATCTTGTTTACTATGTAAACTCATTAACTGTTAATTCATTAATCCGGTGTTCACTCTCTGGATCCGGACGTTAATTTGCGGTAAAGGATTAGCTCATTACACTTGGTTTTGCTTCATTAATCCGGTGGTACATCAAAAAGGTTTGGATAATCCCCTTACCGCTTGAGCACCATTGATTAGCGCCGATCTTCATCGGTAAACTTAAATGGTAATTGATAAGTGAGTTGAACATGTCATTAGTTTGTGATTTTAATTAATTAATACGTCTCACTTGTCCAAATGCAACTGGCACCATTAAAATGAAGCTGTTTGTCATCGTCAAATCAAGACTACTGTAATGGTGTACACAACGGTTCGTTTCAGTAGTCCGTACGTTTCACTATCTGAACGTTTTTTGATGTTAAACGGAAGTGTTTGGATTAACGCAGCCTGACTGTACTGACTTGACATAACATGATGGTTATGTGTCTTACATACTATGAAATTAAGAACAGAGGGAGCATAGCAAGTGTAACTTCAATACTGGTAGGCAAATTAAGTAAACATTATTAGAACCAGAATACACAAAATATTTCACATACTGCTTCATTATTGCTATTTAGTCATGATCATCAACAAGCATCATCTAGCCTTCACCCAAAGACTATAACATGACAGACTGAGTTTGGTTTCACGCCGCTGTTAGCAATATTCCAGCAACATCACGGCGGGGGACACCAGAAATGGGCTTCACACATTGTACCCATGTGGGGATTCGAACCCGGGTCTTCAGCGTGACGAGCCAACGCTTTAACCATTAGGCTACCCCACCGCCCCCACTATAACATGAGACACAGTGACTTGATTTGTACTACATTATGGACAAGGTGACACGCTCCAGCTAACTGATCTAGTCTGGAGCAGACAAACCATCAGCTGTGGAATCGAAACTGTCAAGCACTATACACAGATGACCAGATCATAGCAATATAAGCCATACTGACCTCTACCGACTGTCAATCAGTTGACTGTATACCACAATGTGTATAATTAATTTCACATGAAAAAGGTCATAGTGACTGTTTGGTTATTTTCATCAATTCAGTCTGTATCAAGGCAGCTTGTAGGTAAGTCTGGACCAGACAATCCAGTGTGTGAGCATCAATCCACAAAGTCGGAATACAATGATTCTTATCAATATTCTACAAATGGATATTCTACTAATGATTACCATGAAATATCACTATGTTGTCTCAACATTGGTCATTAATAATCTCGCAAATGTTTCCAGCAACTGACTGAATTATCATCTTAGCAGATCTGCAAATCTTCAAACTTTGACATCCTAATTCCATAGTTCAACCTTTCCAGGTTTACAGTGAAAACCATTAAACAACAGCTTTGTCATTCTTTTCCACAGAATCAGCTCCTACTGTCACATTTGTCCACAGAAAACAAACAACACCTCCATTCTACAAGTACAAACACTGGGCTGCGCGAAAACCCACTCAACGTGACAAACTGGAAAGTTCTGCCGCACCACAAGCTTATAAATCACTGAGAAGTCCACATGAAATATGAGCCGCTTTGATGTGTTTACATTTTCACTATCAAATTTTGGGGGTGTGGGTGTCTTAAAACTTACCTTTCCTTTACAAGTCTCATGTTTATTCAACCCCTGCACCTTGTCCCCCTTCCCCATATAAAACCTGTACATGTGCAGGTAACAGCCAGTCCAGACAACTCAGGACCTGACGGAAGGACGGTATCATTAACCCCAACAACGGCCCATCAATATCACCTGACAGAGGCAACATGATTGGCTGAAGTGTTATAAAATCAGCTGATTGTGTTTACACCTGTGTATGACACTTGATACCTGTCTATTGATAAACCAATAACTCACTGTCTCGCAAGTACCTAACACACTACCAGTATACAACTGTTATAAAACATGCAGTGATCCACTCTCTTCAGATTGTGTATACTATTTTCAGCACAATAGGAACACAAGGCAATTTATAGTTTGAAAGGGAAGAAATTAATGGAGATTAGTTCCAATTTGTTTCCTACAGGGAGCTTAATCGATTGCTTAGTGCTACTTGATTCATGTGAGACAGTATAGCATGGCAATATAGTCACACAGTATCACTGCATATACAGCTATGTGAAAGTTTTATCCAGTCACTTGTCAGGGTTAAGGGCGTTATTCGTCCGCGCCGGTGGGGTGGCCATTTCTGGTGGTCAATGTTGCTCGAATATTGTTAAAAGCGGTCATGCCAAGGACCCGGGTTCAAGTCCCCAGATGGGTGCAATGTGTGAAGCATATTTCTGGTGTCACCCGCCATGATATTGCTGGGATATTGTTAAAAGCAGCGTAAAACTAAACTCACTCACTTGTCAAGGTTAAAAATTAATTTTCTTCACTATCCCTGAAAAATCATCTGTTACAGAGTAACCATCCACCTTTATGGTTATGGTTATAGTAGTAGTCGACGAGGAAATGTTACTTGTCATTCATGACTATGCAAGTCAGCACACTGATGCCATAGTCTTGCTATATTCTGATACTTGATTAAACCAATGGTCGAAAGCATGAGCAACCATGATTGCCATATGAGTACATATCAGTATATGACTTATGATGTAACCATCCTGTCCTAACTCAGTCAACTCTTGCCACAAACATAGGGTACCAGGTACCTATTTCTCCACGGGCTTGCTTCTTGTTGTTACTCAACTCTTACCACAAACATAGGGTACCAGGTACCTATTTTCCCCCGGGCTTGCTTCTAGTTGTTACTCAACTCTTCCCACAAACATAGGGTACCAGGTACCTATTTTCCCCCGGGCTTGCTTCTTGTTGTTACTCAACTCTTACCACAAACATAGGGTACCAGGTACCTATTTCTCCACGGGCTTGCTTCTTGTTGTTACTCAACTCTTACCACAAACATAGGGTACCAGGTACCTATTTCTCCACGGGCTTGCTTCTAGTTGTTAGTCAGCTCTTACCACAAACATAGGGTACCAGGTACCTATTTCTCCACGGGCTTGCTTCTTGTTCTTAGTCAACTCTTACCACAAACATAGGGTACCAGGTACCTATTTCTCCATAGGCTTGCTTCTAGTTGTTAGTCAACTCTTACCACAAACATAGGGTACCAGGTACCTATTTCTTCACGGGCTTGCTTCTTGTTGTTTACCACCTCTCAATATTCCAGCTACATAATGGTAGTCTGTAAATATTTGAGTCTGGTCCAGATGATCAAGTGACTGAAACTGCACGCACATTGTGTTATTTGGATAAAATGACATGCATCAACCAAATCGCAAAGCCTGACCATCTGAACTTGTTAATAGCCTTTCACGACACACATGTGATGCTGAAGAACGATTCCAACTCAGAGTTTCACGTCACACATGTGATGCTGAAGAACGATTCCAGCTCAGAGTTTCACGTCACACATGTGATGCTGAAGAACTATTCCAACTCAGAGTTTCACAACACACATGTGATGCTGAAGAACGATTCCAACTCAGAGTTTCACGACACACATGTGATGCTGAAGAACGATTCCAGCTCAGAGTTTCACGACACACATGTGATGCTGAAGAACGATTCCAACTCAGAGTTTCACGACATACATGTGATGCTGAAGAACGATTCCAACTCAGAGTTTCACAACACACATGTGATGCTGAAGAACGATTCCAACTCAGAGTTTCACGACACACATGTGATGCTGAAGAACGATTCCAACTCAGAGTTTCACAACACACATGTGATGCTGAAGAACGATTCCAGCTCAGAGTTTCACGACATACATGTGATGCTGAAGAACGATTCCAACTCAGAGTTTCACAACACACATGTGATGCTGAAGAACGATTCCAACTCAGAGTTTCACGACACACATATGATGCTGAAGAACGATTCCAACTCAGAGTTTCATGTCACACATGTGATGCTGAAGAACGATTCCAACTCAGAGTTTCACGTCACACATGTGATGCTGAAGAACGATTCCAGCTCAGAGTTTCACGTCACACATGTGATGCTGAAGAACGATTCCAACTCAGAGTTTCACATGAAACCCCACTGTTCCATGGGGCAGCAACAAGTGTTTACCCAAGAGTGTCAACAGGAACTGGAAAGTATGAGCAACTACTACTAAACGTACATCTTTGATATGAGATGCAAACACACAGACCAGTACGTTACACCAACCACAAATAAAAACATACAAGTAGCATTTCATTCAGTGGCATTCATATGTCTTTGCTACAACTAAAAAACAAGTAAAATGAACAAAAAAAGACCCATCAACCTTTTCAACAACTTTTAACCCATTTATGTACATGGCCTCCGGCCTAGACTTGCACAAGTATCTAAAGTAATAATTAATAGTTTAAATGATAATTTCTAAAAATATAAAAATAACAGACTGGAGTCCTTGTAGTGTCCGCTTATCTAAATTTGCCTCTTTAAAGAAAAGAATTACTGTACATCCATGCACTAGCATTCAGTACAGCCTTGGAGCAAGGCTAACTCCAGCCTAAAATTGTCAGCTGTTAGAACAATGTTTAGAATAGCACTTACATAGCCCTTGGAGTATTATCTGTGGTACCACTTTCGTGTTGAAGGAAGTCTAGGCACACGTGTTTAATGTCCTGATGAAGAATGTACGATAACACTACACGCGTCCTGCCCATTGGAGATAGCATGAGGAGCAACCATATACTTCAGACAAATATTTCCAAATATGTAAGAAAGATCATGATTAGAAATGAAAACAGAACTTGAATGTAAGCCATTTCAAAAGAATGCTGGTGGCCTACTGTGTCTCATATCCCCCAACCCCACCTTCCAACCTGTTGATCTGAATCATTCCTATTTCCAACAACCTGACCAATATTATTTCCTGATCATGTTTCTCTTAAGACAAATCAGCTTCAACACTATGGCATAAATCCTATAATTTAACATAGACTTATGTCAGTCATAGAGGATACTAAACGACCTTCCGTGTAATACAATTTTTATTAAATGAGTTAATGATTTGGTATCAAACGATTGAAATCTTTCACGAGTTTAATAAAAATGGTATTTCACAGAAGCGAGTTTAGTATTCTGTTTATTACTCTCCAACATAAATTGATAGAAACTGCGGCGAAATTGCCTACAGTGTGATGACTCTCAGCTTTCCGTGAGTCAAGCAAGGTCTAGTACCATTGCGACAGCGGTATTAGCATTGTGATGTCCTAACTGTGAACCATTATGACGTCATACATCTAGCGGTATTACACTATTGTAATATTGCCGTAAAAATATTGCACTGCAGTATCTTCCACGGGGGAGTAATAATTACCGTAGCATTATCAACAACTAGACAGCCAACAATGAAAGAATTTAATCAACGATTCCTCCAACAAAACAAGCCAGGTCCCACTAGGGAACCTTTCTTCGAAAAATTCATTTATTGACACTCAATTTGTAGCCATCAGCCATTGTGGTCATCTTATCTTCAATGGTATATACAGAAATGAATCAACTTCTCCATAATGGCGGCATGATGAACAGCATACAGTTTTCAGTCAGTAGACTGACTGAGTTTGGTTTTATGCCGCTTTTAGCAATATTCCAGCAACATCACAGCGGGGGACACCAGAAATAGGCTTCACACATTGTACCCATGTGGGGATTCGAACCCGGGTCTTCGGCATGGCGAGTCAACGCTTTAACCACTAGGCTACCCCACCGCCCCTTCAGTCAGTAGAACACACTGAGGATCACATAAGGATATTTCTATCAATGAAATCATTGAAAATTCATAAATAGCGAACAGGTCTTGACAGAACCTGAGTGTTGTTTTACTGTACTATCTAACCGTCTCAACCAGTCTGTGAAATGTTCACACCATCTGAAGAAGGTTTCAAACAAACTGTTTTCTCCAGAATGAGACATAACACAAGATAAACAATCACATTCTTATTTTTGGCCTAGGCTGCTGGAAATCTACAGTTTTTAAAAAAATAATGTGAACAGCATTATCTCAATGCCTCCAAGCTGAGATGTAATTACAGAATCTTAAACCCCAGCTGACCCCAGCTTTAACACTGTAATAACAGGGGCGCTCTCTACACTTCACTGATGGTACACCCTGCCAATAACATGGTACAGCCAACTGTATCGCCAGAAGCATGGTACAACAAGCTGACTCAGCTTTAGCACTGTGATAACAGGGACCCACTCTTCACTTCACTGATGGTACACCCTGCCAATAACATGGTACAGCCAGCTGTACCGTCAGGTACATGGTACAACCAGCTGACTCAGCTTTAACACTGTGATAACAGGGACCCACTCTTCACTTCGCTGATGGTACACCCAGCCCAATAACACAGTACAGCCATCTGTACCAGCTTGAAAACACCCACACATGTACCCATAGGAACATGGCACAACTAGTTATATCACCAGAAAATGGTTGACAAAACTGTATAACAGAAGATGATACATGCTGCCACCTTAGCAAGAACATGGATGTTATCCCAGAATAAAACACAGGAAACAGGAGATCATTATGTGAGTTAAGATTCTGTCATGCAAGTCTAGAATATAGGCAAGTCCAGATCACTGCAGTTTCATAAATGACAATGACAACAGTTTCTGGGCTCCTTTTTTATTATCCCTTATTCTGTGAAAGTAAGATGGAGAAAGTAAGATTTCGTTCAGTAACATTATTCTCAGTTTAGTGGGCAGGATCTATAAGGCTGCTGACACAGCAACTTGTGCGTATTCTTTCATTGTGTTGTGGTGGTGGCAGAAGCCAGCCACTGGCATCTCTTTAGGAGTGGGCCAGTGTAAGCTGATATCGCACAGCACTTGTTACATCAATGATGAGCACAGGATCATCTGTGTTCAGGACTTCACAGAACATAGAGTGGAGTGGAGTGCTGAGAAAAATATTTACAAACTTGTATATCTACCATTGCAGTTACATTTCTACTGCAACTGAGCCAAGTTTAAAAACAAAAATTAATCCATAATTTCTATTTGTAAAATTGGCCCAGTTGTAGTAGAAATCAGCAATGTCTGTTACAGTTCATCACTTTGTCAAATCAGTCAGGATGATTAGTTAATTAGTGGTTGTGAACATTAGAGGAGGGGAGTTTGGCCTTGGCTAAAGTTCCCCCGGGGAAAATTTGTCCTAGGCCAAAGCAGGGTTTTACACAGACTTTGAAAAATGGGAGTCATGGTAACTCACAATATTTATTTTTAGGAGTCATTTTCAAGATTTGGGAGTCATGAAAATTTTAGTGTAATATTTCTTTGTGTAAATCAAAATCATAAAGTCCAGTATACCAGCAGGTTCACACAGAGTTCACTATCAATATACCTAACATAAATTGCAAGGGGTTTTTTCTGTGGTGATGTCACACGTCTCATCAAACATAAGGCCAATGTATGGACTGCTCTTTACGGGGGCTTCAATTTGCTGTAGATAACTTGTTGAGTCATCAAATCTTTACAAGTATCAGCAGTAATATGTTTTGAGCCATGACATAAACAGTAAGCATTTGTTTAATGTGACCATCAGTCTGGTCACTACGGTGAACCATGTCTGCCTTTCCTGCATTTTTGACAGATGTGCTGAAATGCTGTTGAATTTCATGACTTTTAACTGCGTCAAGGTGATCTTTAGAGTGAAAGAGTTTGGTTTTACGCGGCTTTTAGCAATATTCCAGCAAAATCACGGGGAACATCAGAAATGTGCTTCACACTGATCTTTACACACTGAAAATTTTGACTAGCAAATGTAAAGGGGTTGGATTTATTTTTTGCCCAAATGCACATATCACAGGTTATGATTTAGCAGTGGGTTTTAGTGCTCATCATTAGAAACGTCAGGAGATTCGTTTTTCTTGCGTAAATTACCGAAAAACAAGTCACGAGTCCGCTGCTTCTTGGCAGGATCGACAAAAGTTTGCTGTAACTTAGCAGGATCGACAATGCTTAAGCATAGTCTAAATATAGCAAATGACGTACTCAGCTGCTATTGGCTGTCTAAATATAGTGAATGACATACTCAAATGTTATTGGCTGGTATCTTTACCGCTCTATTTTTAGCCACTCTGTGTTCCCGTACTTTCTGTTAATATCACAAGTGTTTTCAATACAGTTTGCAATAAAACGAAAGCTATCATTGTTTGCTTATCAAATTTCGACTTTATTGAACTGAATTCTGAGGGTCACTCATAAGACTTGCGTCAAGTTGACTCATACAATAACATTTTGAGAGTCTTTTAGAAAATTGTTGCGTCAAATACGCAGGAATCACGTGTCATGTAAAACCCTGTAGGCCAAAGTTTCCCCGTTGAAGGTTTGGCCATGGGGAAAGTTTGGCCTGTTACATCGGGTCTTTGGCGTGATGAGCGAACGCTTTAACCACTAGGCTACCCCACCACCCTGTCTACAGTAAAAGCAAAAATCATAGACTTTTGTCTTGCTGCACTGCTAAAATCACTGAGTTAGCCCAAACCAGTACTCCCCTCGACTCCATGATACCATGGCTGCCACTTGTTGCATTGGTTCATCAGAAACTGCCAGGGTCAGCCATAAAGGCTGGCTAATGAAGACTTCAGTCTCTAGAATACACAAGGAAGTTAAGGCAGGACAGACTGTTCCTGTCAATCATACACTCACTGGCCCTTGGAGGTCTGACTAGGAAGAAATTCAGACAAGCAAAATTATGAAAAACACAGCCCCTTGGTGTGTGCTGGTGAGAGGTGTGAGGTTTTATGGCTTGGGATATAAATGTGAAAGATGCTGAGCTTCCAAAGTGACTTACAGCTTGAAATGAATCCAGCGATCCATACAATTTACAGAGTCTCCCTTCTCAAGTGAGAATGTGTTCGAAACAAGTGCTTGCCAAACCAGGCTTACAAATCACTTTCCCAGAATAACATTTAATACTCTAGGGTTTGAGATCGAGGTGAATGCTGCTTGTATATATTACTTCAAAAGCTATGAAGATGATCAAGTTCAACCATCATTGGTTTAAATCGTCTGGAAAGTAATGAGAGCAATGAAATAGATAAATTTGTTTCAATTTAAGCAAATGTAGTAACTCCCGAGCCACCACAGAGAACAGGTATATTCCAAGAGAAAAATTCCATACATTTCTGTAAAATACAAGCATGACAAATAGCCTGATGTTATGATGGCACATTCAACAGCTCTGCATGTAGCTTATCTTCCAAATCAGTCCCAGTGTAAACAGCTGAGAGAAAATAAACATGATCTGACAAGTTGGCAATGGAAAATAATCCCAGTTACCCAGCAGAAGCTGAAACTATCAGGGACTAGCAAGGCTGGCTTCTACTGCAAGGTTTGTGAAGGGTCTCCAACTCCATGCTAGCTATCTCTCTTGGGGTCGAGGCGGGAGTAAATTGTTTTCTCTAATTATCTCACTATCAAAATACAGTTGTCTAAACCAACCCAACGGAGGGTAAATCAAACACTCACATGATAGGGTGTGATTTATTGAGTCTGTACAGGGGAATACATTGGCTGCGATGGTGGTGTGGACATCAGGGTGGTGGGTGGTAGAGGGGTGGATGGAGTTCAGTGGAGATAAGAAGGAAGACGGTAAAAGTTGAGATAGTCCATGAAGAGGTGGAGAGATAAAGGAGATCATGAAAGGAAAGAGGAATTGTTTTGTTTCTTTCATGCCACACTAGCAATGTTCCATCTATATGATGGGTGATGATAAATAATCGTATCTTGCCTAAACAATCTATTGTGGTTGGATGACATCCAATGCTCCAAGTCACCAAATCAGACAACCTTGTCCGTTCAGTGTTTCTATGGCCCCATAGATTGCTTGGGACCTAGGTTAACCTGAAACCCCCACTGAGAAAAGTCTGATAAATATGTGAGGGTGAAAGTCAAGGAAATATTGATGAAAGATCATAATTTATAGGAATGACTCAGACTGTCCCCAGATATTATCCATACACACCACCAATTATACACCATGTAACCCCGTATCACCTCCTTTTACCAACAAGCAGGAACTGCTGACTCATGGAGAATGCTACTTCCTTATTTTTTTTGTGAGGGTATTTGTTTGCTCTATTATGCCGCAGTCAGCAATATTTCAGCCACATGACGGCACCCTGTAAACAGTCTCGATCTGACAATCAATATGAAAGTCATCGATATTATGAGCAATCAATGCTATCAAACAAGTCAACAAGCGGACCACTTGTCACCTCTCATTGGTAGCTAGAGATCCAAGAATCCTAATGGGGTTATCATGAGTGAGTGAGTGAGTGTGTGCATGCATGAGTGTGTGCATGAGTTTTAAAGGTATTTTAGTCATGGCATCTCCACCTAATGAGGGATAACGTTCAACACTTTCACATGAATTTCAAACATTTTCCAACTTTGGTGAATCCACTGAGGGTGTGGTTCCTGACAAACCAAGGAGTTACAATGATAGCAGGTAAGGGATTTGAACCCAGAATCATTGGTGACTGGCATGCTTGTCTGCTGACGCTTCAACCAACTGGGTCATCAGTGAAGTAAGTATCTATGTTGTAGAATAGTGTTGAAGGGTCAGCTGATAGTCTTCCAGCAAGGGAGGAAATGTAGGTACAGGCCAGGAGGAGGTTATCACTTCCTCAAGCAGTGTCAACACAGATATATGATTGATGAAGGATACAGTGTGATGGACTAGGGAATACTGCCGGTGAGTATCAAGTGTTATCACACTGACACATTCTCAAGCATCTGACCAACTCTGTGGCAAGCTGTCCAGGAGGCCATTACCAATGTCACACTGACACCCTTGGCCAGGATGATAACCTTGGTGATAACCCACCAGCAGGACAATGTAGTCCAGGGCCACAGGGGGCCTGCTTCCATCCAAGGAATACCAGATTCAGTCACAGGGGACGATTACTACCATGGCTACACACCCATGAATCGGTAATCCAAACGTTTGGACAACATGAAGCAATCAAGTTTAAACAGACGCTTTTTTCCTCTACATTTCACAATCATTAACTGAATCAGAGGAACAAATAATTATGTAAGAATTTTAATTAAAAGGAGCCCAAGAGAGATGGAACATTCAGAACCTTAGGAAATCTAGACTTGCCTCATTTAGCGTGTTCAGGGACTGTGAGATAGACTATATGGCTAGTGACGTCTATGGAATCTGTTTCAGTAGATAATGAAGGCTGATTATTATCTCTGGCACTGACATTTTTATATCTAGATGACTCGGACTTGAATCCATCTGGGCAGCATTGCGTGGAATATTTTGGTACATGAGCATCACCAGATGTTCTGGTCACTTTAAACAGACTTCTTCTATTCACAATCAGATTCTCCAGAACACGTGTTTGTGTAGGTTACGCTGTTGGTGTAACACAGTCAAGCACCTGCTCTTAAACTAAAGAAGATCATGCATATATCTGTCAGCACAGACTAAATACCTGTAGCAACTCATAACAGGTGGGTTGTTTTTCACATGGTTCAGAAGGGTGTAAATCTTGGTACCTAAATCATAGAGCTTTCTGCCATTGGTCAAGATTACTGATGTCACCTCTCGACCAAACATGGCACCATGAAGTCGCCAGGGCTGTTGCTAACCAGCTGGCAACAAAATTGTCCACTTTGATACTTTTATTCAAATACTTTCCATCTATATTTTGAGAACTTATGGATAACCATGAAACAATTCTATTTTACTAATGTTTCTTAATTTGCAAAAAAAGTACATATTGATGTCCTTTTTCTATAATAACTTATTTATTTTGTTGATTTTGTAACTGTAATAATTGGAAATATGATACAGTTTAAACTTAACACAAGACAAATCTTAAAGATAACAACTTCTTGATTTATGTTTCTGGGCTAGTTCTTGCCCCTTCTTCATCCACCTGAAGAAGGGTCAAGAACTAGCACAGAAACGTTATGAAAAATAAATCAAGAAGTTGTTATCCATAAGATTTGTCTTATATCACTACACCAACTTCTAAATGCCTCTGAAGAATTTCACTTTAAACTTGTTGTCTTAATCATTAATAATTACTAGTCGCGTGAAATACTCGACTGGGTGTAACTGCCGGTAGAATCAGCTGTTTGGGTTGTCTCTCATCTTGTAATATGCAGAAACGACAAAAACGGGTTGCACAAACAATGAGGTCATGGGAGAAGGGTTACACATGAGACTTAAAAGGCGCGTCCATAGACATCTTATTGCCTAACATCAATTTTCAATTAGCAGCAGTGCAACAGATCAGGCGATCAAGGCAGTAAAGGGTTTATAAGGAGGCTCGGCTGGTCTACTGTAATGATTTAATAACAGGACATCAGCTGACAAGTATCGATAAGGACGATATGGATTACAGACACACAGTACTGCTGACTGAGGATGATAGAGCATGGTTCATAAAATCAAAATATTCTAGGAAATATATGATGTCTATGCATAAGAAAATCAGCCAAAGTTTCTTGGCATACTCACACAGATTTTCCAGTAACCAGGGTAAAAATAAATGAAAATTGATCTTATCCAGAATGATAGGAAATCTGTACTGAATCAATGGCATCTGTACAATTCTGACTGTATCACAGCATAGACATGTTCATGAATCCTTATCCAACTGAGTTGCTAGCAGGTGTCTGAGAAAAAGAGATCAAAGATATACCAAATTATCAAAAATATTGTCTTAACCTGCTTAACTACAAACACAACAAAAACCTATTGCACATTCACCATGTACACCCAAATATACTTTACCAGCAACTCTAGCAAAATCAAAAAGTTTTCTAGTCGACTGTAAACCTATGAGAACACTACAAAACCAATATTTATTGGACACCCCAGCTTAAAGCTTGCAACACAGCTTTCCTATCAGCCAGAGGTCATCACCTTGTATAACCAAACTGATCTGATTATAAGGGGAAAGAGACAGTGCCCTCACATATCCCATAGATATTGGCTAACATTGTATCACAATGTTGATAAGCCTTGTCACAATCTAGAATACCTTCCTTGCTAGGCACACCTTGCCACATGGGATATGTGAATTATTGTCTAGATGATACGAAATATAACGCACTTCAATCACTGATGGATGAGGCTTAAGTGTATTTGTATGTTATATAGCATTGTGCTGACTGGAGGAGAATTCCTAAGTCATATACTTGCAATAGGATATAAAATTTCTAATATCAACATATTTGGTTTAAGGGTTCACTGCTTTATCATGATATCCAAACACTGTTGATATTTGGGAGTTACACAAGGTCACTAACTGTTGTTTGCAGATCAAGCCTTTATAACAGTCAGATATAGTTCGGCTCTCACGGCGCACTGTCCATAACAATTAGCACATAATATTTTTTTTATCCCATCCCATACCTTTTTCCAACTTGTTCAGTACACAGTTAATGTTTTCTATGCAGAATTCTCTGAAATAGATTTTTTTTCACTCATATGTTTCAGTTCCCAGGATTGGAATGTTTAGGTTTATGTAAATTCTGATCTGATGCAGCATGAGCTTCACTGTGGCACAGTATAAAGACCTTTGTTGCAATTCGTTTGTTTAAGGTAAGAATTTGCATCCACAAATGCACAAGAATATATCTTTTTTCTTTCTTCTTGGACAACCCTTGAGCTATCGTCACCTTTATTGTTTTTTACATGTCCCTTCTTCATTGTCATGGGATCCTGATGATAACTGATTTTATTTGTACTAAAAAGGCTCCAAAATAACACTCCTATTAAACACATAACAGGTCTGAGGGATTTTTTGTGTTTACAATAATACCCAATTTCAGTTTTAAAAAGTATTAAGTAACTTAACAATTAATTATATAAAACAGTACCCAGGTATAATTTGATGATGGTTATCTGTAAATACTGAAGTCTGGACCAGTGATTGACATCAAGAGCATCAATCTATACAGCTGTGACATGATGCTGTGTAACCAGGCAACTCATTTAACTTCGTCTCTTACAAGCATTCCTGCTCTTACCCAGAATTCCTCAGGTCATGACAATACTACTTTCTTCACAACAGTTTACAACCTTTGTTGGATTAAATAGCATAAGTGAGTGAGTTGATGCTGTTCAGTGTGATTATTATTTATCTATGGCCAGTATAGAATCAGGTCTGGACCATGCTAACCTGCGGGTGATGGCACAAACAGATGATGACACCACCAAATCCATGTGAGCTCAAGTTTTGGTCAGTACCTATTTCAGGGAATTACTGGACATGCAAGGAGTTTAATCCTGCAGTCTAGTATAAATGAAATTTCTGAATATGTCCTGCAGGCCCTTGCTGAAGCTTGGGGTGACAAGTTGGGGTTGCTATCTGAGTAGTGCAATAGTATGAAGGTAGTATCAACTTTATATTCAAACAAAAAAGAATTCCTAACCCCAATTCTACATGATGGTAAACCTAAAATGTAAACACTTTACCAGGTCACTTGTATGCTAGGGAGATTAGAGGCTTGGGAGTATGTATCACGTACTCTAGTGTAGATGAGTCTCTGAATATGTTCTGACTAAAAGCAAATGATAAGGTATTCACTCAGAGTGAGTGAGTGAGTGAGTTGGGTTTTACACCGCTCTTAGCAATGTTACAGCAATATCACGGTGGGGGACACCAGAAATGGGTGTCACACATTGTACCCATGTGGGGAATCGAACCCGGGCCTTCGGCATGACGGTATTCACTCAGAAGGGTGATCACCATGATGTATCTTTTGGTTCATACCTACCACAGGTGTCACTATCATTATCTTCAACTTGTTGAACATGCACATAGACAATTCAATGCATTTTTCTAATCAAACTTCCCACCCCTAAACAAGCATGGTGTACTGTGTACCCATCTGTCCTTGTTTCATCAGAGAGTAAGAATGGTGAATCTACATACTGACTACCTACTAGTCTGTCTCACTGTCCCTGAACCACATTATTTTCCCTACTGCCAAGCCCTCTCTGCAGTGCTCAAGCCCTAAATAAAGCAAGTCTAGATTTCCTCAGGTTCTGAATCTCTAGTCTCCCTAGGCTACTTTTCAGTTTGAATGGGTTTATTTGTTACAATCAAAATCAAAATTATATATTCAGAGACTAAGCGTTAGTCTAACTACCCACTGGTTCCAGCTTGTGACACCATGCAATTCCACTCAATATATTTTAGGCTCTAAGATAAATGAAAATTCCTTCAGGAACTGCTTGTGAAAAGAAAACCAACTCTGCGGTACAATTAGACATCTGAGTGGGAAGCAGTTCCTCCAATCCACAGAAAAAGAATGTTAAAAGCATTTTGTCTGGAATAACACTTCTTTATCACAATGATCATCATTACACCTGTTACATTTATCAAGGTGAGAGCAAGTTAACGAGCTGGGTCACATTACTCCAGCACTTAATGCCGATACAAATATAACTATGATTCACTACAAATTAGCCTGGAGCATCCCAGGATTTTTCAAAGAGAAGAAAGTGATCCCACAGGTGAACATATTTTAGGAAAGAAGCTTTCACTTTATTTACTAATGTTTAGATTCATTAATGATAGAACACAGAGCCGACAGAGAAATTAGCAAGAGGCGAAATTGACAATCAGTGGGTGTGTTTGAAAGAGCAAACTGTGGCTGGAGGTATTAAAACAAACAGATATTTCAAATCTGAATGTAACGACTGTTCTATGTCAGTGAAGAGACAAAAAATATTTGGCAAACTTCAATTAGAATTGAGCCTTATACCATTTCTTTATATATACTTATTTGTTTCACATTTTTTCATCTTAAGTTTATATTGCTAACAAAACAGAAGGCCATAATGTAATCAGGTTCCTCGAGCATGCAAACAAACCGATGTTATTCAATGCTAATGGGCATGACAGACAATATGACTTCTACTTATTTCAGATTTTTCTACATTAAATTTAATCTAACATAAGCATTCTTTGTCTAATAATTGTGACTTAAATATATGTTATCAGTTAATGAAGAAATTGGAGTATACAGCCGTTCTTCACATGTACACTGATGTCAATTTCCAAGTAGAATTTGTTTGTCTATTGTTAAATGCCACACTCAACAATGTTCCACCCATATCACATTAATCTGTAAATAATCAAGTCTGACCAGCCAATCCAGTATTGATATCATGACCAATAATCCACATGTGTGAGATATGATTCATCACCCCAGGTTGTCTGACAATATAATCCCATCTGCCTCTATGACAAGGGTAAAGGTTCTGACCGGGATTTTCACAGAGGGTATGTGTTTCTGCAGTCAGATCTTACTATTTGTGTCATAATTATGTGACAGAGAAAAAAACTTCTATCTTTCTTATAAATCCAACTCACTTACTCACTATCATAATTTCCATGGTGTCAATCACTGGATTGTCTTGTCCTGTCTTATTTTCACACAACTCCCATATAGGTGGAATAATCTTGAGTGTGGCGTTAAGAGTGAGTGAGTGAGTGAGTGAGTTTAGTTTTACACCACTTTTAGCAATATTTCAGCAATACCACGGCAGGGGACACCAGAAATGGGCTTCACACATTGTGCCCATGTGGGGAATCAAACCCGGGTCCTCGGCGTGGCTGGCGAATGTCTTAACCACTAGGCTACCCTACCGCCCCTTTGGCGTTAAGAAGTAAACAAACAATGTTGCGATGACATAATGTGTGACCTAGCACATGACATGGGTTGTTCCTCGTGATGTCAACAACTGGTTTTTATGGCCAAGCTCGATAATTGGAAACAATTGGCATATTGCGCATGGAACATATAAACATCTATTAAATCACTTTCAGAAATATTACAACTGATGACTGATTCCGCTACAATATATAATTTATTGAGCAAGGCAGTGATTTTTATTGACAATCTGTCTGCTTTCAAGATAAGAAATTTTCCTGAGCAAAATAGTTGGATCAAGGCTAAGGTTAATAAATCAATTTAATGAGTCTCTCCTCAACGTATATGACATACAATAAACATCCCATCCAATGTGAACCCACTCTATTTCTTTTCAAACAACATATTTATTGCATCAAGTTCACAGAAATTAAATTCTGTAGCTAGCAGGCACTTTATTCTTGGCATACACCTCTCTGAGCATAATATCTCACTGGAGCTACATGTTAACTCAACATTACACCACATGATTTAAGAGTAAGAAGAATTTAAACTGTGCCCCTACTTACATTTGATTCAGTAGGCGTGAGTGAGTCATGCGATGCTTAAATTTTCTGTTTATTATCTTTCTAATGCAACAAGAGTTATGAGGCCTGTCTAAATATTCCCTGCACACCAATAACATACCTTCAAAACCAGAACAATTGAAGGCTGGAGTCAATGTTAGAAACAAAGGGGTTTAAGCCATGGAACCACATGGAAACTGGCAACCAATGTAATCCATCAAACTAGAATATACAAACTTTGTGTTCTCTAGCTGCCTTTCATCTTCCAATTTAATTTCAATATTAGCTTAAATAAACAAAGTTGGTGATAACAGTGGGACAAGGCCCGGACATGTCTGTGCAGAACACCTCGCTGGTTGGTGGATATTGGTATTAGACTGGGGCAGAACACATTCCACGTCTTCATTTGGTCTTTAGGTGTTTCACAAGCTCTTGTGTTATTCCACAAAACAATTACCTGACAGCTTTGTTTTCACCAAAGAAATAATAATAATAATAATAATAAAATGGCTGTATTGGTAAATAAACTGTATTGCAATATATGTCAGTTCGGGTACCTGTATAGATATTGGGAGCTGAAGTGTTACACAGTAACACTAATTGTACATGCAGATCATATATTCTACATATTCAGGTAAAAATAATTCTTCTTACTTGCAACTTCTTTCCATATTTTTAACCCAACAGACCATTTCTCAACAAATATATTGCAGTATGTATTGTTTGTATGAAAGAAGTATTGTGGTATACAGGTAATACCATATTAATGAGTGCATAGTGAGTGTCTCGATCTGACAATCAATATGAAACTCATTGATATTATGAGCAATAATCAACGCGAGTGAGTGAGTGAGTGAGTGAGTGAGTGAGTCAGTGAGTGAGTGAGTGAGTGAGTGAGGAGTGAGGAGTGTGAGAGTGAGAGAGTGAGTGAGTGAGTGAGGTTTGTGAGGTTTTTCGCCGCTTTTAGCAATATTCAAGCAACACCACAGCGGGGGACACTAGAAATGAGCTTCACACATTGTACCCATGTGGGGAATCAAACCCAGGCCTTTGGCATGACGAGCTAATGCCTTAACAAATAGATTCCACAATGTAACTTGTGCTGACATCAGCAATATTTTTGTGAGCTTGTAGAAGTATGTTAGTGAGATTTCAGAGAAATGGTTTCATGCATAGTATTTTGGAAGGCAGTTTATGAGAACCTGGAAGAGTACATGTTTAGTACTGTGCATCATGATGCAGCATCGCTGGTGTTGCTGAGTTATAACCTTGCTGGGATATGAGTTATAACTCAGCACTTGAGTTATAACCTTGCTATCATAACACATAATATTAGCTACATAAGACATAATATTATGTCTACGTGCTACCTAGTGTATGTGAAAGAAAAATCAAATTTGTATTTGACTGACCCTATTTTATTCATTTTTGACCACTCTCAGTACCTCAAGTATAATTACACTACATCACTAATCCCCGAGTTGTGTGTAATTTTTCATACTTTCTTGGTTTTAAACACATGTCCATTTTTCCAATTCAATAAATGCATAAAGCCAGTCTGACATAAACAACATGTTCTTCAACTGTTAATCACATTGTCACCATACCCAGACCTATTGACGCTTGTCACCATGTGTTCACGTTAGACACGTTACATACCTACGTGACCCTTCAATAATGAAGCTGAGTATATATCACACATTTGCTGCAGGTTGATCTGTTATCCAGGGCATTTGACATTTTAGACAATGTGATCATCATCTTGATGATCCAGACAGTCTGGCTCCGGTTCTGAAACAATCAAACAACTCACCTTTTTTTGATTTTGCACCTATTTTTAATTTGGACGGCCATGTTATCTGAGTATTTGTTTCTTCCATAATCTGAAAAAAACACAAAACAACATAAATTATCCCAGTAGTTTCACAGATGGCATAGTTTAAACTACAACAGTTCCACAATACGAGCTACAAATGACAGAGAACTAAGAACCCTACGTCAGTATATCCACACTCTCCTAACTGACTTGATCCGAGAATTGGTCTTCAGTAACCCATGCTTGTTGTAAGAGGGGACTAATGGGATTGGGTGGGCAGGCTCGCTGGTTGCCACATGTCATTGTACCCCAGTTGTGTAGATAGATGCTCATGCTGTTGATCACAGGATTGTCTGGTCCAGACTTGATTGTATACAGACAAGCACCATACAGCTAGAATAAGGCTGAGCGCGTCATAAAACAACATACCAACGAACCAACCTAACTGACCTAATCCTGACTATAGCTGCTAAACTTTCTCAGGAATTCCTTCCTGGGAATACAAGGACTTACTGGAATATCCTAGGATTATTCTTGGGATTCGATTTTCTTACACTATTCCTGAGACATTCCTCACATATTCTGACTGACTGAGTTTGGTTTTACGCCGCTTTTAGCCCAGAAATGGGCTTCACTCATTGTACCCATGTGGGGATTCAAACCCAGGTCTTCGGCGTGACGAGCCAACGCTTTAACCACTAGACTACCCCACCGCCCCTTCCTCACATATGTGTCCAATGAAACATTGTGAAATATCTATTCAATCACAGTATCAAAGAATCATTTTTGGGTAAAGTTGTACTCACTCTTTGAAAAAAGTCCTCAGCCCCTTCATCGTCTTCATTTTCTGGGGCTAAAACAAAAACGATTTTCACTACAACAGACATAAAAATAAAATAATGTATGCAATACTAACACAGTTAAACAATCATATCAACCTCCTTCATCCTGGTGGTTGAGGCACTGTATCATATCAACAATTAAACCTATTAATTTTACATCAAACTGGGGCGATAGATCTTGTCCTGTGGTGGTCTGACCAAGACAAGGAACATGAATATATGGCCTCCGTGATGTTATAATACACAGTACAAATATCACCCAAAACACCTCCAAACTGTACAGTCAAACATTTGACATGCTTTACATAGTATTATGCTTCAGACAATTTGAGAAGCATGGTTGACAAGTGCATAGTACAGTTTAGTTTGTACATATGTTTTCCTACTTAAATTACAATGTTGACACCTGCCATCTATCACATGTCACCTAAAACAGTCCTCTGCACTCCTCCAATATATCACCATAATCTAGTTTCAACTTCACAATACATATGAAAAATATCTGTTATGACTTTTTTGCTGATTTGGTTGAAGTATGTCAACATAATCCCAGACTGGTACAGACTTGATTATTTACAGAACACCAATATGTAGCGGGAATATGGCAGAGTGTGGTGTTACACAAAAATGCAACGAAACAATCGGCATGAAGTGACCATGTTTACAAGTGGATTTGTCACCAAGATTGGGCGACAGCTTTGTGTTTGTAGTCTTTATGATCGCTCCACTAAAGAGGAATTAACTACCTAAGTATTCGTCTAAATATAATGATGACAGCGTTTAAAAGAACTGGAGAATTTTTCTAAAAGGTTTATTTCTTGTTTTTCAAACCAATGCCTGTAAACGAAAGCAATGCCATTCACTATTTTTATGTTTTTTTTCCCTTCAGAAACAGCTGAAGAGAGTTGAGTATCACATATATCACAGTGTTTACATTCAGATATTACTGTATGACTGAACTGGCTTGTCTCAACCTTTCTTTGTTCACAGATTTTTTCACCCTTTGTCTGAAGCAGTCAACAATCTGTCAACAATCTGATAACCTTACAAGCACTGTAATTTTTCATCCAACCATCTCCAGGAATGAGAGAGCTGGCCACATGTTTAACTGTATCTCTACCGCTTGACAGGACAGACTGCTAGTTTTATCTCTGGATGAGTTCGAGAGCACATTTGAGGAATAACCTACATGGTACAAGCGATTACAGGTTATTGATTTACTGTGAATTTATTTTCAAACGTGCAAGTGATATTGAGGAACTTTAGATATTGATTCAGATGGGCCAGATAAACTGCAGTTATGTGTAGAGTTCCGTTTTATAAGCCCAATACTTGGGAAAATGCAGAAAAGGGATTTTTTCTAATCTCTGGAGACAATTACTCAGCTGAACGACTTCACTTAAAATTGTTTGTGACAGTATCATGGCTGTGAACAATTGATGACTACATCTTCAATTATTTGTGTCAATGAGTTTATATACCTCAGGTTGCCATGGGACTATCTGCAAACAATGAAAACTGTGGAACAATTGAGAAATCTTGCCAATCAGCATGGAGGAAAAATCATTATGCTCACTGAAATATCTGAAAATAATTTCCCGTCGCTATAGTATATATCATGTGCTGCTGTGGTATATATCATGTATCGAAATAGTCTGTCTGGTTCTGATCATATAACACATTAAACACAGTCTATGTTGACCAACATTTGACACTGAAGAAATCTAGACTTGCCAGACTACTAGACATTTACATGTTTTGTACATTTATTTTCATGGCAGAAAAACAATTCTCTGAAAATAAAACGTTTAGAGAATTCTTGGCTTCCTGATAAATTTCAACACAAATATGACAAAGAACCCATACAATTTTTCCATTATCTGAAGAAAATCTTGACTTGCCAAAAGTCTTATGGACTCGCATTTTTGTTTCAGGGTCCATGAGAGACCAGCAGTTTATATTAGCACTGGTGTTCATCAAACATTTCAGGGGCGGTGGGGTAGCCTAGTTGTTAAAGCGTTCGCTTGTCACAACAAAGACCGGGTTTGATTCCCCACATGGGTACGATGTGTTAAGCCCATTTCTGGTGTAACCCACCATGATATTGCTGGAATGTTGCTAAAAGCAACATAAAACTAAACTCACTCACTCACTCACTCACTAACATATTTCCTTAGAACTACACAGCAGTGGTGACCATGATCCAGGTAGTGCCGTACCAGGCAGGGAATACCTGCATCTTAATTAATCAAAACCAGGTGATAGGAATCGGCAAGCTATGAAATAAGTATTAGAATAGGTAAGTACACTCTCCAAACTTTAGTAGCAAGAAACACTGGATTACATATATGCAAACACATAGTGCAAACACCATGTGTGTATGATGAGACTGTCTGCCTATAAAAGTGATCTGTTGCATGAGTTTCATAGCCTCTTCATCATCCAAACATCACCTTCATTACTTATTACATGTTCTGAGCAAATGAGAAACAAAATATGAAAAAAATGGATTATCCTGTTCCGTCTAATGAACTTCAGTAACCATAAAAACAAATACTGTACATGCTACTGTTAGTGAAAGCATCTGCTTTCCTGATTGAAGTATAATGATGATGTATTTATAATCATGTATGAATCAGTAACTAGGATCAGGAACACTTTACTCCCCTAACACATTAATGAAGTCTGGACCAGACAGTCCAGTGACTGGCATCATGACCAACAATCTAAGTGTTTGAGTGAGTGAGTAGGGTTGTTGTGGTTTTGCTGCTGAGCTCTTAGCAATATTTCAGCAATATCATGACAGGGACGCACGCCATCAATGGGTTTCACAAATTGTACCAGATTGCAATAACAAAATTTCATACTGATCAGAATTGGTTGTTTCTTGTTTATAGCCGCATTCAGCAATATTCCAGCTATATGGTGGCGGTCTGTAAACAATCGAGTCTGGACCAGACAATCCAGTGATCAACAGCATGAATATCATTCTAGAAAATTGAGATGTGATGACATATGTCAACCAAGTCAGCGAGCCTGAACACCCGTTCTTGTGTGTTGCTTAGTAATCTTACAAGTAGCATGGATTGCTGAAGATCAATTCTAACCCGGATCTTCACGAGTGTCATAGAGCTAGAGTAAGCAGCTTCATAGTATATCATATCATACAAGTGCAATGCACCTTTATCATCATTAGGTTTATTTGTAATTTGAATTAGCTTTATTATACATGGGTAACAAAAACAGTTTAGAAAGACATGACAGACAGAAAGATAGATTGATAACAGATAAGTTTACTTTAAGCATCAAAAGAAAGGATCCAAAGATATTGGAAGTGACAATTCAGATTCCTAGAGCCACGTCAGATATAATAAACAGATAAAATATAATTTAAAGGAAATTAATGACATGAAAGTTATGAAAACAAAAACCAAGATGAATTTACTCCCCACAACACCAGTTCACAGATACTAGCAGGCATGTTCAAGTTCATGATTCACTTCAGTAAATCAGAGCAACAACTGAAAAGCAATCCTCTTATTCACCATAATCAGCACCACAAATACCCATCAACAATAGCCAGTGACAAACCAGGCAAGAAGGTCACATAGAACTGAGATATACACCACCATAGCATGTATATTTCCATTCATTACATGGCTGCAAAGCACGTCATTATTGAAATGGAGAGCTACTGACGTGATATATACAAGACCCAGTGTATAACACAAATATCAACCAGTGCCAGCCTTGGCCTACATTCAAAATACAAGCTTGTCTTTGACAGAAGTCTCTGATAGTTATCACTATTTTGAAATTTGATCCTTAAGGGTTATCGTCCTAGTGCAATAATTCAAGATTTGGGTAATTCTGATGCATGAAGTACACTTTGTTCGTGTAGCAGTTTCTCCCTTGGCATATAAACATGGTAACTTAATTTTGTGAAGCATGCACCAAAGGCAAGGTCTGCTCTGTTCATGACTAACCAACAAGGAAATCGGTCTTTCCAATCTAAACAATTAGTTCAGGTAGCAAGAAATAAATATTACCATGATTACTGAGGCCAGACTTACTAGATGTTACTGATACTGTGAATTTCTTATCAACAGATCTCTTATCTGATCTAATCGCTAATGAGAATGGGCAGGAACAAACGACTGGCCACCTTTCCTGGATTGCAACTGCCTCTGAACCATAAATCATCATCCAAAACATTTGGGGAATTCACTTTTATACATACTAAACAGAAATAAACAAATACAAATATAAATGTAAACATTTTCCATGTAAGATGAAGGTTTAGTGCACGTGAACTCCTACAGGTGGCAGGGTAGACTAACAACCAGTCTCTGAAATGAACATATTTTACAGAAAAAAAGCTCAAAGTGAAAAAATAGAATATAATGAAAAGGAGCCCTGAGACTTTCTTCCCATTTTCAGCTGAAAGGATTGAGTGAGTGAGTGAGTTTAGTTTTACGTCACTTCTAGCAACATTCCAGCAAAATAAGGGTGGGGGACACCAGCAGTGGGCTTCACACATTGTACCCATGTGGGGAATCGAATGCTGGTTCAAGTCCGACGTGACGAGCGAACACTTTAACCACTTGGCTACCACAATGCCCCTTGTTGAAAGGAAAGATATGAAATCTGCTACACACAGGAACAAATGTTACATGAAATTTGATGTCCAGTCTTAGCATCTCACTTGCTCTGAGGGTGTCATTGTCAGCATGGGTACAACCGAAGTGTACCCAAGGTATGTTCCAGAAACGTGCCTGGCCAAAATCAGAATACAGAAATGTACCCTAGGATGAGTGCATTCCGCATTGTGCCTTTTTCTTGATTGGAACTGTCATACTGTTGAATAAGATGCATTTGATGATGCTATATAAGAAAGGAGCAGACACACTAATGAATATTACGCGATGCACAATACCACTTGTAATCAGTTGAATGAGAACAACAGCACATTGTTTTGGTTTTGGTTTGCAGAATATGTACTCATCCACCATTTAGGGTACGTTTCTGTACTTTAACTTAGTTTAGGGTACATTTCTGTATACAGATCCATGACAACTCTGTCACATGTATGAATGGTCCAATTCCTGACATCTTCATGCCATCAACACCTCGGTTAAAACAACCCTCAGTCTGTCTCAGCTACAGCAAGCACCTGCCATTCACATTCTCACAGTATTACAAGGTCAGACATTGTTGAGCTCCTGCTCTATAATACACAAAAATATTGTCAGCATAGGCAGTGTTTGTTCACGATGGAATTTGTTGTTTACTTAGACAAACAAAAGATCTATATCCACTGACAGTTGTCTTCTTGTCAGCTAGAGTCTACACAAACATGGCATTGTACTTGAGGTGAAATGGGGTTTAGGGTCAAGATTAGTGCACTAATATAGCTCTCTGGGTGCGTATATGTGTATTTTGTCTGTCCATGCATATGAGTACGTGTTTCTGTCCTTCTGTCTGTCTGTTCATGCATGTCTGTCTGTTTGTCCATCCATACAAGTATGAGTTTCTGTCCTGACTGTCTGTTCATGTGTCTATGCATGTCTCTCTGTGCATGTGTGCATGCATGTCTCTGTGTCCATGCATACAAGTATGAGTTTCTGTCCTGTCTGTCTGTTCATGCATGTGTCTCTGTGTCCATGCATACAAGTATGTGTTTCTGTCCTTCTGTTTGTGCATGCATGAGTGCATGTATGTGGTGTATGCTTGTCTGTCTGTCTGTCTTTCTGTCTGATTTTGACATTGTACACTGACTGAGGTGACCAGTCTTGTGTTATTCACATAATGCCCAACGGCAGGCAACAATAACCATACTTCAAAGTGTTTTGGTTTGACATGGCCTGAGATCAAACCACAGGCATACTGCTGTCTGGCCAGACACTCTATCCACTTGACCAGAAGGTAACATGACAGTAGCCTATTTGGGCAGCCATGGAAAATTATAGTTTTGTGTTTTATCATAAAATATGAATGTATTTTGTTCATTTAATCGAAGGAAAAACTAACATATAGATTTAACATTTACTTAGTCTTAAAGGAGGACAGTCTTCAATGACCTGGAGTCCATTTTGAAAAATAGTGACAAAGTAAAACTGCCATTATTATTTGGATGTTCCTAAACAGACAGACATACATAATCCAATTTGGGTTTACAGAGAAAAAAGGTTTTTGAATGACCTGAATCAAATCTGCCAGTTAACCTAAACCTTGTCTCCCTTCAAATGTCTAAAAGTCGGTTTATTCATTCTGCAAGACACAAGACACTGTGAAACATGTCACATGATCACGCTTGCCCAACACCATGTGACTTGGAAGGTTTGGGCACAATCCTGATCAGCATTCCAATTTTCATATATGAAAATATATAGGTGAACTATATATAATATAGGTGAACATATATGACGCAACATATATTCGTTAACTTCTTGTCAGTAGTATATATTAATGTTGGCAACAATATCCCCTTCCATATTATGTACATGATCACATTCACTTGTATTATGTACATTGTCACATTCACTTGTATTATGTACATTGTCACATTTGCTTGTATTATGAGCTTTATCACATTCACTTGTATTATGTACATTATCACATTCACTTGTATTATGTACATTATCACATTCATTTGTATTATGTACATTATAATATTCACTTGTATTATGTACATTATAACATTCACTTGTATTATGTAGATTATCACATTCACTTGTATTATGTACTTTATCACATTCACTTGTATTATGTACATTATCACATTCACTTGTATTATGTACATTATCACATTCACTTGCATCATGTACATTATCACATTCACTTGTATGATGTACATTATCACGTTCACTTGTATCATGTACATTATCACATTCACTTGTATCATGTACATTATCACATTCACTTGTATCATGTACATTATCACATTCACTTGTATCATGTACATTATCACATTCACTTGTATCATGTACATTATCACATTCACTTGTATTATGTACATTATCACATTCACTTGTATTATGTACATTATCACATTCACTTGTATTATGTACATTATCACATTCACTTGTATTATGTACATTATCACGTTCACTTGTATTATGTACATTATCACATTCACTTGTATTATGTACATTATCACATTCACTTGTATTATGTACATTATCATTATGTACATTCACTTACTATTATGTACATTATCACATTCACTTGTATTATGTACATTATCACATTCACTTGTATTATGTACATTATCATCACATTCACTTGTATTATGTACATTATCACATTCACTTGTATTATGTACATTATCACGTTCACTTGTATTATGTACATTATCACATTCACTTGTATTATGTACATTATCACATTCATTTGTATGTACATTATCATATTCACTTGTATTATGTACATTATCACATTCACTTGTATTATGTACATTATCACATTCACTTGTATCATGTACATTATCACATTCACTTGTATTATGTACATTATCACATTCACTTGTATCATGTACATTCATTCATTTCACTTGTATCATGTTCACTTTATCATGTACATTATCACATTCACTTGTATTATGTACATTATCACATTCACTTGTATTATGTACATTATCACATTCACTTGTATTATGTACATTATCACATTATCATGTACATTATCACATTCCTCTGTATTATGTACATTATCACATTCACTTGTATTATGTACATTATCACGCTTCACTTGTATTATGTACATTATCACATTCACTTGTATTATGTACATTATCACATTCACTTGTATTATGTACATTATCACATTCACTTGTATTATGTACATTATCACATTCACTTGTATTATGTACATTATCACATTCACTTGTATTATGTACATTATCACATTCACTTGTATTATGTACATTATCACATTCACTTGTATTATGTACATTATCACATTCACTTGTATTATGTACATTATCACATTCACTTGTATTATGTACATTATCACATTCACTTGTATTATGTACATTATCACATTCACTTGTATTATGTACATTATCACGTTCACTTGTATTATGTACATTATCACGTTCACTTGTATTATGTACATTATCACATTCACTTGTATTATGTACATTATCACATTCACTTGTATTATGTACATTATCACGTTCACTTGTATTATGTACTTTATCACATTCACTTGTATTATGTACTTTATCACATTCACTTGTATTATGTACGTTATCACATTCACTTGTATCATGTACATTATCACATTCACTATTATTTATGTTTCTTCAACAGGTTTAAATATTCTCTACCAAATTATGTACATAAGTTAACACAATAACATACATAAATATGCATGTAACTACTTCATAACATATTTCACTGAATCATATTGTCAGAATTTGGTGCAATTTATATCAAAACAAGTTCAAGAAACCCCATATTTGAAGTCTCCATGTTAAATACCCCAGCCATATCAGATGAACAATAGTCATATAGAAATTCAAAATGTTGTTTAACATTTATATCGTGTATTCTTTGCCAATTATATTAATCCCCGATGTTCTGTATATTACAACTTATCTTTGAAATTACATATAAACATTTGCATCACATATGAGCTTCCAGTGTATGATGATCATTGTATTAGTACTTGTACTATATAGATTACAACTTGACATTTGAATTATCTGTGGATATCTGTATCTTGGACCATCTTCTGAATGTGTGGTGGTTGTTGTATACTACATGTACTGTGTATACTACATGTAATTATTGTATACATGTACTGTGTATACTACATGTAACTATTGTATACATGTACTGTGTATACTGCATGTAATTATTGTATACATGTACTGTGTATACTACATGTAATTATTGTATACATTGTATACATGTATATTATTGTATACATGTGTATATACTACATGTAATTATTGTATACATGTACTGTGCATACTGGCATGTACATGTATATGCATTATTGTATACACGTGTACCACATGCATGTAATTATTGTATACATGTACTGTGTATACTGCATGTAATTATTGTATACATGTACTGTGTATACTACATGTAATTATTGTATACATGTACTGTGTATACTACATGTAATTATTGTATACATGTACTGTGTACACTACATGTAATTGATTGCATACATGTATACATGTACTGTGTGTATGTGTAATTATTGTATACATGTACTGTGTATACTACATGTAATTATTGTATACATGTACTGTGTATACTGTGTTATTATACATGCACTGTGTGTATACTGCATGTATATTGTATACATGTACTGTGTATACTGCATGTGTTATTGTATATGTACATACATGTATACATGTACTGTGTATACTACATGTAATGTTGTATACATGTACTGTGTATACTGCATGTAATGTATTGTATACATGTGTACTGTGTATACTGCACATGTAATCATTGTATACATGTGCTGTGTATACTGCATGTGTTATTGCATGTACATGTGTGTATACTGCATGTACCATTGTATACATGTACTGTGTATACTGCATACTGTGCAATTATTGTGCATGCACTGTGTATACTGCATGTAATTATTGTATACATGTACTGTGTATACTGCATGTAATTATTGTATACATGTACTGTGTATACTGCATGTAATTATTGTATACATGTACTGTGTATACTGCATGTAACTATTGTATACATGTACTGTGTATGTGTATTATTGTATGACATGTACTGTGTATACTACATGTAATTATTGCATACATGCACTGTGCATGTACCATTGTATACATGCTGTGTAATGCATGTATTGTATACATGCACTGTACTGTGTACTGTGTACATGTAATTATTGCATGCACATGTGCACTGTGTGTGCATGTTGTATACACTGCATGTAACTGCATGTGTGTCATTGTATTGTGTGTACTGTGTATACTGCATGTGTGTATTATTATATACATGTACTGTGTATACTGCATGTAATTATTGTATACATGTGTATACTGTGTATACTGCATGTAATGTATTGTGCATACATGTACTATTGTGCATATGTGATACTGCATGTAATTATTGTATACATGCACTGTGTATACCATGCATGTATATTGTTGCATACATGTACCATGTGTGTATACTGCATGTAATTATTGTATACATGTACTGTGCATACCACATGCATTGCATACATACCGTGCATACTGCATGTACCATTGCATACAGTAACTGTGCATACTGTGTACCATTGCATACATGTACTGTGTATACTGCATGTAATTATTGCATGCATGTACCGTGTATACATGCATGTAATTTGTATACATGCACTGTGCATACTGCATGTAATTATTGTATACATGTAACTGTGTATACTGCATGTAATTATTGTATATACATGTGTATACTGTGTAATATTGCTACATGTACTGTGCAATTATTGTATACATGTGTGTGTACTACATGTACTGTGTATACTACTGTGTATAAACATGCATGCATGTATAATTGCATGTAATTATTGTATACATGTACTGTGTATACTGCATGTAATTATTGTATACATGTACTGTGTATGCTGTGTCGTATACTGCATGTAATTATTGTATACATGTACTGTGTATACTGCATGTAATTATTGTATACATGTACTGTGTATACTACATGTATTATGTGTATACATGTACTGTGTATACTGCACATGTAATTATTGTATACATGTACTGTGTATACTGCATGTAATTATTGTATACATGTACTGTGTATACTGCATGTAATTATTGTATACATGTACTGTGTATACTGCATGTAATTATTGTATACATGTACTGTGTATACTGCATGTAATTATTGTATACATGTACTGCATGTGTTATGCATGTACTACATGTAATGTATTGTGTACATGTATGTGCATACTGCATGTAATTATTGTATGCTGTGTATACTGTGTATACTGCATGTATGTATTGTATACATTGTATACTGTGTATACTGCATGTAATTATTGTATACATGTACTGTGTATACTGCATGTAATTATTGTATACATGTGCTGTGTATGTTATGCTGTCACATGCTACATGTAATTATTGTATACATGTACTGTGTATACTGCATGTAATTATTGTATACATGTACTGTGTATACCACATGTAATTATTGTATACATGTATACTGTGTATACTACTGTAATGCTATATTGTATACATGTACTGTGTATGCTGCATGTAATTATTGTATACATGTACTTATTGGTATACTACATGTAATTATTGTATACATGTGCTGTGTGTAATTATGTACTGTGTATGCTACATGTGATTATTGTACATACATGTACTGTGTATACTGCATGTGTATACATGTACTGTGTATACATGTGTACATTATTGTATTATTGCATACATGTGCTGTGTATACTACATGTAATTATTGTATACATGTACTGTGTGTATTATGCATGTAATTATTGTATACATGTACTGTGTATACTACATGTAATTATTGTATACATGTACTGTGTATACTACATGTAATTATTGTATACATGTACTGTGTATACTGCATGTAATTATTGTATACATGTACTGTGTATACTGCATGTAATTATTGTATACATGTACTGTGTATACTACATGTAATTATTGTATACATGTACTGTGTATACTACATGTAATGATTGTATACATGTACTGTGTATACATGTAATTATTGTATACATGTACTGTGTATACTACATGTAATTATTGTATACATGTACTGTGTATACTACATGTAATTATTGTATACATGTACTGTGTATACTATAACCCAACCTGTGAATTATGAAGATTTGTATCATGTATGAACTTCTGACTGTATGACAATTGTATTATGTAACATGTCAACAATATACTAAAAAATAATAATAATAATAATCTTTATCATGTATTATGCATTAATTTTTCCACCAATATCCCCCTTTATATTGTGCACATCATCACATAAAACCATTCACAATGTCTTCAGGCATCCCCTGCCAAATTACGCATATGACACATTCACAATTACACATATAACAAGCAGACTTGTGTCATTGTTCCTCTCCGTGTTAATACCGAACAGAGATTTGTTAGCCATCAGTACATGATTGTGGTAGACGTTCCACCAACCACATACTTCATCTGCCCCTGCACATGTCTTCAGTAGGTGTTCTCCATGCGGCAAGCATTAACCTTTCCAACACATGAGATCTGTGCCTGCAAATCTTGTTGAAACTACATCCTGGTCCTTGCTGAGGGAAATGAACGATTTGTAAGAATGATACCCTCCTTGCTCACGACAACATCTATCTGTTTGAAGTATGATTCAGATGAACATTCTTCTTCCCTGAGAGCAATCAGTTCAAACATTAGACTTGTGTCTAATCAGACATTAAGTGCATGATCTGAAGAATCTAACAGCACTCAGGTCATAAGTATCTGGTTGCTTATATTCAACAGGTCATAGTGACATGAGATTTCCTGAGGCTGAACAGGTGTATATCCTAAACATGTTCACGTCTTTCAGTTGTGACAATTTTATCAACAAATGTATTTATGGTTTTTGTTGCTGTAAACGTTACATGGATCCAGTAGGCAGCGCAGGGATGTTGCTTGTGAGACACACTTAAAGTACTCACAGAAATAGAAATAAAATGGTTTGGGGCATCTATTTGTTTATTACTTCATTAAAATATGTAGGTTTAACAAATATAAAAATGACTATGTGTTTCCCAAGAAGGCCTTAGAATTTGGTCCTCTAATCATCATCCAAAATACCATTTTACAGGTAAAAATATTAGTTGTTGCATATTATCAACATATTAAGAAACGTGTTATAACTTACGTCACAATCAACAATGGGTGGTAACAACTATCTGCAGCACTGTTTAGACAGGAATATGCATTTGCATGTGTGTTGCCATTGTGATTGTGCAATTGACAATCAAAGCTATGAATGAACTCGTAAAAAAAGTTAACTTGAGTGCAGGCGTGAAAAATGTACTGAGAGTATCCCTAAATCAATTATATTGTATATTAATTAGGATAAAAGAAATAAAGTTTGAATGGTATGATGTTTTTCATAAAATAAATTATGTACACGAACCTATGGAGAGTACATCTCATTTGCATACTATAGCTTGAATCAGAAACGTACATTTTGACTTTGATGAAATTTCAAGGGGTAAACATGACACAATTTGCTCTCCTGTAAACCAATCTATTTTGGACGATTTTACAAAAAGTGTTAAAAATAAAAGTGGGGAAAAACAATAGTCATAGAATCTTTAACAATCAAATATTAGTTGTGTTCAAAATTACGAAATAAATGCCAAAAACCATTTTATTTCTATTTGCTGTACTTCAGTACAGTGACATCAAAGTTCTTTATTTCAGGAAGCAGCCTTATGGCTACAAATACACAATGGAGAATTGAAGAAATAAAGCCCATACAGCAGACAATTGTCTAGTCCACACTCAATTATTTACAGACTGCCGCCATATAGCTGCAATATTGCTGAGTGCGGCAACCATCTAGATCTACACCAGACACCAAAAAAACATCAGAAATACCTTTAAAAACAATTTTAATCAAATTCCTTTCATGATGCATGGAAATCATACAGAATTAGTCTTGGAATTGTATGTTACCCACACATATATCATGGGCCAATATTTGTATAATTTTTGTTTCACCAATTTTGATTTACTTTCACATGGTAAGGACGTGGACAGTTTCTCTTTGTCTTTATTTGCTACCATCATGTCAGCCATCACTACTATAGTTCCCAAGTTACATTCATCATTGGTTTTATTCACAACACTCTATGGTGTGAAAGTTTTTTTATATTGGAAGCTGGAAAAGTACTTTACCATAATGTTGTCAAACAAAAGGGAACGATTACGCACATCAATTGCTTGTTAACTCAGTGCACACAGTGGAATTATTTAGCGTAATCACTCCTAGTGCTGCTATTGAAAAGCTCGCTGACACAGACAACTGCATATGTACCAGCTCTCTTGCAGTTGGACACAAATAGCACTTAAGAAAAAGCCACAGCACAATTTAATCAGGTTATGAGTTTCAACAAAAATAAGTAACAAAAATAAATAGCCAAAAGGTATTTCTTGACGGTAGACATTTTGCAACATTCAGATTATGCAAATGATCAATCCACATGGTATGTGTCAAGGTAGTCATTTGGTGACATCAGAATTGTTTGTAGTACTCAATCTGATATTTAGATTGTCCTTTTAACCTTTCAGTCACAACTTTAGAGCCTGTATATATTCTGGAATTTAAAGGTTACCCGGTACAATGGAAGGAACCATACAGCCACACCAGGTCATGGTATTATGGTGATATAGTTTTGATAAAACTGCACAACTGGCAAATCACAACATGGAGCACTCCATTTTCTGAACAGATATTCTAGTTATACTAGAATACATATAACTGGACACTTGGAGGGAAGAACAAGACCACCACTGTTAATCTTTTCATCATGTTCATGGGATTGACTTAATGACACTTGTATGAGTGAGTGAGTGAGTGAGTGAGTGAGTGAGTGAGTGAGTGAGTTGGGGTTTACGCCGCTTTTAGCAGTATTCCAGCAATATTATGGCAGGGGACAAGAGAAATGTGTTTCACACAATGTGCCCATGTGGGGAATCGACTCCGGATCTTCAGCGTGATGAGTGAATGCCTTAACCACCAGGCTACCCTACTGCCCCAACAACTTATTCTTTATATAAATGTCTTATAAGATTTGTTATGTAATTATAATGCATCATGCTTATACCACAGCAAACCAGGTGCTACGTATTCGTGAAATATTGTTATCGAACAGAAATATTGGAAACAATACAGGAATATTGATACATGCATAAGAGAAAACATTGCTACACGTTATCATGTTATTATTTATATGTTTCAGATAGCTGAGATGTTATAATGTTTATCATCCAGGTATTTGTCCCAACAGCCCCACCCCCACATCCCTTCTTGCATCACCCTAACACAGCTGTCTGTGGATCACCAGACATATTTCCTGTTCGCCTCAAGTGTCGATGCCTATATATAACATGCAGGTATAATTCCGCTTCCCTCATGTTTATTTTTAGTGGTGTGTTCCGTCTATCAGCCAGATTGTTGCTGTACAGTATGCAAGCTTGTTCCCTCTCATTGATACTCTCTCCTTGCCTTTCCCCATTTTATCAGATAACTTGGGACCTCTAAATAGCTTACAATAAGCTACAGGGAGGATTCCACTCAACCCTCACCATTTGTTTTTATGGAGGTAGAGTATCTGCAAGTGGTTTTAGATGGTTACACTGTTAACCCTTTTGCCCTTGAGCTGGGTCACACGCCATCCTTTCCTCCTGTGTCTGCAAGCCTTGTGATTCCATTGAGCTGGGTCACACACCATCCTTTCCTCCTGTGTCTGCAAGTCTTGTGATTCCATTGAGCTGGGTCACACACCATCCTTTCCTCCTGTGTCTGCAAGTCTTGTGATCCCATTGAGCTGGGTCACACACCATCCTTTCCTCCTGTGTCTGCAAGTCTTGTGATTCCATTGAGCTGGGTCACACACCATCCTTTCCTCCTGTGTCTGCAAGTCTTGTGATCCCATTGAGCTGGGTCACACGCCATCCTTTCCTCCTGTGTCTGCAAGTCTTGTGATCCCATTGAGCTTGTGATTCCATTGAGCTGGGTCTGCACCTTGTGATTCCATTGCCATCCTTTCCTCCTGTGTCTGCAAGCCTTGTGATTCCATTGAGCTGGGTCACACACCATCCTTTCCTCCTGTGTCTGCAAGCCTTGTGATTCCATTGAGCTGGGTCACACGCCATCCTTTCCTCCTGTGTCTGCAAGTCTTGTGATTCCATTGAGCTGGGTCACACGCCATCCTTTCCTCCTGTGTCTGCAAGCCTTGTGATTCCATTGAGCTGGGTCACACGCCATCCTTTCCTCCTGTGTCTGCAAGCCTTGTGATTCCATTGAGCTGGGTCACACGCCATCCTTTCCTCCTGTGTCTGCAAGCCTTGTGATTCCATTGAGGACCAGGGGATTACTGAGACTGTCAGACAGTGTCAGATGATGACAACAGTCACAAATCGGTTAAGATGCTTCGTGTAGTGGAGATAACAGGTCCCAAGTAGGTGATATACTCAATGACTAACTGACAGGACCCAATTAGCTGCTTGCCGAGGATGGGCGTAGAATGTAAGACATCCAAAACATCTCCACTGATTTCCTTAACGTGAATCTGTACGAACCAACACTTTATATATCAATTACTACAAATAAATTTCAGTGTATCAAAAACATTTGACATGTTTTATGTATTGAATTGCCAGGGTTAATTACATTTTAACCAAATAATAAATACAGTGGCCAGTACAGAACCAACATTAAAACAATAGCTGATGTCATAATCCTCCAATCTGTCTGTTTTTGGGGAAGCCTAGTGGTTAAAGTGTTCAATCGTCACGCCGAAAACACAGGTTCGATTCCCCACATGGGTACAATGTGTGAAGCCCATTTCCGGTGTCCCCCTCCGTGATATTGCTGGAATACTGCTAAAAGCTGCACAAAACTAAACTCACTCACTCAATCACTGTAGGGGTAACTATTGCGAGGACAAGATGGCTAGTTTAGCAGGGTCCCTTGTGCACCATATTTACTGCACTGCAATAACTGACAACACAACGCCATGTGGGTGGGTAATCAATCTTCATTTAATCTGGATAGAGTTCCACATTTTTTCTGTTTGCTCTGGTGGTTTATTGGAGCTAGAAATTTCCTCAAGTCTTGCTGTAAGATTCTGTATGTAGATTATCAATCAACTGTTTATCACATGTGACGCTAGCAGCCAATATAAGACTGGAGAAGACCAATGCAGGTATGAAAAAACTAACAGAGCTAATAAACACAATACAAATATGAAGATGGTCAAAAGAGGAATGAAAAAGGACACTACACTTATGAAAAAGATCAATAGCGCTAAGTGAGTGAGCGAGTTTAGTTTTACGCCACTCAATATTTCAGTTATATGGTAGCAATCTGTAAAGAATCGAATCTGGACCAGACAATCCAGTGATCAACAGCATGATCATCGATCTACACAATTGGGATACGATGAAATGTGTCAACCAAGTCAGCGAGCCTGACCACCCGATCTCGTTAGTCGCCTCTTACGACAAGCATGGGTTACCGTAAGATCAATTCTTACCCGGATCTTCACGGGTCCAATAACGCTAAGAAGCCCAACACAAATATAAAGACAGCCAAACAAGGTATGAAAAAGACTAATACAGGAATGAAAACAAACAGTAGCACTATGAAGGCCAATGCAGATATGAACATGGCTCAGTAAAAACAGGAGTTGTGTTGAGTCATATAAGGTCCAGTAACAGTAGCAACAGAAGATCTGACAGTGTGTTCACTAACCATGTTGAAGCAGATAGCTAAATCATTTGTCATCATTAGCATGGTCAGACTAAGTGGCCAGTTGATGGTGTTATCCATGAGCATCACATCCTCTCACTCCCGCAATGACAAAATGGACATTCTGGATCAGAATAGGTCAACAGTACTCCATGTTGCCATAGCAGCTGAGAATAAGGATCTAGCTTCGATATGTGAGTGATTGAGTTTAGTTTTACGCCACACTCCGCAATATTCCAGCCATATGGGGGCGGTCTGTAAATAATCGAGTCTGGACCAGACAATCCAGTCATCAACAGCATGAGCATCGATCTGTGCAATTGGGAACCGATGACATGTGTCAACCAAGTCAGCGAGCATGACCATCCCATCACGTTAGTCACCTCTTACGACAAGCATGGATTACTGAAGGTTCATTCTAACCTGGACCTTCATGGGCAGGCTCATTGTGAATGATGTGTGATAATTGCTCATGTTATCAAACACTGGTTTGCTTTCCCCAGCCGCATGGGGATTCAGTGGTAGAAAGGGTCCCAGGCAGTCTATGCTGGTCATAAGATGGCTTAATGGATCAGGTGGTCAGGCTTTGTGACTTGGTTGACAATGTGTCCATGAACCCTCATCAGTAGACGCTTAGTCTCAGAATGTATATATTTTGGAGAGAAACAAATAATTCCGTTTAAATTGAAAAGGAGGTCCAGTGAGATGAGAGCTCCAGAACCTGAGGAAATCTAGACTTGCTTCATTTAAGGCTTCAGCATTGCAGAAAGGCTGGGTGGAAGGGGAACTAATTCACTTCAGGAACTGTGAGACAGACCTAATCAGCTGATGATAGAGAAAATACACTGAAACTCATATAACCTTAAAACAGCACCTGCAGTCAGTGAAAATCTGTTAACACAGATGGTGCCAACAAATGGTCCGGTGACAGAATAATTATCCCTCTTTGCCAATCCTGTGCCACAACTGTGGAATTATCATATTATAGAATTAAATTTGACTAAAGCCTACTTAATCACACCAAACCAAAAGTAGTTTCCTGTATTCAAAGGAAGAAAATATCTGACAAAGAATAATTACAATTATTTTAAAGAAATGTTTTCATTTCATTAACATATAAAACATTTAACTGTCCTAGAATATAAAGGGTTAATTTGTTTCTGCACCAGACCTTAGGGTATTTATATGTACAATAAAATCTGACATATCTCGTGTTATCACAGATAATCTAAACATAATTACTCTGAAATTCAGAAAGAAGGAAATCCAGTTTGGGGGCCATTAATTCTAAAAACATCATGAAAAGAGCCCATAACCATAACTACTTCCTATAAAAAACCATCCCAACTTTCCCCGGAGATGATTCACTATGGTGATCCGAGCCAGTTGAACTGGAACAGGATAGGACCACTCCAGTGGTGTAATGACACTGATGGGGCAACCTTGATCGGGGCAACCCTGTCTGTCAGCTCCTTCACTTCCTGCAGTTGCCCATGTGCTTCTCATCAACTGGCTGGACCAGCAGCCTTCCAGCACTCACCACTCAGTCTAATCTGCCCATGTTCACTCCAGTTATCGGGACAGCTTCAAATGTTTTGACTTTTGGAGATTTCTGCCAAGGTATTCCTCCATTACTGTCTTGTCTCTTCATGACACAATTTCCTGATTATGAATCAAAGCCAACCTATTTTTAGTACTTTGATCAGGTCTGAATTATTTGTATGATTTTTTGAAAGGTGTGTTCATTTTCCGATTTGCAGATCCAAGGGGTTCTATCTATTCCAGTATATTTTTACACACTGTTAAATGAACTATCAGGCCACAGATGCAACATTTTAAGATTTATAGATTTATCTAGTGTGTATATATTCATAAATAATTCAAGGACAAGATACAGGAGTATCTCAAGGCTGAAAGATGTACAGTCAGTGACCATAGCAACACTACAGAGCACCTTGCCTTCACAGATGAACAAGGGCTGTATTACTTACAAGTAATTGATCACAATACAAATAAAAGTCAGTAATCACATCAGCTACAGTATCACATTTCAGAAGGGGCGGTGGGGTAGCCTAGTGGTTAAAGTGTTCGCTTGTCACACCGGAGGCCCAGGTTCGATTTCCCACGTGGGTACAATGTGTGAAGCCCATTTCTGGTGTTCCTCTCCATGACGGCGTAAAACCATACTCACTCACTCACTCACTCACTCACTCACTCACATTTCAGAATCACCCCAGGGTGTAGTGGACAGAGTTACCTGCCCCAAAAGTGGAATGTTAGTGGTACAATCCCTGGCTATGTCAAACCATTGAGGTTACAAGATGGTACTTGTTGTTACCCAGCCTATCCCTCTGCATTAGAGGGGATGAGATAAGGTCTCGTCAGTAGGGAGTGAGGATACTTTGTCTCAGTAGGTGTCCATGGTTACTGCAGAATATTATCTCCATATGTTAGAACTGTAAAACTGGTATTAGTCGCGACTAGTATGAGCAGATGAACACACATGTACACACATATGTCCATATAAGTGCAATAATTTGCTCAATGACTTTAAACCTTTCACCTCACCTCAACTATATCAATACAATATATTTACTCACATGGATGAAACATTGGTTTATTTCTGACATTATGGTATATGGCTGCATACAAACCCTAACGCCATATCCAAACCCCTGGGGACAGCTTCGGACAATATCAACAACATTGAGGTTTTATGGTATTTTGAATGCTCAAAATGAATACATCTGGCTATAATCGCATGATTTACGATCAAGTAAATACATAACTTCTTTGATTGGCATTCTAGAAGTTGGGTAGATGAAGAATGAGGACTATTTTTATGGATTAGACAACTTCTGTATTCTATATAGGCGACATTTCAACATAGATTCTAATGTCATTGTCCACTTGCTTGACAACGACATTAGAATCTATGTCGAAACATTGCCTATATAGAATAAAGAAGTTGTACATCCATAAAAATAGTCCTCATTCTTCAGGTACATCTTTTATCTACATTTTGGTAGACTAACAACTAGTCTCTGAAATGATTATATTTTACAGAAAAAAAAGGTTCACAATAAAAAAAAAATATATAATGAAAAAGAGCACTGCGACTTTCTTAATGTTCAGGCTGAAACTGTGGAAATCTGTACTTGCCACATATTTTAGACTTGCATAAGCTTTCTTGGATATGTTTGTTTCAGGGTCTGTATGACAGAGTGAGTGAGTGAGTGAGTTTAGTTTTGGTGTACGCAGCACTCAGCAATATTCCAGCTATATGGCAACGGTCTGTAAATAATCGAGTCTCCGGAGCAGACAATCCAGTGATCAACAGCATGAGCATCGATCTGCGCAATTGGGAACTGATGACATGTGTCAACCAAGCCAGCGAGCCTGACCACCCGATCCCGTTAGTCACCTCTTATGACAAGCATGGGTTACTGAAGGTTCATTCTAACCCGTACCTTCACAGGTCTGTATGGCAGATATACATTTTGGTAACATGAAAATGGGGCGTTTTTGACATAATGGGTTTTGTGGTTTCTGTTCTATGTAAGTAATAATGTGTTTATTCTCATCAAACCTGTTATTCATCTTCTATCTTATTATTACATTACATTCTGGAAACAACATGAGAGGATGTTTCGTAACAACATCATGGTCAGATGACGTCTGTTCAAATCTGTTACCTCTAAAAGTATGTGCCTTCAATATGAACAGACAATGGTATAAGTTGAAACAACATCATGGTCAGACACAATGGTATAAGTCAATAATGCAAGCATCAACGAAGCAGATACAGCTTCAAGGTTGTGGCATCAAGTGTTAAACATTCACAGACCAGTACATCACAAAGAGTTGGTGTAACAACTAGAGGATCACAGTCACCTCTAGACTAATGATTAGTCCCTGAATATATTTCATTTTGATAGTAACAATTAAACCCATTTTAATTGAAAAGGAGCCCCAGTGAGACCAGAGATTCAGGGGAAATCTAGACTTGCTTCATCCAGGGCTTTAGCATTGCAGGGAAGGCTAGGCAAGAGGGAAAATAATGTGGTTCAGGTACTGTGAGACAGACTAAGTCACGTCAAGCTTATTCCAAAGGTGAGTTGAGGTGAAATGGATTTAGCGTCACCATCAAGATTAATTCACTTATATAGCGACACACTTGTGTGCATAGCTGCTTGTACTACTCCAGACTAAAGCCAGTTTTACAGTGCTAGCCCACTGAGATACCATGCGGCAGCTTTACTCAGATACCAGAATCAGAAACACAATTGTAACTCAGAACTTAGACACACTTAGCCTCTGCATGTATATAATTTGGATCTTAATAAATTATCCCATTTAAATTGAAATGAAACCCTATGAGATTGGAGATTCCTGAGGAAATCTAGACTTGCTTCATTTTGCACTGTAGCCTTGCAGGGAGGGCTAGGCAGAAGAAAAAACAATGTGGTTCAGGGTTTGAGACAGACTACTCAATGTTTATCAGTCCTTTTAATCCCCCTAATGCTGAGTGACAGACAGCTTTACAACAACATCTTGTTGAGATTTTTGGAAGGTTACATCTGGGGACCAAACCTCTGATCTGTTCTCTGGGTCCACACCCTATCCACTACACCACAGAGGTAGTCCATACTTCACCATTACTGAGGCAGTTCATTATTGAACCAAGCCACTGCACGGAGACACCTACTGTATCACAGTAGCAACTCATCTGCTGGGATTCATCCAGTGCAAACATCTTGAAGACTCCCCCTCCCGTTCTCCCTCAGTTCCTCCTACGTGGTAACCCACACATAATGTGGGGTGGTGGCAGGTGGGCAGGAGAGGGCTACAAGTAGGGGTAGGGCAATGAGGAAGTGTGGGGAGTGGTGGAGTAGTGTGGGGAGTGGTGGAGTAATGAATAGACATTGGAAACAGGAGTCAGACCAGTGAGTATCATCCATGTCACAGCATGAGCCACAGGAGAATTGGCCCTACAAGTAACATTAACGCAAGAAAGTAAACCTGGATCTCATTGTTTCTGCCTATAAGCTGCAATGCTTTAACCACAAAGCTACCACACCACACCAGCTGATCAGAACCTGGGTAGAGATGAGTGAGTGAGTGAGTGAGTTTACTTTTACGCAGCACTCAGCAATATTCTAGCCATATGGCGCTGGTCTGTAAATAATCGAGTCTGGACCAGACAATCCAGTGATCAACAGCAGGAGCATCGATCTGCGCAATTGGGAACCAATGACATTTGTCAACCAAGTCAGCAAGCCTGACCACCCGATCCCAACAACATGGGTTGCTGAAGATCAATTCTAACCCAGACCTTCATGAGTCGGTAGGGATGACAATCCACAATCATGGAAAAATATAAAGACAGGAAGCTGATGATAACATGTGTGGACAGTGGGGTAGCCTAATGGTTAAGTGCTTGCTCGAAGGCCCCGGGTTCAAATACCATGGGCATATTTAGTCTCACAGCTCCTGAACCACAATATTTTCCCATCCACCCATCCCTTACTGTATTGTTCTGTTCACAAATGAAACAGGTTAACATTTCCACATGTTCAGATCTCCCATACACTAGGGTTCCTTCTCAGTGTGCAGTTTAAATACAGTTGCTTATTTACATAAAAACTGTATATTTGAGAAACATAGTGTCAGTCACTAAAGTGTGGCCCAAGAGCCCATGTTAGGAGTCTCATTCCATGATATAACAGGAATACTGCATACAGTGGCATAAATCATACTCAATCCTTACATGGGTGAGGCAAGTTTGGGTTAATCATATTAGCAACAGACAATGACAGGCAGTTGAAAAGCAGTCTCAATACAAGAGCAGTGTATCATAACTTGAGTCTGCCAGGCTCTGCACCCGTTGCCCTCGGTCCATCAATATAAACTATTTATCGGTCAAAGTAAACCCAGCCCATAGTTGAGTCTGCGAGTTATGTCCTACACATCTGAAACACGTCATTCATGTCTACCTCCCATAGCCATGGTGACTTGATGTACTACTTGATTACAGTGCTCATCTCCTCACACTGTGATAAAATTGATATTGATGTTTCAAAACATACCTTAGGCCAGACCAATTTTATTTCTTGTTTTACAGATTTTTGTCCTCAGAAAACCTAAAGGCAGGAGGGAAAAAAAAAAAATCGCTAGTCAAAATAATTTTCCTTTTAAATACTAAAAGTATTTTATTTTTGGCAATTTATGAAGTTTACATGGAGCAATAAACATTCAAAATATGTTTTTGTAAGTTTACATTTTTGGTCAATAAAAACATGAGGATTTTATTTTTTGAGCGGGGAAATTTTTCTTTTTTTTCTTTCTTATTCTTAAAAAAATACAACCGGCGGATCCGTAAAACAAGAAATAAAATTGGTGTGGCCTTATCCATGCATACAGTAACATGGGGAGGTGTATTGGTTTGATACACAAGAGATTGTCCCATTTGAGGCAATACCATTGTGTGAATCATTCACACCACTTCACTCATAGATTTCTAATGGAGAACATTAAACAATTGATTTGCCATTTGGATTCAGTCTGTTATCACAGATTCAAAATACATCAACCATTAAACAAATCACAACCATTAATCATAAATAGGTTCATATTTTCTATGAATATGAAGACGAATCTGTATGTTTATCTCATGCATAAACATTGTAATGTTAACAAGTCTCAAATAAATAAACAGTTGTCCGTTCATGTTCATGGAGCCACTTTCAGATGGGTACTAATACAGTAATTTGAGTGAGTGAGTGAGTGAGTATAGGTTTACACCGCTTTTAGCAATATTCAAGCAATATCACAGCGATGGACACAAGAAATGGGCTTCACACATTGTACCCATGTGGTCAATTGAACCTGGGCAATCGGCATGACAGGCAAATGCTTTAACCACTAGGCCACCCCACCGCCCCCAGTATTTGTAGACACATTCTCATGTAGACCTGGGTTGATCTCACATCTTTTACACGGCTGTTTCTGTTTGAAAAATGTCAGTTAACTGTACAATGGCTTTTCTCCAACCTCAGTCATAAATCTTTCAATTCTTATTATTTACATTACTTACACAGAATTATGAAACATATAAAACAACTTATACTTTGCAAAATGTATTTCTAACAATATCATATTACTTGGTTTCAGTCTAAATAACACTGGTAATGTTTGTAGAATTGGCCACTATCTTTACAAACCAACCATCTCTGTCAAACTATCAGTTAATGGGCAATTTGGAAAATAATGGTGAGGTCACCCCACATCAGTGCCAGACAAAAACATCATTCCAAGTTTCTCTGTGATCTTGGAAAATAATGGTGAGGTCAACCCACATCAGTGCCAGACAAAAACATCATTCCAAGTTTCTCTGTGATCTTGGAAAATAATGGTGAGGTCACCCCACATCAGTGCCAGACAAAAACATCATTCCAAGTTTCTCTGTGATCTTGGAAAATAATGGTGAGGTCAGCCCACATCAGTGCCAGACAAAAACATCGTTCCATGTTTCTCTGTGATCTTGGTTCACACACCTGCCTGAAGACACTTTTACACACAGACACAACATAAACACATCAACAGAGTATATACTACTGACTGACACTTAGTCTCTGAAAATATATAATTGTGATAGAAACAAGCAAATGAAATTGAAAAGGAACCCCTGTGAGATGTGAAATACAGTGCCAGAACCAGAGCAAATCTAGACTTGCTTCATTTTTGGCTCTTGCATTACAGATAGGGCATGTGGAAAGGAAAATAGTATTGTTTACTCCCAGTGAGACAGACTATGTATCCTACAGAGTACCCACCAGCACTACTCACTAGACGAAATCCCCCTTTTTAATACTCTCCCCAAACCTTCTCAAAACCACATGGAGACTACCACACTACACAGTGACACTCCAACACCCCCCAGTCCCTGAAAGACACACCTTATAAATCTTTTAAAATGTAAAGGATGGTGAAATATAAATGTCAATACCAAGAATAAAGATAAGAGAAGTGGACACATCATCCCATACAGTGACACTCCAACACCCCATATTAGTACTGCCAAAACACACATCCCTGAAGACATTCACCTTATAAATCTTTTTAAAACAGTAAAGGATGGTGAAATATAAATGTCAATACCAAGAATAAAGATAAAGTATCACAATTATCGATACAACGACATATCGTCACAGCTCTATAATTGTCTATCTATCATAAGTTGTAATTTACTTTATTTCATTATCGATTGTGAATGAACTATTGATACAGCAGCTAAAACGCAAGGAGCATCTACAGGCTATGGCATGTTATTTTGGGATAATATAGCCATAGTTTCACATATATCAACAAATCCAAAATGTTAAAGATCAAACCCCTTCATGGTCAATATTTCACAGTCTGTGATTAGCAGACTTAGGAACAGATGTAAACAATTCCTAAATGTTTAAGATCAAACCCCTTCAGGGCTCCCAAGGTAAGCATAAGATTCCAGGATCAGTTGAAGTGAAACCAGTCTCGATGACATCAAGCTCAAACAGCCAATCAAATAGTTGTAAACTGTCATCAGGTTACTGGCGTACGAGTTACTGGTCAGCCAATTAGAAGTCATCTACATTGCCACCACTTACAAATCCTATTCCAAACAAGTGTCAATGGTGTACACAATGTCAAAACTAGCCTCTTGTTTTCTAATGAACATTAAGTCATCGTCAACCTGAACTTGTGTACAGATTTAGCAGTGGATTTGTTAGGATAGCATCACTAAAATTGATCCGGCAATCTCACTCCATTTTATGTAATGGAATCTTCATTGGGCTGCACCATCAGGAGTGAGTGAGTTGAGTTTTATGCTGCACTCAGCAATATTCCAGCTATATGGTGCTGGTCTGTAAATAATCAAGTCTGGACCAGACAATTCAGTGATCAACATCATGAGCATCGATCCACACAACAGGGATACAATGACATGTGTCAACGAAGTCAGCGAGCCTGACCACCCAATCCCGTTGGCCGCCTCTTACGACAAGCATGGGTTACTGAAGATCAATTCTAACCCGCATCTTTACGTGTAAGCACGATCAGGACACCATACTGACACCACATGGGTCCATGTTCAGTCTTATAGGACAACAAGGTCCATGTTCATCATTGTCAATGCAGCACAACATCCATACAATGCCATGGCCAGCTATGGGCAAGAATTGTCTTCCATTAAACATGTCTGGAACATGACAGGGAGATGTGTCCATCGGCTTTGCTGGAAGGAAGAGGAGTGAGAAAGACTGACTCAGTATGCCTCACAGTATGCCTCATTAAAAGGCAGTATCATGGCTACTGACCCAAAAACATCAAATTGAAATTTACCATCTTCCCCCTATCATCCTTCGATGTCTGTGGTTGCAACATCTACGGTCATAATTCACTTGTAATGAGATCCAAATTACTTCATTAGTATCAAACAACTATTACTGTAAAATAATATGTCCAACAGTTCGGGAAACTGAAGTTATTCCTGAGTATCTTTACTGTTGTACTTTAGGAGTATAGCACATCCTGCTGAGTACACTCCAAGATGTCAGGACTACTCCTACAGATCTCCTCCACGCATTCTCAATGGGGCAGTTGTTGCTGTCTAACGCATGTTGGTGCAACTCACTCGAGGAGCATATCATCATAAACACTAATGAGAAGCCCCATACTTACTGTCGACCTGCGATAGGGGCAGACTTAGATCATTGGGAAATAAGCCAAATGGAGAACAGCACACAAATCTCAACATCATATTGACAACGATGTGCTTAATTGAAGTCATTAGCAACGATTACGGCTACATAGAGGGTATCTTGCAGAGTCTGTTGAGACTTTGATAGTTTGTTAAAATGTTCCACCAGGTGTACCATCAGGCCTACAGCAGGGAACTTCCAGGCAATGGTTTCACTTTTATGGTTATCAGTTGGAATCATATAGAATGATGTGGTAATGATGAAAGAACTTTTTGAAAAATATCTGGCATGCTCAGCCTTCATGCGCCTCAACTCACATCAAGGGGATTTTGTTTCTGAATTTTCAATAAACAGGATAAGATAATATGATGGTATATTTCATTGCTTCAAGTTTCATTTCGGAAAGTTTGAAAGAAGAGCAAAGTCCACATTTTTATATGGTTTTAGACCTATTTTAGTAATATTTCAGTTATTTCACAGTAAAGGACAGAAATACACAGTGTTCCCATCAAACCTGTTTTCAGTATGAACACTTTTTCATTAGGCTCCTTCCTTTCTTGGAATTATCAACAATTCTATCAACAATGTAATCAATGAGTGAGTATTGTTTTATGCCCCTTCTAGCAATGTTCCAGTAAAATTTTCTTATCACTTTTATCAAATTTATAATATGTTGTCTGCAAGCAGCACCTGTTGGCCACTAACATCAGCTGTCATTCTGTGGCATCACCAACCAGACATAAGGGACAGTGCAGAGCAAGAACATGGAATATACTCAGGTAACACCACAATCTCTGCTAGAGGATATCGTATCACGGGGGTACAATATAACATCAGCTGTCATTCTGTGGCATCACCAACCAGACATAAGGGACAGTGCAGAGCAAGAACATGGAATATACTCAGGTAACACCACAATCTCTGCTAGAGGATAGTATCGCGGGGGTACAATATACCATGTATTACTTCAACAAGAGTACTGGACCAGTATCAGTGACCATCCAACCTTTAATATTACTACAGTTAAACTGCCATGGCAGACAATGACTAACTTGCATGGTAATATGAGAGGAATCGTTATCAGATATAACATCAGCTTATCAGTTTTCTCTGTACATGTAGTACGGGTATATATTACACAACAGGCAAACACCTGACCTTCACCTTGTTGACACCAAAGACTGGAAATATGTCCAAAACAACTCAATCATGCCAAGAAATATACATGCCATGAGTTTTCGTACATGTCTTTGAAAACCTGACACTTGGAAATATGTCCAAAACCAAAAACTTCCACTCCCCAAATCAATGCTGTGACCAAGCTCTATTCCACAAAGCTGTCATAGTTGTCTGGAGTGATGGAACTCCCATACCTTTAACACAGACTTACAAAAGCTGTCGTAGTTGTCTGGAGTGATGGAACTCCCATACCTTTAACACAGACTTACAAAAGCTGTCGTAGTTGTCTGGAGTGATGGAACTCCCATACCTTTAACACAGACTTACAAAAGCTGTCGTAGTTGTCTGGAGTGATGGAACTCCCATACCTTTAACACAGACTTACAAAAGCTGTCGTAGTTGTCTGGAGTGATGGAACTCCCATTATGTGACCTTTAACACAGACTTACAACAGACTTACAAAAGCTGTCGTAGTTGTCTGGAGTGATGGAACTCCCATATCTTTAACACAGACTTACAAAAGACTTACAAAAGCTGTCGTAGTTGTCTGGAGTGATGGAACTCCCATATCTTTAACACAGACTTACAAAAGCTGTCGTAGTTGTCTGGAGTGATGGAACTCCCATATCTTTAACACAGACTTACAAAAGCTGTCGTAGTTGTCTGGAGTGATGGAACTCCCATATCTTTAACACAGACTTACAAAAGCTGTCGTAGTTGTCTGGAGTGATGGAACTCCCATACCTTTAACACAGACTTACAAAAGCTGTCGTAGTTGTCTGGAGTGATGGAACTCCCATACCTTTAACACAGACTTACAATAGACTTACAAAAGCTGCCGTAGTTGTCTGGAGTGATTGAACTCCCATTATGTGACCTTTAACACAGACTTACAACAGACTTACAAAAGCTGCCGTAGTTGTCTGGAGTGATGGAACTCCCATTATGTGACCTTTAACACAGACTTACGAAGGTCTTTGCACTACAATCATTTTGATGAATGGGTCAAGGGAACTAAACGGATCTAATGGTCAGGTAACATGGTTGATAAACGGATCTCATGGTCAGGTAACATGGTTGATAAACGGATCTCATGGTCATGGAACCTGGTTGATAAACAGATCTAATGGTCTGGTGATCTGGTTGATAAACGGATCTAATGGTCAGGTAACATGGTTGATAAACGGATCTAATGGTCAAGTAACCTGGTTGATAAATGGATCTCATGGTCAGGTGACCTGGTTGATTGCATGTCACTGAATCCCACATGGAACGATGTTTTTGATACTGACCACAAGATTGTCTGGCCGAGAATAAATTATTTACAAACTAGAGTCACAGGAATGGTACAGAGTGTGGGACTAACCAAGAAACAGATATATATTAAGCACCATGCATATTTCATCTGGTGTTGACAGTGTCATGGTCTGTGGCGTGAAGCTCCTCTGTTCGCTCCAACAGCAGCAACAGCGGACATTAGTGTGTCAACGCCAGTCAGTGCCTGGGAACTTATCATTGTTCTCTTGGCAAACACTGGAGGAGGAATCAGATAATGGCAACTTGTCCTCTCTGTACATAGCAATCAATCAATGTTATTAGAGAAACTGTGCCAATCGAAGTAACAAGACAATATCGTTGTCCTCTTATTATCCTCTTTGTAGACAATGATTTATTAAATATCTATTTTGTATCAGCAGTACCATTATGTTTCCTTGTGATTAGGGCTGCTACAAATACACTATGAGGCAAACATGAAATTTTTAAGAATATATAGAAACGAATACGAAACAATGTCCCAAATATGGACTTACCTCAAACAGGGACTATGCTCTACAGTGAGATGTGTTTTTAGTGTGTTCTTACAGGTTATCACTCTTTGGTAGGGCTGACTATGGATATACTGACTGTCTGAGTTTGGTTTTACGCCGCTTTTAGCAATATTCCAGCAACATCACGGCAGGGGACACCAAAAATGGGTTTCACACATTGTACCCATGTGGGGATTCGAACCTGGGTCTTCGGCGTGTCGAGCCAATGCTTTAACCACTAGGCTACCCCACCGTCCAACTATGGATATAGATCATAGAGATAGATAAATGTAAACTAAATATCAATCGATTATCGATAAATATCAGTGATGTGAATCTGCCAAAAGAGAAATAAATGAATATATTTCACATCAATGGTGAGTGGTGACATGGTTTTGCATAGGTTTATTTACAAAACTTTATTCTGAATATAGTTTGGAAGCAGACCATGAATAAAGACCTAAATTTGTATATTGTGTGAGAAAATGAAATCTTTTTTCTATCAGATACTATCATATCAATAATCGTCAATAAATTTTCCTGTCAACGATATTACCGATTTTCAATCATTTTAGAGAGGTCCTACTATTTGGGCTTGGAGTGAGGTGATTTGGGTGGTTCACAGTTAATTAATATATGAGTATCTTGGATAAAAAATAAAACATCAGAGCTCATATAACAAAATTAATCTGATAATGATGTATGGTTGGTCCAAGGTCTTCAAGGGCACTTTCTTATCCACTGAGATTCTGTTTATAGAGGTGAGTCCATCGTGGAAGTGTGTTTATGCAACCTCTGCTTGGTCAGCTTTTACTGAAGTGATAGTGTGATCACATTTGGAGATGTGTGATTGGCACAAAGAACTGCATCAGGGGACAGGCTCAGTGGGTGAGTGAGTGAGTGAGTTTAGTTTTACGCAGCACTCTGGTGCATGGTGGCTGATGAAATAGCATCAAATACTGGCTCGATTATTTACAGACCGCCGCCATAGAGCTGGAATATTGCTGAGTGTGGCGTGAAACTAAACTCACTCACTCACTTCAGTGGTTACAGGGACGGTGGGGTAGCCTAGAGGTTAAAGCGTTCACTCGTCACGCTGAAGATCCGGGTTCGATTCCCCACATGGGCACTATGTGTAAAGCCAATTTCTGGTGCCCCCGCCGTGATATTGCTGGAATATAGCAAAAAGTGGCGTAAAACTAAACCCACTCACTCACTTCCGTGGTTACAGTGTAAAGTCAATTCTTCTTATTCAAAGAATCCAAATTCTGAGGACTACTTGACAAAGACAACAAGAAGTTGTTAAAGTATGCTGTTAAACTAAAGCGTTCCTTCTGTTGATACAAGATGTACAAGTAATTATATCTTAATTACTATGTTTGAAATTTCCAATCTCAAGATTTATATAAGTGCATACCAAAATAGATCAATATCAAAATATTTAGGATCACCTCCCTAATGAAGTGTGTCATCCATGAGAGTATTATCATTGGGACTCATTTCACTCCAAAGCACACAGTCAATACTTCATGTGTTAAGAACATCCTCCACTGCCCTTTACGATAATAAGTACACTGATATTGGTCTTGTCAATGGGTCTCGGTAAGGTGGAGCAGATCAATAGCGACTCTCTCCACCCCCTGGCCTTGTCAACATGGCCCAACACTGTCTCACTGTTGTCCAACACTAGATCGGGGTGAGCAGGAAAACACAAAATGATCACGATCGTAGACAATATAATCTGATCTCACCGCACCTGAAACATGAACCGGCAATCGTGATATGTTGGAATACTTGTAAGTGTCAGTTGGGAATTTGGTAAGAAACTGAGTATATACGTGTCATTTTGAGGGTTTATATCATAGTGAGTGAGTTTGGTTTTACGCTGCTTTTAGCAATATTCCAGCAATATCACGGTGGGGGATACCAGAAAAGGGCTTCACACAATGTACTCATGTGGGAATCGAACCAGGGTGTTTCGCATGATGAGTGAACGCTTTAACCACTAGGCTACCCCACTGCCCCCTATATTATAGTGCCATGTGTAGAACTAACTACCTGTTCACAGTCTAACTAGGGCAATCATTCTCCAGTAAACTACTCTGCAATAGGTATTTGAATGACAGGAATACTACTTGAAAGAACTGCCAACTGGTTTGAACATAGTGCCCTCATCAAAGCATTCAGTACCCAGACAAAGTGTCAAATTGAAAACTTGATTCAAGTGAGTGTAATCAACACTTGTCTCGTTCATCAGGCACCTCACCAACTCGGGCTAGGAATCTAGCCACCACATGCTATAGGCAGTGTTTAACAATGTAGATACATGCAATGTTTACACAGACTCTCAATGAAAGGCTTCCAATCAATACCTTCACAATGTCTGGGAAACCATAAAATATTCAACATCAAAGATCAATTAAGCCCAGCTTCTCCTCATTACAAGAGTACTGATAAGACAAGTTGGCCCAATCAACAGATGTAGGTCATTAGCACATTGATAAATTACTAAAATTTACCTGACTGTACTAATAAATTGAAATAAACATAAACCTATCCTAAAAACATCACGGAAATTCATTACTCGCTACTCACACAAACAAAAAATACAAAACAGGTGTATTATCAGTATAAACCTAATGAAGAATGAGTCATTTACTCTTCAAGAATTCACATACACAATACCTTCTGATATCAATAATATATATCATGTACCTGCTTGCTGTCAAATTCATACTGAAACCAAATTGCACTTACATGAAGCATTCTTGCAAACATAAGCTTTGAAATATCAGCTCACTTAGTTGATTAAATACATAGCTGATATTTCAGCAAAAGCAGTGGTTTGTAAGTCCTTTACAGTACGTCAACATCAGTCAATAAAACTTCTAAACTTGACGATACAGTCGATATAAAAACACATGCAAGTAAAATTTTACCCAGTACTTATCATGCAAGATTATTCTTCCAACTTCCTCTGTTTGTAAACAGTAAAAACTTATGCCTGGAGTGTAAAGCGTTGAACTGACCAACTTCTGTGCCAAACAGATAAGTGATGTTATTTGCTTTGACGTCAGCATAACTGATAACATCCCAATTGTCTGAAAAGTTTTGAGATGCAATTCATTGTAGCGATAATTCCAGGAGATATTGCTTCATTTCACCCAAGCAATATCTCCTGTGGAAGGCAATCTTGGATGATAAATCATTTATCCACCAAAGTATGAATACATGATCTCTCAATGGTTACTGAACTAAATTAAAAAATACAAATGTTTGGCAGCTCTGTAAAATCACCTGTACCTGATACCTCAGTATGACCAGAGAAACTTGTACATTTGTTCAAAGATTCAGATATGAATTTCAGCAAGGATCATGATTACATAGCAGTATACAAAACATATTTCAATGAGCAAAAATAAATTTTATCTGTATTTAGATAAAAAAAAAGTTATAATTAGTTTCTAAGCACCAAGATATTTTTTACAATTTTTTAATATTCTCGATTGCAAACAGACCCTACTCCTTGGATCAAAGTAGCAGCATTCTGCAAACTGGTTTCCTTTCACATTCATGTAAGGGTTAGAATATTGATCTTCAGTAACCCATGCTTGTCGTAAGAGGCGACTAACGGGATGGGGTGGTCAGGCTCCCTGGCTTGGTTGACACATATCACTGTATCCCAATTGCACAGACCGATGCTCATGCTGTTAATAACTGGATTGTCTGGTCCAGACTCGTTTATTTACAGACAGCCGCCATACAGCTGGAATATTGCTGAGTGTCGCTCCAAGACCAACTGTATGACAAATCAAACTGGGCAGAATGTGACTTTTAATGTATATTTACCAGCAGACTGTTTAATGGCTATTGTTTCATGGCATTGATTTCATTTGCTAAAAACATTACATCCAGTTGTTATTGACTGCCATCACAGTGAACGGAGGCCCAGAAGTGATTGTGACATGCCTCCATGTAATTAGGGTATAGGCCATTTCTGCTGGATTGATCATTCAAACAAATAATGAATCAGGGATGGCGAAAGTTTAGTTTTGATGTTGAATGGGCTGCCAATTAGACTCTTGAGCTTCTCACTTATATAAGAAGAAAGAACATGTCCTTTGGCATATTTCCTTGTAATTTAATTGTTGGTCTAGTGGTCGGTATAATGAGCAATTATTCACACTGACAGACAAGTCAAATCAGGTTGCTGGGGACCTATTCTGGAATCCCCCCAGGGATCTATTCTAAACCAGAATCAGCATGGGGAGATCTGCATAGGTTCCTGGGATCCTTATCAGATCCAGAATCCCTTCCATGTGTTGAAGTGTGCAAGATTAAAGAAGCCATGCAACAGTTAACACTTTAATAATCAAGATTTAGCATATCACATGTGGGTGTCCAAAACCTTCTGCAGTCTTTTGGTATCCGATATATCCAGTAGTTTTGATGTACCTGCTGTAGATCGGGTCAGCATTTACCAAGCGGGTTCAACAACTAGTCAGGTTTTACATCCTTTCCAGCAGTTTCAAGCCTTTCATGTTTAGACACCAAGGAAGAGCTGTACATACTGCATGAATCATATGCCAATATGGGCAAATGACAGATAAATATCTTGCCTTTCATTTTTCAGTAAACATGATAAAAAGATTTTATATAAAAATATGGAATAACCTTGAAAAACCATGAAATCTTCTGGAATTTTAGATCATTTCATAACACTGTGGGAAAGTTTTGAATGTAAACAAGAACTTTAACACCTATCAAGCAGCAGGTCCTTCTAGGAAAACAGTGTATATCCTTCAACATGCATATTATATGGCTAAAAAGAGTTTGATACACCACGAAATGCACTCAAATCGTAGCCAACATTACATGTGCTTTAAACATTTCCCCCATCACACAGATATCTCTTCAGTTTGAAAGAACAATCCTGTGGACTTGTTGAGAAAAACTTGACCACCTGTTACCCATAATACTTAAACATCGCCATAGAAACAGTTCAGACATGAACTGCATACTTTGGAAAAAAACACCAAGTTTCATGAATCGAGAGCTATCCTTCAACATGCCAAGATTGAAGTCCGTTCGTTATTACACAATCTCCACATCAACCCCTCTTAACATCGACACAGCCTTACAAAGCCACGATTACCAAGCCAGCCCACCTCTCTCAATCTGAGTAGATCACCTGAAGACAAATTACTTTGAAATGGGCGTCAAAGAGCTCCTGCTCTAACTAAGAGATGCTGTAAAACATATCCAGCTGTTGCTATCAAATAGAGGAGGAAGTGCCACAATCGCCAAGTGGCTTCCATTTTTATTGCACGATTATTTCAACATCCCTTACGTGTCAAAATATTTTGGCATAGGTTTATGGTACGCTGTTAGCGAACAATTACTTTCTGATACTGTTCTTGATTACTCCATGATGTTGTGAGAAGCCTCCTGCATCAAGGTCAACTTGTTATCCATGATTAATCCCGTGATTACAGAAAATCAAAAGGTACTAAAATACTACCCAGTTTTTGTTCCGTTTATTGAAACCGGTATCTGGTAATCATGTTGCCATGTCCGTTGAATGGTGCGGAGATTGTGTTTATTACGTCGCAGAGAGGTAAGACGTCACTAGTAGAGCTATTACTCAAAGGTACATAAATGTTGGCTTGTGTTAACGGCAGAACAGCTTGGCAACTACCATGAACACACATCAGCAGTCATTTGTTATGCAAATGAGCCAAATACAGGAGAGATCATAAAAAACACCTCAAGCAGAGGAAACATGAGAACATGGGGGGAAATAACAGAAAATTAACCATCTGGGGGCAGGGTGACCTCAAACCCTCGCCCCAGATTACATACAATATGTCAGGGTCATTTTAATTGTCTTATGGATTGATAAACCAAACAACAACAATCTTTGTTTCAAGAAATATTTTTTCAGACTTTGACCTAGTTTGAAGCTTTTACTAAAAATCATCTGACATTTTTCTCCATACTCCTCAATTGTGAGTGCTTCCTCTTCCACTCAGCTCCATAAGCAAATCAGGCCATGTTTCACAAAAGCAAACACTTTTGATGAAAGTCACATGGCCGAGGAAATAACGTCTCTCTGGCTTATGAAGAAACCTATGTCTTTGTTTTCATAGGCAGCTAGTATGTGGAAATTCCAGATGACATTTCTGCAGCCAGTATTTGATGCTATTTCATCAGCCACCATGCACGTCCCACCTGGCCACAATACGGCCACTGTTATACCACGTTCCAGCAGCCACCAGAACTGGCGCTCAAAACGATGGTGGAGGCGCTGTTGTACCTCAGGTAGACTAACGCTCAGTCCCTGAATATATATAATTTTGATAGTAACAAACAAACCCATTTAAATTGAAAAGGAGCCTTAGAGAGTTGGGAGATTCTGGGGAAATCTAGACTTGCTTCATTTAGGGCTTTAGCACTGCAAGGAGGGCTAAGCATTAGGGGGAAATAATGTGGTTCAGGGACAGTGAGACAGACTATACCTCAGGTTTCAGCTATATCATTTGATTCTAGGAATTCTTAGTCTTACAAACACTAAGATCTTGTCATAATGACATTGCACATAGGGTTAACACAAGCGTCTAATGTTGGACACTGGATTCTGTGCTATTACTAGTATTAGTGATACGAGCTCTTATACAACAGAATACTGGGGATTCTTATCAGGGTTCAGTATAACACATAATCCTATGGTTTCACCTTCTGTCTAATAAGTCCATAAATGATTGTGATTTGATTCACAGCAGGAAAAAGAGGGACAGGGATGAATTCATTGGGAGAGAAAGATATAGTAAAAACGATTATCACGACTGTACCGTGTCACTGTGCCAAATCTGTTTGAGTTTACTACCCAAAACGAGTCATGACATTATTTTCAGTAGATCTGTTAGTGTAAGGAATTCTATATGTATGTATGTATGTATGTATGTATGTATGTATGTATGTATGTATGTATGTATGTATGTATGTATGTATGTATGTATGTATGTATGTATGTATGTGTGGATGGATGGATGGATGGATGGATGGATGGATGGATGGATGCATGCATGCATGGATGGATTCAGCAAATCTTACTTGACCAAAAGAGATATTATCTGACTAGGGGCTTTAGACAAGTCGATAAGGACATAGCAACATTCATTTCAGTTACTAAACCTAGGGATTACTGGGCAGAACAGGTCATCGAGAACCCTAAGCTTGCTGCAGAGACAGCTGATGAGAACCGGGTGGTCACAGGTGTGAGTGGGCTGATTGTGGGTGATCATACACTGAAGGTGTGGATCAAGATCTCAAATATTTAAAAACCATGAGATATACGACCATTGCTGACTACAGCATACAAATGAAATGACAGTCTATGTGATGACTCTGATGTATGGGGTATCAAAGTACCCTAGCACATGAGAACACAGAATCCTCCTCTTAATTTCCAGCACTGCATGAGCAGAAACTCTTTGATAAACTTCTTCAAAGGGGAATGATTCCGCTGAAAAGCTCTGGTGGAAAGACATTCTCCTACACCTAGGCATAAACCCTTATAACAGCCATCTCTCCAAATAAAAGGTCGTGTTCCATACTGCATTCAGTATATCTGGGCAGCATGTCAGATATTAAGTCTAAACAGGTTTTTATCCATCTATCTATCTATATCTATTTATATTTATTTATTTATGTCTACACAAAACTGGTCAGGATACATGAGAGCATTTATTTAGTTAGTTAGTTAGTTTTACTCGCACTCAGCAATATTCCCACTATATGGTGGCGGTCTGTAAATAATCAAGTCTGGACCAGACAATCCAGGGATCAACAGTATGAACATCGATCTACGCAACTGGGATACGATGACATGTGTCGTCCCAGTCATCGAGCCTCACCACCCGATCCCGTTAGTCACCTCTTACGACAAGCATGGGTTACTGAAGATCAATTCTAACCCGGACCTTTACGGGTCTTATTTATTTAAACAGTCAGGATACATGAAGGCATTCAAATAACATGGAAGAGTTGGTCTACTGATCACTTGCAGCAATAACATGAAATCCTCCCTTGTAGACATTACCATGTTTACAACGTACATTTTATGCTTACATTAATCCTCAGAATACCTGAACTGATGAGCCTAAGCAGGTAATATAGAATGATGTTATCTAAATACCTTATACTCTGCCTAATCATTTTCATACTCTAATACCATAAATCAGAGTGTGCAAAAAGTCACCAGCCTGTAACTTAAAACAGAAATTCCTACTGGGTGAAAGATTGTGTTAATTATTAATTATTCCATATCGGATCCAAAAAGAATCTAACACAGACTGTTCCAATGTTCTCAAAACAGATCGTTCCAATGTTCTCAAAGGCATACAAACATAACTTTGAAACCATTACACATTCATAAGTCAATAGTTTTTCAAAACGTCAGAAATATTAATAGGAAACTTCATGTCAGAGCAATATGAGCCATACTTTATGTCCATCAACAGACATCGTCTGTCAATGTTAATTGATGGGTCACAACACATCTCCATTTTGACATGCTACATGAAGGATTCTAGTTTCAAAACATATTTTTCTGCATGAAATATCTGGTAAAGGCATTCCGGAAAATTGAAAATAGTAGGCATCACAAGAAATCTGTTATCAGGTTACAGAACATACATATCACATAACCTCACACTTAACACAGAACTAAACATTTTTACAACTCCTTACATTTCATTTACATTTGAAAATAAATGGAGAAAAGGGTTGTCATGGTAACCTGGTAAAAGGCTGTTTCATTGACATATGCACTTAATTATTACAGAACATACATTTGTTTCAAATAAAATAATGTCAATAAGCATGTAATTCCTGATTCATCTACTCCTCTGCTATCTGCTAACAATCATGGAGAATTTTTTAATTCAACAAAATATAATTCTGTTTAACGGTTGGTCGACACATCTTGCAACTAAAAAAGTGCCAAATGTTCAACATGCCGAATGAGATAATAAACTTTAAAACATTCTTTCTTTCACCAAATCTGCCAAACAAATTATGATTAACATGCTCTTTTATTAATTGATATAGAAAGGGAAATAACTCTGTAACTTGTCAACACCAAAACACTCCAAGCAGTTGTATTCTTTAATAGCATTTTATTTTTACTTCATTCCATGAACAATAGTTTGAATATAAAACCTGTTACTACAAAGCATGCTATTTCCCACTTGACATAAACACTCAAAGCACAGGAAACACTGAATATTGCTTATGGTGAAAAGATCAATATATCAACACTGACTGACTGACTGAGTTTGGTTTTACGCCGCTTTTAGCAATATTCCAGCAACATCACGGCGGTGGACACCAGAAATGACCTTCACACATTAATATATCAACAAGATGTTAAGGTGTTCCTGTACCAATCACATCAATCAGGCATGAAAAACAATGCAAGATCTGTTCCTTTACTAGTTGTTATTTTCACAAACATATCCTATTGTTATTTATTGAAAGCATCGCAGAAACAAAACGTTTCTATTTCCCTCCTTCAGACCTTCTCACACTGGTAAAAACTAACAATGTCTTACAAGGTAGGAAGTGAAAAATATGTTGAGGCCTGAGTGACCTACATAGCAAATCGTCACAGTGAGAGAGTTGGCAGTGCTGGCTGCTCAGAAAACTACCTGATGAAGTTGCTCAGATTAACACAAGGCTGAGAATGGACTGCTGTTTGTTTGATTGGATATCATTGATCTTATCACAGATTAATTAAGAAGGTGCCAACAGTATGAGTGAGTGAATGAGTTTGAGAGTGAGTTTGATTTTGCACCTGTGTAGCCAATATTCTAGAAATATCACAATTTGTCACAATAGGGATCAAACCTGTGCCTTCTGTGTTTAGCGACTGCTTCAACTACTAGGCTTCACACATGTTCAGTGAAGAAACTGTATGCAATATTTTACTACAAATGTTTAAAAAACAAGATGTCTTTGTAATGTAATTTGAAGGGGTAGAGAATTGGGACAGATATAAATATTTTTTCTTTCTTTTCTCATTTCAGTTTCTTTTATTCATATCTTTATTTAAATTTTTATCAAATCACTTTTTTAAAATACCTGTATATCCTTACAAAATGTATTTCTTTCTTCATATATAATTAACCAGGCTGTCATAACATGGTATGCAGACATCTATTTAAACTAAATTTGACAAAATTACTAACATGAAACAGACCACATGAAATCCAAATTACCACTAAAAACATGACACATAATACATAATGAATCGCTGATTTTAATCTTCATGCACATTCTGCTGTTTTGATCTTGTTGACAACTAATCCTACAGCGAGAGAGAGATTGCAAGATGTGACCTGGTCATTATTCATTGTAACAACACATTGTCATCCATTCCCGCAGGCACTGTACCTCAAGTTCTAACTGTCACATTGTACTTGCGAGTTATTACATGTTTCACAATGAAAGTTATTTCAGCACAAAGTAACGAATATAGAAACACTGTTTACACTTCACGTCAGCTATAGGTGCTGTATTGCCTCAGGGGGGTGATATGCTAGTTATATCCTTAGTTTATTCTTTCAAGATTGGGCTGAAAACTATATTAATCAGTGAAGATGAGACAAATATTTACCGTAAAAAATGAAAACAGTATAACCCTTATAAACTGACAGTATGCATTTAAACGGGTTTCCTGATATTGTACTAATCCAAAAATTTGATATATTTGTCAAATCTAGCTAATATACAAAAACGTATGCACACAGTTCCTCATTCTGTTTTTAGGTTAACTTATTTAATAAAGTCCAAACGTCAACATGTCGTGAGATTCTTTCGGACGAAATGACCACTAACTTGACTAAGGTGATGAGGGATATTGACATATTTTCCATGACAACTGTCAACAATGTCAGCGATCTGCACAAGACCTCCCGAGGCCCTCTACCGTCTATGTTGTTATTGTAAAACCCAGGAACTCCAGTTTACACTTGCCAGTTTATGTGACAAAGTATCGATTTATAACTAAACGCTATATCTACTTCGATCGGGCATGTACACGTTCAGTTGCTTCTCAACAGCCGAATCACTCGCGGCCGTACCGCACATGTGCTTGTCAAACTTCAGAGTGTATTCATTACAACTACTTCACATCTTATGGGGTATTCCGCTGACACACTGTGAACTCGATCAGCTGATCGGTGTAAATTAGATATATGGCAGTACGTTTGAACGCGTGTCGATGAGATGAACTTAACCAAATTGTCTGACAAAGTGAAGGGTCACTTGTTTATAGAATTCAAAGCAATTATTTAATCCAAAATGTTCAATCATACAGTTGTCATGTTAATACCATCTCCTAAACTTTGCCAAACCCACAAAACGTGTGTGAACGAGCTTTACCTTGTAGCATTTGCTCCAGTTTCTTCCGGTCTACCCGAAATCGGTCTTCCACAAAGTCTGGGTCCCGGTCCGCTTGGTCATCCCGGCTTCCAACAGAAGCAGTATCACAAAAATCCAAATTCGAATCATTGATGTACGGCGGGTCTCGCATAACATGCATCATACTGGACCGAACCAACAGGCACTCCGCCATAGCATTCTTGTTGTCATGTGAAAACGAGGCTGTCATCTACGAAAACGAGGCACGTAAGAAGCGTCGTCTGCTCGCATGCAATGGCGAGGCTCTACATGGGCGGATTCGTCATTTTCATATTATATAGTTCTTTTTTACGCTGACGCTTTTTTCGTTTGGAGTATTTTAACCCCCCGTTCGACAGATGAGCTCATATGCAGTAAGCTAAGGACCATTCTAACATGTACGGAAGGTGAGTCCAAGAGCAGTAATTACGATTGGCACCAATTCAAAGCGTGTGGTATATAAACCTGCACCAATAAGCTCTGGTGGGATTTGGTGCTCGCGGATTCAACCACATAAAAGTGATACCAACATGACTCACATCCAAAATGTAAATTAAATAGAGTCAAGTATTTTCATGAAGAAATGATGTTTTAAAGAAAGTGTTGCTGTGGCCAAAACAACTTACGTAGAGTTCAGTATTGCTTTAGTGAAAGCTTTACTCCGCTGTGAACATTATGTCCGTCATATCACGGCGTGCCAGCTTATATGGGCGGAAAACCCGAAATATTGCAAGTCTTCGCTTTCCAATAGAAATGAACATGGTTGTTGTCCCCGCAATATACAAGCCCTATTCGACGGTCGCCTGTAAATGTTCCAGTCTGGGTCAAACAATCCAATGATTGATATGAAAAGCACCGATCGACATCGTCAGTGTACGTTAACAGAATCAACCAAGTATCTGAACCTTACACACACACACACACACCACCACCACCACCACCACAACAACAACCACAACACAACACCATACAACACCACACACCACACCACATAGTCTCTCGTACAGACCCTGAAGCAATATATCCAAGAAAGCCCACGCAAGTCTAGAAAGTGTGGCAAGTCTAGATTTCCACAGCTTCAGGGTCTCTGAAAATGAAGAAAGTCTCAGGGCTCCTTTTCATTATATATTTGTTTTTTTTTACTATGAATCTTTTTTTCAGGAAAATATGTTCATTTCAGAGACTAGTTGTTAGTCTACCCACCACACACCTCACCACATCGCCCCAAACCCAACCCCAACCCCAACCCCCGAGCCCTTCTTGTGGGTTCCTATGACTCGCATAGGTGGCCGGGGACGTATTAGTGGCCGGAAACACCACGAGGAAAGTCCATACATGGGGATGGTCATTCATAAAACGTTTAGTGCGGTTTGTATGTAATCAAAGCACTCCAAGAGGACAAAAATAACCGAATCTCGGTCTTTCATGATGTAAAGTGAAACTTAGGAGTGTATATAAGACCTCTGTAAATTTAGTGCAGAAAAAGTTAGAATTCGAGCCCCTCTAACCTAGGAATACATGACTGTTGGTATTAAATCTAGCGTAACCCTGGTTATAATCAACCCGGTCTGTTTACAGCGTCAACACGTGTAATACCTTTTGAAACAACATACGTCTAGACCCGAGACTTCTTGATGAAAGGATCTCTAGCCGTAATCATAAAACTTACAGAATACATAATTCGCACACAAGGCTGATAAGGGGAAAATCATCAAACGCAAATGAAATGCGACAACATTTTAATATAATTTCAGACATCCCCGAAACAAAATGTAAAATCTTCCTGATGGTCTAATATGAAAGATATGGTAGTGCTTTTTAGTTGTCCACACGAAGGGGAAAATATAGACGTTTTCTAAACACATAGATAGCTTCTCAGACAATAATAATTCGTATTACAAACTTAACACAGAGTAATATGTGCTTAAATACAGATGGTACTTGTTCTACACCCGGGTTAACTTCTTGAGAAAACCATTAACGATCATTTGGTAACTCAAAGTCAGACAAATACAAGGCCAGACAATGATCACAGCGTATGTGATATGCATGGATTTACCACAAGCTGTTTCCAAACTCTACCAAAACGTGTATAGCCGATTTCGCCAAACGATTCTCATTTGCGTTGCCTATGACAGCTATTGTAGTGGGAACTAACATCCTGAAATATCAGTACATATCCGATCGTTGACTGATAAGTCTTGAGCTTCACATAAAAAAATACTGACGTAAAGATATAAAAATGATTGATTTTCAACATAATCGTCATGCACAATGATATACATGTACTTTTGAGACCGATGTGAGAAGGCTTTTATCCCAGTTTCGCAGAAATCCAGAAAGTTCTCCTCAGGTACTGTGACGTCATCGTACAAGGCGAAATTGGTTCCGGCTATAGCGTTCTTCGTGTTTGAGAACAGATCGGAGTCTGATGAAGGCATATCAGAAAGGCATATCAGAAAATTAAGTTCAGAGCAACACTCGCAGTTTGTAGCAGCGGTAATGACTGATTTAGGTTTGTTTTGTTTGTTGTTCAACGCCACACTCAGCAATATTACAGCTATATGGCGGCGGACTGTAAATAATCCAGTCTGGACCAGACAATCCAGTGATCGACATCATGAGCAGCGATCTGCATAATTGGGATACAGGGACATGTGTCAACCAAGTCAGCGCGCCTGACCACCCGATTCCGTTTGTCGCCTCTTATGACAAGCATGCATGGGTTGCTGAAGACCAATTATATAAGACGGATCTTCACGGGACGACTGATTTAGGTCCTGGCGCAGTCTGATGGGAAGAGCAGCCTCAACGGCTCTTCATCACTCTCTCATCAAACTGAGCGCCTCCGTGGTGTAGTGGTTAGAGCGTCCGCCCGGAGAGCGGAAGGTCGCGGGTTCGAACCCCGACCGCGTCATACCAAAAGACGGTAAAATATGGTACTTGTTGGTCCTGGCGCTCGGCATTAATGGGTACAACAAGGACTGGTCGGCTTGGAGTCAGTATAATGTGTCTGAGTGGGGTATTCATGCTTCACTGCGACATGGTATGTCAGTGGGCTAGCATTATAAAACCAGCTTCAGTCTGGGCTAGTACAAGCAGCCGCACCTACACATACACACGCATGCACGTCGTCATATGAGCGAAATATTCTCAAGCACGACGTTAACCCCAATTTCACCTCAGCAAACTTGCAGCAAACTTTGCTCTCTCTATGGCGGGACCTTTTGGAAGATAGTTCCCTCATGACAATCTCGGCATCCAAAGACGCGGAGGTAACAAAGCTTCCAGTTTATGGGACAGTCTTGGCCTTCTGCGTTTGAGATCATGTCAAATGATGCCATTGTATGGTTGTTGGAACGTTGTGGGAAAGCCTGATTTCATCCACTTTTACAAATCGTTGCAAGAGGCGACTAACGGCATCGGGTGGCCAGGCTCGCTGACTTGGTTGACACATGTCCTCGTATCCCAATTGCGAAGTTCGATGCTCATGCTGTTGATCACTGGATTGTGTGGTTGGACCGTCCAGACTTGATTATTTACAGACCGCCGCCATATATATAGCTGAAATATTGCCGAGGGCGGCATTAACAACCAAACAACCATCCTGAGAAATCCCAACTGACTACATTGTATATGAGGCTTAGTCAGTCGTCGGTCGGTCATCACTATAATGGATCAGTTTTTGAGTCGCTGACGAGACAGGCTTTCAGGACGGGGGTCGTCTTTAAGACTCTCGCTGCCAAGCAGAAACTGCTATAATACCCACCTCTTTAATTTGGCTTAGAAAGGTGCATTCAGCCTTGTTTTGTACCCCTATCTTCATGGATTGCTTTTGGCGTTAAGTCCTTGTTTCTGCAAATACTTGATCACTGGATGTTCCTCAAGTTTGTCCATTTTGCATAGGTTAGAGACGCATGCTTCTTTTACAGACTCACGACGAACCAAGTTAATCAAATGACTCAGATATGCTTTCCGGGACATACCTGCATTCCATTAGGTAATGCCCGCAACAAAAGATTTCAGTATTACGCAACACTTTCATCGGGAGGCTCAGAACTGATTAGTTCATATTCGTACAGTTGCATAGACTGGTGTTGCATACTACATGTAGTAGTATGCATGTTGACGTATGAAAGCGAGGCCAGTCCTGCAGGTACTTACACTAAGGTCCGTTGCCGTATCTTCCTCATACATATATGTACAAAATGTTCATATACCGAGAGACTCAGTGATGGCCACATCTACTTTTATCCTTGTTACATATTAAGTGGTAATTCATTTAAAGATACGTTGGAAACCGTTGCCCTTGAAACTGTAACATATTACTTATTGTGTAGGTCATATTGTTCAAACAAAATGGTAAAATGGTACAACTGCAGAAGTGTTTTTACTGTAAAATGTAATTCGCACAGTTATGTTCAAATTTCAGTGCGAGTCAGATTGTTGAAGTTTGGTACTCAATTTTTGAAGGTGTATGATATTGCAATGTTAATGAGACCAGTCATTAGAGTGAGTGAGTAAGGGTTTACGCCGCTTTTAGATATGGGGTTCATATAGGTGCATGAATGCAACGTGGGGCTGGGGTGGGTGCACCCCCATTGTCCTGAAAGTTTATTAAATGACCATTGGAACTCTCTTGAAAACGGGTGAAAATGAACTGTGCCCTTTCTTAAAAAGCTGTATCCGCTCCAGGGCTTCACACATTGTAGTCATGTGAGGAACCCGACCCTGGTCTTAGACGTGACGAGCTAGCTTTAACCACTAGGCTACCCTGCCACCAGTCACCAGAATTGGTATTACGTGAATACTTGCTCATCACTCAAAATTGCGAAAACTTACTGAAAATGTGTTTGCATGAACCGGTTTTGTGGAATTCACTTAACACACACGTTCGTTTAGACGAACATATATAACTCTATGATCTATAGCATTGAAATAGGCAAAGACATGACATGTGCTTTAAAGTGGGATCAAAGCAGGAAGTTATCGTAATACTGCTGTGAATATTTCATGGTTAAGGAGAATGTTTGCTTTAAATAATTCACTTAAATGTATCCTGATATAGAACATTTATTGCTAGTTTGGTATGAAAATATTCATACTAATTACTTTTTGATAAGAAATTCCATTTTCGTTTTTCGTGACTTAGCGAGAATGATTGTACTCTGTTTTCAGCAATATTTCGGGCGGTGGGGTAGCCTATATATATATACAATGTTGATCACTGGATTGTGTGGTCCAGACTCGATTATTTACAGACTGCCCGATATAGCTGGAATATTGCTGAGTGCGGCGTTAAATAACAAACCAACCAAACCAACATAACATATCAACGAATGGACTTCTTAAATACGTATATCATTCCCGTTTTGTTAATGATAACGTATGGCAACAGATATCGCATTCCTGACTCCAAAATAGTATCAATTATATCCTTGGTTGAATACGTTCTGTACGGTTTGCGTTTGTCTACAATTTATCTTTAAAAAGTGCGGAATGAAATACTGGCTGTTCGTCCTGAACAGATCAAGGGTGTGGGTAGGTACGCCGCATACCTACAGGAGAAACCCGAGTCGTGTTTATTTTCCCATTCTGAAGCGCATCATTTCGCCCAAGGGTCGTACCGCACAAGTGTTTTTGTAAAACAAAACAAACCGTAAGCCACATAAATCTCGACGTTTTGGAATTGTTTGTCTTAGATGTGCAACTATTTAATCGTGCCCTGGCGACGGTGTATGTGTAGCCCTGGATCATGTTTTACTTGATTGGCTGCTCTCTAAGGTTTACACTCTACACGTGTTAGATTCATACGCCATAACTGTTCACACTTATGGAATATTGCAGACAAATCGCCTAAGCTTAGGAATAGAGGACCCAGCTACAATAATAGAGTAGGATGTAAACACTATCAATATTGATCGTGGTGCAGCCAGTTGTAGAATGAACTACACGTGTTTATACATTAAAATTCCTCCACTGTGCAAATCATTGGACAAATATAGGACATGGTGTATACAGATATAGAGTATGGTATATGTGAGGTGAGATGAGGTGAAATTGGGTTTAACGTCGTGCTTGAGAATATTTCGCCCATATGACGACGTGCATGCGTGTGTATGTGTATGTGCGGCTGCTTGTACTAGCCCAGACTGAAGCTGGTTTTATAGTGCTAGCCCACTGAGATACCATGCCGCAGTGAAGCATGAATACCCCACTCAGACACATTATACTGACACCGAGGCGACCAGTCCTTGTTGTACCCATTAATGCCGTGCGCCAGGCAGGGACCAACAAGTACCATATTTTAACGTCTTTTGGTATGACGCGGTCGGGGATCGAACCCGCGACCTTCCGCTCTCCGGGCAGGTCGCTCTAACCACTACACCACGGAGGCGGTTAGTATGGCATATGTAGGTATAGGACATGATGTATACAGATATAGACTATGGTATATGTAGATATAGGACATGGTGTATACAGATGTATAGTATGGTATATGTAGATATAGGACATGGTGTATACAGATATATAGTATGGTATATGTAGGTATAGGACATGGTGTATACACATATAGAGTATGGTATATGTAGGTATAGGATATGGTGTATACAGATATAGAGTATGGTATATGTAGGTATAGGACATGGTGTATACAGATATAGAGTATGGTATATATAGATATAGGACATGGTGTATACAGATATATAGTATGGTATATGCAGATATAGGACATGGTGTATACAGGATATAGAGTATGGTATATGTAGATATAGGACATGGCGTATACAGATATAGAGTATGGTATATGCAGATATAGGACATGGTGTATACAGATATATAGTATGATATATGCAGATATAGGACATGGTGTATACAGATATAGAGTATGGTATATGTAGGTATAGGACATGGTGTATACAGATATAGAATATGATATATGCGGATATAGGACATGGTGTATACAGATATAGAGTATGATATATGCAGATATAGGACATTGTGTATACAGATATAGATAATGGTATATATAGATATAGGACATGACGTATACAGATATAGAGTATGATATATGTAGATATAGGACATGGTGTATACAGATATAGAGTATGATATATGCAGATATAGGACATGGTATATACAAATATAGAGTATGATATATGCAGATATAGGACATGGTATATACAGATATATAGTATGATATATGTAGATATAGGACATGGTATATACACATATAGAGTATGATATATATGCAGATATAGGACATGGTGTATACAGATATAGAGTATGATATATGCAGATATAGGACATGGTGTATACAGATATAGATAATGGTATATGCAGATATAGGACATAGTGTATACAGATATAGATAATGGTACATGCAGATATAGGACATGGTATACAATGTATACAGTATACAGATATAGACATGGTGATATATAGTATGGTATATGTAGATATAGGACATGGTGTATGCATATATAGAGCAGGTATATATAGCGAGTATAGAGTATGGTATGCATATAGATGGACATAGGTATGATATATGTAGATATAGGACATGACAGATAATGGTACATGTATATATATACAGTATAGATATATGCAGATATAGGACATGGTGTATACAGATATAGAGATTATGGTATATGATATGATAGATATACAGATATATATATGAGGATGGTGAATACAGATATAGACTGGTATATGCAGATATAGGACATAGTGTATACAGATATAGATAGATATGATATATGCAGATATAGGACATGGTGTATACAGATGCAGAGTATGGTATATGCAGATATAGGACATGGTGTATACAGATATATATGTATATATAGATATATATATAGGACATGGTGACATGGTATAGATATATAGATAGGTATATGTAGATATAGGACATAGGTACTTAGATATATTTATTATGGTATATGCAGATAGAGGGCATAGTTTATGCAGATATAGAGTATGGTATATGCAGATATAGGACATGGTGTATACAGATATAGAGTATGGTATATATAGATATAGGACATGGTGTATACAGATATAGAGTATGATATATGTAGATATAGGACATGGTGTATACAGATATAGAGTATGATATATGTAGATATAGGACATGGTGTATACAGATATAGAGTATGATATATGTGTAGATATAGGACATGGTGTATACAGATATAGAGTATGATATGTGTAGATATAGGACATGGTGTATACAGATATAGAATATGATATATGCAGATATAGGACATGGTGTATACAGATATAGAGTATGGTATATGCAGATATAGGACATGGTGTATACAGATATAGAGTATGATATATGCAGATATAGAACATGGTGTATACAGATATAGTTAATGGGACATGCAGATATAGGACATGGTGTATACAGATATATTGTATGGTATATGCAGATAGTGGGCATGTTATTTGCAGATAGAGGGCATGGTATATGCATATAACGAACTGACGAATATAACATGTTTTTGCTCTAGCCCACTTGTCTATTCTATTCAAAATGCGCATAACGAACAACGGCTATGACGAACTGTAATTAATAGTTTATAATAAAGGTAGTATCTGTTATAGAGCATGCCATATGTAGATATAGGACATGACATATGTAGATATCGAGCATGGTTTATGTAGATATATAGCATGGCATATGTAGGTATAGAGCATGGTTTATGTTGATATTGAGCATGGCATATGTAGATATAGAGCATGGTTTATGTAGATATATAGCATATGTAGATATAGAGCATGGTTTATGTAGATATAGAGCATGGTTTATGTAGATATAAGGCGTGGTTTATGTAGATATCGTGCAGGGTTTAAGGAGATAAAGACCATGGTAGTGCATTGGTTTTAAGCATTCGCTCGTCACACCGAAGACACAGGTTCGATTCCCCACATGGATACAATGTGTGAAGTCCATTTCTGGTGTCTCACGCCGTGATATTGCTGGAATATTTCTAAAAGCGGCGTAAAACCAAACTCACACACTCACTAAAGAACAAATATACCATAAGTAGATGGGTTAAGTAGTGTCTTGTTTAGAAAATGTATACACATGAACAAAAGTATCGCAGCACTTAATACCATATAGCCTTTTATATTCATATCGTAAATATGTTAATTTGTTTGTATGATTAGTGTTAACCTTCGGGCCCACCTTGTATTGATTTTAGATATGTACGTGCTACGAGCAAAGGCGAACATCACATGCAATACACAAATCGTCATTAAGCAAATATTAAGTGTCAGTAAACTGTTCTGACAGCTCGATAACTTTCAAAATCAATTAATTATCGTTGTTTAAAAGCAAATATAGGGACTCGTCAACTGCCAACTACTGAAAGATGGCAAGAGATTGGTACGCGGAATGCTGGCATGTCGTTGAGGACTTTTGTAAACGATGTTGGTTGTCATCAATTTATCTGATTGGCCATAAAACACACAGCAAACTAATGACATTAAGAGCCGTCAGCGTTCAGGCTGAACACGAAATACAGCCCTTTTGAGAATCGCGAAACTTCATCGGTTCATGTCAAGCGGCGTGTTAAAAACAGAGTGGCTTCCACTTCGTCGTTTGTCCAACGGAAGGTCCGAAATCGCCAAAAGAATCGGCCGGATATGGAACCAGACGACCTATCAGACGTCTGCTGTTATCCACAGAGCACAAAGCTGCACGGCGAGCTTCGTGTAAAGTTCGACGTCACTGGAATTTGACGTCATGGGGCAGGGTTTACTGGTCTGACGAAAGTCAATTTCTGTTGTTCATGACTGATGGCCGAGCTCGTGTTTGGCGCCGCAGAAACACTGCGTAGGCAAAACTGAATATCTTGGGCCCAATACTGTTCGGCGGGGGTTCATTGATGGTGTTGGGGTGCCTCTCACATGACGATCAGACAAAATCTGAATGGACAACGGTACAGCACTGACATCCTAGACATGGTTGTTGTACCACATTTCGATGGCCATCCTCTGAACATAAGACCAGTCTTCATGAACAATTCTACGTGCCGTTGGGGATTTCTTACGTCAAACTCTACCTTGGTCCGTCAGGAGTCCTGGCCCCGATTTCTCAAAACAAACTGAAGTCTGAGTTTTAACTTAAGTTAAAGTTTTTACTCAAATTTGAAAAAGTGCAGGTAAGTGCATTTCCCAGAATTAACTGAAATCAATATAAAACTCAAATTTAGAAGACAATTTGAGTTTTGTGGATAGATTACTTAGGTTGTTTGGGCTTTTTGTATTTAAAACATGCAGTTGAGTTAAAAATTCAGCTGTTTCAAATTGTCAAACTCAGTTTGAAATTTGAGTTTGAAGTTTGAAGTTTGTTTCTAGAAATCGGAAGAAGTCTCAATCCCATAGAGAATGTTTAGGAAATTACAGGTCGCAGAATACTTTTGAGAAATCTTCCAGAACAAAATCTTGATGTATTTGCTCATTTGTTCCAGCTAGTATTAGATGTATTAACAAAAAATTCAATGAATGACTTGTCTTCCAACTGTCCAAATTCTAGTCAATATCAATGTTTGTGTACTAATTTGATCTATTTATATCCTGATTATTTTAAACAATAGTTTTATGATTATCATTTGCAATGTTATACATGGCTGCTTTATGAAAGAAAAAACTGGAGAACTGCATATGATGCAAAATAAATTTCCCTTGGGATAATAAAGGAATTATCTTATGTTATCTTATCTTATTGGAACAACCCCTCCATCAACGGAATACCATACTTCAACGCCAAAGTCAACGACTGATACAGTCAATGTAGAGGATGGGTCAGGGGGATTATGGCAGTTGGCGGAGGTAACACCAGATATTGCCATTATTGATACTTACGTGCTTTCATGAGGATAGTATGCCAGAATCTTGAGCATACGATCATAGGTATCACCGCTACAAAATGCCTCCGTGGTGTAGTGATTAGAGCGTTTGTCCGGAGAGCGGAAGGTCTCCGGTTCGATCCCCGGCCGTGTCATACCAAAAGACGTTAAAATATGGTACTTGTTGGTCCCTGCCTGGCGCTCGGCATTAATGGGTCTGGTCGGCTCGGAGTCAGTATAATGTTTCTGAGTGGGCTATTCATGCTTAACTGCAGCATGTGAGCTAGCTCCATAAAACCAGCTTAGTTCTGGGCTAGTACAAGCAGCAACACATACGCATGCATGCACGTCATCATATAAGTACGACGTTAAACCCCATTTCATCTCACCTCACCACTACAAAATGAGTCCGTTTTTTACCATGTTTGCTTCTCTGAATAAACTTCATTTTTTCGATCTTTTTGCGTTTAGATATGTCATTTAATTATCCCTTAAGGGTCAGTTTATCCAGATAGTAAGTTAAATTGAGGTTGTATATGCTATGGTTAAAGATAACGTGTTGATACTATGAAAAGTAAACGATGTTTCGATACTTTTTTTCATGTGTATATACATTTTTCCTTTGGAAATATTGATCTGTTCAGAAAGCTTACTCGTACATATCAAAATAACTAGTGTCACGAAGTTTTGTAACTAGGCCATAGCTATTGAGAAAGGAGATGTTTCTAATGATAGTGTCTCATGCGTTCGTTCCAGCCCTGATGTAGTGAGACTCGTACACGCAGCTGTCAACACCATCGTCTGGTTGTTCATGGTTAACAGTTTGGGAACATATTTTGATTTCATCTAGTTCAACCTTCATATTTGCGCAGACATATTTTCTGAGCATCATCAATTGGTTAGGTCACATTTTGTTATAGTTTTAATTCGATTAATATCTAGGGTGCAACATTTACTCCCCAAAATGCTGCCGCATATGTTTATGTCAGAAATGATATGTCATAGTGTAATGTATTCTGATGTGATATATCGTGGTGTAATATGTTCTTATATGGTGTATCATGTAGTTTGATGTGATATATCGTGGTGTGATGTGTTCTGATGTAATATATCAGGGTGTGATGTGGTCTGATGTGATATATCGTGTGTGATGTGGTCTCATGTGATATATAGTGATGTAATATAGTCTGATGTGATATATCGTGTGTGATGTGGTCTCATGTGATATATAGTGATGTAATATAGTCTGATGTGATATATCGTGTGTGATGTGGTCTCATGTGATATATAGTGATGTAATATAGTCTGATGTGATATATCGTGTGTGATGTGGTCTCATGTGATATATAGTGATGTAATATGGTCTGATGTGATATATCGTGTGTAATGTGGTCTCATGTGATATATAGTGGTGTAATATAGTCTGATGTGATATATCGTGTGTGATGTGGTCTCATGTGATATATAGTGATGTAATATAGTCTGATGTGATATATCGTGTGTGATGTGGTCTCATGTGATATATAGTGATGTAATATAGTCTGATGTGATATATCGTGTGTGATGTGGTCTCATGTGATATATAGTGATGTAATATAGTCTGATGTGATATACCGTGATGTGATGTGTTCTGGTGTGATATACCGTAATGTAATATGGCCTCATGTGATATGGCGTGGTGTAATATGGTCTCATGTAATACAAAAATGTATATGGTGGTGTTATGTGGTATCATGTGATATATCGTGTGATCTCATGTGATATACCGTGGTGTAATGTGGTCTCATGTGATATATCGTGGTTTAATGTGGTCTCATATGATATATAGTGGTGTAATGTGGTCTCATGTGATATATAGTGGTTTTATATGCCCTTCAGTATATGTCTGTATCTAGTACCCCAAACATGTCACACGATCGCTCTTCGTTCTTTAAGTCATTAGTTAAATTATTTAAGTACTCACATAATTCACTCACATTCACACTTTCATGGTAGGAGGACATTTAGTAGAGTGTTATATTACGAGTTATCAACCTGAATAAGGCCGAGACGTATATATAACAGTATACAACTCTGAGATTATCTACGTAGTAGTAGTGTATGTAGTGTTTTATGAGGCAATAACGTACTACGGCGAAGTGTTTCCTGAGATAATATACAGCAATGTGTGTTTTCTTATGTGATATACTATAAAGAAAGTTTGGTACCCGGGTGATATAGTGTATATTATTATAAATTGTTTCCTCAGTGATTTACAGCAGTGAAGTGATTGGTCCGATGATAAAGGAGCGTGTTTCCCAGTGAAGTGGTGTCCCCTGGTCATGTACTATCGTAAAGTGTTTCCGCGGATAGTATTCCCTTAGTGAAGTGTTTCCCAATATGATTTAATAATGTGAAATGTTTTCGCCGGATGATCTGCAACAACATAGTGTTTCCTCGAGCAATATATTCAGTTGTTTCCTCATATATCAGTACCACAATGATTTTCTTTCTCCGAATAATATGCAACAGCAGAATGTTTCCTCAAGCAATACACCATATTCAAGTGTTTCTATAGATATCAGTACCACAATGAAATGTTTGGCCTATAGCATTCAACTGTATGTATATATACTGTTTCCACAAGCAATATACCATACTCCATACTCAAGTGTTTCTTTAGGTATCAGTACCACGGGGAAATGTTTGGTCAGATGATAAACCATAATGAAGTGATTCCTCTAGTGATCTACCACAGTGAAGTGATTCCCGAGATGATATACCACGGTGAGATGTTTCCTCGGGAGATATACCAGAATGTACATCGAAAATTGTGATAACCATATTTTGTTATTGAGATAAATAACAAATAGAAGGTTTATGGGTGGAAGTAACGGGACATTCAGTAACAGTGTATATCAGCCTGTAAAGATATGACTCCCGACTCAAGTCTGTATGCCGACAGGAGGGTCCATGTAATTACAGCTGTAGTCGACGCAGCTCGCCTTGTATCTGCTGGACCATCTCACGGGGTCAGTAGGGGATGCTAAATGTGGAAAATTGGAGTATATAAACGTTGTATCCAGAGACCTAAATGTTAGATGTATTTGGGTTGGAACGTTTTGTGTCTGCATGTTTTCCTGAATGCGTTTCCTAAAACCACTATCTATTTGTGTGTGTCATTCGTCAAACATGTACATTGACCTCTACTTCTGAGAGAAGAGTAGACTAGAGACACAACAATCCCCAGGAAGTAGGTGCGATTAATTGAACATCGTATTATCAGGCGGAAATGTTGTCCTTTGACAATGTCTTAAATGATTTAATTATTTGATACATTACATATATTAAAAGCATATACTTTACACATACATTTAGACCGCCTCCGTGGTGTAGTGGTTAGAGCGTCCGCCCGGAGAGCGGAAGGTCGCGGGTTCGATCCCCGACCGCGTCATACCATAAGACGTTAAAATATGGTACTTGTTGGTCCCTGCCTGACGCTCGGCATTAATTGGTACAACAAGGACTGGTCGGCTCGGAGTCAGTATAATGTGTCTGAGTGGGGTATTCATGCTTCACTGCGGCATGGTATCTCAGTGGGCTAGCACTATAAAACCAGCTTAAATCTGGGCTAGTACAAGCAGCCGCACATACACATACACACGCATGCACGTCGTCATATGAGTGAAATATTCTCAAGTACGACGTAAAACCCAATTTCACCTCACCTCACCTCACCTCACCTCACCTCACCTCACCTCACCTCACACATACATTTAACATAATTATAAGCATACACTTTACACATCAATATTACATATACTGTACATAAGGACTTACGTTACATAATATCTGTAACATAACTGTAAGCGTATATGTTACACACTGACTATAACATAAACATATGCATATAATTTACACTCTGATTGTCACTTAAATATAATGCTATACTTTACACATTAACTTTAACATGAACGTAAGCATACTTAACACAATAACTGTAACGTAACTTTAACTTAACTTAAACTTAAACAAATATATTGTAAACTACCTCACACTGTCTGTAGTTCTCGCGAAATATACTATCACAGTTGTGTGGACATCTTTTGACAGTTGGCGACCGGATTCTGCACGTATAATGAATGCCAAACTTTTATGTGATACATGTGAAACGTCTACGCCAAAGAAATATACGTCTCGATAATCTACAGAAACAGGTAACTTATTATAACTAAATCATGTGTTATTGGAAAGGATGAGCTCGAACATAGATCCACACCATTGTTTGTTGTGCACTACTTGCACTCACACAATTGTCCGTGGAACACAACCCAGTGTGTATTTCTGTTGATCTGTCTCCATGTTAACGAACACATCACCAAACACGACATACTCGAACTACAATTCAAATGTACCCTAATTGCAGGAAACTTGTTTTCGAAGACTTCAACGACACTTGAGATTCCTTGCAGTGACATGTTAGGCATAACTATGATCTCAGTAAGAAACACAGTCTGTGTTATGCCATCTGTGTTAGTTACCCTGTCTCTGTATTAGTGGTATAAGTAGTCCAGATATGGTGACACACTCACTCAACACGTCGACTGGTCCGCCTGGAGTAGACTTAGAGGAGAAATACAAACATTGTACCGTCTCGTGACTTCATTTATAATTTTTTTTTTATAAAATTGCATTTGTTAATTTTTAAAAATCATTTCAAATAATAACCATACAGAAGAAGACATTACTGAGACAATGACTTGTGGTGGGCTATAGGGTCCACTCTTCTGCTTATTATAGTATTCCAACTGTCAACTGTCCTGGAAGGTCCTGGATGGCCTCACAGAGTTACTCCACTTCGTTACTCCAGGATCCAGGGGTAATGGAATGTGATGCGAAGATTCTCACCATACTGCTGCTTGTCTACGACATTGTGGACTTCCCCCTGACAAGTCGTGTCGTACGTGAAATATTAGCACATGAAATACTGCTGATGCTTCTTATATAACTACTATTGTTAAGATCTACTACTACTGCTGCTGCTGCTGTTGCTGCATGCTGCTACTGCTCCTGCCGCTAGCTACTTCTTCTGTTGCTACTACTACTTTTGTTGCTGCTTTTACAACTGCTACTGCTGCTGCTACTGCAGCTGTCACTACTACTACTACTATTGCTGCTTCTTTTGCTACTAGTACTAAATTTGTTGCTGCTTCTACTACTGCTACTGCAGCTGTCACTACTACTACTACTGCTGCTGCTTCTGTTGCTACTAGTACTACTTTTGTTGTTGCTGCTACTACTGCTACTGCAGCTGTCACTGCTACTACTTCTGCTACAATTACTAACCACGCGACTGAAACTACTGATACTACTAACTCTGTCAGAAATACTTCGTCTACGATGGCTGCTTCCACATCATCGCCAACACCCCGTGTCCTGGCCCCGATTTCTCGAAACAAACTTAAGTCTGAGTTTTACTCAAATTTGAGAAAACGCAGGAAAATGCATTTCCCAGAATAAACTGAAATCAATATTAAACTCAAACTTAGTAGACTATTTGAGTTTGGTGGATAGATTACTTAAGTTGTTTGGGCTTTTTTTATTTAAAAAATGCAGTTGAGTTAAAATTCAGCTGTTTCAAATTGTCAAACTCAGTTTGAAATTTGAGTAAAAACTTAAGTTTGTTTCGAGAAATCGGGGCCTGGTGCCTTTATGTGCAGTTGAATAATATCAATCAATTAAAGCGTTCATCACAACCATGGTGTTAAAACCATTACAGCGCATATCCTGATCATTGTGAAGGTACACAAAACATCTCGAGAGTCAACCCATGGGGATTCAAGTTACAACCGACTGTTTACTGAGGATCGAATGAACATTAATTAAATGTTTTGTATGGGGACCATCGTATACAAATCTCAGTGACATAGTACCGAGGTCAGGTCCCTAATACCGAGGTCAGTCGTAACAATAATACAGGGTAGAAAATCGATTTAATAAGCTGTCAAGGGCTTTGTTTTGAATTCAAATATTGATCACATTGGATACGAACAGTCGTGATCGTGTAGGAACATGACGGGAGACACACGTGTGTAACATGCCTTCCCTCTGTTGCCATTATAGGGGCGGTGGGGTAGCCAACTGGTTAAAGCGTTCGCTCGTCACGCCGAAGACCCGGGTTTGATTCTCCACATGGGTACAATGAGTGAAACCCATTTCTGGTGTCCCCCACCGTGATATTGCTGGACTATTGCTTAAAGCGGCATAAAACCATACTCACCCACTGTCGCCCTTATGCCTACTTTTTTATCTGGATAACAGATTCGTCACGCTTTTAGATTTAAACAAATAGATCGATAACAAAACAGCCAGACTGAATGGACCAGTACGATGATCCAACCTATCAACTGTTTTATACACAAACTGTTAACCCGACCCATCATGGCACCCACTCATGTTCAATTTAATGTTAAAGGTCACATGCAACCAAAAAATCAAACATAATTAAAACACAATTATCACTTCTTCATGACATATAATATGCATTGCTGATTATGAAAAAACAAATAAACAAAATTATAAGCGTATAATCGCAAATCAAAAGTGCAATATTTTGTACTTGGGTTTACCTCCCTCGAAACGAAGCAGCCGGGATACCGAACCCAGTCAGAGCGGGTGGGTGTGCACTCAAGTGTAACGGCTGGTTCATTAGCAGATGCCGCCTTCACGGCTCATGTTGGGTTTTGTAAATACATGCTCATTTTTTGTGTATAACATTTTGCAATCAACAGACATCATAACATGTCATGTGTTCAAGTATCACACCTGCCTGTCTGTGTAATTACATAATGTGACAGAGACCGAACTCGGGCCATAAATCAATGCGTTTTGTTTATGGTGTATAGCCTGATTGGTGTTAAGTTCAAATTGCATGTGGTCAGTGATCGAAGTTGTGTATTGAATATTGTCATTAGCAGACAGGCAGGCAGACACACAGGTGTCAATAAAACAAGACATTGAGTTTTGTCTGTGACAGCGACATATCTATATCACAGTTAGAAATTCTGTCAACGCTAAATAATGACATTGCTTTTAAGTATCGAACTGAGAAAGTGACTCGGTAAGAAGAACGTGTGGTGAAATAGACAAATGAAATTATATAAACAGTTTATTTACTGTCATAACATATAAAAAGCTCGCGCCTGTGAGATATCAACAAAACATTATGAAAATAGCTCACACCAAAGCCTTCACCGAGTATTCACCAGACAGCCCGCTTCCAAGTTGCGCGAACCTATTTCACTGCGCACATGCTATGAGCGCAGCCCAGCTGTTGAAACCCGTATTCCCCAGAAAAAGTCTGGGGAAAATTAGGGAAACGTTTGAACTCCGATTTTGCGCGGTTTTTTTCATCGCGTTATTTTTCAACTTTATAAGTTGAATTTGTATTTTTGACGCTTTGTTTCGGTAAGTCCATACCGAAAGGTATCAGAATCTGCAAAGTTGTGTTTTACGTTGCATGTGACCTTTAAGTAATGTTACTCAGGTGTTCAATGAACACTCCCCACATTTACGTGTATACCTGCAAATGGTGTTGGAACATGTCAGTCCTATATATACATGCGCGTCACACAATTGTGTTGAAACATGACGGTCCTATATATACATGCACGTCACACACTGGTGTTGAAACATGACGGTCCTATATATACATGCACGTCACACAATGGTGTTGGAACATGACGGTCCTATATATACATGCACGTCACACAATGGTGTTGGAACATGACGGTCCTATATATACATGCACGTCACACACTGGTGTTGAAACATGACGGTCCTATATATACATGCACGTCACACACTGGTGTTGAAACATGACGGTCCTATATATACATGCATGTCACACAATGGTGTTGAAACTTTAACACCGATACATATGTGTACCACAGAAATGGCATTGAAACAACAACGCACATCTATGTCCGCCCATGGTGTTGAATTAAGCAGCATAAACATCTTTGGGACTACGCGTACTTTCTTTGTAAAGCACAGATTCTAATACAACTATATTTAGCGGACAAAGCATTGGGTGACGGCACATATCTGGACGTCTTCCGGAAGATATTAGATAAACAGCTTTTTCAAGTATCTTGACATTTGACCTGAAGATTGGGGTGTCGTTACATATGCGTTCTTAAATTGAGAAACCTGCCGCTAAGTAGCGTTAAACCCATCCTTGAAATCCAGGTTTATGAGCACATGGTTCAGCGCATGCCCCGACATGGCATGGTGGGTTTCCGGTGTCAGAACAGATCCTCAGCATCCCGTCTTTGTAGGGGAAACCTAACCCACTAGAATGTTGTATCGGATGGGTACAGTGTTATAGTGGAAGATGTAAACTAAGTGAAATACGTGAAAATTGGGTTTAAAGACGCGTACGTGTGTGCGTAGGAGTGTGTGTGTGTGTGTGTGTGTGTGTGTGTGTGTGTGTGTGTGTGTGTGTGTGTGTGTGTGTGTGTGTGCGCGCGTGCGTGTGTGCGTAGTACGTGGCTGATAAATACAGCCGTTTCGTGATCCTGTAAACTGCGACTCTTACAGTGATCCACTGGTGGCTGGTCTAAATCACGATCGGATATTTTGAGTAAAAATGGTTGATTCATAATTTTGCCTCGTTCTTGCAAGTACTCCTTCAGGTCGCGCACACGAAGTCTATCCAGGTCAACCGTAACGCTTTGCGCCATTTTGACACAAATATTTTGCTCTCCGGAAGATCGTTGCATTGTGGGGAAAACAAAGGGCGACAATCCGGAAAGGGAGATAACAACCCTTATTGAACAGGGCTATACTTTTCTTGCTTCAGATTACTCTTTTTCACTGCTTTTTGTAGTGATTATATAAACACACGCTATTATAAAACAATTTCAGAAATAATTGTGAATTAATTTAAAAAATTTAATTATGATTTAAAAGAAAATATGAAGATCGTTATGTGATCGGTAGAGTTGTCAGGTTGTTTCTGTTTCTGCATGACTCCCATTGTAGAAATGTGAAGTGCATTTTCTCGCCCAAGCGTTCGTTGAGTTTAACACAGGTTTCAACACCTAATTGTGTCAAATATTCTCGTACCTACTTAAAAGGTTTTAGGAACATTCAAATATTCGAGAAGCTTCCAATGTGCATCCTGTAGGGTGATAAAGGTAACCAGTGATATTCAGTGAGTTAACAGGGCTGATAAAGCAATTTGAACACCTGCGGATGAGCATTTGAATGTTTGTTTACGTGTGCACCAAGTTTTACTAAAATACTTTCAAATATTCATTCCTTAGCCAGGAAGCTGAAGTATAACCTGAAACACCTATTTCACATTTATTGTCTACTCGTTACTGATCCAAAATAATTTTCGGGTATCTGTGCCTGTCGTGTTATCTCCCTTGAATGAGTGTCGGCATTTCCACAAGATGGCAGCACATACATCAGCGAGGCACCTGGCCGGGACGCCCGCTGTTTCCAGACTTCCAGGAACCAATTAAAAATCGTCCTACACCATGACGGACGTTAGCGTCTTGTCTAAGGCAGCTTGATTGATATCGTCTCGCGGGTGTTGTGTTTTCTCCACGCTGGATATTATTATTACATATATGTAGAAAGTGCATGCTGGGAAGTTGGCATTAATCGTATTGAAGATACGTGGGTGTTATGGTTTTGCTGTTGATGTCTGAAGTAAATACAGCATTGATATCACTGGAATAATTGAGCAGATCTTAAGGTGTGTCGCCTTTATCATGAACAACCTAGCTACTCGGATTGTAACAGGGATTGATTGAAAGATGTTTCGCCGCCAAATGGATTTTCGGAAAATAAGCCTGCTGAAACATTGACTTCAATCATTTTGACTGAAATTTGGATTTCATTTGCCGAGTCTCTGTATATATCTAGTATATCCATTGAACCGAGTCTCTGTATGTATGTAGTATATCCATTGAGCCGAGTCTCTGTATGTATCTAGTATATCCCTTGAGTCGAGTCTCTGTAGGCTATGTATCTAGTATATCCATTGAGCCGAGTCTCTGTATGTATCTAGGATATCAATTGAGCCGAGTATCTGTATTTTTCTAGCATATCCATTGAGCCGAGTCTCTGTATGTATCTAGTATATCCATTGAGCCGAGTCTCTGTATGTATCTAGTATATTCTTTGAGCCGTGTCTCTGTGAATATCTGAACAGAAAGACTGCCCCCGTGGGCCGGTGGAAAGGGCGTCTGTCGGGGTGGCGGAGGGCGCGGTTCCATCCCCAAATGTGACCTACCCAAAGAAATCAAGGAATAGTACTATGGTTGTTACCCTACGTGGCTCTTGACATTAACGGGGTGAAACAAGAACTGGTCGGATAAGGGTCAGTATATTGTGTCTGAGGGGCTATTCATGTTAAAACACCGACATGGTATCTCAGTGGGCTGACACTTAAAGCCGACATTAGTTATGGCCAGTATAAGACTTTTATGTGAACAGAAATTAGCAGTCTCTCATCATCACAACAAACACTCTAAGCATTCCTCCCTCAGCTACTAACGGGTACTATAATGTTATGTATATCCTCCTGTAGTGGTCCATAAAAGCGGACGCTTGAGTAACCTAGCTTCTGTTTCCCGGCATGATAAGCAGCCCATCCTTGATGCAGGTCTGAGTGTACACGTGGCTCAACGTTTACAACACGCTGTTGAAGAAACCCAATCCTGCTGAATACGACCTTTGTACGCACCCGTGAAGATCGGGGTTAGAATTGATCTTCAGTGACCCCATGCTTGTCGTAAGAGGCGACTAATGGGATCGGGTGGTCAGGCTCACTGACTTGGTTGACACATGTCATCGTATCTCAGTTGCGTAGATCGACGTTGTTGATCACTGGATTGTCTGGTCCAGGCTCGATTATTTGCACACCGCCGCCATATAGCTTGAATACTGCTGAGTGCTGCCGAAAACAAACCTCACTCACTCACCTCTGCCGGTACAGCTTACTTAATGAGGATTGGGTGGTCAGAGTGTGCGAACTGGAGTGTCATCTTACCTGACGGCGAGTGTAGTCGCCCAATCTAGCAGACCCTATTATAACCAGACACCGCCGTGACCCAGATTATTGTATTACATTCCACAGAGACAAAAATCCCCACTTGCACAGAGCTGAATTCCAGAAACACCTGGTTCTGAAAAAGTCTGATCTAAGGCTCAACGTCGACAGTATTTCATTACTAATATATGCCATATAACGGCACATCACCTTCTTTTCAAGCATACTAATGTTGACGGAGATGTTTTCGGTAAAATATATAACAACGTGTATCAAGCTCCCCGTTTGTTACAGGTCTTTAGAGTGATCCGTGTTTGCACAATGCTGCACCTCGACAGTGCGAATTCTTGCTGGTGTGCCTAGACCAGACTCGACTGTTTTCAGGATGTCGAGTTATAGCTGTTTCAAAATGGTTCAAACATAGTTGTCTATGGAACAAACTATATGTAGAAGTCACAATAGTAGCTTCAAACCCATCTCACTTTAAACGGGATCGGCTAGCCTTGTACTCTGTACACCAAACGCTCGGGTTCATTCAGTGTGTCACCGTTAATTCGTCACTCACCCCACGGTAACTTGCGACGCCGCATACTGTATAGCCTGTCTCACAGTCCCTGAACCACATTATTTTCCCTACTGCCAAGCCCTCTCTGCAGTGCTAAAGCCCTAAATAAAGCAAGTCTAGATTTCCTCATGTTCTGAATCTCTGGTCTCCCTAGGGCTCCATTTCAATTCAAAATTATATATATTCAGAGACTAAGCATTAGTCTACATACTGTAGTATCGGCCTCATATTCCGTCAGAACCTGTGGTAATTCCGGGTCTGAAAATAGTTTCCAGCACGTTGGAGGAGAAGTAATACTCCGCGACTTGTTTGGCGTTTTGTCATCTGAACCCAACGGCGTGGATCGTTGCTCTTAATAGCAATCACTAAACTTGATATACTTACAGGCGGTCATCATACTGATAGAATACTGAGGCGTTAAACAACGGCTACACACATTACCTCAAACCACCTCCCCACCCACCCCCCCTCTCTCTCTCTCTCTCACACACACACACACCTGTGAAGATCCCACCCCCACCCTAACAGGATCTCCCCTTGGTTGACATGTCATCGTATCCCACGTGAAGGTCCGGGTTAGAATATTGATCTTCAGTAACCCATGCTTGTCGTAAGAGGCGACTAACGGGATCGGGTGGTCAGGCTCGCTGACTTGGTCAACATGTCATCGGTTCCCAATTGCGGAGATCGATGGTCATGCTGTTGATCACTGGATTGTCTGGTCCAGACTCGATTATTTCCAGACCGCCGCCATATAGCTGGAATATTTCTGAGTGCGGCGTTAAACAACAACCAGCCTACCAACCTAACACCTTCAACTTACTGCCGCATGTATCCTTGATGGGCTTCTTGCAAAAGAATCAGCTGAGTTCGGCAAGAAAATACTCGGCTTTTTTTTTCAGAGGCCGTATGTCATCAATCTTTGGCGATGTACATTTCATAGGCGCTATGTCTGCGTTTCGCCACTTCATTTAAAACCGTTACATATCACTCTTCACAACAATTCCTTCCAAAAGTTTAACCAGAGGCGACAGCATTTACTGAAAAACGACTCCGATATAAAAAAGACAGACGAGCAAACGCCTATTTCAGTGTCACTGATAGTCAAGCATCTGCATCGTAATCAATATCAGTTTCATACAAAAACATCAAACAAACTGGTGTGTAAATATCATGTCTGTTTCATTGTAATTGATTGCCGGCTTGCGCCAAATGCACGTACGCCTGAAGGTCGCGACTCCTGGAGAGCTGAATGATTTGATTTACTTGCAGCGCATGCGCCGGTTCTCATTACCCTGTCGTAAATTGGGGCCTGCGATACAGAACGGATTACGCCGAAGTCGTACGACTCCGGTAACGCCTGCGTAACGATCAAGAGCTGAATTAATAAATCTCGACCTGGACAGATATTCCCCACACACTGCACTGGATCAAAGAACACGATTTAGAAGGAATTAAAGTAGAGCAAGCAAACAGGAATGAATAAAACACCAATTTAAATGTGTAACGATTAAAACCATGTAATTATTTACAGCCAAAACAGACATATCCTATGCAACAAGGATATTGAAACATAATTTATTCATGTGTCGAGTGAATGAGAATTACGACGAAAACAATTTCAGTTGAAACCTAACGTTCGAACATACACATGGTCAAATGTCTTGTGTATGGTTCATCTCGACAGATATTGTGTTAAATGCAATTCAAAGCTTCCGTTTAGATTCGGTTTGTTAATTGATGACTGTCACACACTGTAATATTCCAGGTGAATGACAGAGTATGTAAATAACGGGACTAGACTGTCCAGTGAAGCACCGCTCTACTGGGATATGGGTAATCCACGCTGGCGAATCTGACCTCCCTTTAACCGGCATCCACTTGTACTGTATCTTCCCTTCCTGCTACTATCAATGTAGGGGCGGTGGGGTAGCCTAGTGGTTAAAGCGTTCGCTCGTCACGCCGAAGACCCGAGTTCGATTCCCCACATGTGTAGATTGTGTGAAACCCATTCCTGGTGTCTCCCGCTGTGATATTGCTGGAATATTGCTAAAGCGGCGTAAAACAAAAGTCACTCACTCACTATCTATGTAGATTTGTAGTTTAGCATCTAGAATCCCAGAGATATTCGCGTAGTTTAATTTAACCTTTTTTAAATCGAGACAGGGGCGGTCTGTAAATACTCGAGTCTGGGTCAGGCAATCCAATGATCAACATCATGGGCATCGCCCTGCGTCATTCGGATACGATGACGTGACTGTGTCAACCAAGTCACCGAGCCTGACCACCCGATCACGTTAGTTGCCTCTTAGGACAAGCATTAGTCTGTCATACAGACCCTGAAGCAGACATATTCACGATATAAGCCCACGCAAGTGTAGAAAATGTGGCAAGTCTAGATTTCCACAGCTTCTGAAAATGAAGAAAGTCTCAGGGCTCCTTTTTATGTTTTATTTTTTTCACTAGTAACTTTTTTTCTGTAAAATATGTTCATTTCAGAGACTAGTTGTTAGTCTAGACAAGCATGAGTAGCTGAAGACCGATTCTAACCCGGAGTTTCACAGGCCAAGTTCAGTCAGAGTCTTCGATTATTGATTTTATTATATCTCTGGACAGTCTATCTTATCATAATCGGAAGTAGATGCGCTGGATAATCGACAGTGTCAATCTTATTTAACAAAAGGTCACTCCCACAAAATTGATCATTATATGAGTCATGAGCGAATACATATTGTTTTCCGCCGCTGTTGAAATAGGGTAGTTGTAGTCACCTATCTTGAATCTCGACATTAAAGAGATAGAAGCACTGGTCGGCTCGGAGTCAGTATGGATTGTCTGAGGGGTATCCATGATAAACACTGGCCCAAAATCTCAGCGAACTTTATGGTATTGAGTATGAATTTCATTCATGTTAAAATGGCCTTACAGTAGGCTAAGAGCCTACGAAGACGTGTCTCATGCAGGAGAACAGTCACGATTGATAACAGTGAGACAAGCAGGTCCTAGCTGTGTCTGGATCCGTGGGTGAGGTGCAGCGTTAAACAACAAACATGACGGATAACAGTGAGACAAGCAGGTCCTAGCTGTGTCTGGATCCGTGGGTGAGGTGCAGCGTTAAACAACAAACATGACGGATAACAGTGAGACAAGCAGGTCCTAGCTGTGTCTGGATCCGTGGGTGAGGTGCAGCGTTAAACAACAAACATGACGGATAACAGTGAGACAAGCAGGTCCTAGCTGTGTCTGGATCCGTGGGTGAGGTGCAAACATGACGGATAACAACAAACATGAGGTGCAGGATAACAGTGAGACAAGCAGGTCCTAGCAGGTCCGTGGGTGAGGTGCAGCGTTAAACAACAAACATGACGGATAACTGACGGAGACAAGCAGGTCCTAGCTGTGTCTGGATCCGTGGGTGAGGTGCAGCGTTAAACAACAAACATGACGGATAACGCGTAAACAAGCAGGTCCTAGCTGTGTCTGGATCCGTGGGTGAGGTGCAGCGTTAAACAACAAACATGACGGATCCAGTGAGACAAGCTCCTGCTGTGTCTGGATCCGTGGGTGAGGTGCAGCGTTAAACAACAAACATGACGGATAACAGTGAGACAAGCAGGTCCTAGCTGTGTCTGGATCCGTGGGTGAGGTGCAGCGTTAAACAACAAACATGACGGATAACAGTGAGACAAGCAGGTCCTAGCTGTGTCTGGATCCGTGGGTGAGGTGCAGCGTTAAACAACCAAACATGACGGATAACAGTGAGACAAGCAGGTCCTAGCTGTGTCTGGATCCGTGGGTGAGGTGCGGCATGAGTAATCTGCTGCTGCTCGGGAGCTCCACACACGCTTCTGTGCCTAATGTTATCCTGGGTCATAATTCAAAACCAATGTATTTGTTGATAACTCTGCCGTAACAGGAACGTTGATGGCTTGGACAGCTGCCGTGGATGCTGCACCTTCTGTGCTAAGGAGGGGAAGAAGGTAGGCGTGGCACAGTGGCAGCGGTACGAACTCATCCACTGTAAACACGCTGAGACGTAGATCGCTGAGACATCAGACTGGGACTGTGTAGCCATGCATGTGTAACGAGTTATGTAAGATCGCAGACCTGCAACACGAAATAGCGACCTCTCTCCTGCTTACATACATATTAGAACCATTCGAATTAACAACTACGCATGTGCAGGGACTGTCTGACTATTAGTAAGTGGGTGGTTTGGGTTTGACGACTCTTAGCAATATTCCAGCAATATCACGACGGGATCAGCAGGAATGAGCCTTCACATTGCCCATGTGGAGAATTGAACCCAGGCTTTCGGCGTGACAGCGTGACGAGCGGGCGCTCTATCCACTAGGCTACCCAAGGGTGTATCAACGTAGTTGGTTCAACTCCTGAAGATACGAAGACACTTGTAGCAAAGACAGGTAATTTCGCTTGAAACCGTACGAACAAGGTTAACGACTGATATTAGGTATTAGATCAGCATTGAGAGATTATGAGTAATTTATATTTTTCGCATTCTGCTGACTAATACACGAATTCGTCTACATTATCACCATGTTGCTATAGTTAATGGACAATATTCACCAACAGTGACAACATCAACTGCACCACGATGGTCACAAGATGATCAACACATCTGTCTTGTACCTGTCTTGTACCTTTAAGGAGCGTGATTCCGATAAGCACTGACGAAACAGAGGCTATAATAAAATAGTCATAATTCATTGTTCATTACCCAACATAAGTTGTTAGGTGCGGGGAGGTTGGAGTTGACTGGATTACCATACGCTCTCGAACGTGCATGGCGACTGGTTTTGCGAGACTGACGTCATACGTGGATGTGGCGTGGTTGTTGATTTACAACACCATTAGAACTGACTCCACCATGTACTAATAGTCTAGAACACACAGCAAAAACACCCACTACAATGTCAAAACACGTGGTGAAGACATATTGACGGTTTTTATGATGCACATACTATATGTGGAAACATGAGTAAATTCGTCACAATAATTGACGAAGCAGTTGGGTTTTTTATTTTATTTTTACAAGAAACCGGAAGTACTGCACCTTTTGCTGGTGTGAGCGATGATGTATCAGCTATATAATCCTTTCGGTATAGCTTATGATTCATGTAGATTATTGTTTAATAGCTTGTCTGTAGTTTAACGCTTCATCCAGCAATATTTCAGCTTTAGGCTGGGGTTGTGAATAATCGAGCGTGGGCCAGACATTCCAGTGATTGATATTGCAAGCGACAATCCACTGTGTTCGGGCACAATGACATGCCATGAAGTAGGTCACCTAGGCTGACCACCAGATCCTCTTACAGCAAGATCAGGTTGCTGGGTACAAATACTGACCCGGATCGGGGTGGACACTTTAGGTATCTGGGTACACATGCTTGTAGTGGAGTTTGTCCACCTGTACAGTCCCTCTCGAAAATTCCAGGCAATGCTTAGCTATTCTATAGCTGTTCCAGAAGTTTCCACATTACTTTTGACTAAAATAGATATTAACGTCTACACTACTGCTTACATTACATAGTAATACATTCAGGACAGCTAATTATTGTTATGAACTTGATTTGAACTTCTACTGAACACTACAGTACGTTGTACCTGTTGACATTCAGTAGTGGGTTTTTCAACTCTATATTTAGCCTGGTGCTATATATAGACAGAGTTCTGGAAGGTACTACAGGGCACTACAACCCTTTGAGCCTTTCGATCCACTATATTCTGACCCAGGGAGTTGGCGAGTTAACTCTCATACCACAGACTACGTACAGTTGTGAATGATGTCCCATTGCTTTGTAGTTTGTCGATTTCTTTTACTGGTTGATTTCCGGTTAACTACTGCATTCAACACGCAGTAATGAACACACAACAGAAATAATGATTATACAACCTCACTGTTTAGTGAGTCAGTTTAGTTTTACGCCGCACTCTGCAATATTCCAGCTATAATCGAATCCGGACCATGCATCCCCGCGATCAACAGCATGGGCGTCGATCTACGCAAATGGGATACGATGACATGTGTCAACCAAGTCAGCAAGCCGGACCACCCGATCCCGTTAGTCTCTTACGACAAGCATCCATGGGTTACTGAAGATCAATTCTAACCGGGATCTTCACGGTTTCACCTTTCAGTAACAGATTACACTACTGTATATCAATAGGGTCTCAGCTCGCGCTGAAACAGCGTCGACGAAGGTGTTATGTCCCCTATGTTTGTCCACAGAGGCATGCCTGCCGTAGTATTGCTGGAATAATGCTAAAAGCGGCGTAAAACCATACTCACTTATTCAACAGAGGACCGACAGACCCTGAGGATCAAGGTTTTATGATGTCGTGATCTGGCTTATTATGCCACAGTGGCCCGACGGCCTGGCTTGTTGATCAGATTTACAGGTTGTCTTTACATAGCTGGAATACTGCTGTGTGAAGCGAAACGCAACAATTATTCCCTCGTTACACCTCATACCCCATGGATGACTCACTGTCCTTGACCTTATACAAGTGTTCGTTATGTAAGATGGAAAAAGTCCCCATTCTCTAAAGAAACTCGACAGTCGGATGTTCTTAATAACTGCCTGCTTATTTTGACAGTTCAAGGTGATATTTGAGAACCCCTTGCATTTTTTTACCAAGAGGACACGACACATTAACATATGAATATAAAAGATGACGTATTGAATATCTTGCGCCGTTAGACTGCCCTTATGTTATTTAACTTGATCACCGAGATTGACTTACTGTGTTAAAGTTCGACCCAAAATGAAGAAATTGTGTACAAATCTTTTCTATTAAACGTTCATGTAGGATCCCGTTCCATGTTTTGCTGCAATTCAAAACGGTTTTATTTACGCAATACGCCTCTGTGGACCCCCTGTGCGAGTGCAAACACTGAAAATCTCTTGCCATATTCTACGGTTAATGTTTTTCGGTGACAAGTGCTCGGAAACTGCACGGAGCTGACGTGTGAATGTTGACGACTTGGACAGCTGTTGGTGCCGCCGCGCCTACTGTGTGGGAGATGACTATTCCTGTACTAACACAGACCAACCGTCGGAAGCACGGGGAATGAGGAACTATCAGTACACACTTACAACACCAGCGTGGAAGCGAAGTCGACGTCAAAGAGCACCACTACGTTGAATATATCTTATCAGTTCTTGTTAATTAGACAAAGTCCCCCGTGGTGATTCCTGGTTTGAATAGGTCCCCAGTGAGGTACTGACCTACCCGTGTCGTCACGCGGATCGGATAGTCACGTGGTTACGTTGTATAAGTGTTATCGCACCCCGACGGTTTGGAAAGTTAGTCATAATATCAACCACTGGTTCGTCTTGTCGAGACAAACATAGTTCTCACTGTGAAACAGTAAACATTTCTCACTGTGAGGGGAAACAGTAAACATTTCTCACTGTGAGGGGAAACGGTAAACATTTCTCACTGTGAGGGAAAACAGTAAACATTTCTCACTGTGAGGGGAAACAGTAAACACAATATGTTCAAGATTAAGTAGTAACATGGGCATTGTTAGTTGCAAAAATACTTTGCATGCACAGGGGCGGTGGGGTAGCCTAGTGGTTAAGGCGTTTGCACGTCACGCCGAAGACCCGGGTTCGATTCCCCACATAGGTACAATGTGTGAAGCCCATTTCTGGTGTTCCCCTGCTTGATATTCCTGGAATATTGCTAAAGGCGACGTGAAACTAAAATCACTCACTCACTCACTCACTTTCCATGCGCAATCTCGGGAGATAAAGAGCCAGTAAGAGGCTCAGACTAGCAGACTAGTTGCCATGTTAATGCTGTCTCACGCTACATATGGGTAGGCATTGCAGATAGTCTATAACACGGCTCAGTATAACAAGTCATTCACCCGTGGAAATCCGGGTTAGGACTGATCTTTGTCCTTTGTCCTGATGTTTGTTGTAGAAGTGGCCAGGCTCGGATCGAGTGGTCAAGTTCGCTGAGATACCTGATGCATGTTAACGCAGGCCAACGGCGTAGATTGATGCTCATGTCAGTCACTGGATTGTCTGGTCAAGACTCGAGTAGAAACAGAGCGCCGTCACACAAATGGAATATTGCTGAGTACAGCGTGAACCAACGAAACATGCACACGAACGCGCGCACGCACGCACGCGCACGCACACAGTAAATTGCTCATGATCAATATACTTATAATATAATTATTCACACCGACATAACCACTGGGCATTGCCCCATTTCCCGGTGACATGACAGGTATGTTGCTAAAAGCTCATTCATTCACTCACTCACTCACAAACTCAAAGACGGTTATTGATATTTAACTCATTTTTTTAAAACTTCGTCAGAATACCATGAAGAAATTAATGACTTTTGTTAAACAGATTTGAAACGATTAAGGCATTATAAGGCGATATCTTCATGTAATCGTCTTGGCAGTTTGTATTACTTCCCCTCACGGTTACCACAAACACTTTATAACCATAACTGTGAGGTATTAATATCACGTGCGATTTTGTTTTAACTGAACTCTTCAGTACCAGGAAATAATATTACTCTTATCAAATTAGTTCCACGCGCCCCAAATTATCTCCCTTCTACGATGTCGCGTTTAATGACATAATGTTGTACGTTATGGCCCGTATCACACCCAGATCCTTACAGTTCACTCGTAACACAGCCAACTAACATTGAAAATCTCATTACTTACACTCGTTTCTTTAACTCCCACATTTCTTTGATTTCACACATTACGTTTTTGTTCACAGACATAATTGATTCATTTGAAATATTTCAAGCGGAAAATTAAATGGGTCATTCCAGTTTTAAAGCCCATGGACTTCAAACCGACGTAGTCGCGCGTATCATAACACTATTGATTATATTTGATATAAAAGTTGGCAGGTGGATTTGGAAAATGATTTAAGGCCGTATTGTAACTGGAATGTTTTAATCTCTAATTTCCTTCACAAACAAGTTAAGATGAACTGAACGTGTTAATGGCAAACATCAATCTTTTATTGCGCAGCTCATCTTTAGATGTTTAGAAAAAAATGTTGAGTAAAGTTGAAAGCAAATTGAGGAGCATTAAACACATTTACCCGCAATGAAAATGAAACATTTCTTCTGTACGTGGTCCAAGGAGTGGTTCCTGAAACTCCACAGGTAGTGGGTTGGTGGTCTCTCAAACGTTCTACACTATAGCCGTAGCAACACACAAACTCCACAGTTAGTGAGTTGGCGACATTCACATGTTGTTCGAAAGAACTATGGGCTGCGGGGGTCGGTCGACGTCGACATGAGGTTCAGAGGGACATCAGAGTGGCGCAGTTTCCACTCTCCGCTGCGGAATGAATGTATGAATGTAACGGAATAAGCCGAGTGGATACGAGTGTCATTGCTGTACTGGTCATACCTATAAGGCTATAAACTTTAGTTTACAAGCATAAAACAGTGTCTCTCTGACGACAGGCGCTTCTTGGGGATCCTGATATTGTCAGTGGTTCTTTCAAGAACATGGGACAATAATGTCCTGCAGTCTCCCGGAAGCCCATTAAGCGGCGAGAGTAAAACCTCTGCACTTACTGTGTGTTATAGCATGGTGTTGTTAAGAGGCCATTGATGTTTTTCAGATCTATCTAAAAGCAGATTTTGGATCATACTTAAATCATTAAAACAAAGTGTATACAAGTAAGCAGGGCAGGAGGCCATCTGCATTGCTATGTCTTTGTTGCTAAACAACGTTCAAGGTCATTTCAAAACAGCCTAAATGTCCGTGAAAGATAATTTGTTGAAAGGGAAATAAGACAGAAATCCATTTGCTGCAGTCATTGTTTAAATTATTAGAATAACAAGGTAGACGAATGTTTACCGAGAACAACATATGTAGCTAATTTTTATTTTAAATAATTAAACGTAACCGATATGAGTACCGTATACAAACTGTACCGACATAGCAACAATAATATTCATCTTTCACGGCATAAACAGATAAACATTTCACAAGATAGGATTCACAGAATGTATCGTGGACAAGATAGTGAACTATATGAGCATTGAACCATGGTGATAGCGGTTATAAACTGTAGGTGAAGTTGCTAGATTCCAAAAGTATTGACACCGCTCCCTAATGATGGTTAGCCGGAGGCAGTGTTGAAGATGATCCCCACAGTAAACGTGAGGGGAAGTTCAGGTTAAATGGAATGGTACGTCGCGATCAGTATTACTGGACGTGCATGGGCACATGCCTACACAGATACACACATAAACGCTCAATATACAGGCGCAGACCTAACCAGACCTTGTTTTATTGCCTTATATATCAAATGCCAGGCTAGGTAGCAACAAGAACCATTTTAATGTCTCCTGGTACTTTCGTATGACGCGGTAAGGGAATAGAGCTACTGACCTCTTAGGGCAGATCCTCAGTCCTTGACACCACAGAGGTGAGGTGAAATTGGGTTTAACGTCGTGCTTGAGAATATTTCGCTCATATGACGACGTGCATGCGTGTGTATGTGTACGTGCGGCTGCTTGTACTAGCCCAGACTTAAGCTGGTTTTATAGTGCTAGCCCACTGAGATACCACGCCGCAGTGAAGCATGAATACCCCACTCAGGCACATTATACTGACTCCGAGCCGACCAGTCCTTGTTGTACCCATTAATGCCGAGCGCCAGACAGGGACCAACAAGTACCATATTTTAACGCCTTTTGGTATGACGCGGTCGGGGATCGAACCCGCGACCTTCCGCACTCCAGGCGGACGCTCTAACCACTGCACCACGGAGGCAGTCACACCATAGAGGCTTTCCACAGCAAAAGTATAAATACCTTTCAGATTAAAACAAACATACGCTGAAAGCCAATGAACAGGAACTGAGAAAAGAGGAAGCAAATCGTGCTTCACAGTCTAGAACTACCGAACCCTTGCAGAGACCGATCTCGACTGGATGGAGTATACGAGAGCAATCCTGTGGGAGGTTATTCAGAAGGGAGACCGAGATAGTGACACCATTCCACAAACGAAACTATGGTAGTGAATGGGTCCAGGGTTTGTAATGTAACAGAATGTAGATATAACACACTGGATTATCGAGGATGGTTTATAGGTGACAATATTGCATTTGTCTTTTGTATGCAGTCACAAGCTCAGTCAGAGGGACATACATTGGATACACAGTCACTGTCGAGGATGTCTGTATTTTATTGATGCTTAGAGACCATCTGGGTGAATGGATATTGCTATGTCTCTAAGGTTGATGTCAGTAGTTTGACTTAGACAAACTGATAGTTGATAGCCAATATCTGATCCACATCCTGGTGGTACAATGACATATAACTAGCAAGGTCAACTGTTAAAGGGGAGATGAGGAAGCCTAGTTGTCCCGTCAACATACAATACGCTGGGCCTGTAGTGTAGCCTAGTGGATAAAGCGTTCGCTCGTCACACTGATGACCCGCGTTCGAATCCCCACCTGTATACAATTTGTGAAGCCTGAAAGCCTGAAAGACAATGTTCGAATATTGCATCGTAAAACCCAATTCACTCACTCACTGATCTGCTTATACGACTATAGAGACCTAGCCTTCCCACCCATGACAATGCATCTGGCATCTGTCTATTACACGAGTCTAATACACATACATGTACCGAATCTACCCCCATTTTCCCACTGGAGAGTCCAAATTCCAGTTCTAAATTGGGTGTACTAAAGTGTTGTTTATCGATTACACCCAAACCAGGGTCTTGGCGGGTCTACACGGATATATGAAAAACTATAGAAAGTTTAACCTTAAAACCTCAAATAATTAAATAATGCGAAATATGAGGCACATGAAAGATGAAGGGTAATTTACCATGTGTGTTTTCACACACGAAAGTCAATCGTGTATGACAAATCCCACATGAATTCTATTAACTTCACACTGTACCCACGGTTGTTTGACGAGGTTCTAACGCAAACCTTTCAAAATACTTACGACTGAAGAGGTGCCTCACGTTAGATAACACTTACATATTTACGCTTTCTCCCATAAATGAAATTGCAGGTGAAAAGCGCAAAAATAACGTTTACCGTTAGCCAATATCGTGCAAGTTTATGGCATGTCGGTACCTGTCATTAAGCAGGCATGTTTGGCAGTTTCCATGCTCGGGTCTGGATCGTGACTGGCAAATATGGTGAAGTTACGATATCGACGTTGTGTGATTTGCTAGACGGATAGGTAGATATACTACCCATCAAAAGTTAAGACTCACTTAAAGCACTCACTATATGTTATGTATATATATATGGTTACATCGAAGATGAATTTCTCCACTAACTTGAACCAACTGCAAACCTTATGCAGATGAATGGCACGAGGATCAATCATCAAATTGCTGAAAAGCAGAATGAACAGCTGAACAGTTTTGGTCTAAAGTTTTGTTAAGAATTCACCAATTTTCACTGAGTTTCATCATATATTGAACTGATGACAATAATCTTTTCAACGTTACGAATTTGTTTTAAAATACATCAGTTCATGTGTAAACAGTACCTTTAAACAGTATGGAATATTTTTGCAAAATTTAGTTTAGAACAGTTGACTGAAGAAAGTGGTTACATTATTCAGTCTAAAGTTTTGATGGGTAGTATAGATCCTAAAACAAGGGGATAAAAAAGGTTTTGGGTGTAAGTGGAGTATCTGTATTAAACTGCTGCATGGCATCACTTTAAAGTCGGCAGTGGTGGTGTGTGCTCCTGTGCATAGAGCTCAGGTCACAAATCAACTGAAGTTAAGCAACCCACGGAGAGTCCTTGGATGGGTGAGCGTGTTTGACTGGTTGACTACTGAGAGCTTCTGGGACTTAACTCTTGCCCCACAACGAAGCACACGTGACACTTGTAGTTTCACCCTAGGCAAGTGAGTTCGTTCAAAATTACCTGTTCACCCAGCAGTGAATGGGTACCCGGTAGGATAAGTCATATGACTGTTAACCTCCTAGCGCCTTACAGGCAACTTGGGTTAACCGGGGTAATAATGCCTGTGCGCTTTAAGCATGCACAAGGGCGTGGATACAGGCACTTTATAAATGTCCATTATCATTATTATTATCAGCCTTACAAATCGTCAGAGAGTTATACCTTGATATTCGATTAATTCCATGGCATATGGAACCAGCGCACTGACCCCATAAGGAGACGCGAACCTGGTGACAGGTATGATAAGACAGCGCTCTAATCACTTGGCTACTGCCCGAGCCAGTGTTTCAGCCACACTCAAGTCGAGACAGTTGACAATATTACTCAGCAGGCATGTTTCCCCAATAAAGCAGACACTGTTACTCAGCAGGCATGTTTCCCCAATAAAGCAGACACTGTTACTCAGCAGGCATGTTTCCCCAATAAAGCAGACACTGTAACTCAGCAGGCATGTTTCCCCAATAAAGCAGACACTGTTACTCAGCAGGCATGTTTCCCCAATAAAGCAGACACTGTTACTCAGCAGGCATGTTTCCCCAATAAAGCAGACACTGTTACTCAGCAGGCATGTTTCCCCAATAAAGCAGACACTGTTACTCAGCAGGCATGTTTCCCTGCAATAAAGCAGACACTGTTACTCAGCAGGCATGTTTCCCCAATAAAGCAGACACTGTTACTCAGCAGGCATGTTTCCCCAATAAAGCAGACACTGTTACTCAGCAGGCATGTTTCCCCAATAAAGCAGACACTGTTACTCAGCAGGCATGTTTCCCCAATAAAGCAGACACTGTTACTCAGCAGGCATGTTTCCCCAATAAAGCAGACACTGTTACTCAGCAGGCATGTTTCCCCAATAAAGCAGACACTGTTACTCAGCAGGCATGTTTCCCCAATAAAGCAGACACTGTTACTCAGCAGGCATGTTTCCCCAATAAAGCAGACACTGTTACTCAGCAGGCATGTTTCCCCAATAAAGCAGACACTGTTACTCAGCAGGCATGTTTCCCCAATAAAGCAGACACTGTTACTCAGCAGGCATGTTTCCCCAATAAAGCAGACACTGTAACTCAGCAGGCATGTTTCCCCAATAAAGCAGACACTGTTACTCAGCAGGCATGTTTCCCCAATAAAGCAGACACTGTAACTCAGCAGGCATGTTTCCCCAATAAAGCAGACACTGTTACTCAGCAGGCATGTTTCCCCAATAAAGCAGACACTGTTACTCAGCAGGCATGTTTCCCAATAAAGCAGACACTGTTACTCAGCAGGCATGTTTCCCCAATAAAGCAGACACTGTTACTCAGCAGGCATGTTTCCCCAATAAAGCAGACACTGTAACTCAGCAGGCATGTTTCCCCAATAAAGCAGACACTGTTACTCAGCAGGCATGTTTCCCCAATAAAGCAGACACTGTTACTCAGCAGGCATGTTTCCCCAATAAAGCAGACACTGTTACTCAGCAGGCATGTTTCCCCAATGTTACTCCAGCAGACACTGTTACTCAGCAGGCATGTTTCCCCAATAAAGCAGACACTGTTACTCAGCAGGCATGTTTCCCCAATAAAGCAGACACTGTTACTCAGCAGGCATGTTTCCCCAATAAAGCAGACACTGTTACTCAGCAGGCATGTTTCCCCAATAAAGCAGACACTGTTACTCAGCAGGCATGTTTCCCCAATAAAGCAGACACTGTTACTCAGCAGGCATGTTTCCCCAATAAAGCAGACACTGTTACTCAGCAGGCATGTTTCCCCAATAAAGCAGACACTGTAACTCAGCAGGCATGTTTGCCCAATAAAGCAGACACTGTTACTCAGCAGGCATGTTTCCCCAATAAAGCAGACACTGTTACTCAGCAGGCATGTTTCCCCAATAAAGCAGACACTGTAACTCAGCAGGCATGTTTCCCCAATAAAGCAGACACTGTAACTCAGCAGGCATGTTTCCTCAATAAAGCAGACACTGTTACTCAGCAGGCATGTTTCCCCAATAAAGCAGACACTGTAACCGAAAGATGACACCACACAACACAGACGCCCGATCGCTTTGAGACAGTGAGCTTCTCTCATGGATAAATGTGACCTCATAAGATTGAAGGTCCAAGACCGGAAATCTGCGTGTGGCAAAACACACAATACACACCGAGAAAGAGAAACAAAGCAACGCAATTGTTTAGCCACATGTCGCCATTTGCTTTCCGATAATTTACTGCTGTTATTAGGTTGCAATAGAAAAAGAAGATATTGTCAATCCCATGGTCTACTTCAAGATTATTGCACTTATATAACGACTAACATGCACGTGTATGTGCGAGCGCGTGCATGTGCGGGTGCGGTTCTAGTTCTGACTTCTCTCTTATAGTGCCAGGTCAGCGAGATTTTAGTCAACACTGAATACTGACTGTGAGTCGACTAGTCTGTTTTATCACGTCCAAGTAGGACAGCAGCAGCTATTATCTGTCACCGAAGTTTGGTACAGTACAGCCGGGAATCGAACCTCAGACGTCCCGCTCTCCGGGAAGACGCTCTTTCAACTGGACCATGCATGCGGTCTTGTCAAGCTTGACATGGATGATTGCATGTCACTCTCCAAGGGATGATCCTGTCCATGCAATCCAACCTTAATGCATTCTACACAAAAATCCTTTTCTTAACGTTAGAACGTTAGGGATGTACGTTTTCCAATCCTTCAAACCAAGGTAATCTGGAATAATTAATAAACATAAAACAACCTTGGGAATCTTTGCATGTCTTTGCATGTCATGCTCCAAGTACAGCTCAAGTTTGCAGATGTTCGAACCCTGGGCCCCGTTCCTCAAAGCGATCGTAGCGCTACGACAGTCGTAAGCCTATGTTAAAGTATGGGAGTTACAATCATCTTAGCGCTACGATCGCTTTGAGGAACGGGGTCCTGGCCTTTATCGTGACGAGCGACAACAATGCCTGTTCGACTACCCTACTGACGCTTACTCAGCGTCCTTATTCTAAACACCTGTCGGGATAAAATTTGCAGCATCGTCTGGATGTCTACTGAACGCATGGATTAACGGAACCTTTACAGGGATCGCACATTCCAGGCGTCAACCCCGTGCTTCCAAACATATTCCAACTGCAGTTAGAATTTGCAAATGATCTTGACGTTGTGTCAATTGGTACAATAGAAAGCTATCTTCTCTCAGGTAAACGTTTGAATTGCAATAAGGTAAATATCAGCTTGAAACACAAGCAAGATCTGTCACGAATGTACGTGTTTTGAAAATCAAACAGTTCCCAGTTGCTCCTCTATCTATTCTTGAAAATGTCAGACATCCTTAGCCCTCCGCACGAACCAGGAAACCCCTAAATAGCTACCATTTTTTCAAGATCAAACAAATACCTGGCTATAAATGACAAAGAACAACAATCTGAATTTACAATGAGGAAACCTGATCATGTAAAAGATATACGTTTCCGCTTCATTCGACCCATAATTCCACTGATCTACCAAACCGGAATCACGATGTGTGGAGCTTACACAGGGCATCCCTGTATAAACAGAGGGGTAACACCCTTAAAACGCTCCAGGATTTCTTCGTCGTGCACGTCTTCATGATAGCTGGATTGTATCAGAAAAACGTGAACATCAGCTGATACAGATCACGAGTTCGGCGGTAGAGTATTTGCGTAACATTTACTCCGTACTCCGCGCAGTGCCGACAATACCCTGTTGGAGATAGGAAACGTTACGCCCTGGAAAACAAGCAATGGCTTCGCATTAATCAGACTGTTGGAATCGTTGGGCGTGCGTCCATTCTGCCGAAATCTAATTCTTTATGTTTTCTATAGCTAAGTTGGTTGTATCTGACATGACTGAAGACACGGTTAATTGTTAAGTCCTTTGAAAAATGACTCGCTATTTATTCCAAGGCAAGTTAACGTGGGAATTTTCGTGGCTGCTAGATGTCAAGAAGGTTTTTTTATAAGTGGTAACAACATTGAGGTCGGTGATATCACAATCTCATTACAATTAGCTCTTGGTTATCGCAGCTTCTAAACAAAGATGTGATTACATCCCGTGGCGGGTCACACCAGACCGACCTTTCATTTGACCAATCAAAGCGTCGCTTACCAGATCGGGGACATGACAGTCGGAATGTGTTCTCTAATAATGTATCCAAATGTCTATTACCGGATGCACAGTTATTCCGTCAAAACGTTCGTCCAACTCTCGTTTCAATACTAATAGGATGAACATTTCAAACGAAAGAAACTTTATATAGCCATTGCAAGGTACTACCAATACCGACCAACTGTTTGACATACTGCTAATGTATAACTTTGTATCATGGGCCGATGGCCTACATTCACATGAATAAAGAGAACTGAACTAGAATGTTCATAAGAATTGATACCATTCAAAGCTTAGTCGGAAGTGAAAGTCGGAAGTTGCCCTAATGTTCGAGAAAGCTGCTTTTTGATTGGTTAATGTTCACCTCTTGTTTGCATTTCATTGGTAAGTCAAATTGAAACGTTTTGATCTGTTATAGGATGTCCCCAGATCTTTGTTTAGCGACATCAAGAACATTTATATGAGACTGGGGGACATCAATGGTTGCTGGGAATGGATAAGTTTTACAGTTACATTGGCTACAGTTTACTCAACGTTGTGGTTCCAGATGGAATTCCAGGACATCGAATACTCAATGACCCAACGAATCTGAAAAGTAGATGTCACCTGCTGAATAGAGACTGATTGGAATGGGTCGACAAGATCCTGTCCCTACAGGTTATACTACACCAGATCAGAACTCATAGTTTAACAAGCAGCTTTCGTAGGGAAACTTCAGAGAGTGCAGATTCAGTCATCTGACAGCTGTGATTGGGCGATTAAGATTTAAATTTTTTTTAAATGTACATCCATCCAAACACTCACCATATGTATTAGTGCTATCTTTTTCAACATGTTGACTTATGCTGTATGTGACCTCAAGTATATTCAAGCGGTTTACATTTTGTGCGGAACTGTGGCTGGTCTGTTTAGCTTCCTGTACTCGGATCAGGAGCTGGCCGAGGTGGTCATTTTTATGTGTATTACTTCTTTAAGGCCAGACTATGCACACGTGTAATAATAATAGCTGTGATAGCTTAGTTAATGATAAAAATATATATAACGTTTAATGCTCACTGAACTCATCACAGAATACATTCCATCAAGATCACTCCGGTCCCAGAATCAGCACCTCCTACAAGTTCCCAAATTCCACCTAGTTTCGTAAAGGGCTTTCTCCTATGTTGCACCAACTCTTTGGAACGCTTTACCTTTAGAAATCAAATTCTGTGAATCTCTCTCAACCTTCAAGTCAAAAGTTAAAACTCACCTGTTTCAAAGTGCCTATGCCTGACTCTTTTACTCAATTCTTTTCAGCACATTGAGCATTCATAAGTGTGTGGACATTTGCGCTTTATAAGTGACATTATTATTATTATTATTCTTAATGCTTTAGAAGTCAATGGGGAAATATTTGGTTTTGTAACCTATACATGAAGCTAACACACGGCAAGGAAAAACTCTTTTTCTTGTGTGTATAAAAATAACTCATAAATAACATATAAATAATAAATTGAACACATCAATGCAACATACATCGTTGCCTCCAAGTTGTTGCGCAGAATTGCTTCCCTTGGCCGTGTCGGTTCGCCGATCTAGGGTTCGATCCCTCATTACTCAGCTCCATATCAGTCCTTGCTTGTGCCGTGACAGTGGTAGAGGTCTCTCTCCGGTTTTAGAAGCACATCAACCAACTGAAACTGAGGCACTGCGGCGGTAAACTATACTCTTTCATTCACTATTTCTTTCGCGAAGTTTTCCGGTGAGTCAACACAGTCTGTAATTTGAGAAAAAACAGAACGGTATCAGTGCCTGAAATCAAGCCCTGGCGATACTCCCTACAATCAAAAGGCCATTGAATTAATTCGCACAATATAATTACCAAACATACACCAGTCTGCCTATCAGAGAGTAATCGAGATGTGTGCTCAGATAAAAAGCGAGAAGGATTGATCGAAATACCTCCGAGCTGAGATAAGCGTGTATACACATCTCGATTTACCGAGCGTGATCAAGAAACACATAAACACAACAATGGAAACACCTAAACAACAAAACGCTCTTACTTATCATATCCTGAAACACGATAGCGCCAGCGACCCCCTTGGAGAGGTCGGATTTCCAACGGAAAGTAAAAAGTCGCCAAGCTAAATACTAGAGACTCAGACTTAAGGAATATTTGTGGATCTTGTTTGTTGACTAAACGTGTTCCCAAACCATTTTGAATGGAAATGGAAGTTTGTTTGTTGTTTAACGCCGCACACAGCAATATTCCAGCTATATCACGGCGGTCTGTAAATAGTCGAGTTTGGACCAGACAATCCAGTGATCAACAAGATGGGCATCGATTTACGCGATTGGGATACGATGACATGTGTCAACCAAGTCAGCGAGCCTGACCACCCGATCCCGTTAGTTGCCTCTTACGATAAGCATTGAACACCAATTCTACCCGGATCTTCATAGGTAGGAAATGGAAGTAAAAATTGAAGTTCCTGGTAGAGGAAGTCATGAACAGCACTCTCTCTCCCTCTCTGTGTGCGTGTGCGTGTGCGTGTGCGTGCGTGCGCCAACTAGTCCGATCTATTGCTGGTTATAGCTTTATCCATCCCATACCGCACTGTAACATATATAAATCCGTCTCTGTACCGACCAGTTTTCTTTACTCTCTTTACGGATTGCCGGGGCAGGATAACAACAAGGACCAGCTTTGAACGTCTTTTAGTATGACACGTCGACACCACTGACGTTCCCTGGAGAGGCCATTTTATTTGGAGAATACTAAACGCATATTTCCTTACGTTTGAGATATATTCTGGTACTTTTTCATTGCATATCATTGACGATCATGTCACCACATTCAGCATGTTGATGAACATCGCCAACTGTCTACGAATTGTACATCCTTTGTTATTCTTTTTTCTGAGAAAAAAAGGACAAACATAATAACATTCTCCTTACGTGAAGTGTAAAAACACTGATAAAAGATAGAAAATCCTAATTAACCCACTACACAAATTTAAATGATCATGTTTAGGTGTTACCCAATGTACCGTGGAATCGGCTCATCTAGGTCACGGTCACGTGATATGGAGGTCAGTAGGTAAGTCACAGTCAACGTGTATATCTGCAGCGTCATCCCGCTAACAGTGGCCTGAACATTGTCCTGAATGGCATCTGAGAACAGATCAATATACACAATAAACACTGGAGCAGGCAGAACAACATACCCTGAACTAGATCCATTTGATAGATCCAGCTTGATATGCTTGACAACACATATTGAGCTGTTTAATCAGAACATTGACCGGGTCTCAGATTTACGTGTTGTTGTGGAGGAGACCTCGGTTTAAAGATATAGTGGAAGGTCTCTTAAAAGTGTCACTCGCTAATCCGGCTACATTTTTGCTCCAAACTACGTCGCAGGACGTCTAACTCAATGTGATAACATTCCATGATTGCCTTTTCAACTAAACAACAGCGTACGTCAGCAACCACTTGTGTCGGATCTTGTGTCGGATCTTGTGCTACAGTCTGATACACAAAATACATGTGCCGCTCCCAGAAAGTCAAATCCAGATTCCAGCTTATCACTGCGGTCTGTCAGCACACGGCTGAGGGTCAGACAAACCTGTGATTAACAGGCCATGTACAAGCAGGGCTGCCATTACACTCACGCTAGGGGCCGTTCATAATCTACGGCTAGGGTGTGTGCGTGTGTGTGTGTGCGTGTGTGTGCGTGTGTGTGTGATATGATGATTTAAAGGGGCGGAGGCACCCATTTTGCTCTGGGGAGGTAGGGGGGGGTCATCAATTTGCTACACCAATTTTATACACATGTACTACGGAGGGTGTGAGGGCAGCTAACATTTAGTCTATGATTACTTAATGTCAGTAGTTCTTGGGGTTATGTTGTTTTCAGTAGGGCCTTTCTTCCTGTGTTGTGGAGTCAAGAAAACTAGACTAATCTAGACTTGCCTGGGTAGACACCTTTCAATAAAACTAAACATGTCAATAAACATTCCGCGGTGATGGCGCAGGGTAGAAGAGCGGACGGTGACTCGACTACTTGGTTACTTCATGTCATTGTATCCTAGTTCGGTAAATCGATGTTCATGACATCAGTCACTGGACTATCCGTTCCAGATTCAATTGTTTAAATATTATCATCACATAGCTGCAGTATTGCTGTCTGGGGCGTTAAATAACAGCCAAACAGCGCCATGAGTCGCATGTTGTAACAAGACGGCCATCAATGTACACAACTGTTACAACAATAGCAGAACGTTCTGGAAAATACAGACATTTCCTGTCCCGGAATACCTTTAGGGACAAAGAACCGCACAAGAGCCTGCAATGACGCAGCATTTTCAGTCATCTCACCATTGTAAAGCCTGCAATGACGCAGCATTCCCAGTCATCTCATCGTTGTAAAGCTGTATGTTTCAGTATCTTTCCTGACACCACAGGGCCTACGATCTGCCTGAATGATATAATCAAGATTCATGTTTACAAGTTGCTGAAATATTTCTTATCCGATCCTAGAAATGTCCCCAGCGGCAGCCATACTCATGATACCGTTATGTCATTTTTAGCCAAGTCTGATGTCAGTGGATTAATTAAATTAAATGCGAAATTTATTTTACACATGCATTGCCTATTTTCCGCTCTCCGGGTATAAAGGCATAATTACTACACCACGGAGGCTGTCCTGAACTGCCACAAGTACATTCGCCTTTGCAATAATGCTATTGGTAAACATAACCCATTTCTGGTGTCGGTATTGCTGGAATATTGCTAAAAGCGCCGTAAAACCATACTTTTTCACTCGCTCGTCATTAGATCGTAATACAAACTGAATATGACAGGTGTTTGAAAAAGGTATGTGGTAACTGAATACCACTGTATCTCACACAGTCCCTGAACCATCATTTCTAGAAAGCAGATTCTGTAACGCTATTATAGCTCCCAAAATAGCAAGTGTATTGTTTTCACAAAATCTTCCATGTCATTTAAACTCCTTATCATTTTACATGTAGCTGTTTGTTTCTATCAACTCTATCAGACAATCGCACTGCGCCGAAGTTTCAATCTTTGAGTCCAACCTGTCTTCACCCCCACCAAAGTCTTTAAATGCAATTTAAAGATCTCGTGAGAGATCTAGCTTTCTGGTCCTCCCTTCCAATAGATTGATGAAAATTTGCAGGTTGCATACGCTGGACGTAGTTGGAATCCGTGTGATAATAGGCCACGAGTAATCTATGAAGACCGTACGTTACAATGGATCTGGCGGTTAGGTTCGGCAGCTTGCTTCATTACATGTCATCGTACCCTGACGTGTAAGGTTGCTTATATTATCGATCACTGGATTTTCTTCTCCTGACATGAACCCGTGAAGATCCGGGTGAGAATTGATCGTCAGCAACCCATGCTTGTCGTAAGAGGCGAGTAACGGGGCACGGATCGGGTGGTCAGGCTTACTGACCTGGTTGACATATGTCATCGTATCCCAATTGCATAGATCGCTGTTGCTGTTGATCACTGGATTGTCTGGTCCAGACTCGATTAGTTTACAGACCGCCGCCATATAGCTGGAATATTGCTGAGTGCGGCGTAAAACTAAACTCACTTACTCGCTCGCCTCTCAATTAGTTTCAGGCCGCGACCACGCAGCCGTAGCACGGCAGAGTGCGGCGTAAAACAACAAAACAGACATACATCAGACTGCTCTAGATTTGAAACATTGATGAGTTCTTGATAGAAAAACTCTACTGAAAACGCCTGTTTGAATTCCAAGGATAAATCCATCAACTGTAGTCTTCTCACGACAGCTATCGATTACCTGTCAATCAACGCCGTGTCCACACTTTAAAACGAGCATTTTATAACGAGCAACATAGTTAGGCCGATATGATGTTTACGTTTTCCCATGAACGATCAATAACTGATTAGGTAATAACATCCCTGTTATATAACAGAGGAGCGGCGTATAATTCTGACTATATCATATTGATTGCGTCGTAAGTACAGACCATACGTTGTTGTTTTTATGTCAGACGTATGAAACGAAACTCCTACCTAGCAATCAAACACCAGATGAAAAATCTGATCACTTCGCACATTACAGAATTAGAGCAAATATCACCAGAGATCTGTCAATCATGCGGATCACAGTGTCAGCCATGTCAAACGTTTAACGTAGCGATGTAGTATTTATTGGCATTGCACCGTTAATGACAAAACGGTTTACCGTTGTTAAATGATAGCACTTTCAAAGTGAGTATGGTTTTATGCCGCATTTAGCAATATTCCAGCAATGTCACGGCGGGGGACACCAGAAATGGGCTTCACACATTGTACCTATGTGGGGAATCGAAACTGGGTCTTTGGCGTGATGAGCGGACGCTTTAACCACTGGGCTACCCCACCGAATAACACTGACAAAGACGTCATTAGCACTTATAATATCATCATTTAATACGACCTTACCATCTTCAGAGCCACTTTATGATCAGAAATGAAGCTCGTCTCGGTACCGAGTTAAAGCGTAACGACGCTTTGAACACTATTGAAACCATGTTACCTATACAGTTACCTATACTTTGTTTACAGATGGATCATATCTAGGATTCCACCCACGACCAGCTGTGATTTTGACGTGTGTTGTCAACTTCAGATGTTACTATGTTTTTCCGCGCCTGTAAATGCTCTAAGTGTGTTTAGGGCGCTTCATTCTCTACAAGTCTGAACTTATGTCTTGTCTCCAGAGCAAGATAACACAGTGATCCCCTAATCCCTATCAAAGCACCCCCCGATTCCCCCTGACGCATAACCCTCCCACAATAGGGAACCACTCCCTGGACCTACAAGTAAAATCAATCAATACCTTACCCCGATCTCCTTATCACCCTTGATTGATTAATCTATATTGGACAACAAGTGATTTGGTACAACTCAGCCCCCCTGAATAGTTAACCCGGCTATCGATATGGCCGATATACCGGCGCCGTCAGTGGGACAAAGATCTGGTTAAATGTCCTGTATTCATCACTACAGTTAATACGGCCTCACTGGTAGTGAAACATCGATGGTTGGGTGGTGAATATACTGGTGTATTAGTAAGGGCACGTCATCCGTGTTTGTAAACATGAACTAATTCAATCATTTTTTGTTTCAGATTGTATCTTAGCACGTAGGACACTAGTATCACACGTTCATCTCCAGGCGACAGCATATGCGCGCGTGCGTGTGTGTGTGTTAGTCAAGTGGATAAAGCGTTTGCTCATCACGGCAAAGATCCGGCTTCGATTCCCAAAATGGTTGCTTTGTGTAAAGTTCATGTCTTATACATGTATTGTCCTTTACCTTGAACCAATTCTCACCCACTCTTGCACTTGGGAAAGCATCTATGACAGATCCATGACATAGAAGCAACAGTTTCTTTTGTCATGTGGAAATCTTGTCGTTTAAATAACATCTTCGAGCTACAGGATTCCATGGTTTTCCTTTCACTTACATGTTATATATAGGTTCTTGGTGAAACGTAACTAGGACATTATACATATCTTTAGCGCGGATTTAGGTTTTGTATACATGGCTTCCATTAAAACCTCGCTATACCGCCAGGTCAGTTCGTTTGATGAACAATATAATACAGCTGGGTCTCATTCTATAACGTGTTCTTAGCGCTGAGGTGATCTTAACTGCCATACCTTAACGTTGACATACGGCAGTCACAATGCTAAGGCTGCGTTGTACAACACGTCCTGGAATATTGTTGAATGTTGAGATGTCATACAATATTCATTCATAAATTCGCTAGTCTTTATACGAGCCACTATGGAGTATTAAAATTTTAAAACGGTCACGAAAATAAATTCAGACCGCCGTCATATAGCTGGAACAGTGCTGAGCGCGGCGTTCAGCAACAACGAAGTTGAAACAAACCCAAGGTTGTGCGAAGAACTCACAGAACAAAACGTCAGCACCAGTCCTGATAATGTAGCTATGCAAAGTTAATGTGAGTTAAGCTGAGGTCAGATGCATCGAGTGATGCGAGAGCAAAAGGAGAAATTTGATCATAATAAAAATATTTTGACGTTTAATTAAGCGCGTCATATTTATGCTCCTTTCCAAACTGTTCACAAGCACTACAGAACCGGAAGTACAGTGTTTGTCAGTTCTTTTCCAGTGCTCATAAATCTAAGGTTTTGTTAATCTTGTTCTTTAGAATTCCCATTAGTGCCCACTAGCCCACTTAACGCTAACAGAATGATCCTTCCTAGTTTTATTTCGAATGAAATTGACTCGCTAATGAATTTATGTCATGCGCGTTTAATCTGTGTATTTACAGGTAACCAGGCAACGCTGAGAGACGAGCTTCCTTTCTGATCATAAAGTGGCACTGAAGATGATAACGTCGTATTAAATGATGATATTATATGGTACTTATAATAACAGCACAGGGAACTGAGTGATGTATGCGACGATGGATGATCGCGGCTGCTTATATTGGGTCATATTGTGCACACCTCATTTAACAGGTTCATGAGATGGGAGGCCGAGCTAGGATACATGCCCTTTTAGATATAATTTTACAAACCTGTAGAACATGTTATGAAAGTTAACTAGGGCAATGTTCTTTTTTAACTCTTTCGTATTTCGGATATATAACATAAAGTGTCATAGTAAAATTAAAATTGACATAATGGCCGAATTTAGATGTTTTAAGGAAATCTTTGACCCAAGATGTAGCTACAAACTATATTAACATGTCACAAAAGGTCTTCTTGCGAAACTGACTGTCTAGAGTTAGATTTTCTGTGTTAATTGGGAAAAACAACGTTTGGTTCAATAACCTATTAATGGTACTTGAAATCATACCAGAAATCCAAGCCATGAACAGCTGCCAGTCTTATAATTCTCAGACCACTATATGGAAGTAATCCTAAATTTCAAACTTAAAAGTTTCCATTGGCGTAAAAATGGCCCAATGTCTAAACCTATCCATTTTCAGTTCCTCTTGACGAACTGTCTTGCAACGACGTGTTATATACTGTACATACAGCAAAAATTATAGATGTTGGATCCTGATTGTCGTCATTAAAATTATATCTCCAAGCTTTATACATTGTTATCTCCCATTTGACAGACACCCCATTGACAGACACTGAACTAGAAGGTTGATTAGGGTAACACCTACGGGTATAATGGAACAGTCCACTGTCTAGTGAGTAGAGCAGGGTGAGCCTGAAACAGGTTCGTTACTGAGAAGTTTGATTGTGGGTAAATAGAACTTTGTTGTTGTGATTAAATGATAAATGATTTCTCTTCTCAAAATTGATTTTACTATCGAATATAAAAACAGGTTTGTCACTGAGAGGTATGATTGTGTATATTGATAGAAAAGACCCCTCCCAATAGTACCATATGTACAACAGAAGTTAACTGAGAAAACATTTTGTTGGAAGATATAGATATGTACATATTTGAAAACATTCTGATTTGCAGTAAATGAGACACCTGCATTGCCATGAAAGATACGATTAATATCAACCAGTGTTCTAATTTAACAATGAGTGCGGCGTAAAACTAAACTCACTCACTCTAATTTTAACAATACTTTCTAAAGATTGTAACAGTTTATGTCTTTGAGTAGTATACAATGGACATTCAAGGAAGTAATGAAAAACATTCTCACATCCATGGCCACATTGACATGATGCTTCATATTTTAAATATTTATTCTAAATAAATCGTAATTAAGTGCACTCGTCATATATTAATATTGTGTGCAAAACATATACCTTCTTTACTCCATATGAATATGTAGGTTCACATTTGTCTTTATTTGATTTATATGATACAATAGTGTCGCAATTTCTAATAGCTAAGCTAATGTTTTCAATATGATGATGCGACTCCCGTTAGACTAGAAGGTTAAACCGAAATGTTTATGAAAATAAACTGTTTTTTATATTGCAGCAATAAAAATTCAAATTACTGCCTTTTCGTCCATCTTTCAAAATAAATAATATAGCTTCAGTTTGTTCCTGTGTTTTTATTTGGACTATTCCATTATAATGTGTAGGTAACAGGTGGTAGATAATCTGTCCACTGAACCGTAAATTTTGTTGTTTTTAGGTGTCTGCGAACTGGCTGTCTGAGTAATGGGAGGACACCTTATACATCATAGGAAGCAGACAGCCATGCTTGACAACTGACATTGTATTAGCTGGAGAGCCAGGTTCAGTGTGATCCCAGCTGTGTTTGTTGGTAGACTTGCTGGGAAAACAATTAAAAATCGCTCCTCCCTCATTACTTTTGTTTTCAATCCCAAAAATATTCCACCCTCCCTCCTGAGAAGAACGTGCCCCAGAATTTGTTTTATGAAGTCTAAACAGTTGTCACTTTGAGTGGGTGAGTGAAGGGTGGGCACAGCGTGCATGTCATACATCTGTAGTCAACATCTCTTCCGACAAGCATCGTAGATGGGGCTAGGGATGGGTAATGATGGGGTGAGTGCACATTATACACACTGCATAGGGGGTGTGGGTGGGGGTGGAGTCAAAGATGTCTGGAAAGAGGGAAAGGGGCCCGGGACACATGGACACGCACAAAGTTAGAGTCACATATACAAACACACACAGAGGCGGGGTCCCTCTCTCCCTCTTCTCTCGCACACACATGGCCACACACAGAGTCGGAGAGAGAGAGAGAGACAGAGAGACAGAGACAGAGAGACCAGTGGTTTTACACACAGACTGAGATCGGTATTGCATATCCCTTCACTATAACACTCCCAGTGCAATGCCATTAACGCGGTTCCGTGATGTGGGAATATGAAGATCTATGTGTTGCTGGCATACAAAAGAAGGAATACCGTGGTGTTACACAGGCCGACTTCATATGGATATACATGCACCCCAGGACTTCAGAACACAAACAATGAAGTCGCGTCTCTGTGAAGATTGTCTGCCTGTCAATAAGTAATAATACATAGCCACGTGACATATGTGTAATTATTGGGGACACGTTTCGATCATGTCAATAACAGACATTGTCTGGACACCAATATTCCTGACCGATTTACACGCGAAACTATCCTTTGACAATGTGAGCGGACTCCTTTCTGACTGTTTTGGATGACGTCAGAGAGGGTCAGACGAGAAACTTGGCCAGTATCGCATGATCGAATATTTCCCTTTCACTGATCCCAGTGGTCCGTGTATCTATCAGGGGTAAATCTGTTGAAAGGATTATCACGCTGTGATAACTACTTTGTATATAGATACGGAAACCGGTATAGGACATATTTCCTTTTTCCTGAAATTCCATTTATAAAAGCATTTAAAACAACGATGGCTCTTTCTTTTCTGGAGTGATTGTGTTGGATGTAAACACATATTTCCTGTTGTGATACAAGTTCACGGGGGAATCCACCAGCATGCTTATGGTGCAAATAATCCTAAGACCATAATCTGTGAGCGCCTGGGCCTGTACACCCCGGTAAAAATCCAGGTTAGAATTGGCCTTCAGCAACCCATGCTTGTCGTAGGAAGCGACTTAAGGTATCGGGTGGTCAGTCTCCCTGACATGATAAATACATGTCATCTGTTTGGGTAGACTTGTGCTCAATGTGCCAATCACTGTGTTGTATGCTACTGACTGCTGTCACGCAGCTGGAATATTGCTGAGTGCAACGTTCAACAAGAAATCTATTTGAAAACATGACAGATTTAATCCGAGAGTTAGTGGAAGCCCGTAGTGTTTCCGGGTTGTAATGTGTCCCGAGTAACGTATGTTATTGTGTAAGTATATTTTTCCGGCTACCTGATTGGTCTAGAGACGGTCAATATTGCTTTTCGCGGGTCATTAAAACAGGTATTGACCTCATCACCAGTCTATAATTGTATATTATTTGTTGTTGAACGCCACAGTCGAGGATATTTTACCTATATGACGGCGACATGTAAATAATCGTGTCCAATCCAGGGCACAGTGACATGCAGTCTAACACGCCTACCAACCCGACACGTTAAGTAGCCCCGTACAAGCAGGGATTGCTGGGAACTTATTATTATCATTATTATTCCCAACAAATAACTTCGACAGTTTCAAGATGGAAGCCAAATCCAACTCGCGCAACGTTAAGGTCAAGTCGACACAGCGTAATGTTACAAGGATTAACGTCCCTACGGTCTTCCATACACTGCCGTTGAAATGACACAAGTGTAAACAGACTTGAAAGAGATTGAACTTTTCCAGAATGGATTTTTTAATGGATTTAATCCATTTCTCGGGAGCTATGTTTGTAGTGATTAGAGTTTCAAATGAATAATTGACACGTGTAATAGATATCTTCGGTAAAGTGTTCTTGAGGGCGCGGTATTAATGCTGTATGGTTGTTTATATACTTGAGAAGTAGAATTGTCCCGATTACAGATCGATAGGCGCAGATCAAGTATAAAGAGAGTGGAATGCTATACCTTGGGTCCAATCATTACATGTATCGATTCAGTATTGGAACCACATTCAATAACTTATCCGACCAATATTGTAATATTGAAATCAGCAGCGTACTACATTCTACATTTATTGTTGCAAGCGGCATTTGGTTTATAATGTGTCGTGGGGCTGTTATGTATTGTTTATGAGTATGAATAGTACCATCGGTGTATGTCTCATATTGTGACAACGGACCCAAGTGATTGTATCGTTTGCCCTATGGTTTGGTTGGGGAAAGGCCCACATTGTCACTACTGGCTAAATATTTACTTGAAATTCAGGCGAACGCATCCTGAGATACAATTCGAATCTAAGATTTAACAATTTTTTGTTGATAAGTCAAAGGTGCTTGGATATGTTCAGACTGGACAGCATAGGCTCTGAGACCAATATTCTGGCTACCGGTATACATATTTTGTTCATGGCTTTGTTAGAAATGCCTTCAGAATGTCACTCGCCAGGACTAGCCGAGGCGGCGTTTAAACAAATTTCTACCATAACCGAGTTATTAAGATTTTAAAAGGATACATACTGTGTTGGAAAATCAGAGGTTTATAACGTGATTATATACCGCTGAATGACCAATCACAATCCGGTATTTATTTAAGTCATGGTAGAATGGAATATTGTAAAAGCGGCGTAAAACATTACTCACTTATGCAACATTCCATGCAGGAGGGTATCGGGACAGGCCAACGACTGGTGAAATCTTTATATGGTACAAAGATTTCGATTTATACGTCTGTTGAAAGGTCCATTGTAGCAATTAAGAAATTACAACATTCCTATCTCGTATATAGTCCATGTTTCTGTTTCCAGTGATATCATAATAATAATTTTATCATACCGTATGTTTTTTGGCAGTTGGTATGTTTTACAAGATCATGCCCTCAGCTCAACTCGCTGTTGCCATCACCGCCTCCATGGTGTAGTGGTTAGAGCGCCCGCCCGGAGAGCGGAAGGTCGCGGGTTCGATCCCCGGCCGCGTCATACCAAAACACGTTAAAATATGGCACTTGTTGGTCCCTGCCTGGCAGTAATGGGTACAAGGACTGGTCGGCTCGGAGTCAGTATAACGTGTCTGAGTGGGGTATTCATGCTTAACTGCGGCATGGTATCTCAGTGAGCTAGCACTATATAACCAGCTTAAGTCTGGGCTAGTACAAGCAGCCGCACATACACACGCATGCACGTCGTCATATGAGCGAAATATGTTTTAAGTGCGACGTTAAACCCAATTTCACCTCACTACCGCTGTTGCCATCAAATGTATTTGTTAAAAATTAGATACTGTGAAAATTTTACATAATTATATGACGTCACAAAGCAAAACGTATACATTAAATTGATGCTAGTGTATTGATGTCCGGTAAGGGGAGCATCTTGTAAGTGGATCGCTTTTATCCAATCCTATTTTTTGTGTCAGTAAATATGGTTTAGATTAAACTGTTCGATTTATAAATGATTACTGACACACCGCTGGGACATTTGTTATTTTTCCGACAGCGGTGTTAGAAATATTTTTCATTTCACAACAATATAAATGACAACATTCAAACGCATGTCGTTTGATCCAACCACGGAACATGCACTTCGTTGTCGCCCTATGGGCTACAGCGTGTTATTGCATGATCAGGACTTCAAAGCCTGCCGCGTGATTCACATAATTACGACTGTGTGACATTGATTGTATCGACAAGTCAATAAAGTTATGATTGAACTAGATTTTGGTCGTCCCGCACAGCGAATGAAAAGCTCATGATGTAGGGGTCATGGATAACTCGGCGGAAATAATGTAACATGATAGCGTTATGTTTTCCTGTTGGCCCGAGTTCGGTATGTTTCCCGATATGCGTTGTCCTTGGAGTTACTTTCCTATGGAAACTCGAAACGTTCCCGATTTCAAAGATAATAAATACCTCGGTGTAACATGTAAACAAATGTCCAGGACAAAATCTGAAACAAGGTTAAATAAATAGATGATATACACGTTTTGCACCAAAGCTGAAATATACAATTACCGATAAACTTGTATGTTTTGTTTGTTGTTTCACGCCGCACTCAGCAATATTCCAGCTATATGGCGGCGGTCTGTATATAATCGAGTCTGGACCAGACATTCCAGTGATCAACATTATAAGCATCGATCTACACAATTGGTAACCGATGACATGTGTCAACCGCGTCAGCGAGCCTCACTACTCCCGTTAGTCGCCTCTAACGACAAGCATTGGTTACTGAAGACCAATTCTAACCCGGATCTTCACGGGTACCTGTAAGCATGCATGGGGGAGTGAGTGAATGTTATTTTACGCTCAAGTAGCTCATGTCACAAAGATTTGCAAGTTATCTGCCGAGTAGAATAACCGGTGAAACGAACCACGATGTTAGGGCACGCTGACATACATTCAACCAGGTCACAGAGACGAATTTGTTCCAGTCGCTTACATGTAAGAAATGTCTAATGGTAGAGACGGTTGGACAAGGGGTGTCAGGGGCTACAAATTGCTGTACAGAGTTGCGTCCCTTGAACACGTAAGCAACTTGTAATCGTAGATAAGTATTACGTGGTTCTAGGTTTGACAGCGTCATTCCCGTGCTCGTGGGTTTCATCGTAGTGGAGGATACTGAGACTTACATTACTTCGGGCTTTGCTCCCAAATTAAGCAGACATAACTGGAATACTGTTCAAAGCCTACTCACTCGAACAATGCTAACTTCATCTGCACTGGAGTGAGTGAATGAGTTTGGTTTGGGGGCGCTTTTAGCAAGATCCCAGCAATATCACGACGGGTGACACCAGAAATGGGCTTCACACATTGAACCCACGTGAGGAATCGAACCCGGGGGGTCTCTGGCGTGACGAGCAAACGCTTTATCCACTAGGCTAACCCATCTGGAATTCCCACGGGTTATACATAAATATAATTAATATTATATAATGGAAGTATTAAGGTCACAAGGCACTGGCGGCGGGGAAAAATATTAGTTTGGGTAGAAGTAAACAAGAAGTCATAAAAAATACAAAGTAAATATACTTCTCACGGCAATATGCATGTTAACTTCTCTTTCCCAGACACGAACAATGAGTTATCTATGAATAGGCATTGAAGGTTAATCGAGTTCAATTCTTTTAGAAGCGAAGGTCGGAGATAGCAATGCATCTAACTGTGTTTAACAGGGTCTCATTTGAAATGAAAACAAATTGTATCGAGAACAAGAGCGACTAAATGACCGAAGTGTTTAAGGTGTGCACCTTCGCTGAGCATCATAGTACTGTAACCATATAACCGTATCAAGTTAACAACACAGGTTCATATATTCTGATGTCCGTAGTTTAATTTGGCGAATGGAATCGGCAAAATCGGGTCATCCAAACAATGGTTTACCAGCCTGCAAGGTCAAATTGTATTATCTCGATCAATCTACTAATCAGTAATTAGCCAAATCGCACACCCCACAATGCCGTAATTTCACGCATGGCGTTAACACCAACATTCAGACACAAGAGGTAGTAGACTGGGAGTCGTCTCCCTTGGCTGTTCACCCCAGCGGCCAGTCAATATCTGCGCATAACGCAAATCTATAACGTTTGCACAAATTGTTTATATACCTTTATGTTGTAAAATATGGATTTCGGTTTCTTTAAAGAGATGCTGCATCTGAGGTTCTGGATGAGCGAAATACCCTTCGTGTGCAGGAACGAGACCTCCACGTTTAGCGCAGTGCAAACTGATCGATCATACTACGGATCATTGATCAGAGAAATGTATTGATTTATGCTGTCATTGTAATGAGGAGACGACATAATAAGTTGCACACAGTGTCACTGCGAGGCATTCAACTGCACGGCAACGACCTCTAGACGTTCAGCGACACTGTCCATCAACTGGCTGTACTGGACACGAGTTGAGTATTTGCCGGACGCTTCATTCAGTTTCTGAGTCGCAATCTGATCAACGTCACGCTCTGGAGTGAGTGAGTGAGATTAGTTTTACGCCGCATTTAGCAATACTCCAGCAATACCACAACGGGTGACACCAGAAGTGGGCTTCACACATTATACCCAGGTGGGAAATCGAACCCTGGTCTTCAGCGTGACGAGCGAACGCTTTAATGGTGCGGTCCCCGTGGCGACCTCGGGAGCTCGACCGACTCGACCTCGCAAACTACTCGACCTCAAAACGACCTCGTAAGGACCTTTACGACCTAAATACGATTTTAGTTCGACTTCAGTCGACCTATCTCGACTCAGGTCGGCCAAGTTGAGAAGACCTATACTCGACCAGCTAGACCTGTCTATCGACCTAATTTCGAATTAATTTTGTCCTAAGTCGACCGGCCCGACCTCTTCGCGACCTGTGTTCAACCGGAGCGACTGGTTCTCGACGGAAATTCCATTTTTTAGCCGAGTAGACCCTTGGTTTCCAAACTGTAAAAATTACAGGGTGCATTTTCACTAGGTACCCATTCAATTAGAGGACTGCAAAGTAGTAACATCACCATCAGGAACCTTGACGTAAACCTGGTGAGCCCCGAGAAGCGAAGACTGCTTACAATTTGAGTGCAGATAGCCTGGCACCTGCTTGAACTGGTGGATGACCTGGAGAATGCCAACCCTCCTCCAAAGTTAAAGCCTCAGCCGTAAGCACATCAATCCCATCCTTGACGCCTTCAAAGCTGAGCATCTGGCAGATGAGTGGGATCAGAGCAGATGGAATACTGTAGCCCGTGCTTTCAAGGAAAGGTGGCAATTTCCATATTGCACCGGTGCGTTTGATGGCAAGCACATACGCATGAAAAAGCCTCCCAAAAGCGGGTCCCTCTTCTACTACTACAATAACTTCTTCTCTATCGTCTTGCTGGCACTCGCGGATGCCGACTACAAGTTCCCGTGGGTCAACGTCGGGGCCAAGGGATCAGCATCAGACGCTGATGGTCTTCAACCATTCACGAGATCGGATGGAGGGCGATGACCTTGTATTCCCAGTATGGTGTGCCATACTTCATCATCGGCGACGATGCCTTTCCACTCCGCCCCTGGATGATGAAGTCCTTTTCTATGCGTCAGATGGACCCCGATCAGCAGATCTTCAACTGCAGGTAATTATTCTTTTCCACAAATACCTTACTCAAATTATAACTTAGTATCTTTGGGTGCATACAATATCATATGAAAGGTTTTGAATTTTGAATGCATTTGACTTAAAAATGTTTAATTTGGAACTTTTGCAGACTGTCTCGGGCCAGACGAGTGGTGGAGAATACCTTCGGGGTTCTGGCTATGAGGTTTCAGATCATCCTAGGCTCCCTAAACAGCACTGCAGACAGAGCTGAACAGATAACTCTGGCCTGCGTCACTTTACACAACATGCTGAGAACGAGGAACCGGAACAGTCAGATGAACATCACAGACCAGGGGAATGAGGACTGTTCACTCACCCCAGGCGAGTGGCGCTCCTGCACACAGCTGCTTGATGGCGATAACCGGGGTACGAGAAACGTTACCCCACTAGAAGGCGCCATCCAAAGAAACTATTTAAAGGACTACTTCATGGGCCCAGGAGCTGTTCATTGCCAAGAGAAGATGATATCCAAATGACTTTAAAGTGTACTCTATTATTTAGGACTACTTCATTTACAAAGGAACTCTTGTTGATTTTTTATTTACACTATTTACAATTGGTAAATGCGAAAAAAAAAAAACAATGAAAACTAACTATATACATGATGAACAAAACAAACTTTATTACAATCGTACAAGATGTATTTACATTTACACTTAGCAATGTTCTTTGAGAGGCATTTTAGAAGTTGTGAAGATGAAGGGAAACTAAGTTCTATGGATAGTCAACTTCTTTTTTGCAATGAGTGCGACGTTTCGGTGTAGGTACTAACACCGTTATCAAGCAAGTGATACAACAATTTGAAACAAGGAGAATATATACATAGCTGCATAGTGAGTATATAAAATTAACAAGGTTGATGTACATTGGATATTTGATAAGTGATTTGAGCAGAGGAGGTTGATGTACAGAGTGATTGATTGTGATTAGAGTTGAGTTTATACAATTGATGAGTTTGACGTACAATGGGATCATGATAAGTAAGTAGGTTGAAGTACACTAGTTGTGATTGCAAGCACAAAGGGGAGCGTGGAAGCCAGATGGACAGGGGAGGTATGGAAGGATTACTGGTGGTGGTCTTTGATTAGGTGGTGATAGGCTGAGGAGATGAAATATCCTTGATCACGATTCATGGTGGGGTTCTGGCGTTGGATGTTTATGGCTTCAAGGAGTTTCCTAATTCGTTGATTTCCAGGGTATCGATGTTGTTCCATAGGATGGCATGGTCAGGGTTGGCTTTGGTGTGGTCGGCAATGGCGGATTTGGAGTCGTTTTTCTGGACTGACGCTTTATGTTCTTTGATTCGTAGTGGGAGCGGGCGGGATGTTTCACCAATATAGAAGTCTCCACATTCACAACGAATCTGGCAGACTATTCCCGAGGGGTCATCTTTTGTTGCTGACGGTGGTTTACCTGTGGCTTAGAGGAGGTTGTGGATGGACTTGCCTTTCTGGAACAGAACGTCTATGCCTGCTTGCTGCTGAAGGAGTCGTCTTATCTGGTGGCTGACTGCTGGGACATACGGGATACTTATTACAAAGGGTGCTGATTGCCGGCGGGGTGGTTTATCTCTTGGGTTGAGGGTGGTTGTGATGACATTGTTGACTAACTTCTGGGGGTACTGGCTATAATGGACGAAGACATGGCGGAGGTGGTTTAGTTCGGTTTCTAGGGTTTCTGTTGTCGAGCAGATGTTCTTGGCTCTTCGGGTGAGAGTGGATATGATGCCTTTCTTAACCTGTAGAGGGTGGTTGGAGGTAAAGTGAAGGTATTGGTCGGTATGGGTAAGTTTCCTGTAGACAGTAGTGGAGATCTTGTCTTCTTTCTTTAATAGGACGTCGAGGAAAGGGAGCTTGTTGTTAGATTCTTCTTCCATTGTAAACTGCATACGGGGATGTTGGAAATTCAGGTGGTTGAGGCGGTGTTCAGGGTTGTCGTTGGGGTTGAGAACTACAAAGGTGTCGTCTACTTTTCTGTACCAGCATATTAGTGCGATGGTTGATGTCAGCAGGCCCTTGTCTTCTAGTTCCGTCATGTATATCTCAGTGATGTATATCTTAGCAATACAAAAAAATATCAGATAAAAAAAGCTTTTAAATCTTTTATTGGAAACTGATTTAAATAATCTGAAGGTAACATTTCACATCAGTATAAAGTGCTCATGACAATATATGAGTATCAAGTTCTACTAGTTTCACTGTCCTTGCTGAGAGTCCTGAACATGTGACTGATCCTCTGAGGTGTGTGTAGTGTCCAAGAGACCGCTTGGCAGGTACAGAGATATACCAGCTGCAGCACTGGAGTCAAAGCTAGGGAAGATACCAGCCTGTTCCGCTGCTTTGCGGCATGTTCGAGAGGGTGGTGTGCTCAGGGTGGATCTCTGGGTGGCAGCAGGTTGGTGTGGAGATGTTGTGCTACCACTGGCTGCCGTTTGGCTTTTATGAAGCAACTGGGAAGATGGCGACCATTTATGTGGTCGGCGCGGACTCGATTAGGGTCGAGTTGAGGTCGAGATAGGTTGACTTCAGGTCGAATCGGCCGACTCCAGGTTGAGTCCATGTTGAGTCCAGTTTGAGTAGGTAGACTCAAGGCCGAGTCGAGGCCAAGTTGAGGCCGAGTACAGAACGACTCTAAGACGAACACAGATCGGCATGTCAGGCCAGCTCGACCTTCAACTCGACCTAATGTCGACCTTTTTTCGACCTGGTCTTGACCCCATCTCGGACCGAAGGTCGAGGAAAATTTTTGACATGTCAAAAAATGTTCAAAAACTTGGTAGACCTGATTCGATTTGACTTCGACCGCACCATTACCACTAAGCTACCCTACCGCCCTTCTGGAGTGAGAGTGGTATGGATAAACGCCGTTTGGTACAGGATCTCAGTTTAATCACGTGTCAGCATAACGTCGGTGGAGACGGAGGTAGGTCTCAGATCATTATAGTTTAGATATAACCCACGAATACAGTATGGTGTTGACTACCCTTGAATCTTATTGGGGATAAGACCAATATTTTCGTTTCTGAATATAAATAATTTTGATAGTAACAAAAAATCCCATTATAATTGAAAAATAGCCCCTGCAGTGAGATGGGAGATTCGGAAATCTTGAGTAGCATCATTTAGGGCTTTAGCATTGCAGATAGGGATGGCAGTAATGAAAATAGAGTTGTTCAGGGACTGTGAGACTATTTGGGGATGAACAGGTGATGATGACGATGATTTGGAGATTTATTGAGCGCTTTCCGACATATTGTGCATTTCGCTCAAGGTGATGAACAGGGTTTCCAACCCACAATTACAGGGTTTTTTGGCCAAGGGACTAACTGAGGCGCCTAAAATAAGTGAGCTACCATTGCCGCCACTCTCCGTACCATGGTTTGTTTGTTAGCTGCATTGAACAATATTTCAGCTATGTGAGTGTGGTCTGTAAGTAATCAAGTCTGGGCCAGACAACCCAGTGAGTGATATCATGACATACATCAATCAAGTCAAGGAGCCTGGCCACCCGATCCCGTCAGTCGGCTCTCACATGCATGGGTTGCGGAGGGCCAGTTCGAACCCAGATATCTACGGAACCGCATACCTTGTAAATGAACTTGCACTATACATAGAGATAATACACTGAGTAGGTGTCATTATCCGAAATACCATATATTTGTACAGCACCAATATCCAGCTCATCTCAGCTGCTCAAAGGCTCTTTGTTTTTCCCTCCATCATGTCAATCTCAATAGCACATCGTATTTTTCAATCCCTGGGGAGCATATGGAAACAGACAATGGTGATAATCCGTTTTTCACATTACCACATCATTACAATACATGATGTTTATTATATAATGTCACTCGGTTAAGTAGTGTCATTTACCTCTAGTGCCATATCTCTTGCAGACATGTTTGTCTACATTGTCATCCATGCGTCAGAAGCCCACATCTGAACTGATGGGAACACTAGTCATAGTTTATTGCACAAAGCCGACACTGAATCAATGTGAGTGAGAGTGAATTTAGTTTCACGCTGCTTTTAGCAATATTCCAGCAATATCACGACCGGGAACACCAGAATTGGTCTTCACACATTGAACACCAGAATTGGTCTTCACACATTGAACACCAGAATTGGTCTTCACACATTTTACCCATGATGGAAATCGAACCGGGGGTCTTGTGTGAGGAGCCAACGCTTCAATGCAAGGAGATTACAGTGTGTTCCTACGAGGTAACCACAGTGCTGTATGATATTTATGGGATTGTGACAGCCAGTATGTCAGATAGGTTTGTCATATTGATAACACTGTCCAAAATACTAGTAAACATATGATTGTTTCATAGCACAGTCCACCATTCACCTGTAATGGTTAATATCACAAGACATTCATGCTACAACCCAATTCAAAATTTGTATACAAAATATAATAAAAGGAAGATGGAGATGGAATTTTTTATTTAGTTTTTATTTATGTCACACAAACAGAACATTTAATATAAATATAGAATTGACTGCAACATTAGCACTTATAATAGGTTATACAGCTTAAATCAACAGGTGTAAAGGATGTGACCAGGAACAATGGACCTTCATGGTTCCATGGATGGGGTGGTCGGGTAGCCTAGTGGTTAAAGTGTTGACTCATCACCCCGAAGACATGCACATGGCATCTTGACCTACATGATCTATGCTATGTACAGCAAATCATATTTCATGAAAGATTTGGTTTGTGCTTAAAAATAATGTTCTACATATTAATGTCAGAATAATTTCATGATCTGTAGTATACAAACATTCACAGTCACGTTATACATGATGTACTGCTTAAGATGGATATTGATCAATAACATGAATAAAATACTTCAGAAGCTTAAATAAATATGAACACATTATTAATTCAAGACTATAATCTGAAATATATACCGCTTTTAAAGTGTTCATACAAATATAATTCAGCATATATATTATTAAAATGTGAAAAAGAGATCACAAGGTCAATCAGTAAGACACATGGTACCATGGCCATGGTAAAATCTCCTTCCATTTTCAGGACTTCATGTGTTCTGACATATTCCTCTCCATCTCCACCGTGGCGTTGAGGAGGTCGTCATCACTCTCCTCCTGCTTCGACTGGTACGTCTTCTCCGCCTCCTCCGCTGCCCGCACAATGTCATCGTCGTCAAAGTCGGAATCGAGACCATCACTACTAGTGTTGAAGTAGTGGCCAGGAAGGACTTCTGCTGGGAGGGGCAGATCTGGAAAAATAACAGTTGCCTTGGTTTTCAAATTGCTGAGATATTCCTGTAACTTTCCACACAATGGCACACCTTCAGTTTAAGGCTGATAATGTGTTTGTATAGTTGATCCATCAGTGGGATAAATTTGTAATTCTCAATAATATCTATCATATAGACAAAATGTGTTCAGGTGACTGATCTGTAACTTAAAATATAGTGAACAGAAGACAATATCAGAGATGAGTAATTAAGACTTTAACTATGTACTGTATGTCTGTTTTTTAAACCTTTAAACCAATTGCCTGTAACAACCTGCCTGTTAGTGAGATGTCACATTAGAACCAGATTTGAGGTCACATAAGAAGTAGTCTTGGAGGTCTCAGAGGAAGCAGATTTAAGGTCACACAAGTAGATGAAGAGGTCACACAAGAATTTATTCTTTGAGGTCTCAGAAGAAGCAGATTTAAGGTCACACAAGTAGAGGTGAAGAGGTCACACACAAGAAGCAGATTTGAATTATTCTTGGAGGTCACAGAAGAAGCAGATTTGGAGGTCACACAAGATGCAGATTTGGAGGTCACATGAAGAAGCAGATTTGGAGGTCACACAAGAAGCAGATTTGGAGGTCACATGAGAAGCAGATTTGGAGGTCACACAAGAAGCAGATTTGGAGGTCACACAAGAAGCAGATTTGGAGGTCACACAAGAAGCAGATTTGGAGGTCACATGAGAAGCAGATGAAGAGGTCACACAAGAAGCAGATTTGGAGGTCACACAAGAAGCAGATTTGGAGGTCACACAAGAAGCAGATTTGGAGGTCACATGAGAAGCAGATTTGGAGGTCACACAAGAAGCAGATTTGGAGGTCACACAAGAAGCAGATTTGGAGGTCACACAAGAAGCAGATATAGTGGCAAAAAGAAGCATATTACTACATATACATATACACCAAGCAGCTGATGTTACCTTCAGACTTGAAGTTTTCAGCCTTGCAGTCTGGGTCATGGCACTTTTGATAATACACTCCTTTCTTCATGTCCACGCACAGCCTGGGTAAGTACAGAAAAAAACCCTTACATTCTATCAAAATAAAAACAAAAGTAAGAGGTACATGTGTAGAGCCCTTAGGGCACTTTGATTTAGTGAAGAGATATATATAAACAATAAACGTCTGCAAGGTGACCGTACTGAATGTCGGATTTTGATGTCTTGAACTTTTCCAACTCCATTATTAATCTCCATTATTACAAAAGCTGGCATAAACCCATGTCAAAACTGACATAAAAGAAAAAAATCACTGACAGCAAAAAGTCCTAAAATGTAAAGATAGAGAAACGCACATGATGTTGTTGCTGCGATGCTGTCTCTGTATGTTGGCACACCAGCGATGTCGTGCGATGTCGTACAGCAACAACTCCCCCTGGGGGAAGTATGTCCAGTGTCGGATGAAGCCATTCTTTCCACCATCCCCCACTGTCCTGCTGATGAAGTCATCCAGCTCGGGGTATGGAGACGTTGTGTAGCCGCCCAGTGTTTCTGTCAGGCATAGCAGAAATAGTCAGTTGGCATTGTAAGAAAACAATCGCTTCATCCATTGTATTCAATTGCATGCTCATAATTGAAAGCTTCATCCAAATCAGACCTTTAAATGACCATACGACAGTCAAGACATTCTCCAAAAGGATAACCCAAACACCTCTGACACTTCAACACCGGCCAACTGGACAACCAGGACAGGGATCTATCTAAACCTTCTCAGAGGCCAAGCAGCAAATGTAGTTAAAATTCCCAATATGAATTTAAAAATTCAAATTCATAAGAAGTTACGAAAATAAGAGCATTATAAAAGTGCATGACTATTTACCAATCTGCCTGGCAAAGTCAGTTAGTTTTGAATCCAAGATAAATCCCTGCCAGAAGTCTAGGATTTGCTACAGCTACACAATACACACTGTGCCACGTGGACTACTTGCCTGTCTCAGCATGAGATCTGTGTTTTACTGCCTGATGTCTGAATCTGCCACCACGGCTGTCAGAGCCAAACGTCAAGACACGCAGTCTTGGTGTATATCTGAAACATGTATGCCAGTATACTGAAATCATGGCTGCAAGCTACTTACTTCCAAGTGTGGGAAGTCAACCCCGAAACTCAGGGGGGTCCATGTAATAATAGGAAAGTTAATGATTCTGGGGTTTCAAAGCAAGCAACCAATGTTTTGTTCAGACAAGCACCTGTGTGGAGAGTGAAAGGTCAGTGTTTTGATCCCTGGCCCTATCACACAAGATGTTAATCTGTTTCTTACACACCATAAAATCGCACCATTTTATGGTCGAATAGATTCAAATTTCATTTTTTCTCATCGTAGGTGCGCAATAATACACAACACAACGTTTATGAATGAGTGACGTCACTTGGTTTCCTAATCACTACTCATCCCCATGGTGACCCTCCACAAAAAAGTTTCTGCCACCTCTTCGCAACATCAAGGCAATAGTGATAATGATAACTAGATAAGATCACAGAAAATTAATTAAACCCTCTAAAACGATGATGTTACCATGCAAATGTGGATGATTTTAATTCTTGCAAGCGTAAAATATTTGAGCGTGTGACGTCATCGTTATCGCTTGGTGGTTGTCGTCATCGAAAGATTGTTTTGATTATCTCTGCACATTGGGGATCTGTACTTGTGTATACTAGTTTACGTTCAATGTTCTTCCATCGACTGGAGCCAAAACGTTTGAGTGTGTGTAATTAGGTGCACCCAGTGTGCTTGAATGTGACATTGCTGAAGTTACGTTCACTATCAATGGGGGGACTACTCTTCTTCGCCACAGCCTTCTCGTTTTCCCGAGCCAGAAACTGCCACTTGGAATGTAATGGAATTTACGGAGTTTTCAGTATGAAATGTGAGTTGATTACATCCTGTATGTTATCAAGACATAAACTTTTCATTATCATGCGTCGGAGGAATGTCTTGAGCAATGACTTTTGTGTAGATCAACCGTTCCTGTACATGTTCGATTGAATAGAAAAGACGTGTGCCGCCATTTGCACTCATGAAGCCTTGCAAAACGTTCCATGTTGTACATTGTTTCAACGAGTGTGTTTTGGTTCTGATTGTCATGAGTGAATTTGATAACATTGGAATCACATAGTATCTCGGAGCTGGAAGTGGGTCTTCATCATGTTTATCAGTGAAAAATGTCATCTTCATCAATGCATCAAAGAAACAACGAGGCAAATCGATCTCACAATGGACAGGCACTGACGTTATCGTGTCAGGTATTTTTGCAAGACGACACATGACACTTGTCGCATCTCTCCAGTAAAAGTACCAATGTTGTACATTTTGAATATTCGAAGGGAATCCCGGGCTTTATCTCTAACGGTGATTTTCACATAATTGTTTACACAGGTATCACTGATTGTTCGAGCCATTTTGAATTCATGACTAGAAATCAAAAGTTTTAATAAAAAGAATTAGAAAATAAATAGATTCGTGTTATATTTATTCTACTTGTGACTCATTGTATAGATACCTATTTATGTTGCAATCGCGAAAATAACAGGTAGGTGTAAAGGGTATTTTTTGCAAGAGTAACAGGTTTCTGTTCGATTGAAGCACGAGTAACTTATCAATGAATTTTAATCAGGAAAGTAGTCCGTCATAACCTGACCCTAGGTCATCACCATGGAGTAGCCAATCACGGGATTAGAAATCGATCTCACACATATGTGTGATACTCACACATATGTGTGATACCAGTTTTCTCATTAAGATATTGGCATAAACGTCATGGGTCACTTTTCCTCTACTTCAGCAATCTAAAATTCCTGTGTGTAAACACAAAACAAAGGAATATTCTGTAATTAGATTAATATTAGCATAAAGTGGTATAATGATGTACAGCAGATCAGATGCAATAATCCATTTATCATCGATACATAATATACTCATGATGCAATATATTTCACAAGTTCTTTCCCTTTGCAGGTGATCCCAACCCTCATACAGTAATTTTTCAAGGTCAAAGATAGACATGTATATATTTCACAAGTTTCTTTGGGCATTGCAGTGATTCTGCTATTACCAATCAAACCAGGAAAACTAGGAAATTTATAATCTATTTCAAGTACAGTTTCAAAGATAGGACATTGCAGAATGGAAACATAATGGTTTGGGCGTTGTTTCGAGATTCTGCTCCGGTTTACCCAGCCAACCCCATTTATGGTGAAAAACCGTGAAATCTGCATAATCTGGTTCATGTACAGTTTCTATTATTATTCACATTTTTCACACCTGGATTGCTTGTAATGTATTGTATGTATTGCGATGTAGGGATTATGAGTTGGTGTATTATATCGCCTCACATCACAATACACTACTGTATTGCTGTATTGCTGTGTTCATTATAACTCTTCGTTATACAATTCTAGGGGTTTCATCTTCCCCGGGAGACAGTGGGGTAGCCTAGTGGTAAAGCGTTTGCTCGTCATGCTGAAGACCCAGGTTCGCTTCCCTACATGGGTACAGTGTGTGAAGCCCATTTCTGGTCCCCCTCCATGATATTGCTGGAATATTGCTAAAAGTGGCGTAAAATTGTACTCACTCACTTCATTATAATGTACTTCACATAACTATTTATTGCAATAGCACAAAGTGATACATTACTAGGCTGATCCTGGCAATATTAATTCAATTTACAAAAATGAAACATTTTCTCCTACAATATCTACCATACCTACCCATATCACAAAACAGCACAGGTTTCAGGTCCTTGGACATCACCACCAGTGACCTCAGCTCCTCATCACTAAACTGATCCAACATCGCACAGCTGTCATCACTGACGCCAATGTTAGAAATGTCCCCTTCCGACTTCTCAGAGAAATTGGCACTACCTTCCATACCCTTCAGGGGACTTTCAAAGCCAGAATCATTTCTGTCTTCACTCTTAACCTCCGCTGACATGGCTGCTTCTTGCTTCTCCTCACTCACTGAAGCATCTGCGGTTTCTTAGGCTGACTTCGGTGATGCACTGACAGGCTTGATGATCTGAGGGTTTCGTTTCAACAGAGTTGACTCCCCTGTTGGCTGATGCACTCTGTCAAGTAGTTTGTTAAAGATGATGGACAAAATGACGAGAAAATATCAAACAAATATATACTGTTTAACTGAAGACCGTTATGACCGCCTCCCCTGTGGATGCCGCTTGCCTCAAAATCAGTGTCAAAATATATATGGATAGGCCGTTAAAGATGTGATGAGTACCCTGTAAATGACAACGACGAGACACTATTACGAAAATATTACAAACAAAGATTATGTTTGTTTAACTTTTTTTAACGATATACAACCTGGTATGATAAGGTCCCTCGGGGACAGAATAAATTATATGAAACGATTTTTTTATAATTTGAAATTTGAGTTCTAATGGGGAAAAAGCCCTCATCATGCAATGGTATCTCAGTGAGCTAGCGGCCTAAAGTAAGGCCAGAAATGCTTGGAAAATGCTTTTTGGCTTCAATATCAATATGATGAATTTGACACAAGATAAAAGCACATATATGATACATATATGACTCTACCTAGTTGGATATGAAAGCTCAGATGAAAAAATGCATTTGAGGGGTGACTTCACAGGAGGAAATTTTGACGTTTCAACAACATTCTTAAATATTCTAAGTACAAACTGTAGTTTTGAAATACAGACTATAATTATTCATATAGCCTCAACTAATTAAATCACATAAACGATTGTAAAAAGTTGTTTGTTTTTTTAACATCTATATGTGCAAAAGATGGAACTCTTGTAGTAGCTATATTCAAAATAATTACGTTAAAAAGCCTTAATTCAAATTGGATTGATAATCTTGTTCACCCATAGAAGTTTCACTTCGTGTATGAGCATTGAACTGGCAACATGCGACTTGATATCTCTGCAGAACAATTAATTTCAAATTTATACCAGTATTTCATACTGGAGAAACAAAGGGGGAAACCTCTCGTCAGCTATGACAGGGTTTACTATAGAATGTGTAAAGCCCTTAATTTGACATATAGTCAGGTTTACAAAGTTGTACACAAATCAGTTACCTCAGGGGTTGTGTCAAAATCAAAACCAGATAGGAAACATAAACTGGATAGCTTTGATAAGGGTGTCATACGGGGTGCAGTTTATAAACTGTATGAACGCAAAATCCCACAGAGGTGTGCTAAAATACAAGATGAGATCAAAGATACAATAAATGTCCTGTTGTAATTCCGCTAGAGTCCTCCACCAGCAGTGATACTGACACTTGATATTTTGAGACGGTCCCTGACATGTACTGCCCGTGCGTTACATAACGCTGTCACCCTGTCTGCCTGCCAGGTGGGTCACAGTATAGTTTGTTTCTTAGAAGTGTTACTACCATGGGATTTTTTCTAAGGTTTTTCAATATTTTATGAGTAATCGTTATGATTAGGGAATGGTACATCGTGATTACTCATATGCCATGTTAGGTCGAGGTGGTATGAATGATTATATATGAGTTTTCAATCTGAAATATCAACCATTATCAAAAAGCATTTTCCAAGCATTTCTGGCCTTACTTTAGCATTATAGCTCTAGCTTTAGTTCAGACTACTGCAAGCTGACACATGGGAAGCCGATGCTCTTTTGTGTATGGGACCTACATGTACATTGCTGGGAGCAAAACTGAAAGACAAGACTCACCTGCAGTAACATTGTCCTTGAAGACCACATCTTGCAGCTGAAAGATCAGGTGCCGACTGAACTTCTTCTCTGTGCTGATTAACAAATCAGATGACTGTCAGCACCATGGATAAATGTCTGGTAAAAACTGACAGAGCAAAGGAACTGTTCTTTGTATTTGAATGATTCTATCACTTTCTTTACGAACACTATCACTGAACTGAGTGAGTGAGTGAGTGAGTGAGTTTAGTTTTATGCCGCACTCAGCAATATTCCAGCTATATGGCGGCAGTCTGTAAATAATCAAGTCTGGACCAGGCAATCCAGTGATCAACAGCATGAGCATTGATCTACGCAATTGGGAACCGATGACAAGTCGACCAAGTCAGAGAGTCTAACCACCCGATCCCATGGTGAAAGAAAGGTGAAATTTATTGATGGACATCATTAATTCTGTATAAATAAGTATCATCAATAAATCATTCTTATCACATGCACATTATGAATATTTTTCACATATGGTTGTAACAAACACAGCTGATGATACAAGAAATGATAAATCAAATAATCAGCTTTGTTTGGATGTTAAAATAATTCTCCTCCAAAATAGTGTCTCATGTAGCATAATGTTATAATTTAAAGAAAATCTCATCATGAATTATCAGCAATTTGAGTCATTGCCAAAACAGAACACCTACCTTGCATCCAGGTCAAGCACATCCTGCCGCTCGCAGCACACCTTGTAGTGATGCTGCATCCAGGTACACACGTACTGAGGTTAGAGGAGAACATGTTATTGCCAGGAGGATCTACAGACTACAGTGGAAGCTGTCTAAACCAGCACTAGTCAGGACTGACGAATTGATCCGGTTTAGACAACATGCCAGGTTGCATGCCAGGTTGCATGCTCATATTCACTTAACTGGATTAACTGGTGACAATACACATCCGGCCAACTCCTTGCCACGAGTCAGATTAGAGAGCGCTGATTGACAGTTGCCAGATTGCAGAACTTTTAAATGATAAATGTATTAGCCACGGACAGGACTGAGATTTTATGCCAGTGTTGACAACTTGCCGGATTGGACAGCTGCCAGTTTTGATAGTTTCCACTGTAATGGGAGATCACTTAGGGGTGAGTGAGTGAGTGAGTGAGTGAGTGAGTTTAGTTTTATGCCACACTCAGCAATATTCCAGCTATGTGGAGGCGGTCTGTAAATAATCGAGTCTGGACCAGACAATCCAGTGATCAACAGCATGAGCATCATACTGCACATTTGGGATACGATGACATGTGTCAACCAAGTCAGCGAGTCTGACCACCTGATCCCGTTAGTCGCCTCTTACGACAAGCATAGTTGCCTTTTGTGGCAAGCATGGGTTGCTGAAGACCTATTCTACCCCGGATCTTCACGGGTGCGACATCACATCCGACAATACCTAACTGTAAGTGTTTTCTTTCAAAATTTCATGATTACTGCAACACTGAAAAGGTCCTTTTCATGGTATTAAGTCAAATACTGATTCACAAGTGCTTTATCTAAGAGGTGCATTAGATATGATATCATTCCCATCTTAATGGAGAGTAGTGAGGTAACAATATACATTAAGTTCAACATACACTTAAATGAGATGGACTAATTGTTTTATTACCTTTATAAATGTATCAACCATCTGTAATCCATTGCTGTTGGGATTTACTTCTTTGGCAAACTCCAGATCGAAATACAGCTTACACACTCCACCTGCAACAACAGGTTGGTGTTTGTTTTTAAAACTCGTCATCTGAGAAATAAACTACCTCAGTGGAAGAGTAGTAAAGTCAAGCTTCAAATATGTAGCCTTTCATTCAGCTACATTCAACATACCCATACCATATTATGGCTTCAAGAAGAATTATAATGCAAGAATATTGCACATGTACTGACATTTTGATTAGAAATACTCCTAATCCTGAGTTAGAGGAGCAATGTTTCATGCAAACTGTTCAACTCAATCAGTACTCATCTCCAGTAAAAATAGCAATACAGACATATTTCTCATCTTATCAAAAGCACTGGACATTGGATCTTCTTTCCCCTGCATCATACAGTCCCAAATTATAATGTCAGCAATTTAATGAGTGAACATAAGCCAAATAGACACCATGAAATTAATGTGAGTAGCTCTAAATTTGAACTCACTAGCAAAACAGCAAATGTTCACATCCACACTGTACACTTAGAATTTCAAGATTAATTAATTAATTAATAGGATATTTATATAGCGCACATATCCACACAACTAGTGCATGCTCAAGGCGCGCTGGTACTTTTCCCCTCGATCATTGGATGTTAATCTCAACGGCACATCGTGTTATCAATCTCAACTCCCTGGGATGTATCATATACTGATAGACAGTCCAATTGTTAGCTTCTTTACAAATTGAACTTCTCTTAATCTTATCTTACCTTACATGTAAAACACTTAACAATGCAGGTTTTACAAAAATCTGTGTACCCAGTCATTTCTACATGGATATCAGAACTCAAAGCAGTGACCTATACAAGACATTAACTTTGGAGAGTATTAGGCTTAGTCACAACTGATACTTGAAATCTCCACCATATTGTAGACACTTTGATATGATCGAGGAGGGGCGATTCAACAATGCCAACAACGGCTTAGGGTACACTGCAAAACCATATTCCCCCTTGTGATATGGCTACAACTTCTCTTGTCTGACAAGTCATGGGTGGTAATACTCCAGGTCATAAAGAAGGTTGACTTCAATGTTATATTGTGTGATGCACTCACTCTCATCTACCAAACAACCACATCAATGATACATACCTTCAGGTATTACTTCATAGTGGTGTCTCTCACAATCCTTCAGTTGACTGAAACAGTATTTACATATGTAAAATATTAAACTCCATATGAAAAAGGAAATAGTTCACTAGTTGTGATTAGAAAGAAGCCTGTTCAATATTCAGGAGAGTATTTTTATCTATTGTTCAATATGATTAAAATGTAAAGGTATTTGAAGCAAAAATGTCCCGAAAATACTTGCTAAAGGTTTTGATCACAATTGACTCAATTTAGACTTTATCATAGACTGCATTATGAGTATATTCAAATGAACCATTATTGTTTTGTTGAACAGTTATTCAAAAACAGTCTATGAACTTTCAGAATTAAATGTAACTTCACAGACCATTGCAAAATCATGGCTTACCATGACATCACAATCAAATGACATCACTAATCTTGTTGGCTCTGAAGTTGTACATTTTATTTTATTATTATTGGATACTTATATAGCGCACATATCCACGCACTAGTGCATGCTCAAGGTGCTGGTATTTTTTTTCCTCGATCATTGGATGTCAGTCTCAACGGCACATCGCATTATCAATCTCAACTCCCTGGGGAGTATACAACTCTTGCAGCCACTAGCCGCACCAAGTTATTGCGGCTTTCTCATTCTTACGAGGTACCCATTTACAGCTGGGTGGACTAGGACACATAGTCACAGTACTTTATTCAAGTTTACTGCACGTTGCTGCACGCGCAACTAGGTGTTTGCACGTATTCCTGTGGCCACCATCTAGTCATATAGCAATGGATTCGTAGTTCTTTTAAGTGCACAGGGTTGTATACTGTACACTAGGAGTTGTGACAACACTGATAGTGTCTGCACACAAAGTTTACTCCAAGGTTTTTTACACCTGGTCACAGGTGGGCTCGATCCCGGCACCTCATGTTCGCTGGATCACTAGCCTGGCGCCTTAGCCAGCTCGCCCACCATGCCCACCATGTACACTCTAGGCACAGGTTATTACTGGATGAAAGATAGAATCTCACCCACTGACTCACTGATAAGTGTTAAAATATCCCTGGCAAACCTGAGACACTTGTAACTGTTAATGACTCGTTTCATGTTCAGTCATAGAAGACACAAGGGTGAGGTTCTCAATGTGTCACATGTTTCTCTGTGCAGCTCCCACGGTCTCATGCTAAGTATGACCCGCCATCAACTGTGTACATGTATATATATATATATACCTGTAGTAATGCCAGAATGTAGGGTAGCTGGCCACTAGGTACATCCTCTGTCCTGACTCACCCCCAAGGGTGTCACTCTCATATGCAAACACATGGAGGTGATCCTGGAAAACAAACACAATGGAGGTCATTGTGGAAGATGAACAGAGCTGATCCTGGAAAACAAACACAATGGAGGTCATTGTGGAAGATGAACAGAGCTGATCCTGGAAAACAAACACAATGGAGGTCATTGTGGAAGATGAACAGAGGTGATCCTGGAAAACAAACACAATGGAGGTCATCGTGAAGGATGAACAGAGGTGATCCTGGAAAACAAACACAATGGAGGTCATCCTGAAACACAAATATACTACAAACAAAAAGTATGGGAACACCCTAAAATTTGATAGTCATATATAAATTTAAAACCTAAAGTGAAGGTCATTTATACTACTATATGCAACTTTTGTGTGCTTAATGGGCACTTTAAACGACATGTTGGAACATTGCAGGGAAGCAACTGATGCAATAACTGCTTCACCTGAGATTGGGTGAAATGAAACATTGTCAAAAACAGCAAAACACAAGGGTGCTGAAACACACCAGAACAGAAACATATGGAGGTCACCCTGTAATACAAATACATGGAGGTCATCTTGGAACCCAAACATGTGGAGGTCATCCTGTAATAGAAACATTGGAGGTCACCCTGTAATACAAATACATGGAGGTCATCTTGGAACACAAACATGTGGAGGTCATCCTGTAATACAAATACATGGAGGTCATCTTGGAACCCAAACATGTGGAGGTCATCCTGTAATAGAAACATTGGAGGTCACCCTGTAATACAAATACATGGAGGTCATCTTGGAACCCAAACATGTGGAGGTCATCCTGTAATAGAAACATTGGAGGTCACCCTGCAACTCAAATACATGGAGGTCATCTTGGAACCCAAACATGTGGAGGTCATCCTGTAATAGAAACATTGGAGGTCATCTTGGAACCCAAACATGTGGAGGTCATCCTGTAATAGAAACATTGGAGGTCACCCTGTAATACAAATACATGGAGGTCATCTTGGAACCCAAACATGTGGAGGTCATCCTGTAATACAAATACATGGAGGTCATCTTGGAACTCAAACATGTGGAGGTCATCCTGTAATAGAAACATTGGAGGTCACCCTGTAATACAAATACATGGAGGTCATCTTGGAACCCATATACATGGAGGTCATCCTGTAATAGAAACATTGGAGGTGATTGTGGAAGACAAACACAAGGATACAATTCTGAAAGAAGTCCTGCTACATTTTTACCAAATTTCTCCAGTGGACATGAAGGTGGTTTATGGGAAGAAGAAGTAACTGTATAAACATACATCAATTTTACTCCGTGTGTAGTCAAAGGCATCTTGTTGTCGAAAAAACGTTTTCCACTCAGTGCTTGGTCCAGTTATGCTGAAACAAACAAACGATTGAAGGTTAACTATGAAGACAACATGGAAAGATTATTATTTTTCTATTTGAAAGATCATTGAATGCGGATGTTTTACTTATATCTAAATCATTTGTATATTTCAGTAAAAGGCCACAAGCCCAAGCACATATCCATACATGGAAGTATGTGGCATGATGGACCCCTGGATACAAAACCAAAACATAAATAGTGATAAGTATTGTAAATATTATTAATATGATGACAGTAGTGAGGAGTATAATGTATTACTTCATCTTTGATACATATTACACATAAAGATTTTAGGATATTTTCGCAAAACAGGCAAGAAATAACCTGTGTCGATATGTTCTGATGTATACCTGTGCTTGAATGTATGTGGAAGCTTTTCATCTCTGAATCTTTTCACTCTGTTTTCAACAGTTTGTTCCAGTTCACGTCTTCTTCTGAAGGAGGATAATGATCCTTAAGAGTACAATGTACATGACATATCAACAGAGTAACTTCAATGATCACAAAGACGTTACTGGGTGAAAACATTAAGACAAAAAGAAGTGCATGCTGCATCAGGCTGGTTTATTGAACATCAATAGGGTCGGTCGGGTTACCGGACATATTTTTTTTTGGGGGGGGGGGTCCCTTAAATTATTTATCAGATCATGGAGCAACAGAGAAAATGAAACCCTTACATTAAGGAAACAAAAATGAATGAAAAGATTGTATTTATATTCAGAAGCATAGAAAGGGATTAGTGAAGAGAAACATGTGAACATTGAGAAATTTCTTTTGTTTGAAAATGTTTTCTTGTATCATGTCCATGTATGGTTATGTAATATGGCCTATACATAATCGGGTTAAGCCACGCGCCATCGACACCTTATATCAAAAATCAGTTGATGATTATTGGAGCAATATCCGGTCCAGTTGTGTGGCCAAAAATCAATAAGAGGAGAATACTTTTGGCAAAAGAGTTTATTCCGTAGCAGATGCTAATGTTATTGTTTGAGGGGTCATCAGAACCTGTATACTAGAATAATGTACTCCAGGTACCTTCTGTACACACAGATGTACCTCAACACAAATCGGAGCACAGAAATGTATGTTAATGTTTCTCACAAAAAGTCTAATTACGAAGCCAAGCTGCAGGCTGGTCAGCACATGCTCCCTCGACCCTGACGGACACGGGGACTGGGCTACTGTCCACCTTGGCAGAATTTCTTCAACCTAAACAGTGGGACATTAGGAAGGGTTGATGTCCGTTATTTGAAAATTTCCCCGGTAGTTCTTGTCTGATTGTAATAAAGTATCCCAGCAGTGTAACGTTTTCAGATTTTTTAATGCCTGGGTGATATAGTGACTGATCCAATTTGATCCTATTTCAGTGTTTTTCACCTTGATATTCAATCATGTCCTGTAAAAATATGATGTTTATTACCTATGCCATGATATTAAAAACACACATTTGATGTATTTGAATACGCAAACTAAACAACCCCACATTTCAATTGCTAAAAAAATCTGAAAGTTTACTTAGGTAAATAGGTATATACAGTTTTTAACAAAGTACACAGCAAATGCTTATATGTATTTCTTATGCAACAATGAAGTTCCGTTCGTATCCTCAAAACAGTGTCGGCCAATAATTTTTTTTCAGGCAATCAAAATTGCACGCATTACAGCGATTACTACTCCCTTGCTGTAACCCGTGTTTGGTGGTAAACCTACACGTTATTTGTCATCATTCACTTGATGGTCAGTTAATCAAGTTATAACAGTTATTATTAGCAGTAATACCACTCAGATTACCCGACAAAGGTTCCCATTTGGCATTTCTCGTGTCTGAGTAAACACTCAACACTACAAATTAAGGTCTGATGTGGCAAATGTATTACATGATAAGTAATATGCGCATGGAAGTGCAGCAAAAGAAATTATCAGTTGAGTTACAGAAACAAGCATTGATCAAAGGATTAACCGATAACACGCTGATTGATTAATTGCTTTTATCTTGCACAGTGGATTTGTCAAAAGGTAGTTTTTATGTATGTAGATTTACTAATCTATACTGAATACACCCTGTCGTAAGGTGCTCTGTAAAAACAACGTCCTTTCTTTCAAAGGATTAACCGCCAATACATTGATTGATTGTTCATTATTGGCTAACAAAATAACTTTTTTAAAGAATGGCGGACATCATGCAATTAGTTGCCAGGTGTGCTATCTTGGGTGACCAATGAGACTATACACCAATGTGAAAAACCTGAAATGATATATCACTTTTTCACATATTAGACTGTTAAAAGACACATGACATGGAACAGGATTCTTTGTCAGCTGCAAATGAATGGCATATCGTTCCTTTATGGTGATATTGATGGATACATTCCTCGAACAATATAATAGCCTGACATTGTTGCTGTTTTAATTTTAATATTTGCATTTTGTTTTTATTCATTTGTTGTAGCATTACACAGAATCAGTTTTTTTCGTTGTGAAGTGTAATGAGACAGACAACATACACTAGGTCGCACTTTGGGCGTGTGTATGAAATGATTCATGTTGCCAGTTTGCAATATGTCTAGACATTACAGTCATGTTATAAATTCACTATAAGTATAAGCAGATCATGTGCATTGTATAAATTTTTAAAATGCATACAAATATGATAATAAACTAATTAGGATTATAAGACAAAATATATAAGCATACATTGACTTCGTCATATTTCAGTCCTAACATTTTGTCCCGCTGACAGGTGGTTAAACTTGTTTTCATTTGTTATCAAAACAATGAAGATGCAAATATTATCGAGTAAAAAAGATTTCTCTCTTTGTTGATCAATCTATACTTATACTATCAATTGCGCATGCGGGTGGCGCACAGAGGTCACGAACCATCAAGAATTCTGGGATATCATCCGGGTACTCATGCGAGAAAAACAATAACAAAAGCAACAACCAGTCCACAGAAATTGCTCTGGATCAGTGCCCCTTTAAAGTGGCAACATTTACAGTGAGAAGTTAATATTGTAAAGGACTAGGTGTATGTTACATAATATCCCAGTTTCAACTGTTTTCGGCGACGTAACAGCAATTTGAGGTACATGTCATATGTAATCATGCTATCGTAATAAAGGAAGGAATTTCATCGAAAGGGGGTACCAAACCCAAATGATTGATTGCTTGATCGGAAAAGGGATCTTAGGGCGGGAGACGGTGTTTTCGTAGGCTGAACCATTTCGTAGACGCGGTGGATTCGTAGTCCAGACTGGTTCGTAGAGACGGTGATTTCGTAGACGTGTATAAATAACTGGGTAAGAGATCCGCCCGTAACCCCCACTTGAAATGTATTCTATTTATTAGGATTATTTCGGGGGTTTAGGGTAAGGTTTGGGGTTAGATTTTAGGTTTAGGGTTAGGTATAGGCTGTTTATAAAAAAAAACATATGCAGATATTCTCAGGCATATAATGATTAGAAATAAATACAGGGGTTACGGGCGGAAATCTTTCCAATAACTGAATAATAGTAGCCGACTATCGTGACAAGGTTAATCATTAATTAACGCTACGAGAGATCAAAGCAAGATAAATCGTCACAACAGTAAATATTGATCAAGCAGGTACTGCTTCCCTGCTTTCAATAAACTATTGCTTGGTTTAAAGTTATTTACCGCTTAGACTTCCTGTCATAAAATCGGAACACGGGCAGTTCTTGCGATGTCATAACTAACAATTTCGAAATTCAGAATTTTGCCGCCATATTTTTATTCTTCTGTGTTGGAAATACAAACAGTCAAGCTCTCAAAACTTAACTCGTGATCCGAAATTATATATATAATTTCTGAATGTAACTAAGTCGTAAAATGGCATTCCAAATTTAGAATGATTATGGACATGTAATGTTTCTGTTGCTGTATCATATTTTCATATTACAAACTTCAAAGCATAATAATGAATTTAGTCATATTCCGTTTCCGGGCGCATTTCAGCTCTCGTAGAAACCAACATGGACACTTCCTGGATCAAAGAACTGAAACGTGATTTCTCAGGAATAGTACAGAAGTACACATCTGGTTTGACTTTTGATGACATTGTGAAAGAACAACAAAGCCAGACAATGCCGGGGCCACTGCACGAAGCTAGTAGAACTATTACCCGACAAGAACTCTTATCAAAAATAATATCAACACTCGTTGGTCTAGCAGCTTCTTTCACCATTACTTACTTCGGGGTCAAATATTTGGTCAACGCAATGGATCCAACGCGAAAGGACAAAAAGGAGGCCCAGGACAGGGTAAGATTTTGTTATTGACATGTTTGGTTGTTGACATGAGTTGTGATTATATTGATCTTCTCCAAACTGTTCGGTGTTCAGTTGCGAATGATGTAACTGTGCGGACGATTTCCGCATCAGCCTGTTCGTTGAGGTCAATGATGAATCTCTTTGAAAGTGTAAAAGGTTCTTTAACAAGCTTTACAAATTGCATAACATCCGATAGATAATAAAAAGACACCCTAGCGACTATGTTGATCTACTTTTGCTTTCCATATCTAACTGCAATGTAATTCATTGTTGAGCACTAAATTTGAAAGGATAAAATGTTATTCATCATTTCTTTTGTTCATACATTTCAAAACTTGATCTGTTTGATTGGTATTTTTAGCAGTTGGTGAGTAATGGGAAAGTAAGATACTTTATGGATAGTAACTTCTTTATTATAGATGATGTGACATTTAGGTATACAATGTACATGGCATTGTGAAGTACTGCAGCACAGAACAGACTTATAGGTATAAACATCAACAGGGATTAAGTAATAACAACATGTAGGTATGAATCGAGGGGACTAACAACAACAACAATGGATGGCGGTAATAATGTAGTGACAATAATTGACTTACACTTCCACATCATAAAGGTGTCAAAACTTTTTTGTTGCAGGCTCAGAAAATGTTAAAGCGTCTTGGAGTTGAAAATGTGCAAAAAGTATGTATTTCAAGCACTCATTTTCTCAACATTGTATTGTTCTATATTTCTTCTGTCATGTTGGTCACTTGTAGATGCATTTTGGACAGATAGATAATAACAATTATGAAAATACATGCAAGTTTTGAAAATATGATTAATTCTTATTTGTCAGTCTTGAAGATATTAATGCTTATGTGGTCATAGCAGTAATGCTAATATCAGTGAGATTGTTGACTCTATGCTCTCTGTTTATGGCTGAATTGCATTCCTTAGGTAACACCAGAAATGTTTTATCATGAGTTATAAACCCATTTGTTTCCCAGTACCATAGTGGTACTCATGAGATTCATCAAGATGCCAAATATGAACATGATGAAAGACATGCTAAACTTAAGGCTACCCTCTACATCAAGCTGACATCCCAATGATCCTGTGATATTGCAGTACTGGTCAAAGCCACATTACACCTAACTCACTGACTTTGTTGTGTTTAGTTGTCTGAGTATGAGCTGTGCATTGCATCCAACCTGGTTGACCCTCTGAGCATCGACATCTCATGGGAGGACATCGGAGGATTGGACAGCCTCGTCAAAGACATCAAGGAAACCGTCATCCTGCCATTCACTCACAGTGACCTGTTCAGAAATTCACAACTACTGCAACCACCTAAAGGTGTGAACAAATATTTTGTTGTGTGTTCTACTAAATACTTGTATTAATATTTAGTGTTCCATTATACAGTCTGAATTATGTTTGGTCTCTCATTATTTTGTCCTGTAGTGATAAATCGTTGGTGTCCATAATGTAATCTTAAGATCATTTGAAGTAAGTCCTTTGTTTGTTATGTCATCCATATACAGTTGTGCCCAGTTTATCCGGACACTTGTGTTTTTCTTGAAATTGTCCGATAAACAAATTTCAGGATATTTGAACCAAGAACCATATGTAAAAAGACATACAAAGAAACGAACATAATAGACATAATCTTTATTGATGAGACATCAACAAATAGCAATGCATACAGTGTCACCTTGCTGTTTGCAGGTAGTTAATCCTCTGAGGCTTCAAAGACTGCCGACTTCCTTTATGTTAGGGCACACAAGGCCACTCGGTAAAATGTGTGTGTAAACATACTGACAGGTGCTCAGCCATCCGGATATTACGAAAAAAAATGCATATAATGCACATATACGTTTTGTATGTGAAAATATCCGTCCAGTTACAGAAAACAGATTTCCGGATAAGAGTAATTTTACAACGTTTGGAATTCTTTTTAAGGAATTTTCATTTGGAAGGCAAGTTTTCGGATATTTGAGGTCTGGATAAACGGGGCCATGACTGTATATCAAGCATAAGAAATATATGCATTACTTTGATTTAATTTGTATATTATTAACCACAAACATATCAGTTAACTTCCATTGTATTATATATGACTCATAATATCATATGATAATAAAGACTGACTCCATCAAATGTTCATGGTTTAGCTCTTTGAGCATCTTTCAGAGAGTGGAAGGTAGGTGTATATTCAAAGCAGTTTGACGTGTTATTGATACGACAGTAATAAATGATGAAGTCCCATGTTATTCATGTAACTAACTATGACTGATGTCCATGATGAAGAGCATTACTGTAACCAGGTGTGCTGCTGTATGGGCCCCCCGGATGTGGAAAGACGATGCTTGCAAAGGCTACAGCAAAGGCTGCAGGTATGGTGTCTTCAAAAACTTGAATTTGATTATGTTTGTATAATTTCAATGAACTTAAGTATCAACAAATATCCAATATTGAAATCTGAGTGAGTGAGTGAATTCAGTTTTACGCTGCACTCAGCAATATTCCAGCTACAAGGCGGCGGTCTGTAAATTATCGAGTCTGAATCAGACAATCCAGCTATCAATAGCATGAGCATCAATCTACGCAACTGGGAACCGATGACATTTGTCAACCAAGTCAGCGAGCCTGCTCACCCGATCCCATTGCTCTCCTCTTACGACAAGCATAGGTTACTGAAGATCAATTCTAACCCGGATCTTCACGGGTCAATATTCAAATATACATGTTGTTATATTATAACAATGTTATAACAAACTGGTCTCATTTACTGCTTATATTGTCTGTATTAGTTACAAGCCCAACACACAAGTTCCTACAGGAAGTTCCAATGTACAAACAAATCATACCAAATTTAGGTCTTTGTGTCATAGACTCACAAATTTTAACACTTTATGCTCATGTAATCATCCGCATCAGTGGATATGCATGTAATGCATTTGGTCATAGATGTATGTGTCATTGAGGGGAACTAATGCTTTCTAATAACTACCAAGAAGTCTCATTAACTGTAACTAACATCTGTCTTGCTCCAGTCTTAGAGTAACTGAGGCACAATTGTCCCAGAGTTGCATCCCTTGGGAGTACCAGAACCCTGTGATTTTGGGTTCTAGTCCCAGTTCAGCCTGATTATGTTTCTAGGTTTGTCAGTACCATACCCAAACTCATGGCTTTCTCTAAAGTGAAAAATGTCTAAGACCTGCATAAAATCCGAGCTCTCCTCCCACCTTGAGATGTCACACCCTGATATAGCCCAGATATCTTGAGTGTGCAGTTCAACGCACCAAAAAACACAAATCATTGGTTCACTCATGGTTATAACAGCTTATGTCAATTTCATCCTGTTGATAGGATGTCTCTGACATGTTTAATACTGTATATGGTAAACATCAATTTTCATTTTTTGTAGGAGCTCGCTTTTTGAATCTACAAATTTCTTCCCTGGTAGACAAGTGGTACGGAGAGTCCCAGAAAAGAGCAGAGGCCGTTTTCTCATTGGTGAGTTAACAGTTTGCTTACACGAACATTGGAAATAGTTATTTGAAAGTCAGTTTTTCATACTGTCTCAGTGTTGAAATGTTGCATGTGACATCCTTGTCAAATCCTGATGTGAGTGGTATAATGTAACTGTACATCATGAACTCCAGTATATAATCCATATGGAATCTAAATTATCAACCATGTAGGGAATCCAGATTAGTGAGTGAGTATAGTGTTACGCGGCTTTTAGCAATATTCCAGCAATATCACGGCAGGGGACACCAGAAATCGGCTTCACACATTGTACTCATGTGGGGTATCGAAAACCAGGTCTACAGCGTGACGAGCGAAGGCTTAAACCACTGCCCTGGATTCCAGATTAATCTATGTCCCCTTAAACTGGTGCTGTCATCAGATTCATCTTAATGGAATTGGTTGTTCAGTGGCTTGGATGCATGTCATCATGTCCAGCTTGCATGGATTGCCGATCGCAATACTCGATTATTTACAGGTCGTCATCATATAGCTGGAATATTGCTGAGCAAAGCACTACATAATGAATGAAACAGTGTTAATAAAAACTGTGAAAAAATGAAACCACACAATGATCTGCCATGTATGTCATTGCAGTTTTCTGAATTCATCCCATTTATCTCAAGCCTGTCGGGTTGTTTTAACCTTGAAAGCATTATTGTGCTGGATGGGGAACAGACTGTGCATTGTTGTCTTTTTGTGTGTGTTACTTTATGTTAAAATATGCACTAGGGGTGAAACGGTATACTGCAGTGTTCACAGTGTATGATCTCATACAGGGCCGGGGGGTAGCCTAGTGGTTGAAGCGTTGTCTCGTCAAGCCGAATACCCGGGTTCGATTCTCCACATGGGCACAATGTGTGAAGTCTATTTCTGGTTTCCCCTGCCGTGATATTGCTGGAATATTGCTAAAAGTGGCGTAAAACTAAACTCAGTCAGTCAGTCTCATACAGTGCAAACCGGATATAGTGCGCTGCACGTTCGTGCTTTGGTTGATAGAAATGTTGTCTGAACAGGTATGCTCGATCAAAAAGTTGATTCAAAGGCACAGTACAGTATAATTTCACATGCAGATAGGCTACTCTACAACATTAGGTAACTTGGATATAGCATTTACATTAATTATTAGCGAGATGTCTGTATGTTAATGAAAACACAATTGTTTTCACCTCTTGCGCATCAAACCAAATTCGACCAGCTTGTGCACTTTCGCTTTTACTCACATATACCATCATGTTAGCCTAAAGAGCTACCAGTATCATATTCGTAATGGATCGTACAATGTGTGTGTGAATATTCATGTGTCAAAGTTGTTTAGTTATGACGTTGTCAATGAGTTCACTCGCAACAATGCAGCATCACTGTACTGGATTATAGCCGAAACCGTTTGTTTCTCTGACTGAGAGCTTATTTAAAGGTGCGCTTTATTGTCATTTTGGACACATTCAACGTATGTATATATATTTCTAGTATATCTTCGAAGTATGTTATCGCGAACTGTGAAGGAATACATGAAATTGCTTAAAACTTCGAAGAATTTATTTACTGCAATTTTACAGAATCTTAAGTCATCTGTTCATAGATTGTTGTCTCAGACACATGTCAACAAACTCAATATTGGATAATTCTAACTTTGGTTGAGTTTATACTTCATGCACACACTTGTCATTATCATGTGATACAAATGTGTTTGTTTCCGTTATTATTCATAACAAAAACAATATAAATGTTGCAATATAAAGTGTGATATGTTTCATTTTGCAACAAGAAGCCTGAGTTTATCTATGCCAGGAGGTTTTCGATGGTACAGCTTATCTGGTACATGCTGGTTTTGAGAGAACTGATTACGAAAGCATATTTGGCCTGTCTCCAATCACCAGTTACAGCTTTCAGAAATTTGTCAAGTGCAAGAGGTTTTCCAACTTTGAGTTCTCACGTGACCACTGCAAATCCTAATGACACCATTAATCAACGACTAGAACTACTCTTTTTGGTTCATCTGAACATTCGGTAACCTGTTTTAATCAGATGTTCCTCAACCCCCCATAAATCAACATCACCTAACTTTCCACCCGTACAGGCATTGATTTTGATTATATTAATAAACATTTTGTAAGTGTTAACTTGTTCTGGGTCAGTTTTAGCATTCATGTCCAGCATTTGCATAATGCAAGCAGGTACAAGTTGGTTGCCCTTAAGAGGACCTTTCATTCTGCCCAGAACAGTTCTATCAGTTCTATTATTTTGGAATCCTCTGGAACATGCACACCTCTAGGGACTTTTCCCTCTGTCACTGTGCCTGACATGAATTTCAAAATTTCCCTTTGAACAATTTTAGCCCAATCCTCCAAAAACATTTTGGAACCTTGCTGCATCTCATCAGTACGGGTGTGAAGCCCATTTCAGGTGTCCCCTGCCGTGATAGTGCTGATATATTGCTAAAGGCGGAGTAAAATCATACTCACTCACTCACTCATCAGTACAGTGTTATCGAGCGAATGGGAAACAGCATGAATGCAGTATTATCCAAGGGAAATGATTTTTGAAGTTAAGAAACATATCATCATTCCCAACTTCCTATAAGTTAGTTAGACAAGCTGAAGCCATTCTGTCATTCCTTTCATAGAACCTCGATCAAAACTCTCACATGCAGGAATAACAATTGTCGGTGAGATTGGAGTGCCATCTTCATGCGATGAAAATATTTAGTTCCTCTGTTAAATCATTCATTGACAAGGCATGCATTTGGCCAAACATATCCTCCTTCATATCACATTTTTTCTTAGACTTTTTCAATGTTCGAATGCTTAATTTCTATTTTGGGGACTTAATTTTACTTAATACTTTTTGTTTCTAGATAAGATTTTTGGGTGTGTCGTCATGATCTTCGAATTTGTATTTTAATTCACTGGATGGGTGACTGATAATACAGTGGTCAATAATTGATAATGTTGAAAGAATGTGTCCGAAAATCACAAAAATAGCAAACAGAAATGTTCATTTTGTCGGTCTGTGTTGAATTCAGCAGTACCTTAAGAAAACGAAGCCAAATATTAAATTATGAACTTCAATTACTTAGACATGATAGCATGAACTAACTAGAAACCACACAGTGGTTTATTTTGAAAGCTCTATCAACCAACTGTATTAACGGCTATCAACATGTACAGTGATGATGCATAAGGGGGTTACGTTTAACTGTAAAGAAACAAATACTCTATGTTAGGAATATTATACACCATTTGAAAGCTTATTTATCAAATATGTCATATGTTGTCAAATTATACCAAGAAATTGCGAAATGAAGGAATAGTGTGGCTTTATTTTTGATGTTTTCTGCGAAAGAGCAAAATCGGCGATGTGCTTTCAACATTTGAAAGAATTTAGAGGGTCATTATTCAAATTGGCAATGAATTATAGTTTATAAGAGTAAGAAGAAGTATTTCGCTCATTTTAGCGCTTGAACTATACTCACAGTAATCAAAAACGAGAAAAAACGAGCCTGTTACAACATTTCTATCAACCAAAGCACGAACGTACAGTGTACTATATTTGGATTGCACTGTCTGAGATCATACTCTGTGGTGTTAGTAGAACCATGGTATTTTGCCTTTGGTTTGGTATGCCATAATGTAATCCAAAAATTCAGTATTTTCGGTTTTCATGCCATCATTTTATTGACCTTTTTAAACCTTTTCTAAAATGTCTAGGAATCAAATCAGTTTGTCAAAATTACCAATGTTTGGCTCTTGTTGTCAATTTATCTGCATTATGATCGTATCTCATATACCAAACCGAACCGAAGGCCTTGTACCGCAATATGGTAAAAGCGTACAGTTTCACCCCTAATGAAAGACTCAGTGTTGTATGTACATACATTGTATGATTGATGTTAAGTATATATTACATTAAAATTTATCATAAATGTTTCTTTGCAGGCAATAAAGTTGCAGCCAACAATCATTTTCATAGATGAAATTGGTATGTTTTTACTATCAAAATTAGATTGTCACTAAATATACATGGGTAATTGATAGTATATGATACAAAATATCTGTGCACATTTTACTGTCTCCATAGTCCATTTGACAGAGTGTCAGCCCAGAGAGGTGTATGGTACTTGTTTTTAACCTGCCTGGCATTCCGAATCAGGGTTTATAACTTCACAGGACAGTGTGGAGTCAGTATACTGTGCCTCTTCATGCTATACAGTGTCATGGTATCTCACTGAGCTAGCTCTGAAGCCCATTTCTAGTGTCCCCTGCCGTGATGTTGCTGGAATATTGCGAAAAGCGGCATAAATCCAAACTCAGTCAGTCAGTGCGCTAGCACTGTAGAAAAACCCCATCATCAGCTGGGACTTGTACAAGCACACACATACACATGAACATGTGATTTGCGGTCTAAGTTCAATAATCTTGACATGCGATTTTTAAACCTCACCCAACCTCATAATTCACTTTACAGAAAAATCAGTAAAAATAAGTACAATGTCTTTTTATTGTATAATATAAGTGTCTAAAACTACATTGCCATATACAAAATTTCAGCTGATTTGATCACACCCCATCATGCTTTCAGTCATTGGTTTGTCTGAGCCAGACTTGACGAATGACTGTGATCATGGTGATAAGGCTAGATTACTGAATGGGTTATACATGTACATCATTCACCCTATTTATGGCCACTGCCATGTTGTAATTTGATGTGTGATTCTCGAAGCTCTCTTAACGCTAAGATAGTCATAAGTGCCATACATTAACATTAACTTACGACTATCATAGCGCTAAGCGAGCTTCGAAAATCTAGGCCCAGAACTTTAAAAACCTTTCAATACGCTCCTTCCACTTTTGTATATACACACCAAAACATTTGACATAATCATAATTCGTAGACATAATCCTGAAGAGTATTTTGCCATTGCGCGGGATATTGATGACTTTGTCTTCTTGTTATATTGGCACTAAGTATCTCTGTTATAGATTCCTTCCTACGATCTAGATCGTCCACAGACCATGAGGCAACAGTGATGATAAAGACCCAGTTCATGAGTTTCTGGGATGGTCTGATCACAGACCCAAACTGTCATGTGATGGTGATGGGAGCCACAAACAGGCCCCAGGACGTGGATGCGGCCATCTTGAGACGGATGCCCAGCATGTTTAAGATTGGTTTGCCGGTCAGTCAACAATCTGTTATTCATTCATAAGCTAGCATCTTTGTGTTTTATATAGATTATGTACACCACAGGTAACCAAGACAATTTTACACTGTGCTCCTTTTTAGGGACTAGGGTTTAAATTATTAATGGGTCCAAATTTAATTGATATGTACCCAACTTGTTATTACTGGCACTTCCTGTGAACCCACTGCATGTCTCCAGGGTTGGGACAAAATGTCTGATTGAGAATTGTTTTAGCAGAGTCCTTGCAAAAACTATTTATAAATTCATGTAAAACAATCTGATCATGCACACAATGAAACTGACTTTCCTCAAACATCTGAAAGTCAAAAGTGCGTTCTCAGAAGGAAACTTTAGTGAATGTTAACCTTGGAACTTTATAGTTATTGTTATTAAACAGTGTATCATGGGAATAACCACAGGTCCGTTAATAATTTGCTGCCAGATAAAAGAATTACTTTTATTAAGATTGTCTTGTTTGAGGCAGAAATTTAAATTTTAAACATTTCATGGATCAGCTTACTTCATATTTATCATTGTCCTTTGACATGTTTCAAAGTCACGTTTTTTATTTATAGCGTTTTAAATGGTTTTGTATTATTTCCTTAGATAAAGAGTGCAAGAAAGCAGATTCTCAAGCTGATACTAGAAAAGGAACATGTAAGTACACAAGATGTCCATTTTACTGTATTCATGCTGGCTTTTTTATCTTTTTGAGACCTAAACTTTGTGTTGCACCCGGCGATCTAAGATTTTAACAACTTCAGCCCTTCATTGTTTGTGATTGATGAAATACTGTGTAGGGTTTGACTCACCAGTCAGTCCCCTTGTTTGAAATTTGTGAGAGATGCTGTTGGTTGTTTATCTCTCTTAGGGGAATCTTCTTTTTGTTACCTGTTGATGAAAAATGTGAAAGTTATAGTTTATTTTAGTCATGTGCTAATTTAATCCCTGCAGGCCAGCGATATTGACTATGATCGCCTGGCTGACATGACCAGTGAATTCTCTGGGAGTGATCTGCGTGAGGTGTGTCGGTCTGCAGCCATCACAACAGTCCAGGAGCTGGTTATACAGAGAAACAACAACACTGTACACACTGGGTGAGACTTACTTCAGATTCTCAACTTTCTTCATGGTCTAGTCAATAAACTCTCCCCAGAACCTTCTCTGTGGTTTAGTGGAGAAAGTGTTTGCCCTGAGAGCAGACTGTCAACCGTTAGATCCCTACCTGCGCGCTATACAAAAGGATGTCCATTAATGGTGCTTGTTGTTGCCCTGTCTTGCACTCATTATTAAAGGAATCAAACAAGGATTGGTCGCCATGGAGCCAGTAGTCTGAGTCTGAATGTGATATCTATGTTAATTAGCAGTAAGGTATCTCAGTGTACCAGCACTATAAAACCAGTATACTGGACTACAAAGAACACCATATCCTCCCCTCGATTTTGTCTTATGCTGACAAAAATATGTTGATTTACAATGATAAGCAACTGTGAGCAAGATAAGATGATAATTTTGTGGATGTTAAGATTCTTGACAATTTAAGTTCCTGTTTCCTGTTTTTTTCCTCCAGTGAGGAAGATCTTGTCAACAGAAGACGGATAACTTTCAGCGACTTGGACAATGCAATACGCAAAGTGAGACAGACGAAGAGCATGCCATCATTCAGTCAGACTATATTCCCTGTAGACTGAGCCAAGTAATTCTAGACCATGTAGCACTGTGCCTGTGTGAGAGACAAGTTGTAGCACAGGTTCTACTCTGTGTGTGAGAGTGTGTAGAAGAAAGCTGTATATGTGTGTTTGTACAGTTGTCACCACCAGTATAAAATCATGTTATCACTCATGATGTTTGAGTGTCATATATCCATGAGAGGAGGTATATGGCAAGTCAGAAGTATAAATTGAATAAATGGAATTGTAAATCTGTGTTGTATGAAATTATGGACATGCTATGTTTAATAGATAATATCTGATAATTCTTTGATGGTATCCAATAATTCCTTGATGGTATCCGATAATTCTTTGAGGGTAGCCGATAATTCTTTGATGGTATCAGATAATTCTTTGATGTTATCAGATAATTCTTTGATGGTATCAGATATTGTATCTTTGATGGTATTCGATAATTCTTTGATAGTATCAGATAATTCTTTGATGGTATCAGATAATTCTTTGATAGTATCAGATAATTCTTTGATGGTATCAGATAATTCTTTGATGTTATCATACAATTCTTTGATAGTATCCGATATTTTATCTTTGATGGTATTCGATAATTCTTTGATAGTATCAGATAATTCTTTGATGGTATCCGATAATTCTTTGATAGCATCAGATAATTCTTTGATAGTATCAGATAATTCTTTGATGGTATCAGATAATTCTTTGAAGAGATAGATGCTGGACATACATGGAGAGGGCCACTTTGGCTGTTCTCAATGTGGTTTCAACACATTCAAGCTTGGTAGGAGCAATTGATTGAACACTTGATGCTGCACAGTTATCAGTGGGGACACTTGAGGTTGGGGGGTGGGCGGAGTCATAATACACGTTGTGTTGTCGCAGTGCCAGTTTATGGCCAAAGTATTGCCTGTTAGGCCTCTTGTAAGAAATTCTATTTTATCTACCACACACCTAAAATGTAGTTATTTTATTTATACAGGGCTACAGATAAGGGGCGTACAGGCGTAATGTACTCCTGAAAATAAATGAAGTACGATATAATATAAGATTTCAAGCGTATCATGTACTCACACAAGTACCTTTGTAATCTAACATATGTAAAGTTTAGTAGCTGAAAAGTTGTTTAATATTATAAATAACAAAACCACATCACCAACTTGCTCACTCAAAAACATGTCAGTACTCCTTCAAAATTCTCAGTACACCTCCTTTTGAAATATGAGGTGTAAGTACACCCACACACCCAAACGTTATCTGGAGCCCTGCTTATATATCTGAATATCACTGTTTCATCAAATTCCATGACTTGTGCCAATTAACATTGTGCAAGGCATGAAGTCTTCCCAATAATGACATCCTTACCATGTCTGTTTCACCTCTGTGGCCATATGGATAAGGCTCCTGACCTCAGATCTGATGGTCCATGGTTCGAATCCCATCACATGATATGGAAATGAGTTGCCCAAGTAACAGGAGACAACAAGAAAATAGTTTAAGAAAGCTCAACAAGACACACGCATCTGGCACATCACAAATAGCAAATAAAGATTAATATCATCTTGAAAACAAAATTTCCCACCTACTGACCAAGATATGTTGCTAAAAGTAGAAATGTCTGAAGTAAAATGACCTTCTTTAGTCATTTCTAGTGAGGATGTGAGTAGCTGAGTACCAGGACTTGACATGTGTTATGTATCATGGCGTTTGTGTCATCCTATGATAAACCTTGGTGCATATTTATCTTTGTACATATGCTTTTTCTAGCCTCAGGTCCGGAATCTGTACTATGATGGAGATGTTATTTATCAGTAATTCATGTTTTGTTTGATAGTGTCCCCTCTGTATTGTTTTTAAATTGTGAAATGTTTGTATTTTGTAATTAGATTTATTTCATGTCAAAATAAAGCTTCACTATTGTAAGATCTCTGCTCATGTCTTATTTGCTGTAGATAAACCATTTCACTGTTTCATTAACTTATAACCAAATGTAATAGTGAAGTTTTGTTACTATTATATGTGCAACTAAGCAGAACAACAGACACAACTCATAGGCAGATCCAGAGGGGGTTGCAGGGGTGTGCACTCCCTCCTTTGTCCTGAAAGTTTATTAAATGACCATTTAAACTCTTGTGAAAACAGGTGAAAAGAACTGTTCACACACACGACCTTCACAAAAGTTGTATCCGCCCCTGACAACTGTATTGAGGACCCAGATTGCTGTGTACAGTGAAACGTTGTTTGTCAAGCACCTGCTAATCTCTGATTCCCTTCATCCGAGACAAATATACATTTACAATTGTAAGAAGGGTTGTTGCTCTGTATGGATGATTGATTTATCTGGAAATTTGTTAATCTGGACAATATCACAGAGAACAGTGTTTGGATTAGTGAGGTTCCACTAGATATGATTATATATTGTTTTTGTCAGAAAATAATTAACAATGGTTGATGTTAATATTGTTATAGTATAGTTATATATACATAAGGATGTCAGGCTTTTTTGTTTGTCACAGTATGATCTAGGTTGCTGCACCTGTTGTAACAGATTTATAGGACAATGTTGAGTTATTCACAGGCTGTTGTGATATTGTGGCTGAGGTGTTCCTTAGCATTCAAACAGAAAACAATTCCAAATCAACAGCATATTTGGAGAATAGTTCCCATTATTGGTCATGTAGGCAGAGGGGGCTGCTGAATAGCCTAGTGATTAAAGTGTTTGCTCGTCATGCCTGGGTTCGATTCCCCACATGGTTACAATGTGTAAAACCAATTTCTGGTGTCCCTGCCATGATATTGCTAGAAAATTGCTAAAAGGGGCTTAAAATCCAACTCATTCACTCATGTAGGCTGGTTACTTTGATCATTATATTCCTCTCTTCACCCAGCTGTGAATGGGTGCCTGGTGGGATGAGATGGTAATGTGACTGTTACCTTCCATTGCCTCACAGGCAGGTTGGGTTGTATACTGGGTACTCCCCAGGGAGTTGAGAATGACTGGGGTTATAATGTCAGAGCTTTGACCATACCCTTGTGTATGTCTGTCAATGCAGTATTAATACACACATATTATATTTTTATTGTAACATTGTCTCACATCTTTCCTCCATGTGAGTTAAAAACTAATGCATCCAGATGGCTTGAAGAGATTTTGTCATATTGTCTTACTCTACATTCACCAGCCAATCAATGATATTTAATGTGTTTTGTCTGCTAAATCATGTCTTATTGTGTCTGTCTTTCAAGGGGCAGTGGGGTAGCCTGATGGTTAAAGCGTGGGTTCGATTCCCACCTGGGAAGACCTGGGTTCGATTCCCCACATGGGTACAATGTGTGAAGCTCATTTCTGGTGTCCCCCGCCGTGATATTGCTGGAATATTGCTAAAATCGGCGTAAAACCAAACTCACTCACTCACTGTATTTCAATATATAAGGGCAGGTAACTCTGTACGTCAGTGACATGATAAAATATATTTTCATGAACTCCATCTCAGAACACCTCCAAGAAACACCACAATAACATAAGTCTTATAATGGACAAATTGCATTTTCGGAAACTTTCAACATATTTGTTTTTGAAGTATATATATGTATTTCATTTGTATTATCATGTCATTAGTATGTTAGATTTCCTGATTTGTTTGGGACTTGTATGAGGAGACTGGATGTGTCAGACAGGACTCTGTAGTTTGTTGTGTACATACAAACTGTGTGATAAGTTATTTCAGTAAATATCTTATGTTGCATGAGATCTCATCTGTATAACCCAGAAACATGGAAGTAAATACATGCAAATGTTGTTGTGTTACTTGTTTTCTTTTGAAACTGGCCAGCAGGATCAATGCATATATGTGGATGTGGCTTTCTGACCGGGATTTTCTTTATATCTACAGTTGAACCCCAATGTCTTGAACTCAGTTGAGACGAATTCATCTCGGTTGTGTCGAACTCATCTCTAGGTCCCTGCTGATTTCCTTATATTTATCATTATTTTTACCCTGATGTCTTGAATTAGATGTGTCAAATTCCCGGTTGTGTCGAACTCATTTTAGGGTCCCCAAAAACTCAAATAAGTACAAATTAACCCTTTTGTCTCGAACTAATTGGTTCTTTCTAACTGATAACTTCATTTGCACAATCAAAAGTCATGCTCATGTTATATTTTAATTTAATGATCAGTACTGCAGTAAACGTTTATTGCAAAGATGTATTGTTCATATGTATAGCCTAGTGTAGAACAATGATGCTGTAAGCACTTTGGTTATGTTGGTACTTGGTCATTTCTATGCTAACGGATGTGTTGAACACTCGGATAAGTCGAACTTTCACCTTGGTCCCGACGGAGTTCAACACAGTTCAACACAGTGGGGTTTGTATGGTGTGGAATTGAATTTTGCCAGGAATGTTTCAAATGAGTTCGGTTGAGAATAATGTTTTGATCAGGATGAAGTCAAATCAACTTTATGCAGTCTCTGTAGCTTGTGGTTTGTCGTACTGGGTTGATCAGCACCTGGTCACTTAGCCTTTCCTCCATTATGCTGACCTGCTGTGATCTGTCCGAGACACTGGTACAGGGTTGGACATAACTAAGCAGACCTGAGACCTTCTGACAAACCATCTCTAGTGGAAGTGATTGCAGTATCATTGTTCAATGACTAGTCCAGGTGTTCCATCAGATCCATCCAGATCTTTGGTAGTTATTTTATATACCATGATGATGGTACCATCTCAGCATTTGAAGAAAGTTACGTGTTAGCATGGACTTTCAAGTCTTTCTAAGATCAGTGGCCTGATTTGTTTTGGTCAATCGCCAGTCCTTTCAAGAAGCACACATGCCATTTCTTCATCCTAGATGGTAAGATTTCAAATGCTTTGACTGTCTGCAGTGCATTCTAAAACACAGGATGTAATATGATGTATAGAAGATATAGGTTGATATCACTGGGTCTTGTCCTTGTCAAGATGTTTCTGTAAAATGTCTTCAGCTTCCTCAACCTGAAACAAATGATCAAAGGTATTACTAGTGACGTACATTTGTGACCAACTCGTGCAATTCCGGGACAAACCGAATAGCGACTCGTGGCCCTCTGGAAGGATTTCATATTGGCGTATGAACATCAGAACTACTTAATCCATGTTTGTTTCCATTCGTAACTACTCGCCGCTGTCCATGACCTACAAGCAATCCTTGTCGGAATGACAGGAGTAGTTGTGAATGGTTTGATTCCAATGGTACTTAAATATCACCGAAGCACTTGTATATCGTATCTTTTGTGTGGTTTTTTTTCATTTCTTTTTATGAAGTATACCTCTTTGATACAGCTAAAAGAAGGAGAAAACTATTATTAATAACAACGGTTCACCTTATATTTCCAAATGTATATTTCTGAATTGGGTTTAAGAATCATACATGGGATTTGTTTTATGGACTAAGCAAATAAATAATCTTTTTTCAGCTCCATTCCCACAACAGATTCTCAAAAGTGACTTTAAAATACTGTTGACAGAATACTATCGCATTATATACAAATAACAAATTTCATGTTGAAATTGATACATTTACACTTGGTGGTGAAATACAAAGTAGCTTCCTGTTAAGACTCACTTTTAGCTTGAGTTCGTCTGGTGATGTTATCAGTTTTTCAATCATCTTGGTTTCAAGTTCTAAAAGCATTCCTGTTATTTTCCCTGGGTTTGCAGATGTCATGTCCTTCACCTTTGGGTAGAGTCTGTTTCCTAAATTCTGGAATCTCATTTCAGCTGACTCAGCTTGAAGATCAACACTCAAGTCCTCATTTGGCTCTTCTTTTATGGTTTCGAATGTTGGCTGTTGTTTGCAGAAAATGTTAAGAACATTGGCCATGATATAAAAATATTCATTCAGAAAGGGCTAAGAATCCAAGTATCAACAGTCTGTTTTATATCTTGAAATATGATACTGGGCCAAACAAAGTGAGGTTTTGGATCATGAAGATAGTTATTTCTTTCTAGTGTAGCCAGAATAAGAAAATCTTAAACATATTCTCAAACATGTTAAAGATCCCTAACTGTTTGTCTTAAGAGTACATTGATGTGTGATTGATTTGAGGTATTGTTGCCTTAATAATGTTGTCAAAGTTTCATTTGGTTTAAATAATGTACTAAAAGGGTGTTATAAAAAATACTTCTCATATGTGCATGATAAAAATAAGTATGAAATTGAATAACCGTTTATGACATGCACATGTCGTTTGTTTCCGGTCACGTGACATCTAATCACATGTACCCCTATTGAAACGACAGAAATGGATAGTCTGATCATGATGAGAAGATGAATGATGGTTGGTGTTTCAACTTATGTACTAAGCATATCATCTTGATTTTAAGGGTCAAGTTCGGACCTCAGCTTATCTATGACATTGGCTGATCTATGGTCATGTATGATAGTTACAGTACTGACCTATTAGACCAGGTGTCCACATACCTCACAGAAACATAGGGACTCATGTTTGTGGTATGAGGGGGTAAATGAGGATATGGTGATGGAATTCCCTTTCTTGATTTGTACACGTTTCCAGGTTTTTCTTTAAATAGTTGACTTGTCTTTGCATGTGTTCATTATGGGTGGCAATGTTGAAGTAGCAAGCACTTGGTATCATCAATAGTCAGTACTAAAGAGGCCACAGGCCTGTAGTACATTTACAATATGCATATGGTAGAATATAAGGTACTGGGTCTTGGTCCGATACAGAATGGTACAATTGACTGTGCTTGTAAGTTTTCTTGTGTCTGTGGAGATGGTTTTGTGCTTGTGGTTTCCAGTTTTATGTTTCATCACACCCTGTTGGTCCTCACACCTCTGGTCTGGCTCAAGTCATTACATGCTGTTATGACATAACCTGACCATTTCTAACTGCACCATAAAATAGGATTCACTCACCTACTCAAAACAAATTCTGATTCATATCATTAATAAAATACATATATACTGTGTTACCTTAGCTTTTTCCTCCGCTGTTTGTGCAGGTTGTTCAAAAACAGGATCTGCAATGGGAAAATACTTGATGAAACACATCGTTATTAGAGACATTTTGGGTATATAACGCATGACATACCGCCCCAGAGTCCCCATAGTGTTATTTAATCATACATTATTTACAATCCCAGAGTCTCCATAGTGTTATTTAATCATACATTGTTAAAATCAGGCGTTATCAATCATTTGCTAAACTTGTCAGAAGAATCATCGTGATGTTGGTTCTGAAAGGTTAGTTACCATTTGTTCGTGAAACCGCGGTGTTCCAGTTTGGTCCAGGAATCGGTAGATACTGCACTGGTGGTTGTGGTGGTGGTGGCACTGAATAACTGAAGGTAGATGGTGCATGCAGCTGTGACCTTATTAGTGGTGGTGGACCAGGAAGTGCCATTGGATACTGTAGTGATCCAACAGGTGGCATCCCTTGCTGTGAGGTACCTTGAACACGTATGGTACTGACATCTATTATGGGCACTTATGCTGCTAACATAATATGTGTTAATATTTTAGTCGTTAGTTATATTCGCCTCCCAGCAGCTATATAATGATTCAGTCATCTATTGGAACTACGTTACCAAAGTGTCAGAATCATGTCTTACTTTTTGGTGTTCTTGTAAAGATGAACATACCACATGACATGTGACTAATATTATCCTTTCAAAATTGTCATCATTGATCGTTTACATACCCATAAACGTTCCAAACATGTATGGTTGACGATAACCAACTGTTGACATTTCCCTTGGTATCGGTAAGGTTGTTCCTGGCGGGGGTGGAGGAACAGTGAAGCGGGATATGTTGAACCCTGGAGAGGCGAAACAAGAAAATGATGAAAGAGCAACGTGCATCAATGACTTGTGGGCATAAGTACAGTGAGTGAGTTTAGTTTTATGTTGCTTTAAGTAATATTCCAGCAATATCACGGTGGGGGGCACCAGAAATGGGCTTCACTCATTGTACCCATGTGGGAAATCGAACCGGGTCTTCGGCGTCACGAGCGAACACTTTAACCACTAGGCTACCTCACCACCCCTAGGTATTACTATTACGCTAGGCAGATTATATACACCGTATTGGCGTAAGACTTGTCATCAACTTACTTGTGAAAGAAGGTTGGAGACCGAGTTGCCTGAGAGAGAACTCATTTCTTGATTCTGAAGAGAATGACACATACTGTGTTTCACTTTCGAAATTAAAAATATGGTAAAGCAGATGGAACGCTTCTGCTGGTACGATGCATTATTCTTTATAGAAAGCAGTAGAACCATTTCCACAAACTTAAGGGTCATGACGTGTGATATACATGTGACTATGAATCATTATCAGATACTGTTGCTACCAGGTGTTTACCTGTCAATTGTACTCCTACGAGTACGAAGGTATCTTTATGTATATATATTGCTGTTGCCAATGGTTACGAAGGTATTTTCTTGTGTATATATTGCTGTTGTCAATGAATCAGATATGCCCATAAATTACGTATTTGATAAGATGATCAGATTTTATTTTCAGTAACACAAATATGATGTAGCTTACAACAGCATTTTTGAAGTCTGGGCTTTCCTTGAAATTGTAGAAATATTCTTGAAACCGTTGAGCAAGTAAGGGGAAAATACGATTGGCCACACGATCGTACAACGAGTTACCAAGCCCACCTGAAACAATATTATGACAAGATATTATGTACATCAGTTGCTCCACATCACTGACTAATGCATTACGAACATCTTGTTAGATTCATTAGATGTCATTCATACAATTTTTTACCACAGTTTACTTTTACGTCAACGTTAATTTGTTTCGACAGGTTATCGATACTTATTACTCCGGGTTCTGGAGTGCTGGCATTTCATAATATCTTCAAAAATATATATTGTGAATGAAACAGAAAATGACAGTTTGTACCACGTGCTGCATCATCAGCTGTAAAACTGATGCTTTATCTGTAACGTCTCCAGAATCAAGATGTGTCCAATCAACATCTGACCTCTGACACAAGCACTGAAATGAGTTGGCTTCATCGGCCATTAACCGCTGGTAAACGTTTTCATATTTCTTCTTTAAGCTGTTTACAAAAGCTCTGAAGTCTTTAACGTGTCCTTGCAACCGTTTCCATTTGTCTTCGTGGCTGAGTGCATCGTTCCTCATGTCATCTGTCTCTGAAACTGTAATGACATTGTTGCTTAGCATGTCCTCTGCAATGCAACGAAGTTCAACTGTGTCTTTCATGAAACACACAGAACATTTACGAGGGACGTCAATGCCTTTAAAACTTGAGAGACTTCTTCTGAGAGTTTCCTCTAAATTCGGATGCTCTTTTTTCAGGATTGGAAGAAATTTCTGTTCAAATGCCACAGACGACATCCTTCCATGCAAGTAATGAAGGAAACGTTCGTTCCGCCTTCTGTCATTTCGTATACTCGATGCATCTGTGGTAGATATGAGGTCATCTTGGACCATTTGGTCCAGCAGTGTTGTACGGTCCAGCATTAGATCCCTGCGAATAACGTGGTAGCAGTCGTGGATAACATGCTGGAGCCGTGTGTTGTGTGAACCTAGTATTAGACAAAGAACATATTGGAATAACCTTTGGATATATGACACGAGCAAGTGCACTTCTTATCTTGATGGCCAAAACTTTGTTCTTCAAGACTTGCATTGAAATATAGCCCTGGTAAATTGGAATTGATTGAATATTTTAGAATAAATTTAATATCCCAAATAATGTGATGTTTTAGTTACTGGTGAGTTACACACTCAAACAATTGCATTTAAAGATATTCATATTAAGTAGAGCGGTGGTGTAGCCTAGAGGTTACAGCGTTCGTTCGTCATGCAGAAGACCCGGGTTCGATTGCCCACATGGGTACAATGTGTGAAGCCCATTTCTGGTATCCCCCGCCGTGATAATGCTGTAATATTGCTAAAAGCGGCGTAAAACCAAACTCACTCACTCACTCACTCATATTAAGTAGCACATAAAGCAGGGGCTGAAGTATGGTTGCAACCAATATGTTACAACATCAGACATAGGATCTTTTGTAAGGATAATCTTCATCCGTACAGCCACTTGACTGATAGGTCTCGTGCAATGATTCCAGCTAGCGAAATGCCAATGGGGGACAATGGCTACAATACGTATGTACAGGATGTACATGTGCCACTGAAGAACCATGTTATTTAGCAAGTCATCATGAAGGTATAAGAACTGTTTTACACGGAATGCCAGTGATACTTCGAAATAATTTTCTCTAAAATTGGTTGGTTGCCACGACAAATGATAATTTACTGTTGTATTATTGATATTCAAGTGAAGTATTTTGATGTTTTTTGACGATAGTGTGTCATGGAAGTTGGACAGGGTGTTGTAAACATACCATAATAGAGTGACGGGGCTTCAAGCTGACGAGGAACCTGAACATCCATTTGTCTGAATCCCTGCATAAGAAAGTCTTCATGAAACCGGAGCATGTTTTTTATGTCCGTCCCATGGACTGAACCATCTTTACTCAGATGATACGCTTTTTCGGCATATATTTTCACTCTTTCTCCAAGCATTTGTACACTAAATGTAATTATGTTTTCCATTATATCCAGTAAAGCGTCCTGTGAATCCGTTTGACGATCCAAGTATGGCTTGGCAAATAATTCAAAGATTTGCCTGTTCACGTCTTCCAGAGATCTTTCTCCTGCTGGCACCTTCCTGTTTCCGTTTGGCACGCTTGTGTTATCTGAACTTTGATGGTCATTATCTTCAGCATCAGACACGTCGATATCAGACGGAAGCTCATCCGCACTGCCATACACAGATTCGTCTGAGTCGGTTGTGTTCCTGTGTGCATCAAACTCCATCCTGTGTCTACAATAAAATATGCACATTTATAGGTTGTTTCCATAAGATGAGTAAGGTTTTACGCCGCTTTAAGCGATATTCCAGTTATTTCACGGCGGGTGATACCAGAAAGAAATGGGCTTCACACATTGTACCCATGTGGGAAATCGATGCCGGGTCTTCGGCGTGACGAGCGAACGCTGTACATAACCACTACGCTACCCCACCGCTCCGAGAGAGAGAGTTACTAAGCAAGAAAGTAACAATGAGTGTGGGAGAGTGAGTAAAAGTAACACAGAGAGAGAATGAGTAAGAGTGTGAGAGAGTGAGTGTAATAGGATGAGTTACAATGAGAGCGAGAAAGAGAGAGAGAGAGTAACAATCAGACATAGAGGGTGAGTGTCGGAAAGAAAGGGAGCGATTGCGTAATATGGCGAGAGAGGACGGGGTGATCCTTTAACCACCTTACCGCATACAGCTGTCCCTGTGTCACGATGACCTTAATCAATGGTGTGACCCATATATTTCTTTTCCACGAAGCGATACCGACTACCACTTCCTGGAATGTGACATTGTATTGAAACAGAATCAATATATACATGGGCGTTAATTGCTATACAACACATTCACAGATTATATGTGCCAACCTTATCAATAATATACTAATTACTGTCAACATCCCCCTTACTGTGTGAACACTCCTTATAACTGGAAAAGTCTAACATTATCTAACACCATAATCTAATAAACATCAATTGTTACATTCTGTCATCAACTATAACAACGATGTGATGATTGTTTTACCTACCCTAACCCCCATCCCCCACCCCCTACCATAGATATATCCGTTTATTGAATAGCAATAGTTCTTAACTTCATATAAAGATTGTCTTGCTTGACAGAAACGTAGCCAGTTGCAGGTAGGTAGTATATCGATATTCACAGCCACCAATCAATTGTTTAACGATTTGTAGCATATGTCAAGCATACTACTCAGAAGTAAAAGAACGTCCGATTATTTTCTGGTTATACTAAAGTGTCATACAGGTCAGCTACAGTCTTATAACATGGGCCGGTATCCTTTAACGTCCTTTTGTTGGTATATGAGACATACACAATTTCTTTGCTCACCTTTTCTCCACAAACTACAAATAATCCGAACGTTCGGTGACAATACATTCGATGACCTCAGCCAGTGACAGAAGCCAAGCTTGTTTACACAATTACTCCACACCTTATTCACTGTAAACAACTGAAATCAGACCCGGTGTAAAGCTTACACTGATCATTACAGATGTTAGAATGACGTGTGTCAAGCGACAGGTATACTATTTATAAATTATGGAATTACCCGTGATTTCTATTTTAGCGTACTTATATTATCAACTACTGCCATGATCCGCCCACCAGTCAGCTCAGGACCTAAAATCATTTAACAACTGATTGATAAGCTGTTTGTTAATTACGAAAACTTAATGGTGCAGTTTAAATGATTTTTTCAAACCTAAATTTTTCGTTATTTCATTTTTTTCTCTCAAAATTTAGATTATTTTCTCATTGCATCGATTATAGTCACGTTATTTATTGAGGAATATGTAACAGCTAGTTATTGTGAAACGAAACATTGTTATTAAACGGTTTATTAGATATTTTTTTGCAACGAATTACAAGTATTAAAATCGATTCATTAATGACATAATTGTCAGGTTTTGCACGAGAGGGAATATATGATATATTTGGAGGTTACACACATCTGACATGATTGCTTACGAATCTTCCCAAATAGGAAAGTCCTTTTATAAAGGTCTTTACGTCACCCAAAAGATGACCAACCTCTTCATATTTAATCATGAAGGCAGATTTGTTTGCACTCTGCTAAAAAAGGTAACACTTAGGCTCACCATCACTGTATTCAATTAAATGTGCATAATTGGTTACATTTGATTACACAAGGATGAAAGCATGATAAAACTCATATTGTGTCATATAATGGCAATGCTGATTGTCCTGGTTTTCTAAACTCCGCGGTATAATTGAAATACCCGGCCGAACACATAATCTTTAGAACCTATGTATTTGCTAAGGGCAGTATCCGTCTAAGGAGTCCAACTATGTCATACGTATATGTTTGTGAATCACTGATATATGAAATATTGTTGATATAAGCTGTTGCTGAAAAATTAACCATCACCTCATACCTGTGGCCCCATCGCAAAAGCACGCCAAGGCAAGATCCACCTTAGCAAACTCGACCTACACAAATAAGTCTCTCCCCTCCCCCCTCCCCCTTTATAATAAAAAAGTTGCAAATCCATACTATACGTTGTTATGATATAGCACTTTGCAAGTCGTCAACCTATGTCATCAATTCAATCTGTGCTGATTTTCGAAATTCATGAGGTTTTAATTGTTTTGTTCTCAACAGCTTATATATGTGTTTTTACAATAAAACATGAATTTAGCAAAGAGGTATAAGATTCCAGGTATTTCGATGGTCTGATATCCTTAAAAACGATTGCATGTCTAAACATAGAGATTTCCAAACTGTAATAACAGTAAAGTAGGCAATGCCTTTCATTGGATTTTCCATCTGAACTAGAAGTACAGGAGGCAAATGAAACCTTTAAGGAAAATAGAAATGTTAAGTTTATTTATATCTCTATCATCTAAACAAGCACTGGGTTTTAAATCGAAGTAATTACCACTCGGGAAACAGTAAAGAACATCAGCTTCTGTAATCAGTACTCACTGATTGACACTCGGGTGAACAATAGACGGAAAATGTTCAAGAAAAGAGGTTGCAGGGGTGGTAGAAAAGTTCAGAGATCAACCAAAGTGATTATTTTATCTCACTTATCTAGGGCAACAACCACAATGACCCACAGAGGTGTGAATCGGAGTAACCTTATAGTTGTTCCCATAGCAACAAATGAGGTCACGGAAACATCCAACCCCAAAGTTTGTGTGCTTAATGCTCGATCAGTTCGAAACAAAGCCAGTGAAATCAATCACTATATTCTTGAACACGATATTGACGTGTGCATAAAAACTGAATCATGGTTGAAATCTAGTGATTCTGTTGTTTTACGACAAATGACACCTGAAGGTTATTCGTTTAGGCAATACAACAGAGACACAAGACGAGGCGGTGGTATAATTGTGCTGTTCCAACTCTCTATCAGTGTTTGTCCCATGAATACATCTGGAAACAAATATCAAAGTCTTGAATTCCTGGACATGAATATCAAAATAGGAACAACACACATCAGACTGGTACCTGTGTACAGACCACCCGTCTCACATAGGAACAAACTGACTCACTCCAAGATACTCTCAGATCTCGCGGATCTGGTAGAGGTAGTGACAAGTACAAGCCATTATCTTCTCATGTTTGGGGATTTCAACATACATGTTAATGATAAATGCTGTCCTTTGGCTGAGAAGTTCCTTGAAATTCTCTACACAGCTGGACTTACACAACATGTTACTCCCCCAACACACTGTAGTGGACATATTTTAGATCTAGTCACCAATAAGGCCATTGACACCTTGGCGTCATCAGTTGACGTCGTTGACCATTGTATCTCCGACCATTCAAGTGTGTTCTGCACTCTGAGCGTGTGCAAACCACGTCCTGTACGTAAATCAGTTACGTACAGAAAGACCCGCGATATTGATGTTGTCAAATTCCACAGTGATGTGAGAAGGAATCTGGAGAGTAAACCAATGCTTTGTGTAACATCCTCATGTAATGGTAGTGCTGATGAGAGAGCAGCAGCATACCACGAAGCAATGAGTGAAGTTCTGGACTTACATGCTCCTGTAAGAACTGCTAATATCATACAGCCTAAATCAGCCTGGATTAACAAAGACATACTGAAAGCAAAGTATGTACGACGGCGAGCCGAGAAGACCTGGCGGAATACCAAACTTGTGGTCCACAGACAAATCTTCCTACATGCTCGCAATAATGTTAATGTACTCATCGAGAAAGCCAAACTTTTCCACATAATGGATAGCATCAGTGAGAACAGACACAACTCCAAACAGCTATTCCCGATCGTGAAGAAGCTAACAGAAGTGAAGGAAGCCAGTTCTGGAAGGTGTCCATCAGATTCCAAACTGCACGCTAATCGCTTAGTTGATTTCTTCACGGACAATTGTAGAGGACATTTCAAACGAACGGTCTCATCAGGACCCCCTGTCAGACGACACAGAGTTCAGTGGCACCATCCTTAAGGAGTTCATCCCTGTGAGTAAAACAGGATGTGGCCAGAATAGTTCGAGCGGCACCTTGTAAATCATGCTCTCTTGACCCAGTTCCAAAGTGGCTATTGCGTCATTGCATGTCTTCACTGGCAGCACCAGCTTGTTCAGTCATCAACTGCTCCCTGGACTCTGGCACAGTGCCACAATGCTTCAAGCAGGCACTGGTTACCCCGTTACTTAAAAAGGCTTCCTTGGATCCTTAGGCCTATAAGAATTACAGGCCGGTCTCGAACCTGCCCTTTCTCTCGAAAGTAATGGAGAAAGTGGTCCTCGCTCAACTAAGCAGGCACATATCTGACCATGAACTGTCGAACCTTTCCAGTCTGCATTCAAGAAATCGCACTCAATGGAAACAGCGCTGCTCCGAGTTCACAACGACATTCTTCGCTCTATGGACCGTCAAGAAGTTGTTCTTCTTGTGCTACTTGATCTCTCGGCGGCTATTGACTCAGTAGACCACAGCATCCTGACATCATGTCTCCGGTACACATTTGGGATTACAGGAACAGTTCTGACATAGCTTGAGTCATATCTTGATGAGAGGTCCAGATCCGTTCTAGTTGATGGTGTCACATCAGACAGCAAGGCGTTGAAGTGTGGGGTTCCACAGGGGTCGGTTCTTCGATCCGTCATCTTCTCAATCTACACCAAACCTCTAGGTGGCATTATACGCCGGTACTCACTCCAATTCCATAGCTATGCTGATGACCAACAACTGTACATTGGCATTAAACCTCGTAATATCAGGAATGGAATCTCACAGCTAGATGAATGTGTTTGCAAAGTTCAGAATTGGATGTCATCAAACTTCCTTAAACTCAATAGTGACAAAACTGAATTCATGATGATCGGCACCTCCCACCAACTCAGAAGAAAATGAAAACCACACGCTCTCAGTTGGTCATCTTCCGTAGCACCTTTCACATTTGTCAGGAATCTGGGTGTTCAAATGGACAGGTGTATGTCAAGCAAGACTCAAACCCTACAGACAGCCAGAACCGTAAACTTCAAACTTTGTACCATCGGAAATATCAGACGATACCTGGATGTTGATGCCACCAAAACGCTTGTGCATGCATATGTCACTTTGCATCTGGATTACTGCAATTCTCTACTGTCATGATCTGGATCTACAAAGAGTCCAGAATAAAACAGCCAGAGTCATTACCCGTACCAGACAGCATGAGCAGATCACACCTATCCGGAAACAGCTTCACTGGCTCCCAATCCAGAAACGTGTATCCTTCAAAATTCAGACCCTCACCTACTCTGCTCTTCACTGTGAGACAGCCCCGACCTACTTGAAGGAGCTCCTCACTCCTTATATTCCGCCACGAAACCTCCGGTCCTCAGAACAGTCACAGATCACTGTCCTATTCACTAGAACTCATGCCTTCTCTGTGGCAGCCCCAGCACTGTGGAATAGTATCCCTCTTGAAGTCAGATCTGCAAACTCAGTTGACTCTTTCCGCCAATCCTTGAAAACATTCTACAAGAACTTTTAACTTTTGTGTTGTTCCATGTTTGTATTCATGTAAAGCACCGCTGAACAGCTTTCAGTTGGATATCAGGTGCTATAGAAATGCATAATGTTTTACAGATTAAAGATGAAAATGCAGCAGAGAGGGTTCGGATGATCCTGGCACAGTCAGGCTGGTAAGGCACATCATCATCTCAGGGCCCTCGCCCCCTCTACACGCAGCCCAGACAGCGAATGGGACTTCTCCCAGGAAATGCTGCCTAGTCGAACCCACCAAGAACTTTCCGGAGAATATGAAGGCTCCCCAACACTGCAGCCTTCTGCATTACCCAGAGTGTTAGAAGGGCTGTACTCCCGGTGGAGAATCCGGGCACTCTCCTGATCTGCGCCAAGAGATCGGGAGGTACCAAACCTAGGGCACCGAGAACAATGGGGAGCCTGACGACTGTGTACTTGGGATGCAAGCGAGACGTTTCAAAGGCGAGGTCCGCATATTTATCATGCTTTTCCTGAATCTTGCCAATCACATTGGTGTCAAAAGGGACAGAAAATTCAATGATATAAATAAATTCATTGGCTTTATCAAATAGGACAAGATCAGGTTTGTTGGCTAGAATTCTTTTGAGGCTGTATATGGGCCTATTCCACAGAAGTTTGAAAGCATCATTTTCCATGACGCCCTGGACATGTTCAGGGTCGTACCAAGGATGGACCTCGGAGTCAAAGCCACAGGCAAGTCGGAGACGGTAGTAAAAGCAACGAGCGATGCCATCATGTCGTTTAAGATATGGTGTTTGTGCCCAAGGAAGGGCATCCACTGACAAGGTGTTGGACAGTCTCCGTGAATTCATTGCAAAGTCGACATTGTATATTGATATTTGCTTTAAGAATCACATTTAGGCGATTGCGAGTGGGAAGTGACTGGTCCTGAGCAGCAAAAAGGAAGACCTCAGTTTCACATTTAAGACCAGCCGACTTCATCCAGGCGAAGGAGTCGATGGGATTGCTATTCTGTTCAACACACTGCATGTACACACGATGCAATGGCTTCTCAGAAAGCTTCTCCACAAAAGACCGACTCTGGGCAGACTTGGTGAAGGACTTCACCTGGTTTACTCCCATCACTGTACCGTCCAGCAGTACATCGCCATCAACAAAATCAACTCAAATCTCAGATTCTGTCCAACAACCTTGGCATGCTTAAAATAGCTGTGGAATTCCTTGCTTTCATCATGAGTCTTCACATGCATCACCAGAGGATCATCCGATAAATAAATATGTGCAAAAGTACACAATAGAATTCTATCATGAAGAGGCTCCACATTAATCAAACCCCGACCTCCAGAATTGATTGGCATGTATAAACGGTTAAGAGAGGAACGAGGGTGGTGGGCCCTGTTATCAGACATGATCCTTCTGGTCAGACGGTCAAGACTCTGGATGTTTTGTTTTGTCCAATCAACTACTCCAAAGGAATAGGAAAGTTGGGTGATGTACGTTTAGTTCAGGGAATAAAATTCTCCTATCTAGGCCAACCACGGAGAGGCGTACATCATCAGGCCCTTGGACTATAATTATTATTATCATCATCATCGCGTACATCTGAGTTGTGAAAGTTGTTAGTACATACAAATATAAGTGTCAAATTGATATATGGTACAGAATTTGTGTTGTGTACAACAAAGGTTATTTGGTGGACCTCCAGCTAATTGGACAAGAACGTAACCAACTTTGCTGCTTAATTGAAGGATAAGAATACGTGGATAAACAACTTCTTTGTTACAATGGGAGCGCGCGATGTAGGTTCTAACACCGTTATCAAGCAAGTGATGAACAGAATAGGGATCGAGAGGCACAATTTATATTTGTAAATAAAAATATGAATTATTATAGTAGACAGTTTTGGGGTATCACAATATTAATCCCCACGTATCGACTCAAGTCACCACAGCACATTGAAGTCAATAGTGCTAAAACGTGTTTTTCACGTGCCACTGGTCACGTGATCTTATTATTGCGCGTGCATTCGATCGCACGTGTTCCCATCAACTGTACAAAGTGAAAAAACACACACTTTAAGGCACTATTGATCAAAACAGCCAATATTATTGTCATTGTCAGCCAAATGTGTAGCGTGAACGTGCCGTTGGCATGCTGGAAGCGGGAACGTCATTAACCGACGTGGCAAGGACAATGGGGTACAGCCATCGGACTGTTTATGATTTACAGACTCGACTGTAACAAACTTTCACCACTGCTGATCTCCCAAGGCCAGGTCAACCACGTGTGACGTCACAGGCGGATGACCGTCAGGTTGTGTTACGTCACCTCCGTAACCGTTTTTTTGACGGTTACAGGAACCAGAAATGACCTGTATGGGGGTCGGTTGTCGACACACCCGAAACCAGCTGCGAGCTGCTCACCTTCGTGGTCGACGACGTGGGGCGATTTTGACGCCATTACATTGACGTCAGCGTTTGCTGTGGGCCCAACGGCACTTCCAATGGACTCAGAGAGACAGTCTTCAGTGATGAATCAAGATTTACCCTCAGATTCGCTGATGGTAGAATGAGAGTGTTATGTTCAGTGTTGTGTACAGGAAGTTGACAGAACCGGACCGGAAGTGTCATGTTTTTGGGTGCTTTCTATGGGATTGCCCATTCCCGGCTTCTGGCTGACCATGGGAACCTTAATGCTGCATGCTACAGCGACCAGGTGTTAGCCCCCGAACTATTCCATTCATGCCAGCACATGGTCCAGGTCTGCACTTTCAACATGACAATGCCAGAGCCCATACAGCCATCTTGACCAGGAATTACCTTCAGAACGCAGGAATCAACGTTCTTGACTGGGCGTCAAGGTCACCTGATCTCAATCCAATCGAGCACATCTGGGATGCTCTTGGTAGAGGTCTGCGCACTCTCAGGAACTAACACAGAATTTGGAGGATCTTGGTGCTGCTTTGCAGGAACAATGGCGCTGACTCCCCAATATTGTGTTTACACGCATTAGACAGTCCATGAGGAGGCGTTGCTTGGCAGTTGTGAACGCACGCGGTGGCCATTCACGCTGATGATGTTTGAAACATCAGATATAATTTCTTGTGACTCAACACTTTGTTTACTCCTTTTATTGATAAATTCTGTAACCACATGGAGCTGATTTTTGGCATTGTGATGATTCTCTGTTCATCCTATCGACCTTAAATGATAACCTCCATACCACATACTTCACATGTCCTTCTTTCATATATCATCTAATATATGATTGTGAAGTTTCTAGTTTGACTGTATCTGTTGCTGAATGTTCGGCCGAGGAACGGAAAACACATTATATGTTATAGTGAATACAGAAATAGAGACCAACATGATGACTGCTATCTGTCATGTATCATGTATTGTAGATTGAGGTGTTTATTGATTGCTGATATGAATTTAGTGACGCTTTATCTGTCGTGTTCAAGACGGACAATGGACTGTGTCGGCTGAGGGACTGCATTAGGAAGCCATAGACAATACTCCCATCAATCGTTAGGAAGTGTTTTAATGTCCACTTATGTGTTCACGTATATTTTGTTGAAGACCAGTTAAAGTTCACGTATCATATACACTAGAAAGTATGTGCAACGTTTATGATGCACGCGTACAATCTACCTAAATATTATTCATGCAATTCGGACGTTCATGTCATATTTTCCAGGTGCCTTCGTCACTCGACGGTATGCAAACAGAGTGATTGGTTGTAGCCTTATATACCATTAAAAAAAGTAGGGGATATTGGATGCACAAGATTGATAAAATGCAAATGATGAAGCCGAAGAGGAAACAGATGATGAAGATGGAATATCCCCTACTTTTTTGTAATGGTATACATATATACACAGACTTCATATAACTACCTCAATCATTGTGTATGCAAGTATTCAGGAATACAGACAACCTGGAATCAGTTCGTGTGTCCTAAGATGTCTGTGTGATGCACTGGTGTTACAGTCAGAAACGGGGCGGTGGGGTAGTCTAGTGGATAAAGCGTTCGCTCGTCACGCCGAAGACCCGGGTTCGATTCCCCACATGGGTACAATGTGTGAAGCCCATTTCTGGTGTCCCCCGCCGTGATATTGCTTGAATATTGCTAAGAGAGGCTTAAAATCATGCTCACTCACTCACTCACTCACTACAGTCAGAAACCCCAGTAGACGAAACATCACATTCTACTTAATATGGATATGGTTTAAACATATTTTTATTTCGCAAAACAGAAACCTGAAATGGCGAGCAAGCCTTAAGGCTTATGTTAACCCCGCTCCAGTACACATGATTTACATAAGCAGGAAAAGGAAATAAAAAACACAAAAGCTAGAAAGTAAAAGAATACTGGGGAAATCTAACCTATACACAATGTCATAACTATGATCACATAATATATACTTTAACGCAAGGATTAATCCTAGAAAACGCCTATTAATCCCTGCAGCTGCATATCAAAATATAAAACTTGAAGTACATTGGAAGGGCTTACTTTTAGTAATAAACGGGTGCAATGAGTTTTGGATTTTACTGTTAATTGATTTATTCAGTGAGTTATTACCGTATTGTCCTGTTTTAATATCGTATCTTTGAATATAAAAATACATATTTGTTCTTAAGTTTTGATAATTTCCGACATGAGAAAAGATAGTGAACAGCGTCTTCGTTATCGTTACAACATAAGCATCTGGATTTTTCCGATATGTGTCGATTATTATAAGATCACTACAGCCGAGCACGAGGCGACCATGGATAATATGACAAAATCTAGTTACAAAATCTAAACCAAAGTAGCTATGGGTTTCTGTTTGGCTTAACATAGTTCTCAATTGATCCAGGGAAATATCATTAACAGCTTTATTGTTCAAGGAATTTCGCGATATTATCGCGCTCGATAAAAATGATTGAGAATATCTTTTCGATCAACAAATAATTGTTTGTATGGAAGAACTGTTTCCTAGATTATAATTACTTTGCTCAAATACTCCACCTGGTACAAGATCGATCAGACAGTCAGGGATCAGACGATGATACATTGATGGATTGTAGTAAGTTTAAATAGATTTCTTCTATCTTTCAATGTTCTGTAAGTGGTTTCCCTGCATATTTCCAAATGCAAATTTTACAGTAAAATCGCCTGTTCAATCGTACAGTTATCCCATATATGACAATAGTGATAAAAGAGTGGTAAGATAAAGGATTTATATAAAGTATATTACGTTTTTAGAGATAAACGGTATTTTACCTTCTCAGACACTTGATCATTGCACTAAGTTTCTGTATCATGTCACTAGTATGTACTTTCCAAGATCAATCACTTTGAAGTGTTATACCAAAGCTTTTATGGTTTTCAACTGCTTTAATAGTTTCACCGTTCATTATTAAGCTCGGTCTGACATAGTTTTGCGGTTTTCGAGTGAACGTTATACTCTCAGTCTTACTAGGATTAAAACTAATTTTGGACACATCATTATTTATAATTGCGTCTGCTGTAATATGATCCTCTATTGTAACGTATATCGATGTATCGTCCGCAAAAAGGCGGATGTCGCTATCTATACCACCTACAATGTCATTAATATAAATGATGAACAGAAGCGGTCCTAAAACTGAACCTTGGGGCACGCCAGCTTCCACAGATTTAATATCAGAACTATAGCCATTTATCATCCAAAACTGACTCCCACAGTGGATATCGCTTGTGCGAGATCAAGCGATATCTACTTTGTAGATATCTACATTATCTACATATCTGTAGATATCGCAACAACTGAATTGTCATAATGCTATTACATCGTCGGTTAATGACCTCCTAAAGCTTTGACATCACGAAGAACACAGCTGACAATGCTATGGCGTCACAATGTTGTTGACGTCACAATGACATGACATCACTGGGATCACTGCTCAAGAAGCCTAATGACCGTTATGTGTTGAGTTAAAATTCATTCTTTTACTGATAACTGATGAATGATTTTCAATGATAAATACAATCTCATCCTCGTGTCTTCTGATATCAAATGTATCAACACTCGGTTGATTAATGTAAAAATATCGTTTACAAGTCCCGGATATTTGTAACTTTAACTCTTGTTGATATATTTGATATCAAAAGACAATTGAGTGAGATTCTCTATTTATTACCACTCTCTGCATTCTACTATCTAGATAACGTTTAAACCATTCCAAGAGTTCACTCCATATACCGTAAGCATGAAGTTTATGAATAATGACCCTATTCTAAACTCAGTCAAAGACTTTGCTTCATCGCAGAATACGGCTCTAATTTCCTTTCCTTGGCCTACAACACCTGCGATGAAATTATAAAGATAACTTAATTGTTTACTGTAGAATCGCCAGACATAAAGCCAGATTGTAAGCTTCATTGAATACTGTTATCTCTGATTTAAAAACGCATATTTCAAAAGCTTTAGTGGCACAGTTTGTTGGCGCAACTGGTCTATAATTTGGTCAATCGTGTTCATCATCTTTCATCACCATGAAGAGAAGGTTTTGTTACAAAGCGAGATGTTAAACAACTTAGCTGACAACAGCGTTGGGTCATTTCAATAAAATGTTTCCAATGGCAACAGGCCCCGTGGCTTTAGATGTATCTAAACTCAAAAGAACATCTCGAACATCTTCAATACTTGATGACATAGGATGATTGATATCCGGCAGAGCAGCGTTAGGATCAACAACTTGGGATTGTTCTGAGAAAAAACATCAATACATCTCCAATATCTTGTTCATTGTCTTAAACTATGCTATTGGAGACAATTGACGGAAAAGACGATTTAACAGAACATGTAATTATGTAACTCTTAACTAATCGCCATCATATTTTAGTACCACGAGTATCAGTATTATTTATAGTTTCATCAACTTTGGCATCATAGGCACGTTTTCCATTTCTAACACGTGCTACTACTTCGAAGCGTTCTGAACTTAAACCAATCATTGCGACGGTTTCGTCTTTTTGTAGCAATCTTCTGTACACGATTACGTTTCCTTATTAAGGATCAGATTTCGTTATTCATCCATGCCGGATCTTTGGTTCTTATTGTTACATGTTTATTTGGGATATTATCATTGATGATATTCAATATTAAGGATGTAAGATTTTCAGTGATATTATCAACGTTCTCCGAAGATATAGAGAATCTCACCCAAGTGTCTTCTGATATCAATTATAACAACACGAGTTGATAAAGTTTCAAATATCCGAGGCTTGCCGAGGATATTTTTACTTTATCAACGAGTGTTGATATATTTGATATCAGAAGACACGAGGGTGAGATTCTGTTTATCATCCAAAATCACTCTTCATTAATTTTCAATGAAAAATGTACATCTCTGAACATGGTACTGCCATTAGACTTGTAGTGCAGCGATGTCATAGCATTGTGATGTCATCAAGTACATGACGTCATAGCATTGTCAGGGTATTGTACAAAATCTACTGTCAAAACGATCAAATCGTTTGATCTCACACAAGCGATATCTCCTGTGGAACACAGTTTTGGATGATAAAAATGTATATCTGTGTATATCCCTTTGATATTTTCATTTGCACCATTAACACCTGCTGATGAATAACATTAGATTTTCCTTTTGAATGACTTATTGTTCTGTACAGTTCCTGTTGTATTAAGAAACACCGGGCAGTGATCTCTGTATGTAGGATCTAATACACCAGAATCTCTAACATCGTCGACTCGCGATACAAATATTAAATCGATCAAGTTTTGCTACTTGGGTTTATTCTAGTAGCATCCGTGATTATTTGTCGAAGACCGTAAACACATTGTATACAGTTCATCTTTTTATTATGTCCATGAAGAATATCAATATTGAAACCACCAGTTACAATCGTTGGCATATTAAGATTGACTACGTTGCTTATCGATTCATCGATCAAATTCCAATATTCGGAACGCGATAAAATGCTCCAATGTTCATGCTTTACATTTAATTTGTATCGTCTCAAGCCCGACTATTTCCAAATCATTCATTAAGGACGCACAAATAGTGTCTTCCACATAGGCTGCTACACCGCCGCCACGAGTTTGTCTTTACGAAATGTAAGATGGAAGCCAGGGATTCTTACATCGATGTTGTGTGAATCGGAATCTAACCAAGTTTCTGTTAGACATATTACATCATAGAATCCGAGTTACAATTCTTAAAATATCTAATTTGTCCTTCAGACTACGAACATTGGACAATCTTTAAATCTTTCAGGCAATTAGGTCCTGGATGAAGATGAATATATTCACCACACAATATCAATGACAAAAACACTAAGGAAATACGAGCACTATACCGACATCGAAATTTGAATAAATGTAGATAAAGTGCAAATATGCCTGACTGCTTGTAATAAAGAGCTGCAGCAAATGTACCCACTGCCTGTCTTTATTGTGATATTTCAACTGACATCAAAATCCACAGACTGATAATCAAACAAATAGGCAGCGGGTATTGGTGGTACATAACGGTATACTAGGCATACGCCAACAACATAAAACATTTCGTACATAATAGTTTCTATTTCGATACAGTATCTAGCTTCAACGCTTTTTCTATCATAAAAGAAAGTCAAAATCCAAAACATGAAAATAGGTAAGGAAGAATAATTCACAATGTTCTCAACTGAGAGACCTAAATACATAGAAACCTTCGAGAGTATCGATCAGGATACATTTTAAACACAATGAAACACTGCTGAACCACATGAATAAAAATATAGTAAACTGAATATTTCTTAAAATATAAACAATCTCGAGTATCTCTGACTGTTGGTTTAAACATCACCACGCTCCCAGTTGGCTACCTGGATTGGATTACATCAATGTGGAAATGACTATATATAATTGGATAAGTTGTCTTAAAATCGCCAGCTATATTAATGACATATCGGTATTTCCGGTAAAAGCAGGTGCTTGATATTTATCAGGCGGCTCAGCGACTTCCTTCTTCCAGAGCCTCCATACTACGGTATCGATCAGACATTCAGTTACCGGTTTTATTTGATGTGATACAGCTAGAGTATATCTGATTGACTCCTATTACCCTTATCCACTCACTCAGTGAAATATGATATGAATATAGATTATGATATTCCTATACAAACAAAGCATCTTTTATGTATACTTCGTTGCAAGTGTCACATGAAAGTAATGACAATATTGTAGGCACTAAAAAGACGTAACCAATACTTTGAGTAACTAATTTAGTATAATGGTTAAAACACAAATGTAATGGTTTCCTAATCGATGTTGAGGATAATCTAAACATAATTCTGACGTTTCTTTAGGATTGTTATAGATTTTCCGTCATAAAATAGTATGATATGAGGACGCGGAAATGATGAAAAATATTTCTTAAGTAAATGAAACTTCGATGTCAATTTGAAAGAGTATTAAGCAATATACTTCAAATTCACAGTCAATATTGCCATGAAGATCCGGGTCTTCAGTAGCCCATGCTTTACGTGAGAGGTTACTAACGGTATGGGGTGGTCAGGCCCGCTGATTTGGTTGACACGTGTCATCGTGTCCTCATTGTGTAGATCGACGCTTACGCGGTTGATCACTGGATTGCTTGGTCCGGATTCGATTATTTACAGTTGTTATCCATATAGTTGAAATACTGCTGCGGCGGTAAACAACCAACCAGCCAGCCAACCAAGCGTAGATCTAAATGTCAGAATATCCTCTTACACCTTTGCATTTTCCTCTTCACCGCCATAATGATCCAGTGTTAGAACACGACTGTCGGACACGGCTGTTGTGGACGTCCCGGCACTGCCAGGTCCATAATGTTCCCGGAACAGTCTCATCTCTTTACCAACTTGTGCAGCTATTGTTTTCTCTAGATCAGACTTCTGTCTACTCAATGCACCAACAAGATCTTCAATCCTGGAAATATCCACACGTTGTGTTTAAACGTTAGTATATATGTACATTTCATGTAAAGACATCGGCATATACCAAATATGTATGCTATATTCGCGATTACACCTTCTCAGTGAAGTGGGATTTTTCGTTAGATTGTGTCCTATCCGGGATCAAAATCCATACCCTCAGAGTCAGGCACCAATCGCCAGCACACAAAGTCAGCAATCTATCCCATTCAGCCATAGCGGCTTCCACAAAAATTGAGGTCGGACAACCGGTTGTCAGGAATAAGAAAGATCATGGTGGTAGAGTGTCAACGTCAGTTTTTTTGATATCTTAAGACTCTTGCAACAGCTAAGTCAAGGGAAGTAGCAATGCTCGAAACACTGTTTGTTGACATTTCACATGACACTTTCTGTTTTGAGTCCATTTACAACCCATATAAGCCCTATATCGTGTTTGTTAAATGTATGTATTCTGCATGGACAGTTTTTGTATTGATTTGAATATACGCTGTGGGACTTTAAATTTTGGTAATGCAAAGCATGGTCATCTTAATTAAAAAATCGTGGATGCGAACATTGGGATTTGTATGTGGTTAACTGTGGTAACGACAAAATTAATTTTATCTTAAGATCTACTTTCTCCGAAATACAATGTGTCATAGCAATTTAGGCTATAAATAGAATCGTACATGATTACTGTACTGAATAATATCCCACAGGTATGTTGATATATTCACAGGAATGAAAATGCCGCAAATTACCACCTTATTGTTCATCTGAAAATAGTAATTTGTCATTACAAACAAAGTAAAACATTTTCACCAAACCCAATGTACAAAAGAGTGAAAAACATACATTTTGTAATGGCCAAAAGTAAGTTTTTCACTCTTTTTGTATTTGTCTCACACATTGCTCTAAAGTACTCTTATTTCATTATTGTATCAACTCAAATCAAAATTCATTTCCTTCCTTCAGCTTACTTTTTGGTCCTTTAATAAAGTATCTTGCACAGGCAGATAACTGCTGGTTGGGTTGGAAGGCAGTGCATGAAGAAGTCATGCAGTGATGAGCTGACTCCAACCTCAGCACCCCTGTTAGGTCAACAATAATGGTGAGTGTTTATTACTTAGTCTCCTTTGGTCTGAAGAATTATCCTATTGTTTAAATTACAATTCATGTTCTTATGAAAATTTTGGTTATAATTTTGTTTTGCTGTTAAGTTGGGCAGAATTTCCAAACATGTGTTTTTCCTGTTTACTGGTTATACTGGTCGGGTTTTTTATTATTCATATTTGTCAATTTAAGATAGTATAAAGAATGTAAATTATTTGTTTAATGCAGTTTGATCATTTTGGCCGAATGTTTATTTATTGAAAGTTTGTTCATTTTCAGTGAATCTAATACCACACCACACCTTCAAAAGCTGTGATAAGAATAATCTATGCAATATACCTTTCAAAGACATATTTGATTTGGGAGCAAATTCTGAAACTTCTATTAAGATTGGAAATGCTTTTTGGCATGATGGGCTAAAAGCATGGCAACTATTTGACACACAAAAATATATTGACCCAAATAACATCAATGAAATTATATCCCAACCATTATGGTTTAATCACAATTTCAAAAATCCATTAAACTACATAAAGAACTGGGCAGATAAAGGTATTTTTAGATTATAGATATTTACTACATGTACAACCTGACTCCTGGAAAAATACTTCCAATGCCAGATCTATTTAGTAAAAACATCTAAAGGCTGTAGGACCTTTTATGATAACTTTATGTCTAATAATATACACCCAAATATTTGTAATAAAGGGCAGCTGTTATTTCCTAAAACAGACTTTGATTGGAAAAATATATTTACAGTATACAGAAAAGGATTACAAGACACAAAACTTATAGATTTTCAATATAGATTTCTACAAGGTGTTATTTATACAAAAAGAGAATTGCTTAAAATGAAAAAGATTGATAGCACTTTGTGTTGTTTCTGCAATGATGTAAATTAGAGTGTTTCTCATGTGTACTGGAAATGTCAGATGACACAAACTTTTTGGAAAAACCTAAAAATCTGACTTAACAATTCATACCCTCATCCACTGCTATTATATAAACATATGGTTTGGTTTGGTACTCTGCATCAAAATATATTATTAAATCACATCATCATTGTAGCAAAGAGACACATGTACATATGCAGTGTTAAGGATACGCATCCAAACGTAACTTTATGAAAACTCTGAAAGGAATATTCTTTGAGGAAAATCATATAATTTTATGCAAAATAAATAGTAAAAAAGAACATTTCAATCATAAATGGGACCTTCTCTTCTCAGTACTTTGATAATATTAATAGGTATCCATATTTACCTAATATCATCGTTCTCTTTTATTGACTTACATATAATTATAAAGATGAAATTGACTTAATACCTGTACATCATCTATCTGTGTTCCACAGTTTTGTACATATGACATATGACATTATCTCATATATGGGGATTTTGGATATGGCTTTGCTAATGATTCCCTCATAATATGATAGCAGCTTTTCAAACATTGGACATCGAGAATATAGTTAGCCCCTCATAGCTGTCTGCAGTTTTGCGTAGGCACCAAAAAGCGGTTCTGAGCGGTTACTAAACTTGATATTGGCGTTATACAAATTTCTGGTAACTATTATTGTGATTGATGATGCATCATCCATGTACACTCAGTGGGTGGAAGCCCCATTAGTTGAATAAATAGATGATGCTCTTAATGGCAAAAGAAAAAAAGACAACAACAACAACGCAAAAAAAAATATAAAAAGTAAACGTTCAAGTTCTCTATATTTCAGAGCTGGCATTACATTATATTTACCTAGGGCAAGGTCTGGCAAAGTTACATTTATAGATATTCTTAAAAATAAAAGTACATGTGTCGTACGTCATTGTGTACTTTTGTCTTGATCCATGAACACTGTCATGCTAATAAGATATATGAACGACCAGAGCATAAATAAATACCACACCACACCAATTATTGTAAGAAAATAAGGAAGAAGAAAGAAGAATGAATTGTTATTTAGTCCAAGACGTGGTTAGTTTGTGGACTGTATACCCAAAATATTTTAAGATTTGAGTTGATATCGTACTGATTTTAGTCCAATTTCTTTAATCAAGATCCATCATGTAACACAAACCTGAGTGGAGATATCTTCCGTGGCCAGGTAGTACTCTCCCATGGACCTCTCCCAGGAATCCATCTCTTTATCCCGTTGCTTGTCTGAAAGAAACGTTACTGTGTACAACGACGTTCATACGGTAAATGGCAATCTGTTAGGAAGATACATGATAATACAGCTAGAGAGAGAGAGAGAGAGAGAGAGAGAGAGAGAGAGAGAGAGAGAGAGAGAGAGAGAGAGAGAGAGAGAGAGAGAGAGAGAGAGAGAGAGAGAGAGAGAGAGAGAGAGAGAGAGAGAGAGAGAGAGACTAACTATTGCAGGGTGGGTCCATTCGGGTAATTGTACTTATTTTGTTATTATGTTGTTGATGAACAATTTTCATATATTTCCCCATCCATACCCAACCATATGTGTAAAGACCTTGAATGCACAGTAAAAATCCTTTTCCCTCACCCTTCGTTTCTATACATACCCTCTTTTGGTGCCACTTGTGCTGTCTTGCGACGCGCATAGAGGAAGTAACCAACGTCAAATAAGACGTTGAAAGGAGGGGGGAGTGGCGGTTTGCTGTAATACTCCAGTGTTACTTTGGCCATTTGCCACGCTGCCAGCCATTCGATCTCATCGTGGACTTTTTGAAAGGTGAAGCTGTGAACAAAGCCGAATATTCACAAAAAAGCGGCTCTTTGATATGTAGTACATGTTCAGCCGTGAATGAACCCCAAGCGTTCACACGCATGCGGATAAAATACTGCACATGCTTTTTGCACATACTGCACACATTGTTTTTGTGTTCTTGTTTTCGTGGTACAACTGGCCTGCATGTATTTAAGATTTCAGAATGAACTGTGCATATATACACGGTTAGTGTTACAATAATTCGATGATTTGCTTGAAGGGTTCTTCTCCTTCTGTGTGATCAATCAACTCAAATAGTCATATTAACAGAGTAATCACTATTACTCTGTTCGGGGGATTATTAACTTTGAAAACAATGTACCTTGAATATGCAATCAGAATGATTAGAAGGACAGGACTGGATAGTGAATATATAGTGCTATACGTGAATGATGCTTTTTGGATGCTATATCAGAGCACTCTCGTCCTTTTTACTTTGTACTTTAGAGAATGTACCAGAATCTTGCTCAGAATGTTGAGAAGGATCTAGGCTGCAGAAGGTGAGTATCGGGGTGTGAACATCGGGGTCAAAGTGTTGAGAAGGTAAATATGGATGTGTGTACCAGTGTTATGAAGGTGAATATTTGGGTGTAGGTTACAGTGTTCAGAACTCGTATATCGGGGTGTATACCAGTGTTCAGAAGGTGAATATCGGGGTGTGTGCCAGTCTTCAGAAGGTGAACATCGGGTTGTACATCAGAGTGTTTAAAGGAGAATACTAGCCACTTGCAATAATTTGCTGGGTGAAAGATAAAGTCATCAGAAACATGTACCTCAATTTTTATTTAAAAAAACATGGTTTATTATGTTTTTAATCGCGAAAACAGTTTCTGTTATCTGAGCTTCGGCCATTATGCATATTCCCCTGGAACTCACGTGACCTTTCCGCTCGTGACGTCATATGTGACTAGCGTCCGCCATATTGCCAAAGAACAAGCGCAACAGTAATACAAATCGTGTTGTTTCTGTCGCTTTTGTAAATGGTACGATGGTGTATTTCGCAACCTGGGCATGCACGGAATCACCGAGCAATGGAAAGAGCCACCATTTCTTCCGTTTTCCAAGTAAAGAGGCAGATTTAGGCAGGAGAAATGCTTCGATCATTCCGAGTCGGACGCATATGAAAGGGACATGCACACATGGGGTATGAAAATCCCAAAGCTAGGCCGAAGAAGGAAGGAGTACCCACGAGATCCATTTATACTCCATCATTCCCTCTTACAACTTACTAACAGTGGTATTTTTAACATAAAATAAATCAAGTCCGATTGTCAGTCGAATTGCCCCCGCTACAAACTGCCCCAGCAAATTTGGTCAAATTACCCCAGGGGGTAGTCAAAATGCCTCAATTTATTTAAAATGATTAAATATAGGCCATAAATGCATAGCTTTGTCAACTTTGATATTATGTTCTTCATATAAAAGTATATACATAGTTATGAGTTTACTAATGGAACATTTATCAGAAATATTACTTCCTAATAACTTTTATATGAAGATCATAATATCACATTTGACAAAAACTATGCATTTACGGCATATATTTAATCATTTTGAATAAATTTGACCAAATTAGAATGAATGACCAAATTTGCTGGGGCATTTTGTATCTGGGGCAGTTCGACTGGTACCCATGAGATATGTAGTATCAAAATCAGTAAGAGATTTCACATGAGCTTGAAAATGTTTCGCTGTAACGTTTTTTTCGGTTTGGAGCCCTAAATGCTGCAGTCTACCCGAAACATTGCCGAATACAACGGCAAATCATGAAGTACTTGTTGCTTTCATTGTTTTCAGTGTTGTCCAATTACGCACGTTGACATCATACTTGCTATTTATCAGTAGTGTGTGCCGTGAAAGTCGTTCTGTATTCTCGTTGGCTGACAAGATGTCATTCTGAGGCTATAACCGAGTACCAGAACTATTTCCATAACCAAACACTGGGGAAACATACATTGTCCTGACGTGTATTTTATAATTCACCATTTTTCGGGGAATAACTTATCTGCGTCGCGAATATTATCTCTGCTCGACCAGGCTGGGATCTTGTATGGAGACTTGATACGTTATTAATGAGGACAAGGATCCTAATGTTTTTCAACTAAATAATTCCAGTGTAATTTTTGTAGCAGATAATTTCTATTATCCACTGTCTGAAGCATAATTATTTTGTTTTAAATCCCAGACACCCTACAGTCATCCATTTGACACAAAAGGAACCGCAATCACATTTTTAAAACAATTCTTAGGGACTAGTCACACATTTATAGGGGTGGGTTTGCTGATTGGAACTGTATCACATTTTGCTGACAAATAGTATTCTTGTTAAATGATATGGTCTATTTTAAAATTTATTTTGACCTCAAGCGGTGCCTCCGTTTCTCTTGATTCTTCTTCATCTTCACTGGAAGATTGTCTTGCTAGATGTAAAACCGGATCGTATTGATACGGTCTAACATCTATTTCAGAAATGACATCAGGAACATCTTTTACATGCTTCATAATCCATGGACACTGTTAAGTTGTGAGGTAAAATCAAAGAGGAAGCCATCAGCAACAGTCACATATGACGTCATGTCACTTGATACCCCCTCTGCTCATTAACTGTCGGGTGTTTCCTAAATAGGCGAAAAAACGAGTACGTTTTTTGTGTTTTTATTGCTATTTTACAAACATTTTGTTCAATTTTAATCATCGGAAGGTGACTCTTAGAATATCCTTACAATATATCCAAAGTTTTGTTTTCGTTCGTATTCTCCTTTAAAAGGAGAACATCGGGGTGTATACCAGTGTTCAGAAGGTGAATATTGGGATGTATACCAGTGTTCATAAGGTAAATATCGGGGTTCATATCACAGTGTTCAGAAGGTGAATATCGGGTGCATATTACAGTGTTCAGAAAGTGAATATCGGGTGTATATCACAGCGTTCAGAAGATGAATATCGGGTGTGTATCACAGTGTTCAGAAGGTGAATATCGGGGTGTATACCAGTGTCCATGAGGAGGTCATTGATGAGGATGTATCACCTCACCTGAATTTTGCTATCAGGAGGTTGAGGAGGAGTACATTCAGGAGAAGCATGTGCAGCGCCAGAAGAAATGGAACTGTGCATTTCCCAAGGCTGGATGGACATTCATCCTTTGTGTCGTTTCCAAACAGAAGTGGGTTTGACGAACACGCACCCTGGGTTTCACTGGCTAACAGAAAGAACAAAATGCAAATAATGTAGTTATGATGTATGCAAGCATGCATGGATGTATGTGTGTGTGTGTGCGCGTGCGTGTGTGTGTGCGTGTGCGTGTGTGTGCGTGTGCCTGCGCACGTTTCTACGAAAAGCAAATGAATAATAGGTCATACACCACTAAGTCACTCATGAATCTCTAGGTAGTATACGGAATGCATGGACATCAGTATTCTGTCACGTCATTTACAAGCTTAAATGTCTAACATTGTGTCAAGCAATATACATGCCTTTGATGTCTTCATTTCACACTTACTGAGGTACGATCGAACATGCTACCTACAAAGCAAAGATTTCAAATAGCTTATTTCTTGTCTTTCTCAGAAGTTGTTTCATGAAGGTGGCACCATTCGAGGGATTAGTCAAGTTTATCAAATGTTTTCTGGTACATTTCCAAATTTGAAACATCAATGTCAAATCAATTCAAATCAATTCAAAAGATTCTATGTATACTATACCTTCAATTTCATCCAATCCTAATTCTCCAAATAGATTCCAAAATGCGCTTTTTGGTATGTCAATCAAAGCTTCAAATGAACAGGCACGGTTAGGATATAGAAGCGCATGCGCAGCTAGGCCTTGCGATATGATGAAAACCGACATTATAACCAGGAAAGGAAACAGGTCTTTGATCTAAAACATAATGACGAATAGTTACTTGAATATTGTATCACAATGTGCTATCGTGTGGAACCCCTAAGCTCTTATTTGACTGAACCAAAAGCCACATTCATAGCTCAATGCCTTGAGTTTACATACACTACTGCCAAAAAGTTAATTCCCCCTTGAACGCGTTCAGAACGTACTACACGCATGTGACGAGGGTGTGCAACGGGTGTGCAGCGCGTGTAAGTCCGTGTCACTTGGGTGTGCAACGCGATTAAATCCCGATTTACAATCGTTTGCAACGAGACACACACACGTGTGTACCATACGTGTAACACGGGACCAAGTTTCAGTTACGTTTGACGAAAAGCGTGAAGGTAGCATGCTTAAAATATTATGAATTTTGAATTCGGAAATTTGCCAGAAGTGGTCGGGATGAACTACATGATGGTTTATTGGTTCTTGTTTTGTATATTTTTACCTTTTTGTGTTTTTGTTTTCAGTTAATACTTGTTTTGCTTATTTTTATGGATTCTTTTTGTATTTTACAAGTTAGTACTTTTTTTTTGATCTTTAGGCTTTTTAAAAAACAAATACGTTAATACTTGGGTATTTTTATACTTTGCTTTGGGTATTTTGTTAAGTTAGTACTTGTTTTGTTTATTTTTGTGGTTGCTTTTTGTATTTTGTAAGTTAGTACTTATTTTATTTTTTTCATGTTTCGTGTGTGTATTTTTTAAGTTAGCACTAGCTGGTTATATGAGATTATATTCGAACTAGAAGGCCAGTTTTGATAAGAAATATACTTAAGGCTTTGAAGGTTTGGGTGTTTTTTATTGGGCGTAGAAGTTTTTGTAGTGTTAGGTGTGTGTTTGAGTCCATTGAACTCTGGAGTAGTTGGTAGTGTATGCATTGTAGCAGGACGAGTTCAAGCGTTTCTGTTTTATTGCAGTGTGTGATTTTGTCTGTTTGAAATTTAAATTTGTTTGACCTGTTTGTAATTTGGTTATTGTCATGTAAATAATTTTAGATTTATGGACGTTTTAAATATATTTTAAGCAACAATTTACTTAAACACTTTTGGAAGATTTTTCAAAAGATAATATTATCTTAAGTAAATAATACTATCTAAGAACAAAATAGAAAGACTTTACATGGAGGACTAATGGCAGAACACAATCACCAAAACTAAAATCCTCACCTCGCATAACATGACGCAGACCAACTCCCCTCGGTAGTTCATGAAAAATTGGATATTTTATGGATGGACAATGCTTTTTTTAGAAGTTACATGTAACAAAAAATAACCGTTTTATAAGACCATCCTGATTACCGTTTACGTCTGCTACATGCATGGTTAGTGGCAACATCAAAGGGCCACTTCCCCATATTGTTTTCGACAACAGGCAGTGTCATGCGTCACTATCCGACCCAGCAAGTTTGAGTCAAGTAATCGTTTCGCAAATAACCGATAAATCCTCTTCTACCAAGATGTTTACGCTATATCAAACGATTTTGTTAGAATCATGAAATATTCGTTACCGGACTGATGTATATTGGAGTTTTTTACTAGTAGTCCTGTTTGTCAACAGAAAGTCGATATTAATGGTAATAGGTCAGCTATTTGGAAGATTCACTGGCTGCTACATTCCTTATAAAAGAGAAAAGGTGAAACATTAAACAGTCCCGTTACAGGTATTATGTACTAGGCATAACATCGAAATACTAATAAAATCGACTTATTACAGTAAATGCATTGTGGCCAAAGTAACAGATTCCAGGACACCCATGCTGTGTATATATATCTGGGCATCTTTTGTGCATGTTGTGATAAGCTTCACAGAAGGTATAAAAGAAATATTCAAAAAGAAAAACTTTAAGCATCTGGGTGATTCCCTTGGTAACCCAAACATCTTCTGGAAAACACTGGCAAAATAGGTATTCAAAATGAAAGAAAGATACTCATCCCCAGTTAAGTCATAGATGAACATGGCGATGTTACTTCAGATCAAACCATTGTCATGACAGATGAAAGGATGATATAGAACCATTTTTTATGGATAACAACTTCTATATTTCGTGAGTGCGACGTTTCGATACAGATTCTGTACCGTTGTCAAGCAGGTTACCTGTCCCTCTTGCTTGACAACGGTACAAGAATCTGTATCGAAACGTCGCACTCACGAAATAAAGAAGTTGTTATCCATAAAAAAATGTTCTATATTGTACGTCTCAACTTCAAAAATGCCACTCAAACAAGATGGAAGGATTATTTTAGTAAATTCCTTAACCCACAGTTACATCATATAACCACCCCAATTGAAACAAACCCTGTTGAAAATGAACAATTGTGTGAACCCATCGATGTAACATTAAACAGTGAAGAATTAAACAAACCTATCTCAAAGCTTGAGGTTTTCAAAGCTGTCCAGAGTATAAAACTAAATAGATCTCCGGGAATTTACCAGCTCCAAGTTGAAGTGGTAAAGAACATTAACAGTATAAATATTTTTCATGGACTGTTCAACATCATGTTTAGATCAGGACTAGTTCCCAAAACATGGCAAAAGGGAATCGTAACTCACATTCGTAAGTCAGGAGAAGGGAATCTAAGAATCCCAGCTAGCTACAGAGGAATATCACTTCTCTCAGTTCCATATGGTTTAATCATATTTATTCATGAGATCATGATGGGATAGGCAAACAAGCATCAAACATGCTTATAAATATCAATGCCGCTCCCTAAAAATGATACAATAGTAGTAATGATGCAATGATACAATATCCTAGTGGTTAAAGCTTTTGTTCGTCATACCGAAGACCCGGGTTCAAATCCCCGCATGGGTACAATATGTGATGCCCATTTCTGGTGTCCCCCGCCGTGGTATTGCTGGAATATTGCTAAAAGCGGCGTAAAACTCACTAACTCACTAACTCACTCACGAAGTCAGGAGTGGATTATCTGGCAATATCTTGAACCATGGAAAAGATTAAAGAAGATTTCACTGGTGTTGTGTTCTTTTAGTTTATTTTGAATTCTCCAAGTATTGGCGTTTACGATATCTGGAGGGAAAGGGTTCCAGATGTTTACCGTGTCAGGGATAAATGATTTGGAGTACAAACTATATAGTATTGCAATTGATAGGTTGTAGGTCAGAATCATTTCTCAAATTATATCCACTTACAGATGATAAATTTTCTGGAACTAAACTAGACAAATAATTTGGAACTAATAATGTAAAATACGTATAATTTGACGGCGTCTTCTATTTAAGTGAAGAAATATTTGTCTCAGAATATAGTCTATTATGACGTGTGCCGCGAACAGTTCGGCAGATAGTTCTGATTGCGTTTAGGTTTAATTTTTCTAAAGAAGCGTTTGGTTTTTAGTGCAATTAACCGATACATGACACGCGTAGTCGAACATTTGTAAAATAAATGATTTGTACACTGTCTGCAGCGTTTTCCTGTGTTAGCGATATATAAAACTTCTTAGGCAGTTTCTCATTGGACTGACTTTTTTCATGACTTTTTCGATTTGACTATGCCACATACAACCTTGTTGAAGAACTATTTGCAAATGTTTTGAGATGAGACATCGTTTATGTTAGTGTCATCCTTCAATAAGACTGGTTTGATATTCTGAATATGTTTACGGATAAATTGAATAGAGACTGTTTATTTGTCTTAAAATCAACCTGCCATTCTTTAGCCAAGTCTGATATAACAGATAAATCATTATTCAGACATTGTGCTGCTACATTCGGATCGTTTATTACTACATAGAGCGAAGTGTCATCCGCAAACAGACGTATATTACTGTCAAAGTCATCGACGATATCGTTGATATAAACTAAGACTAATAGCGGTTCTAGGACAGAACCTTGTGAGACGCCAGCTGAAACTGGTTTTAATTCGGAACTGAAGCCGTTGATTACGACACGCTGTTTTCTATGTTCGAGGTAACTTTTAAACCATAAAAGTAGTTTGCCACAAATACCATAAGCTTTCAATTTCTGAATGATTCCTCTGTGCCATACTTTATCGAATGATTTGCTTATGTAACAAAAAACTGCTCTTCCGTTATCCTTCCCTTTGTCTAATTCTTTAGCAATAAAATCATAAAGGTAAGTCAACTGGTAAGATGGTAAACCTGGACTGAAGATTTGTTAATAAGTTATTGTCTCCAAGATAATTAAATACATATTTGAATAAACATTTTTCAAACACTTTGGCTAACCCACTTACTTAGTGCTAGAGGCCTGTAGTTGTTACATTTATATTACCTTTCTTATGAATTGGTACTACTGAAGCCATTTTCCAATTGTCTGGAAATATTGAATTATTCAGAGAGGAATTGAACAATTTAGATAATGAGTCGGATATTACCAGAGCGCTGAGTTTTAATACTCAATTACCGATACTATCATGCCCGGTTGCTTTAGTGACATCAACGGAAAGTAAAATATCTTTAGCTTAATTGGAACTCAATGTGATGGTGGATAAGCTCTGATCCGTTTTTATCTTAAATTCTGGTAGATTTTGGTCAGGATTTTTAACAGCAGTCTGATCGTAGAAATAATTATTCATAATTGTTACGTTATCATCTAGATCATCGTATACTAAATCCCCATGTTTAATTGGAGGAAATATTGTATTATTCCCCGTGCATTTCAAGTAGTTTTTGACTAAGCGCCACTAATGCTTACTACCGTACGAGTCGTTTATCTTACTATCGATTTAGAGACATATGTTTTCTTTGCTGTGCGAACAGCCGATACAACTTTATTTCGAAGTTTACGAAAGTTTTCCCAATCTGAGGGTCGGTTTCGTCGTTTAGCGATTTTGTGTACACGGTTACTCAGTTCCATATAAGATATATAAGAATAATACTAAATTAAGCAACTGGCTAGAAAAACGAGACCTCCTTAACGACTTACAGAACGGATTCATGTCAAGTCCATATACATTCATTGACCAAGATTAAAGATCTCAAAGAAAGATGTCAAAACTCTCGACATACTTATGCTGTATCGTCACGAAGAAGGCCTTCGACTCAGTTCAAAGACAGTTACTATGGTTAAAGATAACAACTCGCTTTCGGTCAGAATACATTCTCTTTATCAAGATGTGAAATGCTGTGTTAAAGTTAATACAGAAATGACTGTCTGGTTTGATGTGAATATTGGAGTTAAACAAGGCTGCTGTTTATCTCCGACTTTATTCTAGTTCCATTTTTATTCATTCAAGTCAAAGGCCACAGGCCCATAGGACGTACGTTAACCGCATATACACATTTTGTTATACCTCAATATATAAACGATAAATAAATTTCACAAGGCAGTACTATAGTAATACACAATGCATGATAATAACATTATTTGGTATACTGATGGGTAAAGTTTAAATTCTAGAAATACATACTTACTTAAATTTAACAATGTTTGAGGACATGAAATTGATAAGATTAACAAATGCTGCAACAGAAGGATGTGCAGGGTGAATATATGATATTCGTAGATTTGAAAAGACTTTGCACACAAGTAAAAAATGGAATTCATTCTCTACTTCTTCTATTCCGTAGCGGCTGCAGTGTGTACATACTCTGCTTTCTTCATCTATTCCGAGTCTTCGTCCAAGTTCAATCCTTAAGTTGTGGCAAACGCATCTAAATCTATATTCCTAAGTTGATATGAGTTATATATTGTTCGACATTCAAAACTGACTTGCAGGTAGAATATGAAAATAGTTTAGAGTTGCTTTTAATGTCTGCTTGCCATTGTTGAATATCTATGTCGATGATACGTTGTTTTATTTCCGATAAAAAGAGTCCTGCATGATCCATGTGTATCCAAATCCATATTGAAATAAAAGCTGTTTAACTTTTAAAGCAGTAGTATAGGGAACGACAGTTCTATTACAGGTCCTCTATAAGCGTTATTTTTGGTAAACTCCGGCCCCTGTGGGAGGGAAAAATAAGGCTTGAATGATGGCGGACCATCATTCGCCGTCCATGCAAAATTCCACGAAAATGAATAAGGAAATATTAACTTTTTAGTGAGAATGGGGTTTGAGTAAACACAGCTGGTTGCCTCTCTCTATTGCCAGGTGTACAGCTAGAACGAGCGGGTCGATAAGTAGCTCTCATTCGCAAACCAATACCAACAGGCTTCATAGTATGATGGTAAGAGAGCAGGGTTCACATACTGAGGTCCAGCGTTCGAACTGAAGTGGCAGCCAAAACTTTTGTGAGCAGAGCACTTGAGCGACGCTAACGGCGTAACCAAGATAAACAATTCGTTTGACCGACCTAGATAACCTAGCCACGTGACAGCGACAGGAAGTTATGTAGGCCAAACGTTCATACAGGAACGCTTGACCGACCTAGATACCCTACTGACACTGCAGAGCCACCGCGGCTCCGATAGCTGGATGTAGAATTAAATTAATCTATACACGGCTGGCCGTCTCTCTCTCGCCAGGTGTACGGTGATCAATAAGTGACTCGCTACATTGTGTCGTGAGGCAAAATTTTTAATTCCTCTTTGACAAATGGTCTGACTGGTCCGTCGCTGAGATAATACAGATTGCGTTTGCCATCTCGGATATCGACTCAGTCTATGCTGTAGGTTTTCAGCAACCATATAGGATCAGAGAATGTTTTCTGCTATCTCCATCTGACTTCAACTTTGTGCTTGGCTAACAGTTGCGACATGGCTCCCATGAACTCGCGTCCCGGGTCCACTTGCAGCTCGGCAGGCCAGGTTAAGCGACTGCGTTTGTATATGCGTTCGAGTGCTTGGGGACTTCGGTCGAATCTTTCTTCGACAATGGTTTCGGCCTCTTTGTAGTGACTGGTGACATCCACAATGATCAGGGCATACTTGTAGGTTTTGGGCCTCGCCCTGTTGTGCAGTAGAAACAAGATGTCGGCCTGATGCACTCGATTGGGTATCGAAATATCGAACTTTTGTCACGGGATGTACGGGGGCGCCGGCAGGTAGATTTGCTACAGGGCTTGTTTTTTAAGCCAAGCTTTGGCGCCGTCTTTGGAGACTCTGGCGGCTTTGGCAAGTTTCAGAAGGCACCCGCAGTATCCGCGCGGACTGTAGTAAACTTTCTCTATATTTGATTATTGTGTTATTGTTTTAATACGTGTGTGTGTCCGTACGCGCAAGTCGTTATTCCGTCGTCGGCAATCCATCTTCTCAGCATGTTCATTTGGTGTTTGAATGTCCGTTTCTCGAACATGGCCTGTTTGAATCGATCGTGCCTGATGTGTTTTTTTGCCACATATTTTGCCTTTCGCCTTTCTGATTTCATTGGCAGCGGCTTTCTTGATCGAATATATTTTGGGTCTCAGGCCGACGTATTCCGCGATTGGCGTGCCCGCGCAGTCGTCCTTCATCTTTCCGAGCACCTTTTTGTTGTCTTGGTTGTCCATCGGATGGTCTTTGTGATAATCGCTCATGTCATACAGGTGCACATGTTTTGCCATGTCCTCGTACACGGCCCCGTGTGGATTTCCATCAGCAGCGAATCCGTGTGTCGGTGTACAGCACCTCGCACCAATCGCTGTACTGCGTTTTGAGTTCATTGTAGTAAACTTCATACATCAGGTGTTTGGACAAGTCCAGGATGCACATTCCCAGGTAAAGGGGTCGGTTGAACTTGATGTGGCTTTTGTTCATGTGCAGCGCCGCCAAGTCGCCAGAGAATATCTTGCTTCGGTTGAATGCTGGGCTGGCTATCAGAGTTTTTCTGCCTCATTAGCTCAGACCAGCTTCATGTCGACTCCCCCTTCGCAGATTTTCCATGGTTTTGCCGAACACCTAGTTGTTCATGACTTTTTACAGATTTTTTTCAAAATCACTGGTGGCCAGTTTTCGCAGATCCGTTTTCATTCGGATGTACGGCTCCATCCACGGCCATTGATTGAATTGTAGCGCTCGGTGTATTTTCGTCAGCTTCATTCCCACCGACATGTACAGCTGCAGGTTTCTGTAGTGCACGATGCACTTTTGTCGGCAAGTTTGCGTTTTTCGCCCAGCAAGCGTCTCTGGTAGTCGGACAGCCAGTCTCCGTTCAGCGCCAACCTCTCGGGAGCCATTGGGTAGCTGTTGTGTTGCCGATGCTACTCGGCAGGATAGTCCAACTTGATTTCGAGTATGTAGCCGACGTCCGAATCAGGAGCAATGCTCGCAACGTCGACGATCGTGTCGACGTCACACCATTTGAATCTGCCGGTGGAAAGAGGTGGGCTCATGCCCCAGCCGTATAGGTTGTTGGCGTTGGGGTAAAGTATGTGTTTGGTCGGTTTGCTCGAGTTGTAACCATCCACGTACTTGTTGTTGGCCTTGGTGTTGTGCCTGGCCGACATTGAAATCCCTCCTCTCAGACCTTTCTCGACAAACAGGTGCATGTCGTAGTCGGTCAGCAATTCCAATTCCACGCCGGTCTTTTTCAACAAGGCGTCCAAGGAGAGACTGGGACTGGTGTAATACCAGGCGGGATCCAGGCCGCATTGCTTCAGGCAGGTTTTTCTGAATGTTTTGAAAACGTCGGCGAGCAGCAGCACGTCCGTTTTCAAGTAGAGATCGTGGTAGTCACCAAGAGTCTTGCAACAAAGTTTATCCCACACCTTTGTGTCTGGTAGTTGACGAATTTTAAGATGTCAATCCTGATCGCCGTCTGTCCCACGCCCGAGCAGTCCTCACGGTGCGCTTCCAACAGGTTAGCATGCTTGTAGGCATCACTCGGAAAAGTGTTTCTTCCCGTCGTGTTTGGACTTGTGGTCTTTTTCAATTAGGAATAAATTGATCCTGAGTACGGTTTTATCCGTGGAGCTTATTCGGTGCATGATGGCTTTATTGCCTTCTTGACCGAACACTTTGACGGCCATCTTGTTCTGCTTTTCGAATCTCGTCCAGTAGGAGATGGGCGTGGGGTGTTCTATACCCGTAAAAGTCAAGCCCGGATTCCTCTTTCGAGCGATAGCTGGAACGCCTGCACGGATTACCCCTTGGTTCGTGCAAGGCACTGATGACCGACACCATCGCTGATTTCTTTAACAGTGCATGCTCTATCTGAGCTCTATCACATCAAGAATAAACTGTGCAGGTGGTTCCAAAACGCATCGTGTTAGAAAATGCGTCACCCTAGCGATCTCGGACCTCAGGGACATGCAAGGATTTGACGAACCTGAGACTGAAGGCAAGCTGTACGCCTTGCAACTGAAAAACAATGTTTACAAATGCACAGAAGTGCTGGCGGCGGCGTCAGCAACCTAGGGGATTTAGACCATGTTGAGACCGGGACTCGTCAACAACACTCATAGAATCTCGCTCGTAACGACAATGACAAATGGGTGATAGTCGCGCCATTCGACGTTGACACACGGGGTACCATCTTGTGCGCACCGACAATAACGAATGGATGATGATCTCTCCTAAAATCGACTGGCTGCTCGATATCAACGTCGTTTCTCCATACTTGTTTATGGAGAATAAGGATCATTACGTGATGAAAGTCGTCCACAACGGGATCGTGCTGGGAGCTTACGTCCCGTTGCAAACACGGAGCCTGCTCGTGAGGGTCGTCCCAAAAAAAGCAGACCACATGCTATTGAATAGATCGAACCTCCAAGACTGTATGAGTTTGCAGCTGGTGACCGAATTCGATGAAGCATTGAACATGTTACTAGGGATTCCATCGACCACGACGCTATACATCAAAGTATTTCTCCGAGAGCCGCCAGCATCCAGTGACGATGTCGAAATCGTGACGGGAGTCAAGCTCCGTTGGGCTCAAAAACATCAACATCACGTTTGCACGATTTACGTACAGAGAAGCATCTTGGTTTACGCGAGTCTCGAGGGGGTCAATGTCACCTTGGAGAAGGATATTTTGCTCCACAAAAATGTTCTTACCCACGAATATATATCTCATGAGCTTGAAGTTCATGCATGGTATAAAAACACCTAACAGCACAGAGCAGATCGTACTTCAGCAGAAACCACTTTACAATGTCGAGGTTAACTTCAGCAGAGCAAGAGAGAGCCCACAGTTTGTATCACCTATTTCAGCACGGCTCCCTTGGGAGCCATTGGAATGCTGCAATGGGTGCTACAATGGGTCACGTTTCAATTGCTCCATCGTGACCGTCAGGAACCTTCGTCAGCGTTTCCAACAGACTGGTCAGACCTCAGACAGGCCCCAGACTGGCAGACCCCGGGTGAGAACTGCCCAGGAAGACCGCCACCTGAGGACACCTTAGAAACCGCTTCCTGACGGTAATGTCATCAGCGTCATCAGCACTTTGTCACCTAGTGAGTTGAAGGATAGTGTCAAGGAGACTACGGGTCTATGGTATCAGGGCCTACCGACCGTACCGAGGAACACTGCTGACAGACAGACATGGTCGCTCGAGTTGTCCAGAGAACTTCTTTCACGCCAACAGCGGCAACGTCCTGCCGTGGCCTGCATGCTCTCCTGACATGTCGCCAATTGAGTACGTATGGGGCCACCTTGATAGAGTTATTCAACGGAGACAGAATCCACCAGTTACAGAACAGCAAATGACTCAAGCCCTTGTCGAAGAATGGAGGCGAGTCCCAGCTGACGTCATCAGACGCCTCACAACTTCAGTCAGAAGACTCGTGTTTGCATGTATTCTATACAGAGGTGGACAAACTCGCTATTAGAGACTTCTGTTGACGCTTTGCTGTGTTTCCCGAATGGACCCACTGATCGTGAATTCTCTAGTTTGACCCCATGTCGACCATAACCTGTTCAATAAGTTATCAGCTTTGTTAAGAATTGAACGTTTGTACTTAGCACGTGCCTATGTCATGGCTTCACAAATTATAAATTGCAAACTTCGATTTCTTGTTGTTGTTTTTAAGTGAGATCAAATTGAACGAGGAGAAAGTTTCTTTTGCCCGTCAGTATATATGTATATATAGATGGGGTTATATCCCACTATGTACGAAGTGGCTGAAACACTAGAAACCATGGACGGATTTCGTCTGCGACAGATAATTGAGATCAAACACCAACTGGAACAAGAATGAGATGCGCGAAGCGCATTACGCAAAAAGTACCACAGATCCGCGAATCCCGTCGACGGTGTTGATTCAGCGCTCGTAACCGTCAGCATTGGACTTGGGGTGACCGGCGTCGGTCTGTTGTCGACCATCATGGCCGCACCCATCGTCATCGTGTTGCAAATAGCAGCCAGGGTTGCGGGATGGGAATTCATTTCACGTCGGCTGAAACGCAAAGCGCTGAAGCGTGACGAGACCAGGGTTCCGGCCAAAGCCAAGTTGAACACGATCGATGATCTCGTATCTCGAATAGTTCCGTCTGATCTTGGCAGAACTCGCCAAGTACCACAGAATGAAACAAGGGATTCGAACCAAGGTCCGCTAGACCAGCGACATCGGCAAAGATGAGTAAAAGCTCATACAACAGGGCCGGCAACATGCCTGGCAAGCGTTCCTTTCAAAACCAAATGATCATAGGAGTTGATTCCTCCACGTCAATGTAAACCCACAAAATAATCCGATGGTTTCAGGGTGTTCGGCAAAACCGTTAAAGTGGTCGGATGCCATGTTACGGTATTTTCACCTTTCCGGAAAGTTTGAGCTGGTTTCACGCGAACTTTAAATCCGGTGTCGACCCTGCCCATGTCTCTCGTTATCCAGCTAATTTTTCGTTCCCTGTCCACGAACGATTCCGTATAGTGAGACTTCTCTTTTAATAGAACCTCCAATCTCTTGTTGGCCCAAACAACGGTCCCGTCCTTAAGCACAACTCTACTGGATCTTTCTCCTGCCCACTTGCACCAACCAAGAATGTCTGTCTCTCTTCCTGCTATGATCGATATTTTCTCTGCATGCTTAGCTCTCAGAAAAACGTGCACTATTCCGTACCAATCCAATGATAAACTCTGGAATCTCAAATTTTCTTGCACGTTCATTTTCGTTATATTTCAAACAATATCTTATCTCTAAAAGAGGAACGATTTTGCATGGACGGCGAATGATGGTCTGCCATCATTCAAGCCTTATTTTTCACCAAAAATAACGCTTATAGGGGACCTGTAATGGAACTGTTGTGATTCCCTATACTACTGAAGCCCATGATGTACTATTTACACTGTTCAATCCATCTAACATCATATAGGTCGCCTTCGGAGTCGGCGATTTTCCATCTAAAGAAGTTTGGTCCAGTATGGGAGCAACTTCTATACTTTTGTGACGAAAATAGTATTTCTTCCACAGTCTCCAAGAACGGCAGCATTGCAGGCATTTTTAGGTACATATATAATTCTCTTGAAATATTTCAGCTGAACTTTTTCTATGCGCTGAACGTGTTGAAAATCCAGAAATCAGCTCCGTATGTCAAGACTGGTAAAACCATTCTGTCGAAAAAGGTTGCAGCTACATTAATCGGCAGTCCACCACAAATATAATGTAGTTTGTAAATTACCTGACACACTTTCTTGGCTTGCTGAGCTAAAGTTGTTGTTGCTCGAGTCCATACTGCTTTAGGTGTAAAGATCAGTCCGAGGTATTTATAGTATGGCACGACCTTAATCTGCGATCCTTTATAAAACCACCTTTTGTAGTTGCGGAGGTATCATCCGTTTCGAAAAACTACAATCTGCGATTCATTTTGGTTTAGAGCGAGACATCATTGGTAGTAGAAAGTACCGGCGATATCACACCAGGGGAGTGTCTCAGTAGTTCTGATGGTATACCATCATAGCCACGCGACTTGTTCTGCTTTAATTCACTAATTGTTCTTGTTACTTCAGTTAAAGTTACAGGCGAATTAAGACAATGCGGAGTTCCATCTTCACAGTTCATACACTGGTCGTCATGTAGGGATAAGAAATCATACACTGTGTCTTCCATTAATGTGTCTTTCTGTTCATTGTTCAGTCAATTCTCAAAGTGTTTCAGCCACTCATTTGCACGTATTGTGTTAGTAGATTTTGACATTTTCAATTTCTTGAGTTCCTTCCAAAGGTCGCCATTACTGTGTTTTATTGACATAAGATTATTTGATATGCAGATAGCAGAAAATAGAGGCGAACTAGCCATTAGATAATCTACAACAATTTGGCCATTTATTTGAACACAAATAAAGTCAGCAAAGTGATCACCTTGAAATCTCCCATTGACAATATACAAGGAGTAAGATATACATAGATCTAACAAACGTCGTCTAAAATTATTGATCTCTGAGTCCCTGTTGCTCCTATTGATGTGTAAATCATCAGTGCCATACCACTCAACACCTGGTAGATAATCAGCACTGTCATCAATAATACAATCATCATTGATACCTGTTCTAGAGTTAAACTCACCTGTGAGTATGATGTCAGAATCTTAACAAGATTTGATATCATGAAGACATTCATCTAATGTGTCTAACCTGTCACTTTCTTTTCTAACATAATACTGTGAATATTTTGGTGATATATACAGCACTCCAATCACAAGATCTCTAGAAAAACCAAAGATTTTCTTATCAAACAGTATGTAGACATCACCATTGAATATGTGAGGGTATTATTGTACAACACAAACGTTTATCAACATATACACTCCTCCATGCTTTAGTTCGTCTCTGCAGATAGCAAACAGTTGATGCGTGTCTGAGACAAATGTACTGTAGTTCTGTAAAGAATACAACCATGTTTCACATAATCCTACCACCGAGTGCAGTGATAATACACGTTCTGAGTGTTTATCCTCTAGATAGAGAATGTGTGTGAATCAGTATCTGTATAAGTATACGGGTAGTGTGTCAATGACTGGGCCTGGCCTAAACTCTATCTGATCTCAGTCAGGGCATTGGTTTTGGAGTCGAAGTCATATGACTCCCCTCCAATAACCAGCTTGTCAAACCGTAAGTAAGCTTCTTTTCCATCATTCCTGGCATTCCTGGCTTCTCTATCTATATAGATGATCTTGCCAGCGATATAAGCAAACTAATATGTGGGATGGGCACTGACATGTCAATGTGTCTCTACTACTATATGCTGACGATATTGTGTTAATAGTTCCTGATAAAAACAAGCTACAGAAACTACCAGACTGCCTTTACTCCTGGACAACAAAGTGGAAACTGACCATAAATAAAGATAAATCGAAGATTATGCACTGCAGACCACTGTCTACTCCTAGATTACTTCATATATTCACTTGTGGTGATATGAATATTGACTAATAGTCTGAGTATAAACATTTAGGTTTGTGGCTCAGTGAGCACTGTGACTGTAGGAAAACTGTGAGAGAAGTGTGTTAATCAGCTAATAGAGCCCTGGGTGTTGTTATAGCCAAATTCAACTCTCTTGGAGGTTTTAGTATCGATCGATGTTGTTACTAACTAAATAATCAGCTACAGTGCCAGTATCTGGGGACAAAATCAATACAAGGAAGCTGGACAATTCCAGAATAAAGCAGGAAGATTTTTTCTGTTGGAATTAGAAAAAAACACACATCTACTATAGATGTGAGGGGTTGATTTGGGTTTGAGAAGCTCTGACTCGAAAATAGAGATTGAAGTAATCCGCTGTTAGGTACGGACAACTTTATAGATGAACAACTTCTTTATTCGGATGATGCGACGTTTCGATACAGATTCTTGTAGGGCTTCTGCATGTAATCCCTTGTCATCACATTGTTACTATACTGCCCAATTAACTTCTTGTTGTTCTTGTTAATTATATACTGTATATATATGTATAACCAAATGGAAACAAACTCAGAACATACAGACTTTATAAACGAGAAATAGGTGCCTGTCACTACACAAAAGTAAATATTGCTTCTTTCGCAGTTGAAGCCTGCCCCTTAATATTCAGAAAGGACATTATACCAAGCCTGTCACACACACACACAAACGCACACGCACACGCACACATACACACACCACCCTCTATGTACACTGTGTGATGACCATGCAGTAGAAGATGATGTGCACTTCATGATGGAGTGTAGCTTCGTACTCCGACATCAGAAAGAGACTTTTTCATAAATGCAACCAATTAAACTCAAGCTTTATGGACCTCCAATTATATGATAAGTTTTGCTGGCTGTTGTCAAATGATGATATCCGATACAAACTAGCCAAAAGTTTGCAACATATGATCCACAAACTATCCATTCAAGAAAACTGTAAATAATTTTAATGCATCAATTTTAACTAAATAGTGATAAGAGTGAGTGAGTCAAATTGGGTTTTGTGAAATCAATGGGCCTATGTGTTGTGTGTACAGTTAAGGGTATTGTGTGGCATGTATGATGTGGTTATGTAGCTAAATGTGGGCTTTGTGTATGTATGTATGTGTATGTATGTATGTATGTATGTATGTATGTATGTATGTATGTATGTATGTATGTATGTATGTATGTATGTATGTATGTATGTATGTACGTACGTACGTACGTACGTATGTATGTTTGTATCTATGTGTCTATACATGTATGTATTTATGTATGTACGGATGAATGTATCTATATATGTAGGTGTCTATGTATGCATGTGTGTATCGATGTTTGTATCCATGCATGTACCTATGTATGTACCTATGTATGTATCTAGGTTCGTATATATGTGAACAATCTTTTCATATTTTTAAACGCATTTTAAATATTGGTAACATTCTTTTTTAAGTTGTCCTTTCGGCTTTTCGAGGTCTGGTGTTTGTATTTTACATGTTGCACTGTTCTGTCTCATAATTTATAACACATGACACCATTATAAACTATTATGTTTTACAGATTAAGATGAAAATGCAGCAGAGAGGGTTCGGGTGATCCTTGCACAATCAGACTGTGAGGCTCATCATCAGCTCTGGGCCTTTGCCCCCTCTACATGCAGCCCGGACAGCGAACGGGACTTCTCTCAAGAAACACTGCCTAGTCGAACCCACCAAGAACTGTCCGGAGACTCACCAACACTGCAGCCTTCTGCATTACCCAGAGTGTAAGAAGGGATGTGCTTCCGGTGGAGAGCCCGGTCACTCTCCTGATCTGCGCCAAGATATCAGGAGGTACCAAACCAAGGGCACCGAGAACAATGGGGAGCCTGACGACAGTGTACTTGGGATGCAAGCGAGACATTTCAAAGGCGAGGTCCGCATATTATTGTAATATTTTTTTACAGACTATAGATGAAATGCAGCAGAGAGTGTTCGGGTGACCCTTGCACAATCAGGCTGGTAAGGCTCATCATCAGCTCAGGGCCCTCGCCCCCCCTACACTCAGCCCAGACAGCGAATGGGGCTTCTCCCAGGAAACGCTGCCTAGTCGAACCCACCAAGAACTTTCCAGAGAATATGAAGGCTCCCCAACACTGCAGCCTTCCGTGTCAGAGTGTCAGAAGGGCTGTGCTCCCGGTGGAGAACCCGGGCACTCTCCTGATCTGCGCCAAGAGATCTGGAGTTACCAAACCAAGGGCACCGAGAACAATTGGGAGCCTGACGACACTGTACTTGGGATGCAAGCGAGAGATTTCAAAGGCGAGGTCCGCATATTTATCATGCTTTTTCCTGAATCTTGCCAATCACGTTGCTGTCAAAAGGGACAGAAAATTCAATGATATGAATATACAGTCAAATCCCGATGAGTCGAATGCCGGTGTCTCGAATATTACGCATAACTCGAAGTACCTGTCGGTCCCGACCATTCCCTGTAATAGTTGTCATCATTTGAATACCGGTTACACGAATTCGACTCATAAATACACACGATGACTCGAGAAGAAAATTTGGTCCCATGAGATTCAAACAACAGCAATCTTGTATACATAAGCCGAAGTCAGTCAATGAGAAGTTGATTGGTGTAGCAGACTGATCCAATTAACAAACCAGCGCAGCTCACGCCTTTCCGCCTTTGACGGGTGAGTTCAAAAGGCAGATTAGTGATTTTACGGAAATCACTGTCTGTGCTAATCAGACTGGAACTGATAAGGTGACCCTATTAGTGATAGGGAAATCATTAGGTAAACAAATGCTTAGGCGGAGGAATTAGGACTGGATCATCTTTTTTTCTACCTCATAGACATACCTATGTCTCGAATACATCGATAAGTCGAATCTATTACTTGGTCCCCACAGATTCGACTCATCGGGATTTGACTGTATTAGCGAAGACGGTAGTAGAAGCAGCGCGTCATGCCATCCTGTCTTTTAAGATACGTTGTTTGTGCCAAGGAAGGGCATCCACTCACAATGTGTTGGACAGTCTCTGTAAATTCATTGCACAGTCGACATTTCATGTTAATATTTTCTTTAAGAATACATTTTGGCGATTACGAGTGGGAATTGACTGGTCCTGAGCAGCAGAAAGGAAGCCCTCAGTTACACATTTTAGATTAGCCGACTTCACCTGGGCGAAGGAGTCGGTTGGATAGCTATTCTGTTCTGTACACACGATGCAATGGATTTTTCAGAAAGCTTCTCCACAAATGACCGACTCTGTGCAGACTTGGTGAATAATTTCACCTGGTTTATTCCCATCGTTGTACCGTCCAGTAGTACATCGCCATGTCCAACAACCTTGGCACGCTTAAAATAGCTGTGGAGTTCCTTGCTTTCATCATGAGTCTTGACATGCATCACCAGAGGATCATCCGAGAAATAAATATGTACAAAAGTACACAAAAGAATTCTTATCATCATTATTATTAATATACACCAAACGGCATTGTCTGAATATGCGAATCAGTATGGGGTGACCGGTGGTACCGCTACTTGCACCATAAAGCAATATACTGATGACCACGGAATGAGGACAACCACAGTTGCTGTGGGAAAACCGCATAATGATATTACGTAATGAATTGTTGCATAATGTGTAAATGTAGTTTTGTATCTGGGAGGGCATTTCTTACCGGCGAACGCAAGTGCAGACTCAGGTGATTGCGGCCATATAGCTCCGCTCAAGTCTAAGTATTTTGCCCAACAGTGAGTACATCGTCAACCCGTTTATTGCAAGACTGGTAATGGTGTGTTGTGACATTGAACTCAATCCTGGTCCACCTAGAAGGAATGACAAGGAGAAGCAGACAAAAATTCCCTTTGCCGAGTGTGATGGCGACATGGCAAACTATATTCACGAAATGTTTCGACACATTAAGAACGAGATGAATTCAATGAACATTAACATTGATAATTTTACCGTTGAACAAGCCTGATTACATGATGAAAATACTGAAGTTAAAGTCCTAGTGGAAAGATAAGATAAGAGTGAAGCTCAAAGCAGGTGGAACATTCTAATAATACATGGAGTTAATGGCAACTCCGGGAATCTTTGGAGGAATCTGAAGTGGTTGTTCGGAACTTAATGAAAAATCAGCTGGGGTACACAGATGCAGAAACAATATCGATTGAACGTGCGCATCGTCTGCGCCCAAGTCACGTCCCAAGCCCCTGATAGAAAAGTTTACGTCGGTCAACGATTAAAGAAAGGTGCTGGAACATGCCAGATCATCAACGATAACTTCACTGAGAGGGCCAGACACGCACGAGCAGCACTTGTCCACATGATGTTAGACGCTCGAAAGGAGGGCCATACAGCTTACCTTACCTACGATAAACTCGTTGTTGATGACCGGGTGTACGTCCTGGAGCCATTAGACAGCGAGTCAGTAAGGAAAGTAGCAACTGGTATTGGTTCGTATGCTAGAACTCTGACTGGCCCTGGCTCCGGAGGAAACTTGGGAGCCAGGGCCCGCGAGAGCTCTACTCCAATGTTTTCTCCTGCAGGTAGGCTGGAATCTGAAGGAGCAGCGGGGAATATTCTGTCTGAAGAGAGGTCAGACACACCCGATTCCCACCCCCCTGAATAGGGATCCGGCCGTGGAAGCAGTTATACACTTAGCAAGGATGGCGTCTCGTCGAAACTTCATGTGTGCGCCAGGAACGTCCAGGGGCTAATGTCAAAACTGGAAACTGGGACTTTCTATCCTTTTTAAACATGTTTGAAACCATGCAACGTAATTTCACTAAGATTAAACATGCTTTCCACAGTTATGTCTGTTTTGCTACTAGAGCATCTAGAAAATCCACCTTGGTAGGTATTCAGGTTGCGTAGCACTGTATGTACTCAAACGGTTTTAAGTTAAAACCAGAACTTGGAAAATGCATTGTTTTATTGTTGAATTTCACTCACAAAAATGTATTGATGATAGGAATATATATCCCTCCAGAAGGTAGCCGTATTATTGTCACAGCGATTCAGATGGTATGTATCGATATACTTGAGCAGAACATAGCCTCTATAGCAGCAGAGCTTGGATTTAAACCAGAGATATTGCTTCTGGGAGATTTTAATGCTAGAATTGCATCAAATGATGGTTTTCTTATGGAAGATGATAAGCATATTGATCTTTTAAACCTAGGGTGTCTGTACGAAATTGATAACTTCTGTCAACAAAGAATCACGTCTGATAACAAGCTAAATAAATATGGTTTCTCTATAATTACCCTATGTAAACTGTGGGGAGTTTATATTGTGAATGGTAGGAGACCTGGATACAGTGCTGGATCAATGACCTTTGTTAACAAACCAGGCACCAATGTAACTGATTTTTTCAAATTCTTCACATGAAAGTCCACACCCGGATCGAGCCAGATCATCTACCTATTTCATATTGTATAGAATATGATCTCAATAACGATGCTATGGAACCTTTCAGAAGATGATAAAAATGTTACAATTTTTAACATACCACGCTTCGCAACTCGCAACACAGGTGTAAAGATAGTATATTTGATAATTTGCTATCTCGCTTCATTTATTTCATTGAGTTATCAGATGTCAATAGACCAACTGAAACGATCTGCAAAATATTGTATTTTGTAGGCTCTCTGTTCAGGAAAAACTCAAGCTTAAAATCAAAGATTGATCCACAACCGTCTTGGTTTGATTTTGAATGTGAGACACTTAAGCGCAACAAATATGATATGTTAGCTAAACTACGTTTTTACAAATCCCAGGAAAATATTGATAATTATCTTGAAGCTGAGAAATTGTTGTGTAAGGCTTGTCAAGCCAAGAGAGATGTATCCCATTCTAAGACTTGCAAGCTTGTTAACACAGCTGTGGCAGGTAAAGACTGCAAAACGTTTTGGAAAACAATCAAATCTCTGAGGGAAATACGATTATCTCAGGTAGCTGGTATGAGTATTTCAGAAATCTGCTTAATCCTGAGACGTCAGTGGCCATGTACGAAGAGTATAACGATGAAAATATCAGATTGCAGCATGATCCAGTAGACTGTCGTGAATGTGTTGATGCGGATGAGTTATCTGATGAGATTAGACTAGATGAAGTAATTGAAGCTATTTCACAGTTAAAAGCTGGTAAAGCCGCAGGAATTGATGGGTATTTTGTGGGAAAGGAATAGTTGCTACAGCGTACTATAAATATTCGTTAATCTGGTCTACAAATTGTGAAAAATAGCTTTATAAGCACAACGTGCATATTCTCTGATTTATCGTTTGTTACGTAACTACCCAAATATTGGCTTTAAAACTATCATGAATATTTTTTATACAAAAATAGCTCCTATAGTGAAATTTGGGGATACTGTTTCAGAGATTCAATAGGAAAGGTTCAAAATAATTTCATTAAGGAATATTTATCAATCAGTAAGAAATCTTCTACTATAGCTGTTTTGGATGATACTGACAGATACAACCGGTGTGTAAGATGCTATTGCAGCTGTATTAGATACTGGTGTCAGTTAATCCGTTTACACCCTTCACGATATCCTGCAGCATGCTATCAAATGTTAAAGCAGCATGATGCAATTGGTAGCCAGAATTAGGTATCCCATGTACGTACACTATTATTCACCAACAGGTTTTTCACATGTATGGATAAATCAAGAGTTTGGCGATATTTCCCTATTTATGTCTGCATTTAAAATGCGCTGTGTTGAAAAAATTGTTCAAGACTAAACAAGTCTCATTATCTTTCCTTCTATAAATCCTTTAAAATTGTCTTTGAAGCTGAATAATATATTTTTTTAGATATTTTACCTAAAGATTTATTAAGGTTGTTTATAAAATTAAGTTGTCTGTCTCATAATCTGAAAGTCCAGAAGTATAGGCAATTTAACAATGATAACGTAAATGATATAACCTGCACACGTTGTTGTTTACATGAGATACAAGATGAATATCAGATGACTCTCATCTGACCATGTTATTAGTCTCTTAGAAAATGGTATGTACGTTTATTTTATATCAATAATCCCACAAGGATGAAATTCTGTAAGTTATTATCATGCAGAGACATATCATTGATAAATATGCTATCTTTTTAAAGAGAAGCCAAATATTTAAATGATCTCACTGTATAACCACAAATTCTGAATAAAGTCTGTCTGTCTGTCATAATGTGTAAATAGGATCAATGACAAAGAAGGGCCTAATGCACACTAAATTAACAAGACGTATGTATTTGCTTTCGTACATACATCAACATTTGCTTTGAAACGTGTGGATCATTTTTTGTTTGTTTGTTTTAGTTTGTTTTTGAGTGAGTGGTATTTTACACCAGGCTCGTACCATAAGATGTCATAGTCACGGCTTCGTATGTGTAAGGTGTCATGAATATGTCTGATGGAGTGAGTGAGTGGGTGAGTGAATGAGTGAGTGAGTGAGTTGGGTTTTACGCCGCTTTTAGCAATACTTCAGCAATATCACGGCGGGGGAGCACCAGAAATGTGTGTGATGGACATCGAAGGAACAGACTGCATAGATAACGTGAATCAAATACTTGCCATATATTATTTAATGATTTATGATTTCCCTCAACTTTCTAACATCCACACAAAGCCGATTAAAAATTAATCGTTTCGACACCTTAAGTACGTAAAAGTTTTACATAGCATGACAGTATTTCACTTCATTGAGACAACATTTACACTTTGAAATGAGTTTTAATATTTCTGAATATTATTGCATTTGATAATGTGCCATCAAAATGTTGTACCAATGACATTTAATATCCACCTCGCCTTGTGTTCAGTTGTATTCACTGCGACCAATATTGTGACTGTTGTGATAATGACAAAGTGATGCTTCAGTCCTTAGACACAAATCCACAAGGCAGATGATTAGTGTCTCATTTGAAAAGTTATATGGGTACATAGGAATATGTATTGCAATGTATGTGGGTAAAAAGTGCCAACTTTAGCACATTGACTGACCGCAGATTTCAACTTGCTATATGTCTGCCAGTCCAAGCTCTTGTATATAGCGAGATGTGAATAGATACAGCATAAATCACAGTATCGGAAGATAGGTTATGGTGACGCGCAAGAGAGTAAAGACGCTAATCATTAGACCATATTGCTTTAACTGGAACGCACAAACGATATGAAGATATGGTAGAATATCATTGTTGCTTTTGATGTTTGTCATAAACTGAGGTTATAACTCGGAATCGAATTTGTTGGTATAAAACTCGAATGTGAAAGTCCTTTCAAGTGCTTCTAAATATCCTTGAATTGTTATTTAAAGTTCTTGAAGAATGGTCTAGTAATGTATGCGTAGTTTGTTGTAGTGGTCATAGATTGTGTTTTGATCGGGAGAAAACACGAAACGATTGGCCTGACACACCTTTGGAAATTCCCCAGAAACTAACATCTTTATTTGTATTATAAAATTAGCTTATGTACTGAAGAAGCCGATGAATTTGCATGTTGTCTTAATCACCGATCCATCAAGAGCGATTATCAACCTCATTTGGTGAGACTATGATCGTGAGCTGTTAAGCCTAACGGCATGTCTAAAAACAAATAGGGAAAAGTTGCCCTCTAATAAGAGGGGAAACGATATACTCTATGGTACGTTTATCGCCGTATCGCCGATTATCGCCGTATCGCAGCTTGTAGACACAGTACATATATCACGTGTCATTCATAATCAGTAGGATAGTCCAGTATACGTATAAACACTTACAAACAGAATGATATCAACGTGGATAAAGACAGATAAATACACGTACTTAGTATTAATATGTTGGTTAATTTTGACTTACAGTTTTCCTAAACAGATCAAAGAAATGTTGGCGCGGATACATCCCAGCAATCGACATTATAACCGTGACACAATCGTGCTGCACTTAACGACCCAGAAAGACAAATATACCCATGGAAGTGCAAGTGTTCCTATTTTACCCAAAACTTTCGTCTAAATCTAAAAGTTTTCGTTTACGAGGACGGTATCCATTGCCGTAATATGATTGGCTGCCTTAGGTCACGTATCTGATTTTGACCAATCACGACCCTTATAGCAGACTGTAGGGAAAAAGCGTCATTAGAAACCAATTTATATCCAATAAAATCGCTTCTTACAACTGTGAAAAACTCTCGGCAAGGGTTCAGTGATGTTGTTGATGTTCAGAGCTTTCGAACGATACCCGACATCAAACGATTCGCCTCCCATGTTATTCATACGACGCTTCGAAAACGGGAGGTATTTTCCGTTGTTATGTCATGTTACCGAGTGGAAAGCCACAGATATCGGGAAATAGGCAACCATACATATTATTTCAGAAATCTTTTTATAATAATTTTCTGATGACGTAAAAATGAAAATATAAAAGAAAAAGGCACGGGCATGTTATGACATGTCACAAATGGAAAAAAAATCGCTATAGTTTTTGAATAACTTTATAAAAATAAACTTCATATTTATCAACCTTAGGATTAGATCTTTTAAATGGTGTATTGGATGTAGTAGCAATAACATCTTAAAAGCTTAAAATTTCCTTCATAAACATAGGCTTCATCTATGACCTCAGAGTCTCGATAGTGAGGAAAGATATCAAGGGGAAGTAACTCGGTGCATATACTGTGGTTTCAGCAGTACGAACGTTTCACTATCCGAACGGGTTTTTTTATTTAAAAACCAAAGTGTTCGTATTAACGAGGTCTGACTGTACGTGAACATCTGATCTTAAGATAGCATGAAATGTTAACTGATATCACAAAACTGATCTTTAGATGTCACAAAGCATACGATACGACAAGGTCTTGTTAATCGCATTGAGCGAAATTTCGATTAAAACGATTAAAGAGGTATGTAGTGACACTACAAGTAACAATAACAAGAAGTAATAGATATAGGATAACGCACACACATAGCACAAGTCGTGAAGCTAATATACAGAAAAGAATAAATGTAACCATGCTGATTGGGTGCTAATTGATTAGTTGATTGACAGAGCTTGATTAACTCTTCGTCGGCCTATGTAACGTAATTGCCTTGATGTCTTGATCTCATAAGGCAATGGATGAGAAGTTGTCATTCATAAGGTCGTATGCTCCGTTATTTATTTATCAGCAATAGCGATCCAACAATATCAAACAATGTATTTTATCGTGTAAAATCGAACTTGCGATGATATCATCACTTTATATGTGTTCATTTCACAAAGTGTGAGATTTACATCAGCTTTGTCAGTCGGTTCAGTCATACTGGTTAATATATGGTTATAGCCCGGGACACACTTAAGAAAAATAGAGTTGAAAATGGTGTGGCTCAACCGGCAATGGACATGGTTGAGTGACCGCATTAATGTGGCTCTCCCGGCAACGCGCTATTAGCTGAAAGGTTCATTTCCATTATGACCAATCCCAGTTTGACTACCAACCAATCAATGTTTTATCATAGTGTCACTTGTGTACATGTTAAAGTTCATAAAATATTTACAAAGTTATAAAAATACACAACTAGCGATTTACAAGAGACATATAAATACTAAAATACTAAAACTTTATAAGAATATGACATAAATGTATCAAAAAAGATAAACAGGAGAAAGACATTAAAATACTACCCGTCCAATACACAACCTGTTCCAGTCGAGTGTTTTTTAATTACTAGCTCTCTCCCCTCCATCAGGTAGACTGTTCCACCATCACTTATAAACAATTATAGCTGTACCATTTTCATACACTATTTATACAGCTTATTACATAGGTTATTGTTGTGGAAGAGTCCAAGCATACACATATCCAGAGTTGTACGATACATCATATATACTATATAGTAAGTGAATTAAGAAGTTATTGAAGCGGAACACTTTTTATGGATAAACAACTTCTTTATTGCAGAGGATGCGACATTTCGGTGTAGATAACGCTTGGTAACGGTGTTAGAACCTACATCGAAACGTCGCATCCACTGCAATAAAGAAGTTGTGTATCCATAAAAAGTGTTCCGCTTCATTATACCAGCTTCTAAATGCCACTTAAAGAAGTTAAGAAGTTATTGTGCTGTATAATATTTTGAACTAGGGACAGCACAAGCAACACGGACTTAGTAAACACTGTGGTGGGTCCGCCATTGACAGTTCAATCAAACTCTGGTACTTTAATATGGTTTAAACATATTTGTATTTCGTCAAAGCAGACGCCTGGATAGGCAAACAAGCCTAGTGACTCATACAAACGCCGTGCCAGTACATTGTTCCAATAGCTGGACACATAAATGAAATAGTTTGACGACAACAGAATAATGTTGAGACCAAATAACAGATATATGAGTGAGTAATGAATATGTTCGTTATGGTGTTGGTTATGCCTAGCAACGAAATGAGCTGCTGCAGAAAATCAAGTTATATAAAGCTTCTCTTACATTGAATATATGTAGAGGTGATAATCACTGGAAACGACTTCTTTTAGAAATGAACTTGTGTAAGAGATAGTGAGTTGAGAATGTCACGATTTGTTGAGTTATTCAATGCGCCGTTGCCGTATAAAGTAGTTTTAACATCGTATCCTTGAATATAAATATACACAGCTGTTCGCAACTTTTGATAGTTTCGACATGTAAAAAGGTAGTGAATAACGTCTTCGTTCAAACAATGGTGATGGTGACGACGTAGCACGGTCCCGACGTCGAGTCTCCTGGCTCTCATTCCAATCTTTCTGGACCTGTTCCGTCCAGGCACCTGGCTGCTGTGCACTCACCCGTGGCAGTACGATCACGCAAATGTAGTACCCGGATGTACCGATCTTGGACTGCAGTGGGGACTCGAGGTCTGCCTGTACGGGATAGTCATTTGATAAACCTGTTTGTTTGTAACGAGCTGCAAGCCGTGATATCTTGCTCAGACTAACATTCAGACGCCTGGCAACAGAAGATTGTTAATCTCCAGCGTGCATTCTTTCAATGGCGATGTTCCATGTCGCAGCGTCAAGATTTGGCGTAGTCATTTTACCTTGAAACTCCTTCAAAACGAATGCCGATTTCCGAAAGTAATCTGGATTTTTATAGCATGATCTTTGCTGCACAATTTCAACTGGAAGGTGATTGCTGTTGCGTTGTGGCGATGCCTTTTTAATCCTTGCAAGAAATCTCATCAAAATCAACATTTTCAGGTCAAGTCGATTATTTACTTGTGCAATTGTGTAAAATCATGTTATCAATACTTATGTTACATATTTTGACGATTGTTTGAACACAATAGGTAATAAATAGATTTTAAAAATAGAAAACAACTATGCGTTTTTTTTGGGGAAAAACAACTCCAGTAACCTATCACCCGAACTCAGAATGTCTACTAAATTTAAGTTTAATATCAGTTTCAGTTTATTCAGTGAAATGCATTTTTCTGCGTTTTCTAAAAAAAGAATGACCATTTATTGCAGAAATATACTTATAGACAGCCACATATGTGATAAATATATAGCTATTACAATAGCTTTAATATCTTACTTACTTACATTAGATGGTATACATTTACATGTTACCATGACGTACATTTTCTTGTAAGCTTAACACAATTGACAAATACTCTAAAACACACTATTCATGGCTTAATATATATTAACGTAAGTTGGAAATGTACATATTGTAAATGCCCAAACAATGTTGCATCGATGGTTCATTACCAACACCTTGAAATAACCAAACATAACCAAGTCCAAATGATAACAATAAATTACGCACATATGAAACATAGTTATCATAAACACAATTATCGTAATACATTAGCATATCATAAGCTTTTTTTTTAATTCTTTGTTGATGCATATTAACAAGTTTAAGCCAGTATTTTATGAAACGCCGTAGTGCATTTATATACATTGGGTAACGTCCACATTCACCATAAACAGTTACATTTGGTGTTTGGGGACCAACATTTAAGAACTTCTTACATGCAGGTAAATGTATATTTTCAATCTTGTAAAATTTATTGATACCCCATACTTCCGCACCATACAAAAGAATTGGTTGAATTTGGGTATCAAATATTTTGAAAAATACAGAATTGTCAACATTATCTAAGTTATAGAAGTGGTGTAGTACTTCTAGAAGTGCCCTTTTTACCCCGAGATGATAAATCTAATATACATGTATTGAATTTACAAGACTGACTGACTGAGTTTAGTTTTACGCCGCTTTTAGCAATATTCCAGCAATATCACGGCGGGGGGACACCAGAAATGGGCTTAACACATTGTGCCCATGTGGGGAATCGAACCCGGGTCTTCGGCGTGACGAGCCAACGCTTTAACCACTAGGCTACCCCACCGCCCCGAATTTACAAGAAGATGAAAAAGGAATACATAGATATCTGTATGAATCAACTGTTAAGACACGTTCACCTTTATAAAACCATTTCTCATTTCTCACTAAGGGCCCACCTCTTCTAAAACAACAATTTGAGTTTTCTCTAGATTAACCGTCAACATTAGCATTCTGATCAAAGTATTTCTGTACAAATGTGAAAAACAGGTTCCTTATATCAGCGGGTAAGACTAGGTTGTAATCACAGTCACGCCTGATTGATTTGTCTGACAATTGGGATGTATGACTTTTGGGATGTGTAACTTTTGGGAGTTCCCAGCGTCGCGGCCATGGAGCTGACGCAAAATGACCGAAGCCATCATAAAGTAATTAAGATCCAATAAAAACAATTCACTGTCGAATCTCGTGCATAAACTCACTGAAAGTCGTGTTTAATGTGAATTTACACAATCCTTTCAATGACCAAAACACCATGTGAAAACAAGTGGAAACCAAAGGTCTGATTGATCACATCACTCTTATGTTCCTGCAAGATTACATTTAAAAAGTCTTTATCAGATAATTTCTCCGTTACGACCTCCAATTTTCGGTAGTGTTTATGCATGTAGATTTACTAATTTATACTGACTACACCCTGTCGTAAAGTGCCTATGTAAAAACAAAGTCCTTCCTTCCAAAGATTAACCGCCAATACATTGATTGATTGCTCATTATTGACTAACTAAATTATTTCTTAAAGAATGGCGGACATCATGCAATTAGTTGCCACGTGTGTTGTGCCTTAAGACCATTGTAGGTTTTAGGGCACAACACACGTGTGCAATCTTGGATAACCAATGAGACTATACACCAATGTGAAAAACCTGAAACGATGTATCACTTTTTCGCATGTTAGACTGTTAAAAGACGCATGACATTGAGTAAGATTCTTTGTCAGCTGCAGATGAATGACATATCGTTCTTTTATGTGGATATTGATGGATACATTCCTCGAACAAGGTAATAGCCTGACATTGTGGCTATAACTTTAGTCTGTTTTAATTTTAATATTTGCCTTTTGTTTTTATTTATTTGTTATAGCATTATACAGAATCAATGAAGTGTAATGAGACAGACAGCATACACTAGGGCATGTGTGTGAAATAGTATAACTTAGACGTTGGCAATATATACAATGTCTACATATTACAGTCAAATTGTAAATTCACAATAAGTATAAGCATATCGTGTGCATGTTATTAAGTTTCAAAATGCGTACAAATATGATAATAAAATATGATAATAAACTAATTAGGATTATAAGACAAAATATAAACATGTACATATATTTTTCAGTACTTTTTTACTACTGGCAGATGGTTAAACTTCGAAATGTTTTCATCGTTATCCAGATAATGAAGATGGAAACATTATCGAGTAAAAAACGATTTCCTCTTTGTTGATCAATCTATATTTGTACTATAAATTGCGCATGCTGGTGGCGCAGCAGAGTTCACGAACCAGTCAAGAATTCTGGGATATCATCCGGGGACTCAAGGGAAAACAACAATAACAAAAGCAACAACCAGTCCACGGAATTTGCTCTGGATCAGTGGCCCTTAAACATCGGTCCGCCTTTGGTCACACTTTTGTTCCCCCCAAAATGCGTGTGTCACGGGTTGCACACGAGTGAACAACGCGACTCACTCTCGTGTGCAACGCTAGTCATACGGGTCTCACAAGCGTGGCACACTGGTTCCACATGAGTGACAACACGGGTTGCATCATGCGTCGCACACGTGGAAATGATCTTTAAGGCAGTAGTGTAATTGGAACACTCGACACAAATTGTGTATAACTGCTTCTTAATATTTCATATTAGGCTTAACCAATTTCTGAAACACTAAAATATAGTTTTCAGCCAAGGTGACATCAATACCGAGGCAGATATTGATCGTTATGGACATAATTCTTGTTTCTATATTTTATGATCAGAGTCTACCTACCATTTGGAGGATCATTACAAGAACAGGACCCATGATGCTGAATATGGCCAGATGTTGGAGTATTCTCCAGGTAAAGAACATGATGTCCAGACTCAGTATGAATCTAGCAGCTTTATACACATCACTCCTAGTGGTGTCCAGATGGACGAAGGTCATCAGAATAGCACCCACCAGGAAGAATCCAAGAGAAACACAGTCCAGTATATTCCAGTAGTTTTCAGAGAAATATGCCTTCAGTGCCGAACAGAGTTTCCACGAGCAGCGGCAGCGCTGGCATTTGTCCCCGCAACACTTGCGTTGTTCAGACGGCATGCTTTTCCAAATCTGGAATTATGATTGATACACTAACTCAAACTCAGTATCCAGTCATTATCTCTCAGTGTCTAACCTTGTCATTTGAAACAAAATCATCCAAGGTCTAAGTAATCTATCACTGAAGTCTGTCTCAAAGACTAAATATAATATTTAAATCCTACTTACATGAATTGTGTGAGACACGTGTTAAACCTGAAAGTCAGGGTCCTTGTCATATTCCTCTCTCATCGCTCTATAAGGCTAAAATTAAAAGGTTTAGGGAGTCCCAAGATTCGTTTATAAAGGAAGACCTCATAAACCGCCATTAGTTTCGAACACACACACTAACTGTTAGAAATCCGGTAGTCCGATGTTAATTTGCGATTGGTGGATTATGTACAATAGCTAGATCCCGCTGGCATATCATTAATCTCAGACTAACCAACCAGTCTATGTCGATAATACTCCTCTCCCCATGTAACCTCTCCTTATTCATATCAACCATCAGTTAACAAAACAACTCTTTCATGACGATGTGTTTACGAATTACAATCAAACAGTGATGATGATGGTGTTCACGAATTGACCAGTGTATCCTGACGCACAAGGATACAAATACATGCAGAAGCAAGTCAATTGTTCGCTTGATAAACTACGGCAACATCTGATTGAAGTCAAGATAAGGAATTGCATCGACATTTCTAAAACTTTTGAAAACTTTACTGAGGACTCCAATGTTGTAACGTTGATGACACGAGTCAAGACAAGGAATTGCATCGATATTTTTTAAACGTTCTGATAGCTCTACTTAGGCCTTCAGTGTTGTAATTTTGATCACACAACATTTGAAGATAACATGACGCTCTGAGTAAAACGATTGTACCCAAAAGATGTGAAAACCAAACTGCGTGCCATGCAATACATGTTTTCCATGCGGGCAAGTTGTTAATTACAACCAGTTAGTCAAAGATATATGATATAATCGTACAATGGCCTCTGCTTTTGTAGAGGTTCCTAATGAATATGGATTACTGTCGCTTCTATTTAGAGAATTTTAATGTTAGATATTGTACCTCAAACCACATACCTGCTTGATCTGTCTGATCTCCTCCCGAACAAACGTGAACCACCATACGGCCAATATGCCTTCACAAACTGAAAAGTCTTTTTTCATTTCAAAAAGTAAGGTGTAGCCGAAGATACTCAGGAACAAAATGTAGAACAGCTGTGGTGAGAGAAACGAGCCTGTATTCATTTACGTGTTCATCCATCTTATTATGGAACACTATAATATAAGAGCTCGAATAATATTAATAATGTTTATCTGCGGTTGGGCGGCACAGTGGTTTACCTGTTGGCTCGTCACGCCGAATGTCCGGTTTATTTCCGTTTTTTTCATGTCTTAAAATGGAATTTCCATTAAAAGCTGCGTAAGATTCAGTCCGCCCACACATTCAATCACTTATAATTATTTATACGTTACCAGGTTCAAAACGTATGTTGTTACTGGAGCTATCGCAAGTCGTCCTAAGTGAGCACAGAGAGTTTCCCTGAAACGATACAGAATACTAGTAGGTTGAAAAATGTACTCAATGCATTGGAAAGGAATAATTTTCATGTTTTCGCAAATGAATTATTGTATTGTGATGTTTGGTTATTGCTCATGTCCAAGTTCAAATACAATGCAAAAGAATAGAATTACTCACTCTTTGATATTCAGCTTTGTAGGTGTTTTGTAAGTATCCTGAAAACACATAAACGTGTTTTCTCATTTCACAAGTATGTATTGATAACCAATGCTGCTATTTCAATGTATCTCTTACACATGTACAGTGATATCTAATATATTACCTACCATCTACTATAATGCATAGTATATATAAATAACCATTCATAAAAAAACTATCAATGCAGAATAGTGAAAGGTATATTTCATGATCGAATACTAGTGGTTTTAAACTATTATGTCATATTATGACCTGAAACATGCATGGAATTGTTTTAATGGACTTCATGACATTCCCGCGTGGTTTCACGATGTTCAAAGGGATGTCAGGGATCTTTATTGGTTGTAAGACTTTCCGGTCTTGTCTGATGACGTGTTATCGTACCTCGACGATGTGGATCTTTACTCATAACATCAGTCAACGGAAGCTCTACTCTAGCTTCAATCAGGAACATGCCGTCGTCATAAAATTCATAGGCTGTGGGGTAGTGTGGAGGTTAAAGCGTTCGTTCGACCCGACTTCGATTCCTCACATGGGTAAAATGTGTAAAACCCATTTTCTGGTGCCACCTGCCGTGATATTCCTGGAATATTGCTAAATGCGGCGTAAAACTAAATTCACTCACTCACCCACTCACTCATAGATTTCTGACGATGCTTTATTTCTGATAAGTATCCTTATACAACCCTCAAATACTCTACAAAAGTAAATTTCTCCTGACGTGACGCATAGTCGCACTCACCTGTATGGGTGGGTCAACCTTTCCCCACCACACACGTTCAGTGTACTCCTTGTAACCATCTTCGCTGAAAAGTCTCCGGTTGTCAGTAGCCAAAGAGCATCTAAGCATATCTTCCTGCCATATGTTGCCTGCTAGCTGAGTCTGTATCAGATCCATAGTGCGTTCTTTGTCGCTGTTATAACATTGGTTTATGAGGCCCTTGGCTCTGTTCTGAAACAATCTAAACACATCAAATATTACTGGAACATATGGTGTTCCTTGATTCCAGTCACAAATACAACAAATATATAAGTGGTTGCCGCAATGTGAAGGCTATGACACGGCAAAGAAAAGGATCAGCGACGATGGACAAGGTAATGTACATTTCCGCCACCCCGCCAGCAAACACACACACGCACGCACGCACACATGCACGCACGCACACACACACACACACACACCCACCCACCCACCAGTATCTTGGCAAATAGAAACATGTTCGTACATGCTTATTGTTAATCTGTACAATTTACGTTTAACCCCAAAGTTTATACGATAAACCATTTCTGTAAAACTAATCGAATGCAACCTTTAAAATTGTGTACTACTTTCATGTAGTACTTTTCACTTTCAATGTATCCTATTTGAAACAACACTTGCACAATGCCGATAATGTTAATTTACAACAAATAACGCTTGTATATGTTTTCCCTGCAGTAATCCTATACATTCCATTCAAATATCGATCCTTCTGTCAATTTCTACAAAAATCATGAAGACTGTTTTTCGTCAATATTTTTTTTGCGCTCCGACACTTCAACAGCAAAGAGGTTCGTTGACGAAGATAAAAAGTAGGTCTAATGAACATTGACATGTACATCAGTTAGTAGATCATCTGATGGTCTAACAAATTGTTGATAATCGAATTTCTTCCTCTCAAACACATTACTTTTCAGTCTAACGGGACGGTCTCCTTGTCAAGCGTGTTTATACAACAAAACAACAAAGAAACAAATAGATAATAAAACCAAATACTCCTTGAAATTAAAAAAACCCAATAAAATGCCGAACTTACATTGCCTGTGCTTCTAGAGTTTTCTTACGGCCAATGTTTTCTTCATCTTCCATCCTGGACCTGAGGACTGATGCCGCCAGCAAGGACGATGTTAGCAGGTGCTGAAGGAATGTGCAAGTAATGGCGCCATTATTTCTTGTCAAAATATACTTATGTGTAATGTAGCCTACTACTATATCAGTTAATGTCCGTTTTCTTTCTGGCAACCAACTCCAACATCGACATGCAGTCGGTTTAGAATTTAGTTTACATGAACACTCCCTGCTTATGATCTTTTTCAGGATTAAGTCAGTTAACACCTTTGCCTCTAGCAATCATCCAAGGAATTCGGTCATTTTAATGGCCTCTTACGACAAGCACGGGTTGCTGGAAGCATACATGAGTTGTATATTCCTAACTTCAGCTGCCGTGTATGGTAGGACGGAAATAATGTTCCAAGGAGTGTCAAACCCATGTCATCCAATCACTGCCTCCCTCGTGTATGCATATTATCTTACGGTCCCTTTCTTCCAGAACAGTGCAGCACATTTCAGTCGATCTGTCCCCACGGCCCATATCATTAAACGTCGGAATACGTCCTCCTTGGGTCCAAAACACGCAGCAGTGGAGAGGCGGAACAGCTTGTATGTGGTTTCCTGTACAGTAACAATACCGGATTACTCATGTTTTCCACACCGTTATTGTCTATAATGAACTGCACACTCTCAGCCTTGTCCATCAGCATGGCGTGAAGAAGGAACATGCCTATTGTGTCTTAAAACCAAAAAAGATGACTGTCCTTACTGTCCACGTTGCAATTGGGAGGTTTAGTCGAGAATAGGCCAAATTATTCATCGGGGATTTACAAAACACTCCTTGAGATCAGGTGTAAGTTTTACGCGTGTGCCCTGTGTGGTTGAGTTCAACCTTTTAAATGTACCGTTATGTAAACATTAATAAAGCAAAAAGGGTAACGTGTTTGAAAGAGTTGTATTACTTGTATTGCTCAGCAGTATTCCAGCTATATGGCGGCGGCTTGTAAATAAATCTTTGAAGGGCATTTAGAAAATAGTAAATAGTCGTGTCGGGACCAGACAATCCAGTGATCAACTACATGAGCATCGATCTACACAATTGGGATACGATGACATGTGTCAACTACTAGTAAGTCAGCGAGCCTGACCACCCAATCCCGTTAGTCGCCTTTTACAAGCATGGGTTGCTGAAGGCACATTCTAACCCGGATGTTCACGGGTCCACAGTGTTGTCGTGTCTAACTCCACTCCACGCTTTACCTCTGAGATGGTTCCGTTGTGTCCCATTGATTTTGAAAGTTTGCGCAAGAGCCCCTTCCCCGTCAAACAGCCTCGCCGGCATATAGTAGTCCAGGATGTGTAGCACTTCGGGGTCGGATTTACCTAAAGTAAGACAGCACTAAATCTTTGGACTCTCACGTCATTGAAACAGCCTTAAGAGTTGGAACAATTATGTTGTATACTTCAATTCATGTTCAGAATCAGAAATTTCAAGGCATTCAGATCTGAACGAGTTGCAACAATATTTCTCTGCACTTGGTGTTATGCCCAGACACTGACTTATCAGTGTAAGGTTTTCAGATACCATGTCACGTTACGGTAGCATTACCTTTATAGCGTTACGTGAAGAATGTGTTACCTTGTGTTGCAGGTCAAGAACATTGAGATGTGAACAGTATTTCAGCCATATAGAGGCGTGTTAGCTTGTGTGAGGTAAGCCCTTAGATAGGCTTGAACGTGAATTACAATTAGCATAACTGTGCCACATATACGGCTTTTAAGTATTCATGATTCGTTTGTAGATGTTTCAACAGTTGGCAGGATACACCTATGTGAAAGGCACGGGAAGGACCGTGTACATTAGATATTGAGTGCGTTCTCATATCAGAGCATATATTTACTTTTTAGCAGTGCCTGTATGACCGCATTAACCAGCGTGGTTTCCTTGTCGTCAATGCGGACAACCGTGATCAGCTCTCTTTTCTGTAGACACTGTAGGGTTTTGTACTCGCCAAATTCCTTTCTTCCTTTACTCCCAAGTTTGTTAAACTCCTTCTTCACTTTGCGACGTAAACCTTCATCAATCACTGTGCCCGTCCTATATATCATAGAGTAAATGGAAATTGGAAATTGGAGGCACATTCTGCCATTATCTTGCTCATATTTACGCTCTAATACGCTTATGGTATTTTTGGAATCGTTCAGTGGATGAGATTCATTTGATAAAAAATATTATTATACTCATACGTATGACATAGAAACTATGTGAAACGGGTGTGCAGCATGTATGTACATGGTTGTAGTTACGTGTAAGGGTATTACATCATTTGGGTATTTAAAGCAGGAGATGACTCCGTGTACAACTCACCATTCTTTGTCTCTGCTGCGGGAAGATCTTGTCCTGTTTTCCTCGGAGTACTCATACACATTGGCCAGTACATCAGCAAAACCACCTGTCCCCTGATAAAACTCATTCCACTTAGCCACATTAGTAAATAAAGAACGCCGGAAACATTCGAACTGTCGTGGTACTGGGTAAATTACAAGTAGATTCAGAAGACAAAAGTTTCTTAACACGTTAACAGACAAATGGCTTCTTGCTTATTACGAGCAGAAAGTGACCACTTTAATCATGTTATCGTCATGTAAAAACATGTAATTCCATCTGAGGCGCGTTATCAATAATCTTACACAGTTAAAGTAATATTTTATACCAGATTTATTTTACCTGCAATACAACTACAGGTACATTGTTTTCTATTGCCGATTGGACTCCATCGAGAACATAAACCCATCCACAGTACAGCAGAGCCACCAGTGGAGTAGAGGATGTTCCTTAATAAATCAGTTTTCCATATTTACAGTTTGTGTAATACATTATACTGCATGAAGACTTTAAAGGAATGCAATAAAATTTTGTTTGTTTCAATGAAACGTTTATTATTTCAAGGGGGAAATCATTTCATGTATTTTTGGTTCGGTCATTGAATGGCATTTACAAGTGATACACATAAAAGGTGAAACTGTATGGCTGTCAACTTCTGTCACGTGAGGGACACGACGTTTCCGACATTACTCCGAAAAGGTCGCGTCCCTCATGTTACAGAAGTTGACATCCATGCATTTTCACCTCTGTTGTCTGGTTCTTTTTTAGCATTTAGACACACTGACTTTATTTGTAATAGGTCGCCATTTGTTTGTAATTACCTTCTGAATGTTTCGTCATTGCTGTTTCTAATGTCACCCTAAACTCTTGGAACGATTTGGATGCATGTGCCGAATTTAAAGATCCATCGTCCACTAGGAGGTGATGCTTGTACAGAGCACTGGGTCTATTTCCTGCTTTCGACCCTGGATTCTCTGGTAACTCAGGCTACAGAAAAAATAAAATAAAAGAGAAACATAAACAACCAACAACCAACTATTTGTCAAAAAACGTCCTAATTCAATCACTATTTAATTTGACACAAGACAGATCTTGTGTGGAGGGTCCGAGGCAGATATTTCCTATGTCTGTTTGGATCCGGTCACGAGAATACCAACACAGAGAAAAGTTGGCTGCAATTTGTTCTTTGTCTACTTACTTGTCAATGTTCCCTGACAGGTCGTTTGTAAAGAAGGTGTGCTATTTCTGATTTGGTTTCATCCATTAATACATACTTCTCAGCGTTTGATGAGGATCAAGTTGTAATGTTAGGGAAATACATTAAAACCAATAATAATTGAAATATCACGATACACAGTTATTGAAGAATGAGGACTATTTTTATGGATATACAACTTCTTTATTTTGTACAGGCGACGTTTCGACATAGATTCTAATGTCGCTGTCAAGCAAGCGCCCTATCTCAGTTTATGTGAACATGAGACGACAGATATCACTGATTATTGTTGACATTACAAAGAATTATTGTTATAAAAGCTGTTATAATAAGGTTTAACTATAAATGCGCATACCTGCTTGGTTTCCAGCTTTTCAATCACTTCTGGCTGAAGTACTCCCCATCCACATACTCCTACAGGAGTTATGTATTTGGAAGACATATTCTTGATGCATTCTCCCACCATGTGTGCAATCCCAAAATGTATGCCTTCGGTTGTAATCCAGATATCTATCACAGAAATGTTTGCCATGCACAAGATTGCCTGCGAAACATGAACCGAAATGTGAACTATGACTACGTACATGTTTGTATCTGTTACAAATCTTTACACACGTCAATCACTTATATTTTATAAAACATATCAAGTTGGAAATTATGTAATAATAACCCATCTGAATATAACTGTGTAAATGAATCTTACTTTGCCCATTGGATAATGCATTCATTAATCCATTCATTAATCCATTCAGCTGGCATTTCATTTGATCTTTATTCGTCGCAGTGTCAGCCTTTCCATCTTCGTCTCCTATGACGGAGAATATCCATTTTGGTTGGGGCAGTTTCCATATCTCCAGCAATAGGTGCTCAACGACCGACATATCAGTTTGGACATCGATACGAACATACTGTAAAACAAAAGGCATAGGACCCGTGAAGAAACAAACAAACGTTAATGCTCATAGATTTCCTTGGAATACACTACAGTAGTTTTACTGCTGATGAACTACACCATTGCAACTACAGTCGTCAAGTTCATATCCGCTATATTTAAGCATTGTTTCTCGTTTTGTTGTTGCATTTATCGTGTAGCGTGGTATCATGTTTTGGGTGGTGTCATGAGCAGATGCTGGAATAGATTCTTATCCTAGTATGTTTCATTGGTTGATTGCTAGTTCAACAGAAACACACACTTGACACTCCGGTTTATCGGAGTTTCCGATATAATTTTAAGGCATTCTTAAAATGTTGCGAGTTGTGTGTGATATATTAACTATTGTTTTACAGAAGGTATTCCGTTATTTCAAATGAATTTCGTAGACAACGTAATATGTATTTCACGGTCTGACGCACCCTTGAAGTCTTTCCATCACCGAAGTCTATCTTTCCGTAGTTCCTGCAAGGTTCCGTCTCTGTATTCCGTGATGTTGACCAGTCCTCATCTTTTCTAGACTCGGGGTCCGGATGTGCACACTCTTGACGCCAACATTTGCAACGATTTCGCTCCTTTCCTCTGCATAAACATAAGGTGATGCTTGTAATGTTAGGTATATACGTTAGTAACATGCAGTCATCGCAGAAACCCAGTAGAATATTGGTCTCTGTATTTCCTGGTGGGAGTGAAGAACTGACTATGTTATCAAGGTGACCACAATATGCTGAACGCCCAGTGGACACATAATGTTGACTGGTTATCCTTTTGCTTTGAAGTTACATAGATCATAGGAACCCCCTAGCAGTGCCAAAATCAAGGACATTCGGGATGTGTTAGACTTGATGTCATGATGAGTTACACACAGAAATCTTCCCAGATAAATTACTGCCACTTATCATATACAACTGTAGTGGCGTAACTATTGCAATGCTCTTGCATGAAATTTGAAGCAATTTTGTAGCGACAGATTCGCCATAGGTGGCTATGTGTTCTCGTCATATTGAGTTTTTTATGCGAAAAGTTTACTTGTTTTGTATATGTTTCTTGAAATGTGCTACCGGGTGTGACAATGTCCTCACGGGCCAGCGATACGTCACAGATCAGGCTTCTTCAATGGTAGAGTACATGGAGATGGACCATCTGCCCGTAGAGCTGAATATTGGTAGTAAATCCCCTAGCCCCAGCATACCAAATGACATTCAAAGGAGGTACTTGTTGCTACCTTTCCTTGCATCATGGGGGTAGAGCATGCACAGGTCAGTTTGGACCCATATGATGTGTATAAATGTCTGGTATCTCAGTTGGCGAGAACGGAAAGACATAGGCCCGGAGCCATACAAGTGTCAATGCATAAATGCAATCATCTAAAAAAACGATATTTCACCCCTACTTAAAAAGACACTTATTTGTGGCTTCAACCCAGTAGTCTGACGGGGCGGTGAGGTAGCCTAATGGTTAAAGCGTTGTCTCGTCACGCCGAAGACCCGGGTTCGAATCCCCACATGGGCACAATATGTGAAACCCATTTCTGGTGTCCCCCGCCGTGATGTTGCTGGAATACTGCTAAAAGCGGCGTAAAACCAAACTCAGTGAGTCCGTCAGTCAGTAGTCTGACACTGCCACCTAGAACTCATTAGCTGCCGAGAGACAATTTGCAGCAGTAGTATACGGGTAACTATGGGTCCAAACTGACCTAATTACGCAGGTGTGTGACCCAAATTCGCAGGCGTGTGACCTAATTAAGCAGAAGCAAAGACTATTCTAGAAGATATGACATCATATGATTTTAAGGAATTATGCGGTTTAATCCAGTTTTACATAAGACAATAAAAATTATGCTTCCCATCTCTTTCATCCAGCATTATGAACAGCACTCATATGAGTGTACTGGAGAAGAAACTTCTTAAAGACATACAAAATGTAGTGAATGTATTGGAAAAGTGGGGAATGTTGACTGAGTACAATAATGCCTATATTATGGAAAGTCTTTTTTTCAATGGTTTTCAATTGGTTATGTTAGTTAATGTCATTTGATATATATTTGTTTTTTGTAGGAAAGTCAACAAACTGGCATGCATCGCAACAGTGCCTTACTGATGACATTGCCAAAACGAGGCCCCCAGGTGTTTGATATGTTTTGTCTGGCTCTTCATGCTTGCAATGAACAAGAATCGCCATTGTCAACTGCTTCTGGGTGAACATGTATATGCAACGACCAAGTCTAGGAAACGGTATTTGTGTATTCCCATCAGGAAGTATGATGTGTACTCCAGCAGCAAATCTTATCCTACTCGACGAGGCATCATGCTCACCTTGAAACACTGGCTCGAACTCCCCAGTGTGTTCCAGCAAATATATGATGTTATGGCGTCTGGTCACTCAGGTTGTCATGTATATATGTGGGGCTAACATGTATGCCACCGACAGTGGGAAATGAATCTACAGATGGGAAAGGTTGTATCTACTGCAATGGGTATCTTCTTATCCATGCAGCAATGGGACAAATTAAAAGACTGTGTCTATGTTTTGCCTGACTTTGTTCCTGAGTTGAAGGACATGTTTCCCTGTATGTTACAAGAGGATCATCAGAACCAGACGGAGCTTTAATGTGTTCCTTCTGTAATCCTAATGATTATCTGAACTGGTGAAGCTCATGCTTGGATTAGACATTGAACTGTGCAAACGTGTTTCCGTTGCATTCCCTTACTTTGGACAAAACATGGATGTATGCGGACACTTACACCTGTATATGGATAGTACCCCTCCTCTGATTGAACCTCAAACAAGGTTCCAAGAAGGGTTGAATTCCTTTCAGTTTTGGCCTGTGCAGATGAAACATATTCATCACCACTCGCTCCTTTATTCCTTTATTTCCGTTACCTCCAAGAAGACTCATTCCCCTCTCGATGCAATGAGTCATTGTAATTCACAATAGACGTACAGTAGACTTTGGGACTGCTCCTATCCTAATCTCTAACGATTGAAATTGAGCTAATAAATATCATATGAAATCTGTATATCTTTCTTGTTTGTTTATCATACTATCATATCTATTGCTGGAGGACTGATATTAGACCAGATGACACAAATATTACCTGCTACGTAAAAGGGATATCCAATAAAAATAAGATTAGCTATAATTTGCCCCAATTTGTATTTAATATCTCAGTAAGTAGCAAATTCATATGAATGTGTTTTAGTATATATGCTTGTGCTGTGTTTTGTGACATTTCAGTGAAATACTTTTGAAAGCAATGTTAACAACCCAGTATGCTTCACCTTGAACTTCATTTTAGGAAAGTTTTAAATATATCATGGATTTTTTTTAATGAAACTTGGCACAACAACCGCACACATTTACTAAAATATAACAATGAAATAAATTTGGATCATAAAAGTGTAATCACTAGGAGATTCGATCTCAGTCCCTCGTCTATAAGAGAAATCTCGTCACAAACAGAAGTAAACAAAGCGAGCAAGAAAAGCCTTTAAAAAGGCAACGTTGGAGGCACCTGAGTAAATTAAGAAATTTGGTGAGAAGGACGTGTGGTGATTTGGGCGGTGAAGCTGATTTCAAGAGCATCGCGATGACCATACCTCTATGTATTAGAAACTTGCCTCTATTACAGATCGGTTTTCGAATCACAAATACCTTACTCTCATCTCCAGTATATGACATTTCATATCAAAGGTCTTTGTCATGTCTTTAACCATGTCTGGAAATGAAGTACAAGTGACAGACGGAGGAAACATGGTCCTATATAATGCCACTGCCAAGCCAGCGTGTTTAAGCACGCGTGGGTTGGCACAGTGATTACTAAGACAGTATAACATGAACGCTCAGCGCTCAGCGTTCAGCACTCTAGGTACTGTTACTGAACACACCTCTCGAACTGATAGGAAACCAGTTGGCCTTTCGCTAAATTCCAGGAAAGCTGATTGGTGCTACTAAAATAGAATGGAATTTCTAATTCTGCAATTCGAAATTATGCACTGAACTAGTACAAGTGTGCTCTATTACGTGTAAAATTGTTTTGAATTGAATGTGTGTCAGTTTATTTACGTTTTTGGTCAGTAAAAACAGATTTTTTTGAAAACTTGATTTCCGCATTAAGTACAGTCAATCCCCGCTGTGTCGGTCTTGTTGGATCCAAGGGAAAAGTTCAACTTATCCGAGTGTTTGACACATCCGTCAGCATTGAACCGACCAAGTACCAACACAACCAAAGTGATCGCCATTTTTTTTAGAGATTTCCTGTCATTCATTGATCAACGTGTCACTGGTAACAGATTAATTAAGGTCACTGTGTGGGTACTAAATCAGTTGGTAAGTGTGATGACAATGTGTGTATAGATATGTAGTTAAATATGCGACTTGATTGTTGAATCCGTTAATCCCCACCTTTGCTCTTTTGGTAGCAATTTATGAGCTTGACTTTTGATTGTGCGAATGAACTTTTCATTTGCAAGAACAAACTTTGACAGTTCGAGACAAAAGGGAAAATTTGTACTTATTAGGGGTTTTGGGGGCCCTAAATGAGTTCGACACAACCGGGAATTCGACACATCTAGCTTAAGACATCAGGGTAAAATAATGAAAAATATAAGGAAATCGGCAGGGACCTAGAGATGAGTTCGACACATCCGAGAATTCGTCTCAAACGAGTTCGAGACATTTGGGCTCGACTGTATGCAGTAAAGCGGGAGGATTATTTCGGATTCCCACATGGTCACGTGGCTCCTAATTTGCTACTGCTATGTTCATTGGTCATTTGGAATTGCCAAAATGAAAAGAGACTAAGTATCATTGGCTGAAAGTTCATTTTGAATAATCCAAGTGTATATTATAGAGAGAAATTTCACCTCCAACCAACAAAGAAATGTACAAGAAAAAACCAAGTGATAAACGAATCCCCCATTATGCCTCTTGTAGGAAGTACGTCAAATTGGGGCATAGATTTATTGACTTTATCTCGCAACAGCAATTTCTTATACTGGGGCAATACAGTATGTCACAAAGTCATAATGTCGTCTCCAGTAGTTAGTAATATAGCAAAATGGTAGCATAGGTTCATCCTGCTTAAAGCTTCCATACTAGCTAATTCCGCTTCCACAGCCACCAAAAAATGAGTGTTTTGTACAAAACTTCGATAAGACCACTTTTCGTCTCCCAACGCAAGTGCACTCCAATTAGAGCTATGCGGGTGCATGGATAAAGAAAAAATGCCAGGAACCAAGCTATCGTGCGAAGCCGTTTTCTACGAGTGGGCAAAGGCACAGCAAATAGAGTTCGAGAAACTGGCGAGGGATCTGGTAGCGCTCGTAGAAAGTGTGTCCCGATTTCTCCAGGATTTGTCTTCTCGGTCGGAAAGCAACATAGGGCGACACTTCTCCAGCAGGGTCTCGAAGAAGGTCTCGAAGACTTCTGCCATGTTGGGAGTTCTCGTCGTCTGTGGCTCAGGGTCTATGCCATCTCGGATTCGTGTATATCTGGTTTGCGAAATGTGGTACTTCCTCTTCATTTATGAAGGGACAAACGACCCGATCGGATCTCGATAGCTTGGTTCCTGGCATTTTTTCTATATCCCTGCACCCGCATAGCTCTAATTTGAGTGCACTTGCGTTGGGAGACGAAAAGTGGCCTTATCGAAGTTTTGTGCAAAACACTCATTTTTTGGGTGGCTGTGGAAGCGGAATTAGCTAGTATGGAAGCTTCTAAGCAGGATGCACCTATGCTACCATTTTGCTACATTACTAACTACTTCTCCTTATCTGTAACATCATAGAGTGGGAAATGCAAATAATGGCCTATGCAGTGTATTGACAGACAGTATTCGAGAATGAAAACACCACATCATTCTATCTGTCAGGACAATGAAAGGCCATTTAGTGTTCAAGTGTGTACACAAATTCACTGAAGTCACCCTACATGTTCATGCAAGCTCTTCTCGCCCTGTAAGAGAGCCCAGAGTACTCAAACACAATACCCATTCAACTGTCTATAGAAATTCACTAGACCGTGAAGTAGCTGTCTAGACAGGCAAACAGTATTTTTGTAAATATTAATCATGTATAGTAGCAAACAGAAAAAATGCGACAAACATATTTTCCTCAGATTCGATCCCACTCATGAAATATGCCGAATAATGTATTTTGAGCTGTATGTAGCTATGCCGTTGTTACGTGTTTATCTTCCTTGAGTTTACAGACGGCTTAGTCACGTGACCTATTTGATTTGCAGACGATACTTAAAACTCCCTGGCGTTTGATGAATATGGTATAAAATCAGTAAACAGACGTGTGAATTTGACAGGTTTACATCGGGCTCTAATGTACCGAAATTTGGATCGGGACGACCTGCTATTTTGGTGTTAATGACAGGCGGTAGCGGTACACACAAACTGGTCTGCCAAACAACTTGCTGTGAAGGCTTCAAGTAAAAGAAACCCTGTGGAACCAGAATGGACTATCAGAAGATCTTTGAAGCAATCTAGGTATGTCAAGTGAGTGCCAAAGAAAATCCCACTAATGACAGCAACGCATATGGAGAAAAGGCTCCAGTGGTGCTTGGAAAGCAGGGTCAAGAGTTTTTAAATGTGATCTTTACGGACGAATCAAAGTTCCAGTTTTATAGGATCGCCAGAAAAAGACGGTCAAGAGGTGGTCGTTGCTGTAAAATGGGTGGGGTGAGTATGGGGTGAGTAAAGCCTCTTCTGACTATTACAACAAGGATGGATTCAAACATGTACTGCCAACTTATACAAGAAGGTATAGTGGAATCACATATAAGTCAGAGTGGAATACCTTCCACACCTTTACAGGACAATGCACCGTACACAGGTCAAGACACATCTGTAACTGGTTTGAGATGAATCACGCGAATTTCCAGCCACAACACTGGACTTTAACCCCACTGAAAATGCATGGCAGGTAATGAAAGACAAACTAGATAAACTAGAACCAAAGAGTGTCATGGAATGGTCCAACCTCATCACTCAAATATGGATAGATCTACCCCAGGAATACATAGACAATTTGATAAACAGCATGGAACGGAACAGTGGGAACACCCAACAGTGTATCGAGAGAAACGGCGCACTAACAGACTATTGACTTGTATATTAAACTTCCGTATCCAAGGTATGTGTATGTAAAAATAGCTTTGAAATTGACTAAAAAATATATATAAATTGAATTCCGTGAAAAGTCGCATTTTTTGTAACTTTACCTTTGTGACAGGATGTCTACGGATTTGTGTTGTAGCGCATAATTTATACACTAAACATAAAGAATTATTGCATGTGTTAATGCAAGATTCATATATTTCATTTATTCTGTGCACATTTTTCTCCTGCAGATATTATCTCATACTTTTCATGTACATATTTCATACATCATAAACGCCTCTACTGTCTTCGTAGCACAGTGCAGCTCTTATTTCATTCCTGTATCAGTTATTACCTCCCTTGTTAGTAGCTCAGTCAGCTAGGGTTCAAGTCCAGCTTCCTACAGAAAACTTTGGCAGATTTGTTAAGTTATGTTTCATATCCCATAGTACCACTTTCCTTTCATGTGACCATAAAAAGCACATGTGGTACTCGGACCCCATGCTTCAGTGTGTTAGCAGCCTCCATACTGTCAAGAGGTCTCCTCTGACTGTTAGATCTTATGTAGCACACAGGAACTCAAATGTGAGTCTTGCATGTTTATTTTCTCACTGTTACTATTTTATTTTATGCAGATATAATGTTTAATAATAGTCTTTTTTGAAATTCATGGCCTCATAAGGCTATTATTACATGCAACATTGCCAAAAGTGTTCAAATAATGTTCAAATGTTTTTAAAGTTGTTAAACATGATTTTAGATGATATTTTTGTCAATGCATTATATTTTATAGTCAAATTATATTACAAATTGTTTCTATTTATTCTAGTTGTCCAACACCTCATCCAATCATCGGCTTATCCTTTCTATCAACGATTCCAAATCGTTGTTTTCCATCAACGACTAAACCCTGTGGATGCGAGTTGCGGGAGCTTTGTTTATCTTGCGTCTACACTACTGCTAAATACAAATTCTATTGCGTTTTTGTCGTTTCTCCATATAGAGTAGAAAAAAAATAATCTTGCACTGTTGTGATGTGATGTCACACTTTCTAAAATATTCTTTTCCTGCCTAATTAGATGTGCCACCTGCGAAATGAGGTCATACCTTCTAGACTATTCTCTACAAGTGCAATGTGGGTACGCACCTGCGAAATGATGTCACACCTTCCAGAATATTCTTCACATGCCTAATTAGGTCAACCTAGGAGGCGCTACAGTATGACCTTGAATGCAAAAAGGACACCTGCATAAATAGGTAAATTTGGACCTATAGTTACCCGTATACTACTCTGTGCGTGACATGAGACCGGGACAGCGGACTTTGAGACAATGTTTATATACGTATACCAAATGGCGGGTATACCAATGAATGTCTTCAACCAAAACATGTGTGAATACCCATGAGATGCCATTATTTGAATACTCCCTCGAGGTTCTTGTCCGATTTTAATAATGTGTCCAAGCAGTGAGCACATTTTCATTTTCGGATTTCTGATAGTATGATGACTCAGATTGATTTGATTTTTCTGTGTTTTGTACCTTGATGTGTCACAAAGATGACTACAATTCCAATTTAATTCCAACACGAAATAGTATTTTATCTTTGTTGATAAATGTGAGGGTTACACCCTTACACTATAATTTACGCATGCGGGTGGCGCAACAGAAGTCGTGAACCAATCAAGAATTCTGTAATACCATCTGCGTACCTACGGGGAAAGACAATAACAACAGCAACAACCAGTCCAGGAGAATTGCACTTTATCAGTGTCCCTTTAAAGCTGTGGTGATAACCTAATGTATTCTGCTGTTAAGGAACGCTGTTAGACAACGTCCAGTAGAATCATGTTTGCCTGTGTACCTGTAGAGGTAAATCGCTATTCATGTTAAGCTCTTGGTGTATTCATTTCCAATTTAGTCGGTGAACTCTTTGTGTAGTCTAGTGACACACATGTAATAGGATACTTCAGCAAATTACAACTTCCCGCTTTGACTTGAGATAAGTTGTTTCGTTTCTTTCGCCGTTTTATATTTAAGAACATTGGAGTGTAAACATTAAATATTGCAATATTGAAAACGTATTTTACATAGTGTAATGTTCGTTTCCATACATTGTCCAACCACAACATACATTTGTATACAGGCACTGACAATATCTGTCAGCTTCAATGCCATAAACAAGAGGGTAGTTCACCTCGTTGTTTGCCTAGTCACGCTGAAGACCCGGGTTCGATTCCAAAAAGAGATACATTGTCTGAGCCCTCTTGGAGTCACGACCAATGGCAATAGATTCACACATGAATATGCCGAACACTAATAAAAAAGAAACTTCACATTCTCTCTTCAGGGCACTATAAAAGAACAAGAGATGGTAAGATGGTTAAATTGTTATTATTTCATTGCTGAGATCTGTGTAATTTACTCGATACACTGACAGTGCCATAATCAGTTCCATTATGCTACACCACCGTTCCAAAACATGGGTATCGAGAAAGTCAAGTCACAAGAATAAAAATGCGAAATTTCTCAGTTCAATATCGTGTATGGCCGCCCCGCGCATTCACCATTGCCAAACATCGTCTCCTCATCGACTGCCTGATGCTTGTTAACACGTGGTTGGGGATTCTGCGCCATTGCTCTTGCAAGGCTTCGCCAAGTTCCTGCCAATTCTGAGGTTGGTTCCTAATACCACGAAGCCTTCTCCCAAGTGCATCCCAAACGTGCTCTATTGGATTAAGGTCAGGGGACCTCGATGGCCAGTCCATGACGTTGATTCCAGCGTTTTGAAGGAAATTTCGTGTCAACATCGCGGTATGCGGCCGAGCATTATCATGCTGGAACTGTAGACCTGGGCCATGAGCCGCCATGAAAGGAACGAGTGCAGGGTGAGCACCTGGTCGCGGTAAGCAGCAGCTGTGAGGTTTCCACGGATGACCAGAAGTCGGGAACGGTTGTTCCCACAGAAAGCACCCCACACCATGCAACTTCCACCCCCGAATCTGTCGACTTCCTGTACACAACATTGGGCATACCGTTCACGACGTGGTCTCCAGACTCTATGCCTGCCGTCCGCGAATCTGAGGGTAAACCTGGATTCATCGCTAAAGACGACTTGATTCCAGTCTCTCTGGGTCCATCGGAGGTGACGTTGGGCCCACAGCAGACGTTGACGTTGATGAAACGGCGTCACTATTGGCCCACGATATGGACGTCGAGAATTGAGATTGGCAGCCCGCAACCGATTTCGAATGGTCTGTGAGCACAGTCGACCTCTAAACATCTCAGCCCTGGTTCGTGTAGCCGGCAGAAATCTGTCACGTAGGTGACGTAGGACGATTTGACGGTCTTCTGCTTGTGACGTCACACGTGGACGACCCGACCTTGGGCGATCAGAAGTGGTGCCAGTTTGTTGTAGACGACCTCGCAAGTCATACACAGTACGACGGCTGCATCCCATTGCTCTTGCGACGTCAATAACTGATCTTCCCGCTTGCAACATGCCAACGGCACGTTCACGTTGCACATTTGACAATCGTGGCTTTTCAAGTACCGTTAGAACTGTGGTTACAAGTGTTTTTTCAATTCTTGAGGCCAATGCAAACACGTGCATATGAAGAAAACTTCGATGCGAAGATCACGTGATCGACTGCACGTGCAAAACCTGATTTGGCACTAACGTCATTTGCACGACGAATGGATGGGTCTGAGTGGGATTTGCTAACGTTTTTCTAGAGTCGAAAGATAGGGATCCCATTTCGGATACAAAGATGTATCATCAGAGAAGAATTATTCATTATCTTTCAAATTAAATTTTGTGAATTTTTTTTGTGACTCAGTATAAAAGTGAGGTGAGGTGAAATTGGGTTTAACGTCGTGCTTGAGAATATTTCACTCATATGACGACGTGCATGCATGTGTATGTGCGGCTGCTTGTACTAGCCCAGACTTAAGCTGGTTTTATAGTGCTAGCACACTGAGATACCATGCTGCAGTGAAGCATGAATATCCCACTCCGACACATTATACTGACCCCGAGCCGACCAGTCCTTGTTGTACCCATTAATGCCGAACGCCAGGCAGGGACCAACAACTACCATAGTTTAACGTCTTTTTGGTATGACGCGGCCTGGGATCGAACCCGCGACCTTCCGCTCTCCGGGCGGACGCTCTAACCACTTCACCACGGAGGCGGTCAAGAATGTAAAAGTACATGGAATGGATCAAAGCAATGCAGCTCACAGACTTACCGAGAAAACACTGTACATTTTCTTTGACAGATATGTTCTTTGATCCACTCGTCTTCATCCATTTCCTAATGTACAAAGACGAAAGTTAATGCATGAATCGATATGACTAACGCAACAAAAACATATTACTCCAATGTATACCGTGGTTTTAGATGGCCAGCATACCAAAAATAGACAAATAAATAGACATAACCAGAGAGATCAAGACCCCCAACCCCCGACACACGTTGCTAAGTAAACAAACCCAGCTGCATGGTCTGAGGAATTTTAGCATGAAACGATCTGACTGACGCAACAAAAGTGTATTACTGTAATGTATACCGTAGTTTTATATGGCCTGCATACAAAGCACAAAAATAGATAAAAAAATAGACATAAACCCACACACAGAGACACAAACAGCAACACACACAGAGAGACACAAACAGCAACGCACTCAAAGCGACACACACATACATGTTACAAACCCAAATGAATGGTCTAGGGAAAGTTAACAAGTATTACTGATATTTTGATTACCATATTTATTCTAAACATGATACCTTCTCTGAGAGGCATTTAGAAGCTGGAGCAGTAAACTTTATTATTGCAGTGAGAGTGACGTTTTTGGTGTAGGTCCAACTGCAATAAAGAAGTTGTTCATCCATATATTGCTATCCTTCCTTAAACATGATACCCTCTTAGTCTTGGTACAAGCATTTAAGCCTCGAGTTCTGTTCTTGGATAGTAGCAAAAAGATTTAACCAGATGGCTACTTACTGCTGTGTCTTTCTGGTCCCGCCAATCACCTGTACTGTCACACAAATTCCAATTCTATTGATTATCAATTAGTCAGATCCATTGGTCTGCTGTGGATGTCACCAATCAACCGATGTCATGCACTGACAGTCAACTGGCACTCCACTTCGCTCTGGCCTTGTTAAAATGATTACGTAACGTGGGGTAAGGTTGTATTGTCATACACATGCCATTGATAGCTACAAAACATGCTTCAACAGGCAACCTGGATCAGATAGCTGGTTTTCAATTTGAGGTTTAGTGTTTATCTTATGACCGGTTTGATTCTGCCCATATGTATCAAGGTTTAATGGTTGTGCAAATATTGAACTGTGAACCGTCGTGGAGTTTCGAACATGTATAAATGTCCAAATATTAGCTGTAAACCTTTTCGCCCAACGTATGTCAGGATTACGCTATCGCTATCGCTGGATTTCTGGACTGATTTTTGGTTTCATGCTGTCGTCGTATGGCAGTTCTATTTAGCAGTGTCAGGTAACAAACATATACCTTTTATTTGGCGGGTGATACCGGCAGAGCAGGAGACGTTGTCCTTTTGCAAACAACGTGCGTCATCACTGGTTTTCAGTGATTCAGGCTAGAATTTTCAGCACTATTTTTCTTTTACGCCTAGTTTTGGCAGATAATTGAGACTGCTTATTGTCTGTCTTTGACGTGATATGTATCAAAGGAACTCACAAATAATGCCCAAGTCAAGGAAATTCGACGTGTGTTGATATCATATTGAATATTCATATAATTGTACGGTAATTTTGACATTCACGCCCAATGGAGGCTGTGTTGTCTGATAATCAAGAAATGGTTATTCTCTGGCGTTGACGTTATAATCGAGATGGTTTTGTAGTTTAATGGTCAAAGCGGTGGCTCATTGTATAGAGGGGTAAATGGACCGAAAGTCGGACATTTTGTTTTTTTAAGCACCTGTGTGACATAGTTAAACAGCTCTGTGGCATGATTTCACGGATTTCCTTGAGCGGACCTTGTACTGAGCGGACCTTGGACACGAGAACACGGTCATGGGATATTCATAGTCACAGGTTAGATCTCGATGTTCTTGGCCTGTATTTCAGACATACTATACGAAATCCTATAGAGGAAATGCTGCATGATAAGATATCTGAATACCTTACACTGAAAAGTATGTGTCTGGACATAACACAAGGTACATAGAAATATTGTTGAAACTCTGAACTTTATTTCAAGTATTTCTGATTTGAATGCCTTGAAATGAAATGTCTGAATCTGAACATAAATGGAGGTATAAAACAGAATTGTTCCAACTCTTAAGGCTGTCTCAATGATGTTCACACCCAAAGATATTGTGTTGTCATATATTAGGTAAATCTGTCCCTGAAGTGCTACAGATGCTGGATTACCATATGCCGGCTGTTCGATGCGGAGGGAGCTGCTACGGCAGCTTTCAACATCAAGGAACAACAGAGACCTATCAATGGTAAACACATAGTGTGAAGTTTGACCGGGCGCCTTGTTTGCATCTCAGCAGGATGACAACACTTTGGACCTGTGAAGATCCGGTTTAGAATTGATCTTCAGTAACCCATGTTTGTCGTAAAAGGCGACTAACGGGATCGGGTGGTCAGGCTCGCTGACTTGGTTGACACATGTCATGGTATCCCAGTTGTGTAGATCAATGCTCATGCTATTGACCACTGGATTGCCAGGTCCAGACTCGATTATTTATAAACTGCCGCCATTTGGTAACCTGTTGCTATGCACATGATCTATTTTTGTTTAATTTCAAAGTGTTAGGGAGAGGTGGCTGACCTCATCACGATGGTAAAGAATATTGTATAAGGTATGATCTGATTTAATCTGGTTTCTTTCTTGTGTATAAAAACTCCTAGACTTTGATGATAGTGCGTCAGTTCGACTGTCATTATGAATACTGCTGATGTAAACAGTCTTTGTCATAATCTCTGTGCCCTTCTGAAAACTATAAAGGACAAAGGATCAGTCGGCAACTTACTAGAGAAACAAGGAATACTAAACCAGTACAGTAAAGCCTACATCATGGTAAGTTAAATGTATGTGTTTCCGTGAAAAAAGAGATGGTATTGTTTTCTGTTGTAATTATTTGTTGAATTCTTTCAGTCTTGCCCTGTGCAGATGAAACAGAGTCCTAGTTAAATGGCAAGAGAGGATTTGTGCACTTAATCTGAGGGGACGTTTGCAAGTGCTTTCAGTGTGGTCTGGTTCTCAAGAACTGTGAGGTAGATGCCGATCCCTCGGTCGAAAATGAAAAATGGTCTCCAGACTGTCCGTATGTAACCCTGGTGGGAGTGCCTCAGAAAGATGTGGATTTATGTTTGTAACTAAGAGTGTGATGTTCATTTAAAATACTGGGTTTTTGTTATTTATGCATCTGTTATTGGTAATAAATCAATATTAGAGTATATTAGCATTGGTTGTCTATGTATAAATAGTGGTTTGCTCAAATACTAATCTCATTGAGATCCCAACCACGATAGAAGTAAGAGTTCGTTTTCTAGAATTATTGAACATGTCTAGGTACATGCTGAAACATTACGAGTTTTTAAGGCTCATTGTTAATGTTCGAAGAAGTTGAGGAGATTCATCAGGACATCTTAGAAATGAACAGAGAACAGGTTCTTACCATCAATGGTATTATAATTAGGTTATTACCAGTGACTCAATATGAAAGACGTCGTTTCTTGAGAAAAAAATGATAGAAATAACAGTGATGTTACGAAGATTAGTTCACCCCCTATGGACTACAGAAGGTGTTTCGAAGAGTCAGTTACATGCCCATCATAGCATTTGTTTTGAAACCACAGTTTGCCAGTGCGCTTAGAGATGAGGGCATTCAAAATGCCTGGTTATTAGATAGAGCATCGGCTTTATATTTTTTGTATAAATAGACCCGTCTTAAAGGTCACATGCAACGTAAAACACAACTTTGCAGATTCTGATACCTTTCGGTATGGACTTACCGAAACAAATCATCAAAAATGCAAATTCAACTTATAAAGTTGAAAAATAACGCGATGAAAAAAACCGCGCGAAATCGGAGTTCAAACGATTCACTAATTTCCCCCCAGCGCTTGGGGGAATTCAAGTGGTTTCAACAGCTAGGCTGCGCTCATAGCACGTGCGCAGTGAAATAGGTTCGCACAGCTTGGAAGCGTGTTGTCTGGTGAATACTCGGTGAAGGCTTTGGTGTGAGCTATTTTTCTAATGTTTTTTTTTTAATTTTTTTTTTAATTCCATTTCAAGTCTCACATAAATTACATATGGCAAAGAGGACAACATCCAAATATATATGTATATAGCTTCAGTGATGTTTTGCAAGGTTCTATATGACATAAAAGACAGTATTGCAAACATATACACACACGCGCACACATACATATATACATATACATACATATGCACATACATACACGCATGTATACATATATATAAGTATAACATCATGAGATTACAACAATTATATAGATACATAAGGTGTCATTAAAGTTTCTGTGAAGGGAATATGAAATTGGAGGGGTAAGGTTGAAGAGTATGGTTGTAGTGAGTAGGGTCTGGAGGTCTCAGCTGATATTATAAGTAGAATTTAATGTTTAGCACATAGTAAGGTATACAAATGTTTCCATTTCCTTATAAAGGGATCTAAGCTATTGTTTTTCCTAGCTATATATTTTTCAGTTGTATAAATATCTTTTAATAACTTAAGAAATCCCTCAAGGGAAAGTGTTTGTTGTTTTATACTTGAAACATAAATGAATCTTTTGGCAAAAAGTATAATATGGTTTAGTATTTTATTGTTTGAGAACATTCCAAACATGATAGTGAATTTTGAAAATGTGACATCACACTGGAGGTGGGCATTTAAAAATTGTTCTACTTTTCGCGAAACGTTTTTAACTAAATCACAGTAAAAAAATACATGCAATATGTCTTCTGAGGTATTTTTACAAAAGTACAAGTATCATTATCAACTAGCTTCATCTTCAATAGTTCTTTCTTTGTATAGATTATTCTGTAAATAAATCTGTACTGAAAATCTAACAGCTTACAATCATTTGTGCATTTCCTGTAATATCTGAATACATTACTCCACATTATATCCTGCTGAAAGACAGTTTTCCAATACTCTAGTACTTTAGGGGTTTTGTTGTTCTTAATCAATTTATCATAGAATATCCTTGAACCTTTAATATTAGGTAAACTCTATCAATGTTTAATTGATTTAAGTTCTGTTTCCTACAAGTTGTCTCCAGTTCATTGGAATGTTATTTAACAAATGATGATAGTCTAAGAAGGTCCCGCTTATTTTGTACCTCTGTTTTACATCTTCAAAACTGAGAAATCCATTTTCATTACAAATATCGCTGACATAATGTATACCGCACTTAAACCAATTTCTTATCATGTATGAAGATTTAAAGAAATGGTTTAACCAGAGTGGCTGAGCTAAGATTTGGTCTAAGTCACCACTGTCGAAGGTGTTTTTTTGTAAAATATTCTCCAAGCAGATAAAACATCTCTCCAATAGGGATTATCTTTGCCAGATAAGCAATCAACAGCATTAGAACCTCGAAAGTACAGTTGACTTAAGGGAAAAATGCTATTAAAATTTGAAGTTTTCTTTAAGTGACATTTCAGTGATGATAATTTCGAACCGTTAATGAAACATTCAATGTCAATCATTCTGAGGCCTCCATCTTCGTAAGTTCTACTGATATTAGACCTTTTAATCTTATCATTTTTATTATTCCATATGAATCTATAGATTATTTTATTGAGTTCATCGATGAATGTTTTTGCGGGTTAGGAAGTTCTGAGAAAATATGTACAAGAGTAGGAATTGCTAGAGTTTTAATAACAGTGATTTCCCGATTAGAGTCAGGTTTCTTCTTCGCCAACTAGCAAGTAATCTATTAATATGTTCTAGGCGTTTTCTGGTGTTAATTACCCAAAGGTCTTTAAGAGAAGCATTAAGTGTTATTCCTAAGATTTCAAAGTCTCCACTGTGCCAGTCAAGATAGGAGTCATTGGCCAAAGTTATATTACTACCTGTCATTGAGCCTATCCAGATAGCTTTTGTCTTGTTTATGTTCATTTTGAGTCCAGACATTTGATAGAATTTATTCAGTGTTTCAATTGCAACATTGAGACTTGTTTCAGATCCATCTAGAAATAACTGTGTATCGTCCGCATATTGTCCGAGTTTCTGTTCTGTATCATTAAGTGTTATACCCGTTATATTAGGATTCGACCTTATCATAATACAAAATATTTCAACGGCAAGAATAAATAAATACGGTGAGAGTGAATCTCCCTGTCTACACACTCGTTCCTGTGCCCGTTTTGTATCACAGCTGCTGTATTATTACCGGTTAGAATTTGAATCCATTTAATAATATTGGGCCCAAACCCAAACGCTTTCATTACCTGTATTATAAATGTTTTGGAGATAGTGTCAAAGGCTTTTTCAAAATCTATTAGTAATAATAGGCCGGGTTTATTTAACCTTCTTGTTTCAAAGACAATATCATATAGAAGTCTTATATTTTCACTCATACATCTCCAAGGTATAAAACCTGTTTGATTTTCATGTACAATTGTATCTAATATTGATTTAAACCTTTGCAATACATGTGCTTATTATTTTGTAAAGGGAATTTAGTAATGAAATAGGTCGCCAATTCTTTAGGAATTTTCTGTCTCTATTTGGTTTAGGTAAACAAGTAACAATTCCCCTGTTCATTGTAATAGTTAATTCATTATTTGTAAAGGTTTCTTTTATAAATCTATAAACCCAAGCGCTTAAATCTTTCCAAAAGAACTTAAAGAATTCAATGGGGTAGCCATCAATTCCTGGGCTTTTATCATTCTTCATGAATAAAACAGCCTTATTTATTTCTTCTAAGCTAATTTCTTTTTCCAAATCCTCAAATTCTTTTTTAGTTATCTTTGGAGTGTTAATAGAACTTAAATCAATATCATTTTGATCCTCATATTGGTGAATATCTCTATACAAATTACTGTAAAATTGTTTCAGTTCGTCTAAAATACCACTACCATCAGTTATCAGATCGCCATTATCTTTCATAACACTTCCTATTAGCTTACTGGTAAAATGTCTGTTTTCCAGGTGACAAAAATAGCTGGTGGGTTTTTCTCCTTCTTCATACCATTTTGTTCTTTTTAGAAATTGAGTTCTTCTTACATCTTCCTCATTAATTTGCTCCAAAAGTGTTTTCTTAGTAGCTAGTTCTGCTAAATATTCTTCATTTAAATTGTTAAAGTCGCTTCTTATATTTTCTTCAAGAATTTGTATTGATTCTTCAAGATCCTTTCTTTTTTTTTCTCTATTTTTCTTAATGTATGTAGAAAATGAAATTGTTTTTCCTCTCAACTTCATTAAGAAAGTTTCTAGAAATAAAGATTCAGATATTATCAATTCCTGCGTTCCGTCTTTTATAAAGTTGTTCGATTTGTCTTCATTGTCAATATTTTTTTGCATATTCGAGTAGAGTATCATGTAATACATTTTTGACAATTTTTATATATTCTTCGTTGTGTAAGAGTGAGGTGTTAAATTTCCAATACCCACGGCCTCTTTCATTACTTAATTTATTTGAAAGTGATAGTATAATTGTGGAATGGTCTGACTTATAGCCTGGGACAATATCAGTTTCATAAGATATATTGAATAAGTCCCGAGAGACTAGGAAAAAATCAAGTCTTGCTTGCTGCTTCGGGTTTCTCTTCCACCATGTAAATTTCTTAAATCCACTGTTTTGTTCTCTCCAAATGTCTAACAGATCTAATTCTTCAATCTTTTCCAGAACAGTATTTCTGGCATTGGGATTGTTTATGTTCTTGTAGTTTTCAAGATCCACCGAAGGATTAAGCACCAGATTCCAGTCACCACATATAATAATTGCTTCATTTCCAAATTCCATGATATCATCAAATAATTTTGTATAGAATTTAGATTCATCCTTATTTGGGCCATAAGGGTTAGTTAGGGTAATATTCAGTCCATCCATTGTTATGTCAGTTATTATGAAATTGCCATTTTCATCAATAAGGGATTTATTAACCTTGATTTCAATGTTGTTATTAAACAGAATTGCTACACCTCTTGAGTTAGTTTTAAATGGGGCAATAATACAGTTTAACCCCCATTCATTTTTCATAATATCTCTATCTTTTTCTGAAATATGTATATCTTGGAGGCAGATAATTGAGTATTTCTTTCTTTTCCATATTCTCACAATCTCTTGCCTTTTATTTATTTCTGCTAACCCTCTGCAATCAGCTGATACTATTTTTATCCTATCCAGGTCCATTGTAGTTGTAATTATTGCACTTGTTGTCCTTAATGGCATTATTTACATTAGAAATGGTGTTGATGTTTTTTAAACGTAAAACAATGAACATAGACGCAAAACAAAAAAGGTTTCCACTTCCATCCACCGGAAGATATATTCAAGTGAAAAATTATTTGTCGACATATAGTCAAGTGCAATACTGAAGTAACAAATATGTACGGGAGAGCTTTTTGAGCTTTAATTTTACACAGCACAAAAGTCAGAACTATAGTATTCTCTTAACAGAAGATATGGTTGGATATAGCTTATCGAATAGAATAATAATGTACTGAAGCATGTGAGCTTAGTGATTGAAAACAAAATAATTATTGAAATACCTTAAGATTTGTGAGTTTTAACTCTACATATGACAGAAGTCAAAGTAAAAATATTTTCCCAATCGAAACTATGTTAGAAGATAACTTTGATTACCTCACCATACCTTTCTATCTATATAGAAAGCATATGACAGATTTAAAAAATCAAAAGAGTAATATTTGTTGATATTTCACGGGCGCGAGCTTTATATATGTTATGACAGTAGATTAACTGTTTATATAATTAACACGTCACAATTTAATTCTGGACTCACAAAAGTCCAGAAACTCTCCGCACCGTGGGCACTTTCTGACAAGGGATTTGACCAAATTAAACATGCAGTTGTTATGAATATATGCCAAGGATGAAAAAATGAAAAACAAAATTTGCGAAAACTTTAGATTTAAACTCGCTCACCCATGGGCCGGCCCATGGGCGAGAATGTTTTATTTCGCTCAGAATTCATGTTTTGGAGGTTGTAAATGAATGAGTGTATGTTTATAAGCATCATGACACAAATTTCAGCTCATTTTGACTTAATTCGACTAAGTTAGAACGATATTAAAAACTCTCGCCCATCAAATTATATATTCTGTGAGACATGAAATGAAAAATAGTGAAAAAATATTTTTTTCTTGATGTTGCATTGCTTTACCTTTACTCTTCGGAGAAGTCCTTCTCAAAAAATATATTCCGTTGTTTGGACCTGGCCTATATGACTAACTGCCCCAGTGCTGCTAAACAACTCGTAGACCTTTAGTCTGACATAGACGCAGACCTTGCATGTTCAAGTTCACATCTGATAGGGGCCGAAAACATTGAATCCGACATGAATGCAATATCTCATTGGGTTATTGTTTTCCTAAGCAAGTGGAGTGTCTTCTACAACATTGGAGACAAGTGTATCGCTGTCCTTCTGATCGATGTCCCCCCGAACGGAAGTTCTACCCATTTTAGGTACAATGTGCATGTTACAGAATAGTAGGGTATAGCCTTAAGACGTTTCAACTTTGACCAGGATTCTCCGAACTTGTAACAGTCGTTTGAGAGATCAAAAGAGAAAGGGGTAGTGCGCGATGTATCTGACGGACGTATGTGGAGACCGTTTGAAGAATGTTACTGTATAAATACAATAATTGAAATACCAGTTATGTTTAAAAAGTACCCTCAATCTGATATCCAGAGAGATTATTGTGAAAGATCGCAGTATTTATCTTCATAAACGGGCCAAGATAAAAGTACATGCCATTCATCCCCACATTATATCCCCATTATAGACACGGGACATCGTTGTTACAGGTAGGGAAAACACTTTCTTCTATAGGTATCTGCCGGTTTCACGCTACATACATGTATTCAGATTATTGAGAAAACTAGCGACGCAAGATCTCCTCCATCACACATATAATTGTATACATACCCAGTGATTAGTGATAGCGTTGAAGCAACTTATTAAAATTTACGACAGACACTATCAACTGCAGTAGTACTGCCATACCCAGCATCGTATTTATTACTCTCTTGCATAAAGTGAAATATCACAGGGTTGTCATGGTAACGATAATTTGGCATACTTTTTATTGTTTAACTCTTTAATCAGCGATTAGAATTTAAATCAGTTTTGAGGTCAGCATGTTAAGAGAAAAGAAGTTGTAAAACGAAAAGTATTGTGATCGACTCTATTGGCCTTTGTAAACGCAAGTTTCAAGCCACCTACATAAAAACCTGTTTTCATGATAAATATCTGCTAATCCGTGGCATGATTCCGACCATATCATGAGCATGTGCTTGTGAATCATAATAAAATAGTGATGTTACAAGGCGTCCATGCCGCGTCAACAACACATGCAAACTCACGAGAGTTGCAATACGAGCCCCTGCACCAATGATTCTCCGTGACCTGAAGACACTTGTGATTGAGCGTATGTAGGGACGTAGTCTTTCATACAGACCCTGAAGCAAATATATCCAAGTCCACGCAAGTCTAGAAAATGTGACAAGTCTACATTTCCACAGCTTCAGTAGAATGTCTCAGGGCTCCTTTTTATATATATCTCTTTTTTACTATGAACTTTTTTTCTGTAAAATATGTTCATTTCAGAGACCAGTTGTTCGTCTAGTAGGAACGGGTAGAAGACAAAAGACAAAATGGATACTCGTGCTGTCATACTTTTGTATTATATGTAAACATTCGTTCTTGTCTCGGGATAAATGTATATTTTCCAGTTTCAACCAAATGTACATTCGAAGGATATCGACATCTAGGTTAAGCTATTTGAATCATATTTACAATTGAAAGACCCAAACTATGGTCTGTTGTCCAAATTGTTGGTTTTCCATACCTTGTCCCAGTCTGTATCACCGTCACAGACCGATATTATTTCCCCTTCCGCCCAGCCCTTACTGTAATACATGTATACTGCAATACTGTATATGTTGCACATATATTACACAACTTATTATGCATGTAGTCAATGGTATGCAAAGCAACGTCCACTTGTATTCAAGATTACACCTGGTTAGAGATGCAAACAAATGTGTATTCGTATGTGCATTTTAATGAAATGAGGAACCAAGAAAGCAAAATCATAGTATGCATAAAAATCAAGTTGATACACTGGAACTCGTTATCATCGGAGGAAGCTCACAGTTTACCTGTATGGACGATCTATTGTGAGTACGTGTTGTCTGTCTGTAGTAGACAGACCCGTTACATATCATGTAGAGCACGGACACACTGCTCGTGTATCCCACACACTCACGTGCACGTGCTTCACAACATTCGCAGCTCGTTCACCGTTAACATCTGGCGATGCATTTGACTGACTGAAGACGTGAAGGAGGCATTGACAACTTCATGAGCGCATATTATCATATTTATCTAAATCATATAAATTGTTCATTTACATCACATGGGAATCTCTGCAAAAACGCAATGTTACTGTAAACAACACTGTTTTATGCACAGTTATACTGATGTTAACATATGTAAAGCATGGAGAGTAGTAGTATAGGGAATGGGGGTTTGGACCAAGTCCAACAAAAGCCTCTGCAAAGCCTTATTTCCCAAATAAGGCTTTGGTCGGACCCTTGATCCAGCTACCATTACCCCTACTGCTTTTGAGTCCCCCCCGGCACTCAAAGCCTTATGAAAAAGTTTGAGACGCTAGCGGGATACGAACGCCCAATGTTATCCGCGCCACTTAACTGACTGAGCTACTGGGGACTTAGCTGAAGTATGTCGGTTTATCGGGTCTATCCTGGGATTGCATCATCGCTCCACGTGCGGCTATGCCGTGTTGACAGGAGGTAACATTGTGCCGTACGGTACGATCAATAATTCTTCTCTAACGAGCCCTCTACCTGGCCCATCCCTCAAGTAGTACAAGTTAGGCTCGTCGGCTTTCATGTCCACTTTATCTATGTTGTAAGTTTTGACTGACCATATTGGGTCAGTGGCTCGCTTACGGCTATCACCCTCGTGTTCCCCCCGGCTGGTATAGATGCCTCACTAGGGCCCTATCTGGTATCTGTTTCTCCTTCCCACGCAATGGAGCAGCTGACTCTGCCACTATTGATTTTAGTTTGATAGTGTCTACCGGTTTCTGGCCGGTGAGACGGGTGGCTTCATGGTTGATTGCCGACACCACCTTAGGTAACCTAGCGACCCATTCAGTTGATCATTTTTCCGGGGTTGCCATCTCCCTCGCATACTGATGGCCGAATAAGCGCTCAGCCAAAGTCCTATTGAATCTCTCAACTATGGCTTGGCTGCGATGGGCTCCAGCCGTGCCACGCCTGACCTTTGTATCGTGTTTGTCTAACAGATGTGAAACGACACCCATGAACTCCCGCCCGGGGTCAACTTGCAGCTCTGTTGGCCACGTCAGCAGGGCGGCGTTTGTATATGCGTTCGAATCCTCTGGCTACCTGGGCCGAATCTTTCGCAGTCAAGGGTTCGGTTTCCTTGTAGCGACTGGCTACGTCCACTACGGTTAAGGCATACTTGTACCTTTTGTCGTGGGGTAGGAATAGGAGGTCGGCCTGGTGAACGCTATTAGGTATGTTAATACCAAACTTCCTTCTAGGCACGTAGCGTGGTGCCAGTAAATAGATCTGCCATAGGGCTTGTTTTTCAAGCCACGCTTTGGCCTCCTCCGGGGTACTCGCGCCATTTTAGCCAGCTTATGTACAGTGCTAGCTCCTTTCCAGTACCCACGCGGGCTATAGTAAATAGCCTCAAACTTTCTCTGGTTCCGTGACATATATATAACTATGTTCTTGGTTCAATTTTCTCATGCCCGTACGCGTACGTGTTTATCCCATCAATAGCTATCCAACGTTTAGTGTCCATCGGCGACAGGGACGTCTTGTTTATAGTCAGTCTGTATATCTTATGCCCATCACTTCTAAGCGTGTTCATTTTATGTCTAAAGGTACGGGTCTTGAACAGGGCTTCCTTGAATCTGGCGCGTTTGATGTGTTGTTTAACCACGTACTTCTTAACACCCTTAGCCTTCCGGATCTCACCATTGTCGGCCTTCAGTATGGAATACATCTTAGGCCTCAAACCTATGTACTCGGCTATGGGCGTGCCAGCACACTCGTCCTTCATCTTACCTAGGACCTTTTTTATTTACCGTGCTGTGTATGGTATGGTCCTTGGGGTAGTCACTGGTGTCATACAAATCGAGGTGTTTTTTCATGTCCTCGTACACGTCCTCGGTTCGAATCTCCATCAGCAGGGAATCCGTGTCAGTGTACAGCACTTCACACCTGTCGTCGTACTGTTTCTTAAGCTCGTTGTAGTAAAAGTCGTACATCAGGTGTTTGGGATAAATCGAGGATGCTCATCCCCACGTAAACAGGACGGTTGAATTTTATGTGGCTTTTCTTCATGTGTAGGGCAACTAGGTCATCGGTGAATATCTTGCTACGGTTGAATGCCGGACTGGCTATCAGTCTCCTGAGCTTGTCTTCCTCATTCGACCGAACCAGCTTCATGGTCACGCGTTTCCTCAGGTTCTCCATAGTCTTACCAAACACCGAGTTGTTCATGAGCTTGTAGAGGTTTTTCTCAAAGTCACTGGTAGCAAGCTTTCGGAGGTCTGTGTTCATTCTGATGTAAGGCTCCATCCAGGGGCTCTGGTTGAACACGAGCACCCTGTGTATTTTAGTCAGCCTCATACCCAACGACAGGTACAGCTGTAGGTTGCGATAGTGAACGATGTACTTGGTCTTATTCATTAAGTTAGGCACGAGTTTTTCAACGTCTGCCACCCGCTCACCTAATAAGTTATGTTGGTACTCAGACATCCAGTCTGGGTTAACCCTCATACGTTCGGGGGCCAGGGGGTAGCTGTTGTGTGATGTGTGTAATGCCTTGGGGTATTCCAAGTCAACCTCGAGGATATAACCTTTGTTCGAATCGTCCGCGATGCTCATAACATCGACCTCATGTGATGCCCATTCGAATCCCCCTGTGGGTAGATACTGGCTCATAGCCCAGCCGTACAGGTTGTTGGCATCGAGGTAGAGAATATGATTGGTTGGCTTGCTCAGGTCGTAGCCCCTCACGTATTGATTATTTGCTTTCGCGTATCGTTTGGTTGCCATGGAGATCCCGCCTCGCAAGCCTTTCTCAATGAATAGGTGCATGTCATAATCTGTAAGCAATTCCAACTTAACTCTGGTCTTTTTCAACAAGGCATCCCATGACAGACCTGGGCTGGTGTAATACCATGCAGGGTCGAGTATATACTGCTTGAAACATGTCCGCCTAAACGTCTCAAACACATCGGCTAACAGCAGTACATCTGTACTCAAGTACAGGTCGTGATAGTCACCCAGATTTTTACAACCCAGTTTATTCCATACATTATTAGCGTGTGAGTAATCGTCTTGGGATATTGCTGAGTCGGTCAGATTGCTGTAAAAGTCTCTGATGGGGGGTAGTCTGGTCTCAGCGAACTTGGCCCAGCCATCCATGTACTCATAGGGGTACACACCCTTCCTCATAAGCAGGGGTCTAGTCTCGGCGTCTGTGTATCGATCGGTGATAGGGAAGGTATCGTTGGCCTTGACCAGACTGTAGAGTGACGACAGTAGGAACTGAACCGAGTCAATGAACCTAAGGCCGTTTAAGCTGAAGGAGATGTATCTCTCCATGTTGTTGGGGATACACGTTATATTACCGTCGATTTTCGCGATGGCCTGCATGATTAAGTGAGAGTACCCACTCAAGTACCCTCTCAAGTTGTGAAAGACCACGGGGATGTTTATTGTCTTAGGGATGATTCTAAGCTTGAGGTTACACTCGCTGTGAGCGGCGCCTCTATACTTACCTGTTACGTGACAGTGATCTCTCACGGAATCACCATTCAGTGGTGAGTCACACACGTGGCAGTTAGTGCTACAGGCGTGAGCTACCCGGTCGGCTTTGGTCATACGCATGGGGGCGACTGTATACAGTGCATTCCTAATAATTTTTTCTTCCTCCTGCAAACACTTAAGAAACCTTTCAGCCGCGTCAGGACCCCTATACAATACCGGAGCTCTCGTTCCCCATCACACTGGACGACCACGTATCCAAACCCACAGGCTTCATGCTCTTGTGTTTTCTGTGTGAAGCTCCCACCTGTGGGTAGAGTATTGGGAGTATCCCCAACAGCCCCGCCGGCGGCAGGGTCAACAGGTTTGACCAAGGCTTCAAAGTCGGCGTATATGATATAAGGCACAGACATTTGGTTCTTGTGGTTACCGAATTTTAGGATATTATCACCTTCCTTAGGCATGTCGACTCCTATAGCCGTCTGCCCCACACCTTGGCAATCCTCCCGGTTGGATTCTAATAAATCAGCTCGTGTGAAGCCATGTAGGCACCATTCGCAGAAGTGGCTCTTTTCTCTGTGTGCCGATTGGTCATACAACAGCCTGCTAAAGTGTTTTATCCACGCATAGTGGTACTTGTCACCTCGCTGGATCATGAATATATTGATAATGCGTTTCCCCCCCTGTCCCCCCAACGGACTGACTCTGTGCACTATTGTTGTGTTACCTTCATGCCCAAAGACATTTATAGCTAGATTATTCTGTTTTTCTATTTTAGTTATCTGGGATATGGGGGTGGATTCATCTATACCATCCCAGTTGAGCCCATCGTCTTTGGGATAGCTAGAAAGCCTGTCTGAATGAGTGCCAGCTGGAAACAAGGCTGACCTGATAGCTACCCTCAAGCAATCGTCTCCTCCATTCTTGACGTTGACTATGGCATGTTTTTTCCTATAGTAGGGGGGCAAGTCTAGGTATGACCCGCCTCTGAACGGCACGTAAATAGCTATGTCTAGATAGACATTATCGATTTTATCTACAGCCCACCCGGACCCCAAGTGTGTGTAGCGTTCTAGGTATTCTCGTATCTGCTGAAAACTGGTATCGATTGATGCGTCTATGGTCTCTATATGGGTCACGACCTCTTGCCTACCTCGGAAGTAAGGCTGAACGTACTCAGTGACCCCTCCCCCCCACTTGCTTATCGAGTGACATTTTAACTGTGATCTGAAATTTGATACTTCCAAGATCGTTTAGTTCCTGGTTTATTTTATCAGCTACCAGAGGCTTGATATCTGTGATGTCTATATTCCTATCAACATGCATGCGCCAGCCTCTCAAATAGTTGCCTACAGCGCGCTCAGTGCGCATGAACTGTAGGTCAATAGCTCTATTCTGCCGTAATAGTTCTACAAGCTGTGGTTTCCTCATACGGGAATACCCACCTAAACCCAAACTGCGTACCTCGGCTTGTAATTGTTTTACAGTGGGAGGTTTTGCTACGGGGGCATGTGATAACAATGCGATTAACCCGGCTCTCCCCAGGTTTGAATAACCCGTGAGCCCAAGCTGTTTTGCTTGAGCTTTTAATTGTTTTACTGTAGGAGGGGCTCGCGGATAGTAGTCATAGTTGCACACACCTAAGAATATCAATCTCTAATTGGGCTGCCATAAAGGTAAAAAATCATAAAATCACTAGATGGGCCGTTTCAATCCAGTACTTACACTGTTGGATATAGTATTCCTTGAAGTTGTACATGTATTCCTGTATACTTGTAAAACAATGTATCTGGTATTGAGTCGTGATGTCCCGCCCACATGTGAAGGGGCGAGTATTCTTAACACCCTCCTTAATCCATACCACTTCCAATATGACCTGAAATCTGAAGCGTCCCCATAAGTTCAGTTCATCTTTGAGTATGTTTTTAACCAGAGATTCGATGATGGGTATACTTTCCCTGGGGTCAATTTCCACAAACATAGTTATACCTAGGTGTTTACAGTCTCTAATTGGGGGTTTATCTTGAGGAGGCGCCTACGTTCTTTTATGTAGGCCTTTTTATTCTCGTAGATGAGACGATGTCTGGCTACGTCCGCCCCGTGAGCTTTACATAGGCAGTAGTGCCCTTTAACCCCATACCACACACAGAACACGAGTAGTTAGGGCTTCCCATGTGGAAGCAACAGTACCCCTCAGTCCTGCATCTCCTACCACAGGCTTCTTTCTTCCCCATAAGTATGTATTCGCATCGGTATGGAGCAGGTCTCATGTTTAACATACTTATATGATTATTTAGTCTAATTGTTTCGCAACCAACGCAGTCGCTGCTATACCCAGCGCGATAAATACCAGTTCATGGTCCATTTGCCCCTTGGATGGTGTGTAGTACTGAGTGAGTGTGGGTTTATGTAGGGGTCCCAGCTGTTTACCAGTTAGTAGGTAGTATTCTTTCGCTGCGTCATCGACATCGTGGAATGTTTTAACGGCATGGCTCTCACGTCTGAGCTGTTCGTTAATGCAATCGATTCTCTGGAGGCGTTTTTTAGCGTACTCGGCCTGTGCCATCTGTAATTTTTCAATAGCGAGGTTATGCCGCTTCCTCTCTGCCTGTATTTCAGCCGCGTGTGACTCCCGTAGTTTCGAGAAGAGGAAATTACTCCCGGAAAATGCTAGGGCATTTGCTAACGCCCCACCGACCATCATGGCAATCGTAGCCATCCTATATTTACTTCATAATATTTTCAGGTAGTATCCCTTGTTTTACTAGGATGTCTTTTGTAGCCATCGCCATACCAAGGTTCATTATGAGCATACCCATATCCTGCAGGTTGAAATCTAGCTTGATAGTTGGTTGTTTAAGCACCATTTTGGTCAACCGAGCGTATCCTACGGCTAGACTGGCGACCACTGTGGCGTGGTATGCGTCGTTGACGAACGTTTTCCCCTCAGACATTATGTATATGATATAAAATATTAAATTATAACATGATATGTGGGTTGACCTCTAATTGTGGGGGATCCCTGTGAGGGTTTCCCTCCCTGTGAGGGTTTCCCTCACTGTGTCGTGTATATAACCATGAGATAGCCACGGCAGCAGTTACGCCTACAACCAACAAGAGTCGAGTCGGGTGAGTCACCGTGATAATTTTATGTTGGTTACACCACCTTTTTTTACCGGCAGCTACTCTCTTAGGATTCTTCTGCCTGGTTACTGTCACCTCGGGAGGGTTCACCTCCCTGGGGGTTTCCCCCATTTGGGGTGGGGTCACGTCTGAAGGGGTCTGAGGTTCCGCCTGTGCAGCATCCATCTATACTATTATTATTATTTTTCCTCTCAAATTGGCAATGCTTTGCCATGATAATCGCCGCCGTCACCGGGGCTAACAACATACCGTATTTGTGGTACAGCTCGCAGCTGATAGAGCTCAAGGCGTGTTCGATAAAAGGGTCTTTCTCAAGGTCTTCCCACAGGTAAAGTCGGCGCTCCGGGGGGATGGGAAGGAAGTATGACGCAATACCAGTGTATATCTGGGTCATAGCCGATCCTATTGTCTTTGTCATCTCTGCCCCGAGCCGGGACTCGTATCTAGCGTACAGCTTATCGATTTCTTCGGCTGACATTTTGTGAATTTTATCTGGAGTGTACTCCCCAAAGTAATGTTTGGCTTTGCCACCAACAGCCAACGCCACCAGTTTCTCTCGCTTATCATCATCCACTGGCACCAACAGTTGCTCTAGCAATTCCTCACACTCCATCTTATAATGTGATAAGTAAGTTTTAGTTTTAACAATATAATACCCGATGCAGGCAAAACACAGAGAAATGGTTAAGTTGCACACGACGAACACTTCAAATACCATAGCTACTAATGTAAAATGCTAAGTTTTACTTAGCATTGCTAAGCTTTGCTTAGCTTTTGCTTAGCTATGCTTAGCTTTGCTTAGCTTTGCTAAGCAAAAAAACACCTATAGGCTACTGGTTGACCGGTCTTGAGCACGAGCTTAGCGTGTTTAGTTTCAGCGAGCTGTTTCTTCACACGTTCCCTATCATGTTTGCTCATCACATCGTTCTCTCTCAAACACTCTTCGAACGAATCCCTGTCCTTGCAGTGAAATAAGGCCACCCATCGCGTCTGCTCCCTGAGGTCTTTCAACACCGAGTTGAACTTCTGCGTTAGCACCCAGACGCTGTGATTTTCGTGCCGGTCAGAGAAGGCCAGGTACGATAGCATGTCTCTCTTTTTTGTTATCTCGCGATTAGCGCTGCAGTCGTCCAGTATGAACAGTGTCGACTCCCCTTTAAATTTCTCGTGAAGAGCTTTCAACCAGTCCTGCAGGCGTGTTCCCGGGTCGACTCTGTGTACGTCCGGGTCCGTCATCACCCAAGGTCTTTCCGTGTACGTTTTATTCATGCTCAGAGTAGGGCACATGATAACGATGTTGTCGAACACTTCCCGGTAGTACCCCTCCAACACGAAAACGGTCTTCCCCACAGCCAGTCTGCCCGCACACTATGGCGCAGTGTGGGTCGCGGGGCAAATCAGCAGGCAGTGGTCTGCCGCCATCAGTAGAGGGCTTGCACGAATCTCCCATTGTCTATATTAAGTTGCGCGTCCATAATAACGTACAGATATAATTTCAACTTGCCCGCGGGTTGAGCCTTCTTGGTAATCTGGATAGTTATCCCCTCGCTGCCGTTGTCTATGCGGCGACCGCTACCGTGCAGTTTATCGTCATCCGTGGATCGCATGTCCAACCATAGCGCATACTTGGTGTTCAGGTATTCACCGATCTGCACGGAGGATAGGTCCAGGTCCTTGGTTATGTATGGGTGTTGTTTGATGGCCGGTAGCTTTTTTTATCTCATCCCACTGCTGGTATGCCCTCATACCATGACTGAACAGCTGGTTGGGCACGCCCTCTATGGTCACTTCCACCTTTTCAATCTCGGGGTTGAAAAACTTCTCGCTGTCCCTCCGGAACGGCTCGTAATCCTCCACTGGGACGACCAGGATACCTTTCATCGATCGCGCCGGCACGTTCGGGTTGATATTCCACACAGTGTCGCTCTTATCCCGCACGACTGATCTATGCCTCAGTATGCGGTCGTACAGGATAGCCATCTTCCCCGAGTACTGACTTCGAACCTGCCTGGCCAGCTCCGGGCTAGTGACCATGTCGAACTCCAGAGAGATGGTGTCTTTGGTGTAACTGGCCTCATCACCGTTCGGCGTACGCACTACGTTGCTGTAGTCGTTAAACGTTAGCTCATATTCAAGCCTATCACCCAGCGCGGCCTGGTAAAACGGCGCGTGGCCTGTGAGCAACTCGAAGTCGAGCGGCACGCAGAACCTGTTCCCGTACGCTTGACGCTTGGGCGATGGCCTTTTCACCGTCCGTGATCTTGGCTAACTGGTCTTGTGTGAAGCCATACCCTATACGCAACCGGGTTAATTTGCTGATACCCTGGTACACGTCATTGACGCGTTCTCCCTCGCTTTTCCAGAGGTCCCCATAGCAGTGAAACACGTCGCTGTCGTCGATGCTCAACATCTCGCTGCCGCTGATCTTGATGGTGGTTTTCTTGATGATAGCTCGGCCTACGTTCCGCACTAGCTCGCGTTTGTTGTTGTCGGAGGTCAACGTGAGGTTGAACGCCAGTCGAACCGTGCCTGGTACAATGAGGTCATTCTCACCAAGGTTTGGGAATCTAACCAGCAGCGTTTTGTTTTGGTCTATCTTGCTGGGATTGTTGGTGATGGTCACTGACTGGCACACGGCTCTGACGCCTAGAGCCTCTCTTGATCTTCGAAAAGGATCTAGTTTTCTACCATACATTGTTATATAAATGAAATATATAAGTTTTAATACTAAATAATGGCTGAATACATACCTATGGATGATATGTGGGATGATAGTGCTCAGGCATTCGAGGATGATGAAACCACATTCTTGCAAGTCAACGAACTCGTGAAGCAGGCCGTCAACATGTTTTATGACGGCTTAAAAGGGGATAAAAATTACGTAGAGCCGTGGGGGCGAGACTATTCCAAGTTTTGTGTTGATGACAATGGCACGCTGCGACTGAGGGGTCGCCCGGAGATCGATCTCATGAATAAGCGCACGAGAGAACCGCTTGCCTTATCAACACTCGGCAGTCGCCATGGGGGTGACTTTATCCGCGATGAACTAGGCTTCGTAGATTACGGGGGCGCATGGCCTAAGCTTCCCAAGGAGGCCGTTCAAGATCTGCAAGACGTCAGGGGCGCCACATCGGATCAAGACATGACTGATAACATTGAAAAGCTGTTGGCCACATACCATAACAAACCCTTACCCGGGTTCGAATTTACCGTTCGGAAACTACGGGGGCTGGACAAGGCCATGCAAACCATTCGCGGACATCTCGTGAACAACACGGCCAAACTGGACGCGATAGACGACCACATCGCCCATGAAAAGGCCAAACTCGGTGAAACTGAGGACGAGTCTCTGAAAGCCACCATCGAGGAAAGAATACGTAATTTGGGAAGAGGAAAGGAAGACCCGGCTGGAAACGGCATCCTCCTTCCGAGACCAGCTTCGATCCCAGGTCAGCCGTGCGCCGGAAACTGTTGATCGAGTCCTCTACCAGGACACCATGCTACCTGACAGGATCCGAATCCTCTTCCGAGAGCAAGGCATCACCATCGCCAGCATTCTGACTGCATTGGGCTTCATCATATCAACCCTGGTGGTGTCACTAACGCCTGCCGGCGGCGGTGGTGGGGGTACCCCCACGCCTGCCGGCACACCACCAAGTGGTGGGGGCGTCAAATCCTGGATAAAAAAACTCGGGGAGGCCCTGGCTAAACTGGCTGGTAAGGCCGCCGAAGCCCTACCCGGCATCCTGGGTAGCATCGCCTCGTGGCTGCTGGGCGCTCTGGCTAAAACTGCTACGTGGCTCAGTCAAATCCATTGTCGCCGTGGCGGGTTTGGTGTACGTAGCGGCTAAGGAATTTTTTAACCAAATAAGTCCCAAAGCTACCCCACCAACCACCAAGGCTGTTTTACGATCGATGTGCTGCTGATTGGACGCCTGAACGTGTGCAGGCTGTGGGGGTGGCCCCACAGGGGGTGTTGGTTGAACCCTAGGCTCAGGGCTCGACGCCACTATACCCGTTTCACCGGTCGTGGGTGGTGGGACGTGGGGGACGTTGACATCGAGGTTGACGCCCAACTTTTGGCCCGCCGTGGCTATGACTATTTCGTTGTTGTATCCCACCACTTTTTTTACTCTCAGTTGCATATCACTCGGGGCCATGTACAGCCCCACGTCGAACACGTAGTCAACTTTCGACCTGGCGTATTCCAACACGTCTAGGTAGCATTTGATGGCACTCGGGAGATCAACTGGAGAATAGATAGCATTATCAACATTAACAATGAACTGTTTCTGAGCGTCGTAAGCAGTCCCCTTCGGGTTTAGTTCGAATTCGTTGAAAGCGATGTAACGGTAACTCGTTGGTTGTAGATACGTATCATAGGCCCGCCTATCGACTTGTTGTTTACGAATTCGCGTTCATAGGCCCGTTCCATGCGTTCGTCCTGTGGGACCGGAGCGCTGATTTCTTTAAGGATACGCCTGACCTGGTAGTACACGTGGAACGTGAACACAGACTGACTCAGCAGTCCACGCCGAGTGTCGGTCAATGTCACACCACACCCGGTTGTAGCGCACCACACGGCGAAGTTGAGTTGATTCTGCCAGAACTGCATCGGGTTGTTGAACCAAGCATGAACTACCTTAGCGTTAGTCACCGAAAATTTATACAGGCTGAACACATCTAAAAGCTGGGCGTTGAAATACATCCCATCAGCGACCACGATCTTCATGGGGGAGAAATCTACGTCCACTTTAGGGTAAAACACTCCAGGGGAGTAAGACACTCCAGGGGAATACATTTTAAAACTATTATATAATGAGCATATATACTCTAACATGTACATAACACTTCCAGGAATAAAGAGAGGTGAGGCCGTTCAGCTGACGCACGCGATCGATAATACGTCGGGTCAACTCGAAGTCGCACTCTGCGATATCACCTACCTACCGCAATGGACTAACATCAACGCCAGCAACAATAAGCTGTTCGTCAGTGGAGCTCGCAGCCAGATAACTGACGGCTACTACAGCGTGTGCTCTCTAAGTGATGAGGTCTTCAAGCCCCTGGGAGCCGAACTCAAGATGAACGACTCAAATGGCACAGTGGTGTTAATCAACAACGGAAGAAACTCCTTGAGGCTCGGTCGACCATTGGCGAGGACACTTGGTATGTCACCTGTCGAGATAAAACCAACAACTACCGTCACAGGCATGAAGTTACCCGACCTAGTACCGTACCGAGAGCTGTACATTCATGTCGGTCAGGTGAGCACAACGTACAACATTCAAGGGGGTCACCCTTCCACTATACTGAGAGCAGTGCCGGTGAAAACGGAGAAATACAACGACGGTAGAACCGAGTCGTTTTCACCGCGGCAGTATAAGAGGTTGACTCAGGGCAACATACCTGAGCTGATAATATCGGTGTTAGATATAAATCATAATCCCGTCAATATAGGATACCTCAGCTTAACGCTTCACATAAAATGACCAGCGCACAAGGGCCCGGGGTGAAAAAATGCGTCAATGTGGGGATCTCCGACCTCGGGGACACACGCGGTTTCGACGCTCTCGGAGTAGATGGTAAATTGTACGCCTTGCAACTGAAAAACAACATTTACAAACGCGTCGAAGTCCCCTCCGGTGGAGCCCTAGGTGATATAGTAGATACCTCAAGAGCGGTCGTCAACACTAAGTACACCCTAGTCAACACCGGTGATGATAAATGGATAATATACCCATCGTTCGGGGACAGTTCGACTTAGACGATGTTGAGAGCACTACCGTCGCCCGAAACAAGCCATATACGCTCGTCTTCACTGAAGATGACAAGTGGGTGTTATTACCCAATAAAGACGACTGGTTTCTCAATATTAGGCTCGGCTCCCCCTACGTGTTCACAGATAACAAAGACAACTACCTAAACAAAGTTGTGAACAACGGATCCCTGCTAGTGGCTTACGTCCCGACTCAGAGACGTAGCGTAGTCATCAGCCCAGTCACCAGTATGGCAGCCCACATGCTATCGAGTAAACTGGGAATGCAAAACGTGACATTGCAGTTGGTGTCTGAATTCGAATGCGTGATCACCATCCTGGAGAGTCTAATGGCGAACTCAACACTGATCATCAAAGTCTACCTAGGAGAACCATCGCGGGGTGATGTCGAGATCGTGAAGGGGATCAAACTCGGGTGGGCGAAACGACACCAGTATCACGTTTGCACAGTTTACGTGCGGGTGGGCCTCGACTCCAAAACCAGTCTGCAGGGTGTCACCGTGATCGTGGAAAACACGATATCACTAACCAAGATCTTCCTACCTGACAACATACACTTCATGGGGGTGAAGTTCACCCCTGAACTATTATCAGAAAACCAGTTGGAAACTATATCGTAGTAGTATTATAGCAATGACCAGTCATCATCCCAACACTATGCTTAATGACCTAGGGGACACGGAGGGATTCGATCAGCCTGGTGAGGAAGACACCTTATACATCCTGCACTTCAAAGACAACGTGTATAGGCGGGTGTCGTTATCAGATTTGAAAGAGCCTGAATGGTTAGTCAACTTAACCCTCACCTCACCTTATATCTCATTAAAGGAACAAAGTTATATCTCTGAAATTAAGAATAGCGGTACCTTGCCCGGGCGTTTCATTCCGGGGCCTAATACAAGGGTTACACTGAGCCCGGGTTTACCTAATATGTTACTGGCATCCCACATGGGTGAGTTAATGTATGACTACTACAGGCACATAGGGATTCCGGCTATGGTACCAGGCTCCACACTCATCATAGAAGTCTATCTCGGTAGATTTAATATTAATAATGCAGTACAACAACTTTTACCTGGGGTGACAGTGTACTGGAATCCCCAGAACTATGGTAAACGTTACCGTATCATTATACAACCGGACCCCTCAACGGGTTCTATAACCCCCTCAATAAGCCCCTCTGAGGCTCTTGTGAATGCAGAGTTACCTATTGACTTCTCACCTATTCTCCTACATGAGGATTTATACCTTATAAGCCTCAAGTACGTTGATCGACTGTTAAATGAAACCCAATTAAAATATCTTTTGTAATATATATTATAGGATGGGTCTGTACCCAGTCGTAGAGGAAGTAGCGAAGACCCTGGAAACCGTAGACGGGTTCCGTTTGAGACAGTTATGTGATGTGAAACGCCAACTAGAACAAGACCGCGACACGCGTAAAGCACTATGTAAGAAGTACCATAGAGCTTTCAATATCGTGGATGGGGCTGATACTGCCCTTATGGCAACCAGCATGGGGCTGGGAGCGGCAGGTGTTGGGTTGTTAGCTACCATCGTGGCTACCCCCGTAGTGCTAGGCATTGAAATAACAGCTGGGGTGGCAGGGGTGTTAGGGTTGGCGCTTAAGTTTGCATCCCGCAGACTGCATCGTAAGGCATTGAAACACGATGAGATCAGGGTTCTGGCTGAAGCAAAGCTGAACACAGTAAGTGAGCGTATTTCCACGGCACTTACTGACAGTAAGATCTCCGAGGAGGAGTTTCATTCAATCCTCTCTGAACTCACAAAATATAACAAAATGAAACAAGAGATTCGATCCAAGTCTCGTCAGTCTGCTATCAGCGAGGACGAGAAAAAAAAGTACATAGAACAAGTGGTGAAAAAAAGCCCAGCAAGCCTTTATTACAAACACCAAAGAGATTATAGGCGATTCACATTAAACTGTTTCATCGAGGTAAACGTGGTATAACGGCACGTTAGACGCAGCCCAGCATTGGATGATGCAATCCCAGGATAGACCCGTTAAACCAACATACTTCTGCCAAGTCCACGTTAGCTCAGTCGGTTAAGTGGTGCGGATAACATTGGGCGTTCGTATCCCGCTAGCGTCTCAAACTTTTTCATAAGGCTTTGAGTGCCGGGGAGACTCAAAAGCAGTAGGGGTAATGGTAGCTGGATCAAGGGTCCGGCCAAAGCCTTATTTGGGAAATAAGGCTTTGCAGAGGCTTTTGTTGGACCTGGTCCAGAACCCCCATTCCCTGTACTACTTGGAGTCATGATGACTATCGACAGTAACTTTTCATGAGATCGTGCAAGGGCATTATGGGTATTTCAAGCACGTTATCTCATGACTGTAATAGTATTCATTTGTCTTGACTCAGATTAATCACCACCTTCAGTTTAGTAGACTCGCACACTTCATCGAAGTGCTGTTGGCAACCTTTCTCGCTGGCCCGTCCCCCATCTTAATGAGGATGCATGACCCCGCTGGTCACCCATGACGCCTCATCTTTCTTATACAAGACCAGTTGGCGGGCCCTTCGAGCTTGCGCTGCTCGGGTCCGGTAGGATCTTCATTGATGATAAATCGTGTCAACTGACAAGTTATGTGTTCTCCTATTGTCCTCATATAGCTTCCCGTCTCGATTACGATTTCTGAATCTTAAATCTGAATCTTATATGTGTTATTCAGAATGGTTGCATTGTATTCTCTCTTCAGAAACAGTTTTAAAAAGGAAGTAATACAACTATGTTTCACAATGGCAATGCTAGAAAATATTTTTTTTATATATACACAAACTTCACTTTCCGAATGAAAGCATATATGAAATTATCTGCTGTGTCCATATATGAAAACAAGCATAGGAATGTGCTTGATGTTTAACAAATTATGTTCTGGTCACGTGTCCTCGTTGGTCAGTTTGCTTGCCTAGTGGTTAAGCGTTCGCTCGTGGATCCGGGTTCAATTTCCCATATTTGCATAATGTGTAAGGCCACCCCCGAGATATTGCTGGAATATTACAAAAAACGGCGCAAACCACACTCACTCGCTCACTCGTTGATTACAGAGTAACAGCATGCTACGAGATTCCTTCTTATCGTTTATTTGCATATCTCCTTAAAGGCATTGTAACTCTTTAATCTTGCATGAAAACGCATTTAGATGATATCAGCTTTTACTGACATTATTGTAACATGCAGTTTGTATGTGTCTCTGTATGGTTCATACACGGACATGGGCGACGGCAAAATAGTCGGGGCTGCATGAAGTACATTAGTCTGTCTCACAGTCCCTGAACCACATTATTTCCCCTACTGCCAAGTTCTCTCTGCAGTGCTAAAGCCCTAAATAAAGCAAGTTTAGATTTCCTCAGGTAATCTCTGGTCTCACTGGGGCTCCTTTTCAATTTCAATGGGCTTGTTTGTTACTATCACAATTATATGTTTTGAGGAACTAAGCATTAGTCTAGAAATACATGGACAGTGTCGGTTATAATGAAGTGAGTGGGTGAGTTTAGTTTTACCCGCTTTTAGCAATATTCCGGCAATATCACGGCGGGGGACACCTAAAATGGGCTTCACACATAGTAACCATTTGGGGAATTGAACCCGGGTCTTCGGCGTGACGAGTAAAAGCTTTAACCACTTGGCTACCCCACAGCCCAAATAATGGCTGAACGTTTGTCAAGTTATATTTATCAATAATACCATTTGCAAGGCATTACATGTACTTGACTTCATACTCATAGGCATATATGGAGAGATTATTCATACTGGTCAACCCATTTCGATCGTTATTAAAAAGTCATTGCTGCAAAATTTACACTAGTCTTTCATGTTAAATACCTGTCTTTGAAACACAGCTTCTATTCCGAGCTGATTTGCTTTTCAGTCACTTCACGTCCTACGCCCAGCGATGACATTGGCATTATGTGATTTACACCAGCCATTAATGTTAAATAGCTGTCTCTGAAACACAGAAAGTATTCCGAGCTGTTTGCTTTTCAGTCACTCCACGTCCCACGCCCAGCGATGACATTGGCATTATGTGATCTGACAACGGAAAACAAATGGAAGTTCTTGTGCTTATTTACTCTTTGAAGTGTAGCGTTTCTACAACTTAACACATGCTAAATGATACATAATAGTGGATAAAAAGAAACCTTGCTTTTTTAATTTAGTTTGTAAACTACTGACTATTTTTTGCTATTGAACACTCACTAGGTACATGTTGTGACAACAACCATCTGTCGTCGTATATCTCATAAAGCGAGAGTGTGTAGTGAACGCCTGTGTTTGTTCGTGCTGGCCTTTCCTTTGGGAACATGAATCTAATCAATGCCCTGTATGGTGTTTATGAATAAATCCATGTTGAGTCACTCACTCAACAACGCTGGGAGTTTTAAAAACTCTTGTTACCTTTGATCGCGCAATGAATATCGAAGATATTCAGTCGCAGATGATATTGTGAAGCTAATTCATAACGCCATTCGTGTTGAACATGTAACGGATATTACTTCATACGTTTACACGCGCACCACCTCCTGTACAAACTTGACAGATAACGGTTTAGTACTACGGAAGCGTAGTAGGGCCACGGTGAAAAACATGTTTGGTCTCACTATCTCCTACGTAGGACTTAATATCTCCTACGTAAGGCATATTTTCTCCTACGTAGGACAAATTATCCGCTACGTAGTACTTAATATCTCGTATATACGTAGGAGATGAGCAATATATACTGAGTCAAAAAAGAAACTTCACATTCTTTCTTCAGGGCACTATAAAAGAGCAAGAGATGATAAGATGGTAAAATTGTTATTATTTCATTGCTGAGATCTGTGTGATGTACTCGATACACTGACACTGCCATAATCAGGCTACACCGCCGTTCCAAAACATGGGTATACAGAATGTCAAGTCACAATATGGACGTCGAGAATGGAGATTGGCAGCCCGCAACCGATTTCGAATGGTCTGTGAGGACAGTCGACCTCTAAACATCTCAGCCCTGGTTCGTGTAGCCGGCAGAAATCTGTCACGTAGGTGACGTAGGACGATTTGACGGTCTTCTGCTCGTGACGTCACACGTGGACGACCCGACCTTGGGCGATCAGAAGTGGTGCCAGTTTGTTGTAGACGACCTCGCAAGTCATACACAGTACGACGGCTGCATCCCATTGCTCTTGCGACGTCAATAACTGATCTTCCCGCTTGCAACATGCCAACGGCACGTTCACGTTGCACATTTGACAATCGTGGCATTTCAAGTACCGTTAGAACTGTGGTTTAAAAGAGTTTTTTCAATTCTTGAGGCCAGTGCAAACACGTGCATATGAAGAAAACTTCGATGCGAAGATCACGTGACCGACTGCACGTGCAAAACCTGATTTGGCACTAACGTCATTTGCACGAGGAATGGATGGGTTTGAGTGGGGTTTGCTGACGTTTTTCTAGAGTCGAAAGATAGGGAACCCATTTCGGATGCATAGATCATCAGAGAAAAATTATTCATTATTTTTCAAATTACATTTTGTGAAGTTTTTTTTGTGACTCAGTATATTAATAGACATTAATCTGATATGGTCGACTTAGATCCGCAGACATATATATACATATATATATATTTATATATATATACACACATATAAATCTATAGTTATATATAGTTATATATAGTTATGTAGTTATATGATTTTTCTACTGGAGTGTATCATCCGAGTATTCAATGTGCTGCACGTCCACGTGAACTCATTATTCTTATCACCAAAAGAGCCTGACAAAGAAAGCAGTATTACGCAAGCTAACACGCCTTATTAAGCTGCACTCGCTCTTGCTACCAGTATCAGTTACGTCTTGTCTGCGGTGTTGGCAGATCTTGTGAGGTGCTTGTTTCGAGGGATTAAAAGGTTCAGTGGTGAACAAAGGGCGATGAGGTGCCTCTTTGTCCTCTCAAGTGTCCCTAGCTGTCCCAATAGAATAGCACTTTATCTCTCTTACATCCTCGATAATCTCCAGGGTATACGTTACGATCACTCTCCGCTATACCCTGTATACATCCACGGCTTAGGGCGATGATTTTATTACCTCAATTGGCTGGCTTTTTATCCAATCAGGTGCCTACGCTGGGAAGTTGAGCGTACCAATCACAACTCACTTTCGCTTCTTAAATTATCTAACCGTTAAAACTTGGCAACACAATTGATGCAGAGGTACTCTTACAGAAGTAGAAGGAGTTCTTTCATATATTTTTTAAAGTTTCAGATCTGTCAATGTGTCTTTATTATTTCCCGAACAATCTGAGTGGCACTGCGAACATAACTTCGCGACTGCGACCGCTATCCTTGTTGACACTGGCAAGCTCGGTTGTAACGGCGGCTTAGCTGATTGGCTACTGTGAGAATGCGGAGCCAGCCAAGGGAGGTAATAAAATAATCGCCCTAAGCCGTGGATGCATCCAGGATATAGTGGAGAGTTATCGTAACGTATACCCTCGAGATTATCGAGGATGTCTCTCTTAGAGCACAGCCAAATATGCCACACGTACCAACTCGTAATTCCTAAGTCTATTCCTCTCACTACTGTAGATATTTTTTGGCAGTACATAATTGGAATATTATTGTGCTGCATGTGACCTTTCTTAATAGTTTCACAGTGCCGAAACCATGTTATTTCTCCTTCTGCTCAGCCTTTGCTGTAATAACGCCATACATCAGCTTTAAGTTGTCTACATTTGTTTCACTAACGCAAAAGTATGCGACAACAAACAATGCCATATCAAATTAATAAAAGAATAGCACATGGCCTGCCCATGGGCGAGAAATGTTTAATTTCGCTCAGAATTCATGTTTAGGAGGTTGTAAATGAATTAGTGTATGTTTATAAGCATCGTGACACAAATTTCAGCTCATTTTGACTTAATTCGACTAAGTTAGAACGATATTAAAAACTCTCGCCCATGGGCGAGAATATTTACTTTTATTCAAAATACATGTTTTGGAGATTGTAAATGAATGAGTGTATGTTTATAAGCATCATGACACAAGTTTCAACTTATTTTGACTTAATTCAGCTTATTTAGAGCGATATTAAAAACTCTCGCCTATGGGTGAAAAATATGTTGGCCCATGGGCGAGAATGTTTAATTTCGCTCAGAATTAGCTGAATTAATGTTTGTAACTAAGAGTGTGATGTTCATTTAAAATACTGGGTTTTTGTTATTTGTGCATCTGTTATTGGTAATAAATCAATATTAGAGTATATTAGTATTGGTTGTCTATGTATAAATAGTGGTTTGCTCAAATACTAATCTCATTGAGATCCCAACCACGATAGAAGTAAGAGTTCGTTTTCTAGAATTATTGAACATGTCTAGGTACATGCTGAAACATTACGAGTTTTTAAGGCTCATTGTTAATGTTCGAAGAAGTTGAGGAGATTCAATAGGACATCTTAGAAATGAACAGAGAACATGTTATTGCCATCAATGGTATTATAAATAGGTTATTACCAGTGACTCGATATGAAAGACGTCGTTTCTTGAGAAAAATTGATAGAAATAACAGTGATGTTACGAAGATTAGTTCACCCCCTATGGACTACAGAAGGTGTTTGGAAGAGTCAGTTACATGCCTATCATAGCATTTGTTTTGAAACCACAGTTTGCCAGTGCGCTTAGAGATGAGGGCATTCAAAATGCCTGGTTATTAGATAGAGCATCGGCTTTATATTTCTTGTATAAATAGACCCGTCTTAAAGGTCACATGCAACGTAAAACACAACTTTGCAGATTCTGATACCTTTCGGTATGGACTTAGCGAAACAAATCATCAAAAATGCAAATTCAGCTTATAAAGTTGAAACATAACGCGATAAAAATAAACGCGCGAAATCGGAATTCAAACGATTCACTTATTTTCCCCCAGCGCTTGGGGGAATTCAAGTGGTTTCAACAGCTAGGCTGCGCTCATAGCACGTGCGCAGTGAAATAGGTTCGCGCAGCTTGGAAGCGTGTTGTCTGGTGAATACTCGGTGAAGGCTTTGGTGTGAGCTATTTTTCTAATGTTTTGTTGATATTTTACAGGCGCGAGCTTTATGTATGTTATGACAGTACATTAACTATTTATATAATAACTCCAATTTCAAAGACAGGTGAACAGTAAGTATCTTGTCAAGTCACCATGGGCAACCTCTTCTTTCATTTCAGCTATATTTGTCAGATTTTTCTTATTGACACTTTCCTTCATAAGTCCCCAAACATTTTCTATTGGATTTAGGTCAGGGCTATAGCTTGGCCAATTTAATAAAGTCATATTTTGGGTCCGAAACCAGGCCTGTGAATGCTTTGAACGATGTTTTTGGATCGTTGTCCTGCTGGAAAATCTTTTTTTTTTCCATAGAACACGTGAGCAGATGGAAGTAAATGTCCCTCGAGAATATCTGTGTACCGCTCACTGTTCATATTTCCTTCAAATACACAGATGTGCGTTGCCCCTAACACAGATATGCCACCCCACACGTTAAATTTCGGACTGTACTTTGGGCGCTGATACAAAGGTTTTTCTGTTTGTTTGGTCCAGAATTTCAGTGTATTAGGAAACAGCCACACACAACTTTCATCTGAGAAAATCACATTGTCCCAGTTAAAATTTCTATGTTGTAAGCATCAGTTCAACCTTCGATCCTTTTGTTCAGGTTTCATGATCGGTGATGGAATTCCTCGTCTTTTCTGCCAACCCATTGCATGCAGCTCAGTTCTAACTGTCTCCTTACAGATAGCCACAGTTCCTCTATCAATCATATCCAGCCTTAAGTATTCTAAACTCCTTCGTTTGTTTTTAGAAACAAGAATACCAAGCCGCCTCCTGTCATCGACAGTCAATTTTCTGGGCCTACCTGCGCCTCCCTGGTGCTCAATGCCATATCCATTTGCAATATTTTTCAAAATACGATAAACAGTGGAGAAAGGGATGCCTGTTCTACTTGAAATCACTTTAGCTGATCTGATGTACTTGTTATAATACTCTAAAATCAACTTCCTCTTCTCTAAATCATCTATACTGAGGATCACTGAAAATATCGTCTGCTACAAAGTAAACAAAGGGGGGTAACTCCCCAGACTAATGAAAAAGGATTAACGGAGTATTCTCTCTTGAATGAAACCACGCACTTGATAGCTGGTCAAGGTTGTTTATACTAGAAATCCAATTAAACATATTCCTAAAATTCTCAATAATTTCTGGTCATACTATAACTATGCCATTTGGGCCACTATTTATCAAACAGTTGGAAATAGAGAAATCAGATGCTTCAAAGGCATCAAGAGGTAACTTTGGTGGTTCAATGACACTGTCCTCTGCAGGCAGACAGGATTTGGAGTGGTGGGCAACCAACATCAAGTCTAAAGGAGCCCCTATATCTAGACCACCACCTTGCCTTACACTCACCACTGATGCTTCAGGGTTAGGTTGGGGAGCAGTGTTTGACTCTGGAGATCAGAGGACTGGTAGCAATATTAACTATCTGGAACTATTGGCAGTATTATTTGGTATAAAGAGTTTTCTGTCAGTATTGTCCGGTCATGATGTGAGACTGAGAATTGATAATGCAACAGCAGTTGCATACATTAACCACATGGGCGGAACCAAATCTGTAGTAAGCAATGTGGTGGCTAGAGACATATGGATGACAGCAAAGTCAAATAATGTGTGGTTATCAGCAGTACATTTCTCTGGTGTTCAAAATTGAGAAGCTGATAAAGAGAGTCGATTGTTTATTGATGCAACAGAATAGATGCTCAACAATGTTTGTTTAAGAAAATAACTGAAAAGATATTTATGCCTGATGTAGATCTATTTACTTCCCGTCTTAATGATCAGGTTGTGAAATACCTTTCGTAGAGACCAATGCTCAGGCTGTTGATGCATTTGTGTATGACTGGTCAAATCTGGAGATTTTGAGATTTTATGCTTTCCCTCAATTCAGCCTGATAGAGCGAGTGTTGCAAAAGATTCGGGAGGACACAGCAGAGGATGTGTTGATAGTGCCCAGGTGGACCACTCAGAGCTTGTATCCGATGCTGTTGCGGATGATGGCGTCACCCCCACACCTCATTCCCCAAGGACCACAGACACTAGTGCTCCCATACAAGCAACAGGAGGTACATCCACTTCACAAGAAACTGCGTCTGATGGCGTGCCACTTGTCAGGTCATGCCTGGAAAGACAGGGCCTGTCAGATAAAACCATTAACATGAAATCTTGGCGAGGAAGCACACAAAAACAATACCAATCTTATCTGTTTAAGTATATGAACTATTGTCAGGGTCTTAATCTAGATCCTATTTTGCCTAATGCGAGTGTTGTGCTTGATTTCCTTCGTCACTTGTATGAAAATGGATGTGGTTATAGTGCAATTAACACATCCCGAAGTGCCTTGTCATCATCACTACACCTCCAGTCCGGTTTGCCTGCGGGTCAACATCCACTTGTGAGAAGGTTTTTGAAGAGTATCAGATGACATGGAATGTAAGAATAGTTTTGGACCATTTAGAATCCCTAGGGAAAAATGTATATCTATCTCTTAGAATGTTAACTTTAAAATTATCCGGGGTAAAAATATTTGAGCGTCAAGAGCATGCTTACGAGCTTGGAAATGTGCGCCTTATAGATAGGCACTATCATTATTACATGTATTATCTTTTCCAATTATGTTACATACCATGATGATTGTACCTGTTCCATGTTAACCATGCACCCACATATATATCATCAGCATTATGTTTCTGCATGTAAAACCCGTGAAGATCCGTGTGAGAATTGATCTTCAACAACCCATGCTTGTAAGATGCGACTAACGGGATTGGGTGGCCAGACGCACTGACTTATTTGACACATGTCATTGTATCCCAATTGTGTAGATTGGATTGTCTGGTCCAGAATTATTTACAGATTAATTATTTACGCCATATAGCTGGACTATTGCTGAGTGTGGCCTTTAACAACAAACAAACAAATCCTAAGTATGACAGTATATATTTATTTTCAATACACAGACTCTTATGTGGAAATATGAAAAGTTTAGATTTCACTTATATGGCAATACCAACCCCGTAACCTTGGAAACGATCTTCATTTGTTTGTCTGTTGACAATATGCAAGAACCAACTTCTGGAGACAAAGTAATGTTAAGATGTGTTATGTCTTCCAGTATCTTAGCATTTGAAGTAAGTCAAGTGTTAGCATGGAGTATGAAGTCTTTGAAGGATCAGCTGCCTGATTGATTGTCGTCAGTCACCAGTCCTTTCAAGTACCACACATACCATTTCTTCCACCTTGATGTGGGGTGGTGGGGTAGCATAGAGATAGTAAAGTGTTCGCTCGTCACGCTAAAGACCCGGGTTGATTCCCCACATGGGAACGAAATGTGAAGCCCTTTTCTTGGGTCCCACACTGTGATATTTGATGAAATGTTGCTAAAAGCGGCATACACTAAACTCGGTAAGTGACTTGAAAAAAAATTCAAATGCTTTGACTGGATGTAGTGCATTCTAAAACACAGGATGTAATATGATGTAGAGAAGATTTTGATTGATATCACTGGGTCTTGTCCTTGTCAAGGTGCTTCTTTAAAATGTGTTCAGCTTCCTCAACCTGAAACAAATTAGCAAAGGTATTACTAGTGACGTACTTATGTTGACATTTGTATCATTCATGTATGTAGAATACTAGAAGCTGTGTAACTCAACTCACTCACTCACTCACTCACTCGCCTACGGTTGACGAATGGCAATGCAACTTTCTGACTCACTTTTAACCTGAGTTCTTCTGGTGATGTTATCAGTCTTTCAATCGTGTCGATGTCAAGCTCTAGAAGCATTCCTGTTATTTTCCTTGGGTTTGCAGAAGTCATGAAGTCCACCTTTGGGTACAGTCTGTTTCCCAAATTCTGGAGTCTCGCTTCAGCCTGAAGATCCATACCAAACCCCTCATTTGCCTCTTCTTTTATGGTTTCAAATGTTGGCTGAAATCAGTTGAATGATGTTTGCAGAAAATATTAGGAATATTGGACATGATATAAAAACGTTTAATTCAAAACTGACTTTCCAAAGGGCTAAGAATCTAAGTATCAACAGTCTGTCCTATATTTTAAAATATGATAGTGTATCAGACAAAATGAGGTTTTGGATCATGAATATTAGTAGTACATGTGGACAAAATTGATGACCCTCCACTTCCCTAGAAGATTATGGTGAGCAGAGTCCCCCACCCCCACCCCCTTAAAATCGCCAAACCCAACCCAACCCAACCCAAACCCCCAACCCCCAACCCCACACACCTTTGCCATAATTTATGAACGGTCGCTAAGGAACCCGAGATATTGTGTCCTAATAATGTTGTCAAGGTTCATCTTGACATAATAAATTACTAAAAGGGTGTTACAAAGTTAAAATATTGGCCTATAAGACCAGGTGTCCACATACCTCAGAGCAAGATAGTGTCTCCAGTACCCATGCTTGTGGTAAGAGGAGGTAAAATTAGGATATGGTGATAAAGTGTGACCAAGTTGGATGCAATTCCCTATCTTGACTTGTACATGCTCCCCATGTTTTTCAGGTGAACAATTGACTTGCCTTTGCATGTGTTTGTTACGGATGGCACTACTGAAGTAGGATATGCTTACTATTTGCGGGCACTTGGTATTATCACTATATGATAGTGATTTATAAAGACACGATACAGAGTCGTACAATCGATACAGAATCGCACAATCGATTTTGATTTTAACAGAGATTTCTTGTGGCTGTGGAAATGGTTTTGTGATTTGGGGTTTCACATTATATATATCTTCACACACCGTTGATCGTAACACCTTTGGTCTGTCTCCCCCAAGGCATAGTCTTTACACGACATAACTTGAATACTTATAACTGCATAAAACAACATTCATTCACCTACTGAAAACAAATTGCTGATTCGTTTCGTTGGTAAAGCAAAAATACACACGTTACCTTAGCTCTCTCCTCTGCTGGTAGTGCAGGTAGGACTAAAGCAGGATCTGCAAATAAGTTGATGAAATGCATCTCTATTAGAGATATAGTTGGTATATAACACATGGCATATACCGCCTCAGAGTCTCAATATTCGTATTTAATCATACATGGTTAAAACTAGGTGATATCAATAACAATCCCTTGCTAATCCTGCCAGAGATATCATCGTCATGTTGGTTGTGAAATGTTAGTTACCATTTGTTCGTGAAACCTCGGTGTTCCAGTTTGGTCCAGGAATCGGTAGATACTGCACTGGTGATGGTGTTGGTGGTGGCTGTGGTGGTGGCACTGGGTAGCTGAAGGTAGATGGTGCAGGCAGCTGTGTCCTTATGACTGGCGGTGGACCAGGAAGTGCCATTGGATACTGTAATGATCCAACAGGTGGCATCCCTTGCTGTGAGGTACCTTGAACACGTATAGTACTGACATCTATTATTGACACTTATGCTGCTATGTGTTAATATTTTAGTCCTCTGATACAAGTTATATTCGCCTCCTAGAAGATATATAATGATTGAGTCATCTACACATGAAACTCCTGATTAACATATGATTGGAACTAAGTTACCAAATTGTCAGAATCAGGTCTTAATTTTTGGTGTTCTTGAAAAGATGAAAATACCACATGCGATAACGTGTGACTAATATTTTCCTATCAACAGTGATCGTTTACATACCCGTAAACGTTCCAAGCATGTATGGTTGACGATAACCAACTGTTGACATTTCCCGTGGTATCGGTAAGGTTGTTCCTGGCAGGGGTGGAGGAACAGTGAAGCGGGGATATGCTGAAACCTGGAGAGGCGAAACAAGAAAATGATGAAAGAGCAGCGTGCATCAATGACTTGTGGGCATAAGTACAGTGACTGAGTTTAGTTTTACGTTGCTTTTAGTAATATTCCAGCAATATCACGGTGGGGGCCACCAGAAATGGGCTTCACTCATTGTACCCATGTGGGGAATCGAACCCGGGTCTTCGGCGTCAAGAGAGAACACTTTAACCACTAGGCTACCTCACCACCCCCAGGCATTACTATTACGCTAGGCAGATTATATGCACAGTGTAGGCGTAAGAGTTGTGTAGGCGTAACTTACTTGTGAAAAAAGGTTGGAGACCGAGTTGCCTGAGACAGAACTCATTTCTTGATTCTGAAGAGAATGGCACATACTGTGTTTCACTTTCGAAATTAAAAATAGCATATGGTACGCTTCAACTGGTACGATGCATTATTTTACATAGAAAGAAATAGAACCATTTCCAAAAACGTAAGGGTCATGACAATGTGATATGCTTGTGAATATGAATCATTATCAGATGCTGATGCTACCAGGTGTTTTACCTGTCAATTGTACTCCTACAAAAATATGGTTACGTTGGTATTTTGCTGTTGTCAACAGATACGAAGGTATTTCATGTATATATCTATTGCTGTTGTCAATGAATCTTATGAGCCCATAAATTACGTATTTGATAAGATGATCAGATTCTATTTTCAGTAACACAAATATGATTTAGCTTACAACAGCATTTTTGAAGTCTGGGCTTTCCTTGAAAATGTAGAAATATTCTTGAAACCGTTGAGCAAGTAAGGGGAAAATACGATTGGCCACACGATCGTACAACGAGCTACCAAGCCCACCTGAAACGATATTATGACAGGATATTAAGTGCATCAGTTGCTTCACATCACTGACTAATGTATGACCAACATCATGTCAGATTCATCAGATGTCATTCATACACATTTACTTTTACGTCAACGTTAATTTGTTTGGACAGGTAATCGAGACTTATCATTCCGGGTTCTGGGGTGTTGGCATTTCATAATATCTTCAAAAATATATATTGTGAATGAAACAGAAAATGACAGTTTGTACCACGTGCTGCATCATCAGCTGTAAAAACTGATGCTTTATCTGTAACGTCCCCAGAATCAAGATGTGTCCAATCAACATCTGACCTCTGACACAAGCACTGAAATGAGTTGGCTTCATCGGCTATTAACCGCTGGTAAACGTTTTCGTATTTCTTCTTTAAGCTGTTTACAAAAGCTCTGAAGTCTTTAACGTGTCCTTGCAACAGTTTCCATTTGTCTTCGTGGCTGAGTGCATCGTTCCTCATGTCATCTGTCTCTGAAACTGTAATGACATTGTTGCTTAGCATGTCCTCTGCAATGCAACGAAGTTCAACTGTGTCTTTCATGAAACACACAGAACATTTACGAGGGACGTCAGTGCCTGTAAAACCTGAGAGACTTCTTCTGAGAGTTTCCTCTAAATTCGGATGCTCTTTTTTCAGGATTGGAAGAAATTTCTGTTCAAATGCCACAGACGACATCCTTCCACGCAAGTAATGTAGGAAACGTTCGTTCCGCCTTCTGTCATTTCGTATACTCGATGCATCTGTGGTAGATATGAGGTCATCTTGGACCATTTGGTCCAGCAGTGTTGTACGGTCCAGCATTAGATCCCTGCGAATAACGTGGTAGCAGTCGTGGATAACATGCTGGAGCCGTGTGTTGTGTGAACCTAGTATTAGACAAAGAACATTGGAATAACCTTTGGATATATGACACGAGCAAGTGACCATTTAACGTGATGACCAAAATTTTGTTCATTAAGACTTGCATTGAAATAATGCTCTCACGAATTATGTTAAATTGGAACTGATTGAATATTTTGGAATGGATTTAATATCCCAAATAATGTGATGTTGTAGTTGCTAGTGAGTTACATACTCAAACAATCGCAGTTAAATATATTCATATTAATTCACACATCAAGGATACTTCAGCCCTCATGGTACAACATCAGACAGGATGCTTTGTGAGGATAATCTATCCGTATTCCCAATAGACTGATAGGACTCACGTAATGGTTCCAGCTAGCGAAATGCCAAAGGGTGGACAATGGCTACCAACGTTCCTTAGGCCCGGAACCGACTGAAAACCACTCGGACCCACAGATTTTGGTTTCTGCAGGTCCTTATGGCCGACAGCTTTTTCATTCCCAATAACTATGAGTATTACCCGTATTTCCATATTAAAATATAGGGCCTACACTTTCTGATCAGGACTCACAACTTTTTATGGTTATGGGTCCTCAGGGCCTGCGGATTTTCAGGGTTAAGGCAAACCACTGATGGCTACAATACGTGTGTACAGGATATAAGAACTAGGTTATTTAGAGAGTCACCATGAAGGTATAACAACTATTATACACGGAATACCACTGACACTTGGAAATAATTTTCTCTAAATATATATACTAAGCAGCAAAAGAAACGTCAGTTTGGAATTTTCCTTCGCAGGAACGGATAACTGTAAACTCATTTAATGTTTTGATTGTATATTTTTTACATCTCCAACTTTAGCAAATGCATTCCTTCCCAAATTCAGAATGGAACCCAGGAAATGGTCTCAAAAACGCAACCTGATCTTGAAGATGGTACGGTGTTCTCCATGTTTTTCATGCAACTTCTGCTGCACGTGGTGTTCACAAGGACAAGCCCTAAAAAATGCACCCCCCAAACCTGTCTGAAACATTCACATTACAACGTCAGCAGGATGCCGCGACTCACGACAGCTCAGAGGAACCAGGCTAGGAAGACTTGAAGCTGACCACACTGCACAAGCCGTTGCCAATCACTTCCGGGTCAAAGTTCGGACCATCTACAGGCTGCAGCAACGTTTCCGGGCCACAACCACCACAAGTGATCGCCCCCATACTGGCAGACCAAGGGTGACACAAGACGACAAGACTGCCATGTTGTGCGACAGCAAGTACAGAATCCCTTCATGCAGGCATCCGAAACAGCACGTCAGACAGAGGGAACACACGGAAGACCAATCAGTACTCATACAGTACGCCGACGTCTTAACAGCCGTAGGCCTTACCGTGGACCTATCCTCCTCGTCATCGGCGTGAACGTCAACAGTTTGCCCTACAACACCAAAACTGGCGATACAGGCAATGGAGAACTGTTCTGTTCACAGATGAGAGTCGGTACTGCTTATCAACTGCAGATGGCAGAACAGGAATATTGCGACGACGTGGCCAGCGTTACTCAGACCAATGTGTTATGGAAAGAGACTCATGGGGAGGTGCAAGCATCCTGGTATGGGGTGGAATAGGCCTGAACCAGAGAGTGGGTCCTGTTGAATTCTAGAACCTTGGTCCAGGGAGAGGAGGCGGCATCACAGCGGTGCGCTAAATGAACCAAGCTCTCAGACCCCAAGCCATACCACATTTCGGACGTCACCGGAACAACATTTTCCAATTTTCCAAATTTCCTGATTTAAACCCAATTGAACATCTTTGGGATGAAATTCAGAGGAGACTGAATAATGTCATACCAAGGCCGAACACAGCCGATTTATTGCGCCAGGCCTTTCTCAGAGTGTGGTTCCAGGTACCAGTGGGCTTCATCAATCGATTGGTGCACTCCATGCATAGACGCTGTGCTGCAGTTATTACCGCTCATGGTGGTCACTCCAGATATTGAAGTCAAGGGTCTGAATGGACTGCAAACGTTCATATTTGCCAAGATATTGTACACAAAAAATGTTTTAGATCAGCTTATTATGTCCATTTCTGTAATTATCTGATTACAGTGTCTATTTAATTTTGAATTCGTGCTGACGTTTTTTTTGCTGCTGAGTATATTTCTTTTGGTTGCCATGCCAAGTGCCACTTTACTGTTGCAGTATTGATATTCAGGTAAAGTATTTTGATGCGTTTTGACGGTAATGTGTCATGGACGTTTGACAACACGTTGTAAACATACCATAACAGAGTGATGGGGCTTCAAGCTGACGAGGAACCTGAACATCCATCTGTCTGAATCCCTGCATAAGGGAGTCTTCATAGAACCGGAGCATGTTTTGTATGGCCGTGCCATGGACTGACCCATCTTTACTCAGATGATACGCTTTTTCGGCATATATTTTCACTCTTTCTCCAAGCATTTGTACACTAAATGTAATTATGTTTTCCATTATATCCAGTAAAGCGTCTTGTGAATCCGTTTGACGATCCAAGTATGGTTTGGCAAATAATTCAAAGATTTGCCTGTTCACGTCTTCCAGAGATCGTTCTCCTGCTGACACCTTTCTGTTTCCATTTGGCACGCTTGTGTTATCTGAACTTTGATGGTGATTATCTCCAGCATCGGACACGTCGATATCAGACGGAAGCTCATCCGCACTGCCATACACAGACTCGTCTGAGTCGGTTGTGTTCCTGTGGGCATCAAATTCCATCTTGTGTCTACAATAAATGACGCACATTCATAGGTTGTCTCTATAAGATGTATTTGGGGTGTGGATGGCAAAATATAATTCCCGTTTCGTTGTAAGTTTGAACGTGGTTTGATGGATATTGTATGGTTTTACGCCGCTTTAATCAACATTCCAGCAATATCACGGCGGGAGACACCAGAAAGAAATGGGCTTCACACATTGTACCCATGTTCCAAATCGAGCCCGGGGCTACTAGAAAGGGTTAGAAAACGAGAGAGTAACTATGAGTGTAGGAGAGTGAGTAAAAGTGGCAGAGAATGAGTTAGAGTGTGAGAGAGTGAGTGTGATGGGGTGGGATGGGGGGAGAGAGAGAGATCAGAGAGAGAGGGTGAGAAAGGGAGCGATTGCGTAACACGGAGAGAGAGAGGGAGGTGATCCTTCAACCACCTTACCACATACAGCTGTCCCTGTGTCACGATGACCTTAATCAATGGTGTGACCCATATATTTCTTTTCCACGAAGCGATACCGACAACCACTTCTTGGAAAGTGACATTGTATTGTAACACAATCAATATATACGTGAGCGTTAATTGCTGTAAAGCAAATTCGTAGATTACATGATCCAATCTTATCAATAATATACTAGTTACTATGAATATTCCCTTATTGTGTACACACTACCCCTAACTGGAAACTACTAAAATTATCTACCATCATAATCTAATAAACATCAAATGCTACACTCTGTCATCAACTAAAGCAACGATGTGATGACTATTTTACCTACCTTACCCCCATACCATAGATATATCTGTTTATTGAATACCAGTAGTTCCTAACTTCATATAAAGATTGTCTTGCTTGACAGAAACGCAGTCAGTTGCAGGTTAGTAGCATATCGATCTTCACAGTCAGTTGCAGGTAGGTAGTATATTGATATTCACAGCCACCAATCAGTTGTTAAACGATTTGTACGCATATGCCTCGTTAATCCGGACGGTTGCGTTTCTCAGCAAATTCGTCCGGATTGCGAATAGTCCGGACTACTGAATCAAGACCCAAGTTCAAGCAAGAGTTGCTTCCCTTACTATTACAAAAACGACACAAATCTGGATAAAACAAATAAGCATTTAATGTAAAGCTTATAAAACAATGAATAGCAAGCACAACAATAATCTATAGTCATAGCAAAAAGTCTTTCATTGTTGTTTGTGTTCGTTTAACCTTCCTCATTGAATTCATCACATGAATAATTTTACCAAGTGACATCCGCATGTTGATCCGACGTATCTGATCACGTCCTTCCTCAGCACAGGTGAGGTAATATCTAACAAGCGATCTATTGTAGTATGCCTTGAATGTCCGAATTATTCCTGCATCCATCGGTTGAATATGAGACGTGCTATTTGGTCACATTTCGCAAAGTCAGCGAAGCACACTTGTGACTTGCAGCGTTGTTGAGAAGCAAAATCACTTTAAGTCCACGTGACCGCATCTGTCTGTCAAAGTACATTAACCAATCACAAAATAGCTCACTTGTCATCCACGCCTTCTATTGTGGTGTTCATCCACGCCTTCTATTGTGGTGCCAATCAAAGTGTAAATGTACAGCATCTTCAGTCGGGAGATTTGAATGTCTAATTAAAACAACAACCCTTAATAGACATTTCTCAAAAGTTAACAAGAGTTCATCTTGTCAACTCCATGACACCGAGTTTTTATTGTTTATGGCCAGTTAAGTAAACATCGCTGTGGGGGTGTTGTTATGGTTCGTGAACACGACTTACAGCGTCCGGACTGTGAAGCAATTTAGTGTTTATTTTACTGATTGGTTACAGCTACTTACCGTCCGGTTCCGGAAACCGAATTTCCGGATTATCGAGGCAAATTAAATAGGCATAGATTGGTAACAAGCTAAAATCGTCCGGGAGGCGAGACATCCGGATTATCGGAGTCCGGACTAACGGGGCTTCACTGTATGCCAATTATACTACTCAGAAGTGAAACAACGTCCGATTATTTTCTGGCTATAGCTAAAATGGCATACAGGCGGCTGAGACCAGCTACAGCCATATGGCATGAGCCGGGTATCATATTACGTCCTTGTGTTGGTATAAGAGACATATACATAGTACACAATATCTTTGCTCACCTTTCCTCCACAAACTACGAATAGTTCGAACGTTTGGTGACAATACATTCGATGACCTCAGCCAGTCACAGAAGCCAAGCTTGTTTACACAATTACCCCACACCTCATTCACTGTAAATAACTGAAATCAGACCCGGGGCGAAGCTCACACTGATCATATAGATAAGGAATGACGTGTGTTTGATAAGGTGAAACGTTTCTAGCGACAGGTATACTATTTATTAATTATGGAATTACCCGCGATCACTATTTAAGCGTACTTTCATTATCAACTCCTGTCAGGTGTTCCGTCAGTGGTCCGTTCACCGGCCCCAAACCTAAAATGTTGTCTTACATTAAAACTAACACCAGTGGTACCCGTTGTATACCCACGCCAAGGTAACACAGAGGTCCATCGGAGCAAACACGACCAAAACAAATAAGTCCCCTCTATTGAATAATAAAAAAGGATCTGAATGAATGAAGATATATGAAAGTGAGTGAGTTTAGTTTTACACCCATTTTAGCAATATTCCACGTGGCCGTAGCTACCTTTTCTTAAAGGGGGTTGGGGTTGGGGGGCATCTGAAGATCTATCAGGGTGCCCCTTGATTTTTTTTAAATTAGATGCTCTCAGATGCAATTTCCTGCTTTCTGAAGGTAAAATGACTCCATTTATGTATAAAATATTAATTTTCCCTACTACATTTGACCAAATGTTTTCATGGTTTTTTATATAAAGTTTCTTTGTTCAGAATTGTAGCATCTGTGCAGAGTATTCTGAACTAAACTTTATAAATATGTTTAGGCATATCTGTATACATGCAAAACAACTGTTTTGTTCAGTTTAAGTATTAATATACAATAATTGTATTATTACATTCAGTTGACAGTCCCGAAATCGCACGTGAAATTTATCTTCAGGTTTGTTCAGTATTTCTCACTCACTCAGTTAACTCATTGCAACTTAACAAGAAAGGCCAGTCAGAAAGATTGCTTTATTTATGATCAACCAATAAATTAACACATTTACAGTTCCAAGGGAATATCAAAAATGTTTTTTTATATACAGAAGATAATTTGTAAAAAGATTCGGGGGTGGGGGTGGGGTGGGGTGGCAGCTGCCCCTCTAGGTATTCTGTACAAATATTGACATAAACAATTTTTATGTAACTGCAATACGGCCTGAAACGATGTTAACTCGAATAGTAACAATGCTGAAAAAGAAACTTTGCAACATGAAATTGTCGAAGAGGTTTAACGTAAGCGATGGTCTGATTTCGTTCAAAATCGGTTGAGGATCTAGGCATCAAATGACAGTAAAGTAGGCAATTCTCTTCATTGGATTTTCCATCTGAACTAGACATACGGGAGGCGAATGAACTTTCAGGAAATGTCAGTTTATTAGTATCTTTACATCTAAAAAAAACCCCGCTCATCGCGTACATCAGACTTGCGGAAGTTGTTAGTACATACAAATATAGCTGTCAAATTGATATATGGTACAACGATGTAAATAATTTGTTTTGTGTGTACAACATAGGTTATTTGGTGGACCTCCAACTAATTGGGCATGACTGTAACTAACTTTGTTGCTCAATGGATGGAAAAACAACTTCCATACTACAATGGGGGCGATGTTTCAGTGTAGGTTCATCCAGCAAGTAATGAACAGAATAAGGATAGAGACAGTCATATATATCTGTCCTTGAATGTTCAGCAGAGGAAAGGAAAACACATTATATGTTGTAGTGAATACAGAAATAGAGACCAACACGATGACTGCTATCTGTCATGTATCATGTATTGTAGCTTGAGGTGTATATTGATTGCTGATATGAATCTAATGACGCTTTATTTGACGTGTTCAAGACGGACAATTGACTGTTTCGGCTGACGGACTGCATTAGGAAGCCACAGAGAATACTCCCACACACAATACACTGTGGATATCACTATGAAACGTGGTGTAACACTCGAAGATCCTTTCTACATGCTCTGTATACATCGGACCCCACTTAACGTTTGCATACGTCCCATGTTAAAATTCTCTCAATGCTGTGTGTCTGAATTCGATGTTTATTCATTAGTCAGGTAAAATGCGGTTAGATATCTACAACTGGGGCTGTTACTAGGTTATCAGGGATATATTCCCATAAATAGTCATCGAAACAATTACGCAAATATCACTCAATCTACTTTGATAGCTGTACACGGTAAACATGGATGACTTAAAGGATGAAAATGCAACTATTGTAGAATACACGAGACTCATTGATAATAGCCTATGACCATGTAGGATACCAAAGTACCACAAGGGTACAATAAATATAGTTCTAATGAGTTTCAGTTACATATATCACTCAAAAACATTTAGAGAACACTTGAATTCGTACAACTAATGGCAGGATCCAAATAGGCAGGAACGAGAGTACTTCGTGATTAAAGACGACAATTTATACATGATAGTTACATATCTATTACATATTCACCAGGGAACCTTGTATTAGCCTCTATATCTTGTGAAATCATCACAACTCATTTTGTAAACATTTCACTGTCTTAGACTCCACGCAATTGCATCAAACTCTTTCGCTGAAGACTTAGAAGAATTGCGCTTTGAGAAAAATATGTTCACTCAAAGCGGAAGTAGAGCATTGATATGCACACCTTGTTCTGAAAGTAATCCACGCTGAAGTTACTGAAGAGCCAAGTACCTCTGCTATTATTACTGATATATATCGGGGTGTAAGTGAAGGAACAGTAGATAGTAGAACCAACATTGTAGGGACAGAGGGCGTTCTCAATACTGAAAGCATCAACATTGTAGGACCAGTTGTAGTTTCCTATCCACCTCTGTTCTCACATGTGGGAGGGGTTTGTGAAAGGATGATGAGCATCACTCGAATAATTACTCCAAACTCCACTCCATTTTAGACATTCACTCTTCACTGCATCGTGTCAGAATATTGTGTAGTTGTGTAAAATTATTACCTTTTTAATTACGCACTGAATAATCTGCACTCGTATCATTTATCATGGTGTGGAACTAGTCGAAAGACAACGAGAAGAGTTCTATGGATGCTTGCTTGATAACTGTATTAGTAGCTGCACCGAAACGTCGCTCATATTACATTAAAGAAGTTGTATATACATGTGGAACTCTCCTCGTTGTTCATTACACCAACTTCTAAATGCCACTCACAGAAGTTGTGTCGAAAGACTATTCTGATAATGGCCATACGTATAGACACAAGCACACCAGTTTCGATAGAAAAATGAAGGTCTCCCAACATTACAAGGTATATGTAAGTGGTCACCTGATGAGCCTAACACCGTGCAAGACGATGTTGGTTTAAGGAAATTAACACTGCAATAAATAAATGGCCCCTGGGTATAGTGGAGAAGGTTCTCCCGACTGCAAATGCTCCCATCTATGGTATTTGAGAGAATTCAACAAAGACGTAAGCACGTCCAGTTTCACAAATACTTGCGCTGTTTTCCACAGAGGACGAAGCAATAACTTTATGAATGTGTTATTTGACTCTGTAGAACACGTAACTTACAGTTGTGTGTCATCAGAGGAGTCTACTGTTACAAACAACAGTATTGCTATAGAATCGTGTGCATCACCAAACCGCCAGTGTTTCGTCTTTCTTGTGCAATGTTTCCTTCTTTAAGAGAATCATCAGTCATCCGAAGTGTAGGTTTTCTGTTCTATTGATATCAATCGTTAGGAAGTGTTTTAATGTTCACTTATATGATCACTGTTATTGTGTTGAAAACAAGATAAAGTTCACGTATCGTACACTGGAAACTATGTGCACCGTTATGCAGCCTAAATACTATTCATGCAATTCATGTGATATTTTCCAGGCGCTTTAGTCACTCTACGGTAGCCAAACAGAGTGGTTTGTTTCATTGTAGCCTTATACATACACACATAGACTGCATACAACTACTCCAATCATTGTGTACGCAAGTATTCAGAAATACAGACAACCTGGACTCAGCTGGTGTGTCCTAAGATGTCTGTGTGATGCACTGATGTTACAGAAACGGGGCGGTGGGGTAGTGGTTAAAGCGTTCGCTCGTCACACCGAAGACCTGGGTTCGATTCCCCACATGGGTACAATGTGTGAAGCCCATTTCTGGTGTCCCCCGCCGTGATATTGCTGGAGTATGGTTCCAGGTGCCAGTGGGCTTCATCAATCGATTGGTGCACTCCATGCATAGACGCTGTGCTGCAGTTATTACCGCTCATGGTGGTCACTCCAGATATTGAAGTCAAGGGTCTGAATGGACTGCAAACGTTCACGTAATGTCTTGGAATTGTGCTGAGTTATTCATCGATTTGCCAAGATATTGTACACAAAAAATGTTTTAGATCCGCTTATTATGTCCATTTCTGTAATTATCTGATTACAGTGTCTATTTAATTTTGAATTCGTACTGACGTTTTTTTTGCTGCTGAGTATATTTCATTTGGTTGCCATGCCAAGTGCCACTTTACTGTTGCAGTATTGATATTCAGGTTAAGTATTTTGATGCGTTTTGACGGTAATGTGTCATGGACGTTTGACAACACGTTGTAAACATACCATAACAGAGTGATGGGGCTTCAAGCTGACGAGGAACCTGAACATCCATCTGTCTGAATCCCTGCATAAGGGAGTCTTCATAGAACCGGAGCATGTTTTGTATGGCCGTGCCATGGACTGACCCATCTTTACTCAGATGATACGCTTTTCGGCATATATTTTCACTCTTCTCCAAGCATTTGTACACTAAATGTAATTATGTTTTCCATTATATCCAGTAAAGCGTCTTGTGAATCCGTTTGACGATCCAAGTATGGTTTGGCAAATAATTCAAAGATTTGCCTGTTCACGTCTTCCAGAGATCGTTCTCCTGCTGACACCTTTCTGTTTCCATTTGGCACGCTTGTGTTATCTGAACTTTGATGGTGATTATCTCCAGCATCGGACACGTCGATATCAGACGGAAGCTCATCCGCACTGCCATACACTGACTCGTCTGAGTCGGTTGTGTTCCTGTGGGCATCAAATTCCATCTTGTGTCTACAATAAATGACGCACATTCATAGGTTGTCTCTATAAGGTGTATTTGGGGTGTGGATGGCAAAATATAATTCCCGTTTCGTTGTAAGTTTGAACGTGGTTTGATGGATATTGTATGGTTTTACGCCTCTTTAATCAACATTACAGCAATATCACGGCGGGGGACACCAGAAAGAAATGGCTTCACACATTGTACCCATGTTCCAAATCGAACCCGGGTCTACTAGAAAGGGTTACAAAGCGAGAGAGTAACTATGAGTGTAAGAGAGTGAGTAAAAGTGGCAGAGAATGAGTTAAAGTGTGAGAGAGTGAGTGTGATGGGGTGGGGTGGTGGGTGGGTTGGTGGGTGGAGGGAGCGATTGCGTAACACGGAGAGAGAGAGGGAGGTGATCCTTCTACCACCTTACCACATACAGCTGTCCCTGTGTCACGATGACCTTAATCAATAGTGTGACCCAAATATTTCTTTTCCACGAAGCGATACCGACAACCACCTCTTGGAAAGTGACGTTGTATTGTAACACAATCAATATATACATGAGCGTTAATTGCTGTACAGCAACATCGTAGATTACATGATCCAATCCTAGCAATAATATACTAGTTACTATGAACATTCCCTTATTGTGTACACACTGCTCCTAACTGGAAACTACAAAAATTGTCAACCATCATAATCTAATAAACATCAAATGCTACACTCTGTCACAACTAAAGCAACGATGTGATGACTATTTTACCTACCTTACCCCCCCTACCATAGATATATCTGTTTATTGAATACCAGGAGTTCCTAACTTCATAAAAAGACTGTCTTTCTTGACAGAAACGCAGTCAGTTGCAGGTAGGTAGTATATTGATATTCACAGCCACCAATCAGTTGTTAAACGATTTGTACGCATATTATACTACTCAGAAGTGAAACAACGTCCGATTATTTTCTAGCTATAGCTAGAATGGCATGCAGGCGGCTGAGACCAGCTACAGCCATATGGCATGAGCCGGGTATCATATAACGTCCTTGTGTTGGTATACAAGACATATACATAGTACACAATTTCTTTGCTCACCTTTCCTCCACAAACTACGAATAGTTCGAACGTTCGGTGACAATACATTCGATGACCTCAGCCAGTGACAGAAGCCAAGCTTGTTTACACAATTACTCCATACCTTATTCACTGTAAACAACTGAAATCAGACCCGGAGCGAAGCTCACACTGATCATATAGATGTAGAATGACGTGTGTTTGATAAGGCGAAACGTTTCTAGCGACAGGTATACTATTTATAAATTATGGAATTAACCGTGATCACTATTTAAGCGTACTTTCATTATCAACTCCTGTCAGGTGGTCCGTCAGTGGTCCGTTCACCGGCCCAAAACCTAAAATGTTGTCTTACATTAAAACTAACACCAGTGGTACCCGTTGTATACCCACGCCAAGGTAACACAGAGGTCCATCGGAGCAAACACGACCAAAACAAATAAGTCCTCTCTATTGAATAATAAAAAAGGATCTGAATGAATAAAGATATATGAAAGTGAGTGAGTTTAGTTTTACACCCATTTTAGCAATATTCCACGTGGCCGTAACTACCTTTTCTTAAAGGGGGTTGGGGGGCATCTGAAGATCTATCAGGGTGCCCCTTCATTTTTTTCAAATTAGATGCTCTCAGATGCAATTTCCTGCTTTCTGAAGGTAAACTGACTCCATTTATGTATAAAATATTAATTTTCCCTACTACGTTTGACCAAAGGTTTTCATGTTTTTTTATATAAAGTTGCTTTGTTCAGAATTGTAGCATCTGTGCAGAGTATTCTGAACTAAACTTTATAAATATGTTTAGGCATATCTGTATACATGCAAAACAACTGTTTTGTTCAGTTTAAGTATTAATATACAATAATTGTATTATTAAATTCAGTTGACAGTCCCGAAATCGCACGTGAAATTTATCTTCAGGTTTGTTCAGTATTACTCACTCACTCAGTTAACTCATTGCAACTTAACAAGATAGGCCAGTCAGACAGATTGCTTTATTTATGATCAACCAATAAATTAACACATTTACAGTTCCAAGGGAATATCAAAAATGTCTTTTTTTTATATACAGAAGATAATTTGTAAAAAAGATTCGGGGGTGGGGGTGGGGTGGGGTGGCAGCTGCCCCTCTAGGTATTCTGTACAAATATTGACAGAAACAATTTTTATGTAACTGCAATACGACCTGAAACGATGTTAACTCGAATAGTAACAATGCTGAAAAAGAAACTTTGCAACATGAAATTGTCGAAATCAGACCCGGTGTAAAGCTTACACTGATCATTACAGATATAGAATGACGTGTGTCAAGCGACAGGCATACTATTTATAAATTGTGGAATTACCCGTGATTTCTATTTTAGCGTACTTATATTATCAGCTACTGCCATGATCCGCCCACCAGTCAGCTCAAGACCTAAAATCATTTAACAACTGATTGATAAGCTGTTTGTTAATTACGAAAACTTAATGGTGCAGTTTAAATATTTTTTTCAAACCGAAATTTCTCGTTATTTCATTTTGTTTCTCGAAATTTAGATTATTTTCTCATTGCATCGATTATAGTCACGTTATTTATTGAGGAATATGTAACAGCTAGTTATTGTGAAACGAAACATCAGCATAAACGGTTGTTATTACAGATATTTGTTTTGCAACGAATTACAAGTATTAAAATCGTTTCATTAAAGACATGTAATTGTCAGGTTTTGCAAGAGAGGGAATATATTATATATTTGGAGGTTACACACATCTGACATGATTGCTTACGAATCTTCCCAAATAGGAAAGTCCTTTTATAAAGGTCTTTACGTCACCCAAAAGAGGACCAACCTCTTCATATTTAATCACGAAGGTAGATTTGTTTGCACTCTGCTAAAAAAGGTAATACTTAGGCTAACTATCACTAAATTCAATTAAATGAGCATAATTGGTTACATTTGATTACACAAGGATGAAAGCATGATAAAACTCATATTGTGTCATATAATGGCAATGCTGATTGGCCTGGTTTTCTAAACTCCGTGGTATAATTGAAATACCCGGCCAAACACATAATCTTTAGAACCTATGTATTTGTATATAAGGGCAGTATCCGTCTAAGGAGTCCAACTGTGTCATACGTATATGTTTGTGAATCACTGTTATATGAAATATTGTTGATATAAGCTGTTGCTGAAAAATTAACCATCACCTCATACCTGTGTCCCCCATCGTAAACACACGCCAAGGCAAGATCCATCTTAGCAAACACGACCTACACAAATAAGTCCCCCCTTTATAAATATAAAAGTTGCAAATCCATACTATACGTTGTTATGATAGAGCACTTTGCAAGTCGTCAACCTATGTCATCAATTCAATCTGTGCTGATTTTCGAAATTCATGAGATTTTAATTGTCGGTGTTCTCAAATAGCTTATATATGTGTTTTTACAATAAAACATGAATTTAGCAAAGAGGTATAAGATTCCGGTATTTCGATGGTCTGATATCCTTAAAAAACGATTGCATGTCTAAACATAGAGATTTCAAACTGTAATAACAGTAAAGTAGGCAATGCCTTTCATTGGATTTTCCATCTGAACTAGAAGTACAGGAGGCAAATGAAACCTTTAAGGAAAATAGAAATGTTAAGTTTATTTATATCTCTATCATCTAAACAAGCACTGGGTTTTAAATCGAAGTAATTACCACTCGGGAAACAGTAAAGAACGTCAGCTTCTGTAATCAGTACTCACTGATTGACACTCGGGTGAACAATAGACGGAAAAGGTTCAAGAAAAGAGGTTGCAGGGGTGGTAGAAAAGTTCAGAGATCAACCAAAGTGATTATTTTATCTCACTTATCTAGGACAACAACTACAATGACCCACAGAGGTGTGAATCGGAGTAACCTTATAGTTGTTCCCATAGCAACAAATGAGGTCACGGAAACATCCAACCCCATCAGTTCGAAACAAAGCCAGTGAAATCAATCACTATATTCTTGAACACGATATTGACGTGTGCATAAAAACTGAATCATGGTTGAAATCTAGTGATTCTGTTGTTTTACGACAACTGACACCTGAAGGTTATTCGTTTAAGCAATACAACAGAGACACAAGACGAGGCGGTGGTATAAATGTGCTGTTCCAACTCTCTATCAGTGTTTGTCCAATGAATACATCTGGAAACAAATATCAAAGTCTTGAATTCCTGGACATGAATATCAAAATAGGAACAACACACATCAGACTGGTACCTGTGTACAGACCACCCGTCTCACATAGGAACAAACTGACTCACTCCAAGATACTCTCAGATCTCGCGGATCTGGTAGAGGTAGTGACAAGTACAAGCCATTATCTTCTCATGTTTGGGGATTTCAACATACATGTTAATGATAAATGCTGTCCTTTGGCTGAGAAGTTCCTTGAAATTCTCTACACAGCTGGACTTACACAACATGTTACTCCCCCAACACACTGTAGTGGACATATTTTAGATCTAGTCACCAATAAGGCCATTGACACCTTGGCGTCATCAGTTGACGTCGTTGACCATTGTATCTCCGACCATTCAAGTGTATTCTGCACTCTGAGCGTGTGCAAACCACGTCCTGTACGTAAATCAGTTACGTACAGAAAGACCCGCGATATTGATGTTGTCAAATTCCACAGTGATGTGAGAAGGAATCTGGAGAGTAAACCAATCCTTTGTGTAACATCCTCATGTAATGGTAGTGCTGATGAGAGAGCAGCAGCATACCACGAAGCAATGAGTGAAGTTCTGGACTAATATGCTCCTGTAAGAACTGCTAATATCATCATACAGCCTAAATCAGCCTGGAGTAACAAAGACATACTGAAAGCAAAGTATGTACGACGGCGAGCCGAGAAGACCTGGTGGAATACCAAACTTGTGGTCCACAGACAAATCTTCCTACATGCTCGCAATAATGTTAATGTACTCATCGAGAAAGCCAAACTTTTCCACATAATGGATAGCATCAGTGAGAACAGACACAACTCCAAACAGCTATTCCCGATCGTGAAGAAGCTAACAGAAGTGAAGGAAGCCAGTTCTGGAAGGTGTCCATCAGATTCCAAACTGCACGCTAATCGCTTAGTTGATTTCTTCACGGACAATTGTAGAGGACATTTCAAACGAACGGTCTCATCAGGACCCCCTGTCAGACGACACAGAGTTCAGTGGCACCATCCTTAAGGAGTTCATCCCTGTGAGTAAAACAGGATGTGGCCAGAATAGTTCGGGCGGCACCTTGTAAATCATGCTCTCTTGACCCAGTTCCAAAGTGGCTATTGCGTCATTGCATGTCTTCACTGGCAGCACCAGCTTGTTCAGTCATCAACTGCTCCCTGGACTCTGGCACAGTGCCACAATGCTTCAAGCAGGCACTGGTTACCCCGTTACTTAAAAAGGCTTCCTTGGATCCTTTGGCCTATAAGAATTACAGGCCGGTCTCGAACCTGCCCTTTCTCTCGAAAGTAATGGAGAAAGTGGTCCTCGCTCAACTAAGCAGGCACATATCTGACCATGAACTGTCAGAACCTTTCCAGTCTGCATACAAGAAATCGCACTCAACGGAAACAGCGCTGCTCCGAGTTCACAACGACATTCTTCGCTCTATGGACCGTCAAGAAGTTGTTCTTCTTGTGCTACTTGATCTCTCGGCGGCGTTTGACTCAGTAGACCACAGCATCCTGACATCATGTCTCCGGTACACATTTGGGATTACAGGAACAGTTCTGGCATGGCTTGAGTCATATCTTGATGAGAGGTCCAGGTCCGTTCTAGTTGATGGTGTCACATCAGACAGCAAGGCGTTGAAGTGTGGGGTTCCACAGGGGTCGGTTCTTGGACCCGTCCTCTTCTCAATCTACACCAAACCTCTAGGTGGCATTATACGCCGGTACTCGCTCCAATTCCATAGCTATGCTGATGACCAACAACTGTACATTGGCATTAAACCTCGTAATATCAGGAATGGAATCTCACAGCTAGAAGAATGTGTTTGCAAAGTTCAGAATTGGATGTCATCAAACTTCTTTAAACTCAATAGTGACAAAACTGAATTCATGATGACCGGGACCTCCCACCAACTCAGAAAAAATTGAAAGCCCCACGCTCTCAGTTGGTCATCTTCTGTAGCACCTTTCACATTTGTCAGGAATCTGGGTGTTCAAATGGACAGGTGTATGTCAAGCAAGACTCGAGCCCTACAGACAGCCAGAACCGCAAACTTCAAACTTTGTACCATCGGAAATATCAGACGATACCTGGATGTTGATACAACCCAAACGCTTGTGCATGCATATGTCACTTTGCATCTGGATTACTGCAATTCTCTACTGTCATGATCTGGAGCCATCACACATCTACAAAGAGTCCAGAATATAGCAGCCAGAGTCGTTACCTGTACCGTACCCGTACTGTTCCATGTTTGTATTCATGTAAAGCACCGCTGAGCAGCTTTCAGTTGGATATCAGGTGCTTTAGAAATGCATTATGTTTTACAGATTAAAGATGAAAATGCAACAGAGAGGGTTCGGGTGATCCTGGCACAGTCAGGCTGGTAAGGCTCATCATCAGCTCAGGGCCCTAGCCCCCTCTACACGCAGCCCAGACAGCGAATGGGACTTCTCCCAGGAAACACTGCCTAGTCGAACCCACCAAGAACTTTCCGGAGAATATGAATATGAAAGCTCTCCAACACTGCAGCCTTCTGCATTACGCAGAGTGTCAGAAGGGCTGTGCTCCCGGTGGAGAATCCGGGCACTCTCCTGATCTGCGGCAAGAGATCAGGAGGTACCAAACCAAGGGCACCGAGAACAATGGGGAGCCTGACGACAGTGTACTTGGGATGCAAGCGAGACATTTCAAAGGCGAGGTCCGTATTTATCATGCTTTTCCTGAATCTTGCCAATCACATTGCTGTCAAAGGGACAGAAAATTCAATGATATAAATAAATTCATTGGCTTTATGAAAAAGGACAAGATCAGGTTTATTGGCTTCTTCTGAGGCTGTATATGGGCCTATTCCACAGAGTTTGAAAGCATCATTTTCCATGACGCCCTGGACATGTTCAGGGATGTACCATGGATGGACCTCGGTGTCAAAGCCACAGGCATGACGAAGACGGTAGTAAAAGCAACGAACCATGCCATCATGTCGTTTAAGATATGCTGTTTGTGCCAAGGAAGGGCATCCACTGACAAGGTGTTGGACAGTCTCTGTAAATTCATTGCATAATCAACATTTCATTGAAATAGTTTCTTTTAGGATCACATTTCGGCGATTGCGAGTGGGAAGTGACTGGTCCTGAGCAGCAAAAAGGAAACCCTCAGTTTCACATTTGAGACCAGGCGACTTCATCCAGGCGAAGGGGTCGGTGGGATTGCTATTCTGTTCCACACACTGCATGTACACACGATGCAATGGCTTCTCAGAATGCTTCTCCACAAAAGACCGACTCTGGGCAGACTTGGTGAAGGACTTCACCTGGTTTACTCCCATCGCTGTTCCGTCCAGCAGTACATTGCCATCAGCAAAGTCAACCTCAAGTTTCAGATTGTGTCCAACAACATTGGCACGCTTAAAATAACTGTCTTCACATGCATCACCAGATGATCATCCGATAAATAAATATGTGCAAAAGTACACCATAAAATTCTATTATGAAGAGCCTCCACATTAATCAAACGCCGACCTCCAGAATTGATTGGCAGATATAAAAGAGAGGAACAAGGGTGATGAGCTCTGTTATCAGGCCTGATCTTCCACAAGATGCTTAATAACTCCCACCATTAACTACCTTGCCACAATTCAAATGAAGAGTATTACATTTGTCGAGTCCAAATGTCATGCCAATATCATTAGAAAAGGACACGACGAGAAGAACCTGCTCTTTCAAATTGGAATCTCCTTTGGCAAGGATGTCATGTCATCCATGTGAAGAAGATGAGTAAGAGGTGTTGGGGATCTGTGCTGAGGAGGTCCGGGATGGTAACCCTCCTCTTTATTGAGCAGAAAGCTCAAAGGATTTAAAGACAGACAAAAAAGCAAAGGACTAAAGGAATCCCCCTGAAATATTCCCCTTCTGATTGGAATAGATTCCGAAGTCTGCACCTGCCTTTGCAAGTACATCTCAAGTTGAGTCGACCAGCAACTCATTAAAGACTTGAGTAAATCAAGTAGTCGCTCAGGGAGGTCAATACAATGAATAGACTTCAGAATCCATTCGTGAGGGTCAGAGTCGTATGCTTATTTGTAGTCAATCCAGCACATGCAGAGGTTGAGGTGATATGTTTAAGCCTCTTCCAAAATCATTTTCTGTACAAGAAGTTGATCCTTGCACCCCCAACACCCCTTTCTTGCCCCCTTCTGCTCTCTGTAAATTATATCATTGGAAGAGCAGTAAGATGACACGAGGTTTGTCAAACACCCTGTGAATATTTTGTATTGTGGGCGGAAGTTTTTGGGATTAGTCAAGTCTCCTTTTTAGGGAAGGAGTATTGTGCGACCTTTGCAGAACCACGGAGGAACATCACCTGTGTCCACGAGAGAATTGAAGCAGTGAAGTAATGGTGTTTGGACACAGGGGAACAGTTTCCAGTACCTGTTCGAATGCCATCAGGCCCTGGAGCTGTATTAGATTTGGACTTTTTGGTAACACTTTTCAGGCAATCTGGTGAGATGAAACAGACAAACGACCTAGTTACTTTCTCATGCTTTGCATGGTCATAATCACAGACCCATGGTGCATCAAGGTTACAGTCGCCGGGTACAGACCACAACTGTTTCCAGAACCTTTCATTGGCATCCACGGGAGGCCGTTTGTCATGTTCACAATCACCCTTTGTTTTCTGTTGCCTGTAGAAGTGCTTTTCATTATTTCTAAAAAGTTTATTTTGTTTGATGAATTTATTTTTATTTTCCCATTCTTTCTTTCTTTCAGCCCAAACCTTTATTTTGGCTTTAAGGGAATCGACAATTTGGAGAAGTACCTTTTCTTTTCTTTTGTATTGTAATTTTGATTTTCTCCAAATTACCTTTTGCCGTTTTGACATGGGATTCCTTGATGATCTTAACTTCAGGCACAGCTCTGTCCAGGAAATGTTTCTTCTAGTTTCATTAAGTTTTACTTGAATTCGGTTTTTCTTTGATGTCTTGTTCTTAGTATTAGATGATTTTTCTTCGTTCGAGCGGCAGCATAGACACAGAATTTCACTTCATGTAACGAACAGTCCGCTGAAAGTTTCAAAGAAATAGCTTCATTAAATATATCAATTTAATTTTTGGGAAAAGAAGCGTTTAGTTGTTTAATTGGCCTCCGATTTTCCAAAGGTAAACCACAAATTTCCTCATAAATAGTGTTAAACAGAATATAAACAGGGTTCTCAGAAAGATCTGCAACTGAAGAAGAAGAAGAAGAATGAGAAGCATAAATTTCGGGGCCGATTGGCTCTATGCGAGAAGGGTTTGTTTCATGAAGAAGGGAGCGGTGCACGCTGACATCCATTAGAAGTTTTGGATCTGCTGCCACTTGAGCATTCTGCTCATGCAAAGGTTCCTGACGGGCACCAGTTGTGGGTTGAACTGGCCTCACGGGGCAAGGGATTTTTAAGCCGCCGGAATTGATCTCGGAGATTTTGCTCCGTCAGGAAAGCATACATGGGCATGGCATTGTCCCAATGCAGCTTAAGCGACTTGCGATTGATGCGTTTATAATCAGGCCATCCTGTCGCTTTCGCACACTCAAGTAGTGTGGTTTTGAGATGGTTTGACCAAAATATTATCGATCGGGTTCTGTGCCTTCCCCTGGGGCAAGTCCCATCTCCAGTATGGTTTGTCTCATTACCGGAGGAAGGCTGACTGGGCTGCGGAAGTGAATTAAAACTTTCCTCTTGGCTGTCTGTAACCCAGTGAAAAACCAGCTTCGGGGGGTCAGCCCTAAGTGGGTGATGCACGTTTGGTTCAGGGAATATAATTCTCCTATCTAGGCCCACCACGGAGAGGTGTACATCATCAGTCCCTTATTATTGTTATCATCATCATCATCATCATCATCATCATCATCATCATCATCATCGCGTACATCTGAGTTGCGAAAGTTGTTAGTACATACAAATATAACTGTCAAATTGATATATGGTACAGAATTTGTGTTGTGTACAACAAAGGTTATTTGGTGGACCTCCAGCTAACTGGACAAGAGCGTTACCAACTTTGCTGCTTAATTGAAGGATAAGAATACGTGGATAAACAACTTCTTTGTTACAATGGGAGCGCGCGATGTAGGTTCTAACACCGTTATCAAGCAAGTGATGAACAGAATAGGGATAGAGAGGCACAATTTATATTTGTAAATATAAATATGAATTATAATAGTAGACAGTTTTGGGGTATCAAAATATTAATCCCCAAGTATCGACTCAAGAAAAAAGTCCCCACAGCACATTGAAGTCAATAGTGCTAAAACGTGTTTTCACGTGCCACTGGTCACGTGATCTTATTATTGCGCGTGCATTCGATCGCACATGTTCCCATCAACTGTACAAAGTGAAAACAACACACACTTTAAAGCACTATTGATCAGAACAGCCAATATTATTGTCATTGTCAGCCAAATGTGCAGCGTGAACGTGCCGTTGGCATGCTGGAAGCGGGAACGTCATTAACCGACGTGGCAAGGACAATGGGGTACAGCCATCGGACTGTTTATGATTTACAGACTCGACTGCAACAAACTTTCACCACTGCTGATCTCCCAAGGCCAGGTCAACCACGTGTGACGTCACAGGCGGATGACCGTCAGGTTGTGTTACGTCACCTCCGTAACCGTTTTTTTGACGGTTACAGGAACCAGAAATGACCTGTATGGGGGTCGGTTGTCGACACACCCGAAACCGGCTGCGAGCTGCTCACCTTCGTGGTCGACGACGTGGGGCGATTTTGACGCCATTACATTGACGTCAGCGTTTGCTGTGGGCCCAACGGCACCTCCCAATGGACTCAGAGAGACAGTCTTCAGTGATGAATCAAGATTTACCGTCAGATTCGCTGATGGTAGAATGAGAGTGTTATGTTCAGTGTTGTGTACAGGAAGTTGACAGATTTGGGACCGGAAGTGTCATGGTTTGATGTGCTTTCTATGGGATTGCCCATTCACGGCTTCTGGCTGACCATGGGAACCTTAATGCTGCATGCTACCGCGACCAGGTGTTAGCCCCCGAACTATTCCATTCATGCCAGCACATGGTCCAGGTCTGCACTTTCAACATGACAATGCCAGAGCCCATACAGCCATCTTGACCAGGAATTACCTTCAGAACGCAGGAATCAACGTTCTTGACTGGGCGTCAAGGTCACCTGATCTCAATCCAATCGAGCACATCTGGGATACTCTTGGTAGAGGTCTGCGCACTCTCAGGAACTAACACAGAATTTGGAGGATCTTGGTGCTGCTTTGCAGGAACAATGGCGCTGACTCCCCAACATTGTGTTTACACGCACCAGACAGTCCATGAGGAGGCGTTGCTTGGTAGTTGTGAACGCACGGAGTGGCCATACACGCTACTGAACGTTTGAAACATAAGATTTGTGACTTGACACTTTGTTTACGCCTTTTATTGATAAATTCTGTAACGACATGGAACCGATATTTGGCATTGTGATTATTATCAGTTCATCCTATCGAGCGTAAACGATAACCTCTTTACCACATTCTTGTGTCCTTTCTTTCATATATTATTTAATATATGATTGCGAAGTTTCTAGTTTGACTCAGTATACATTTGTTGCTGAATGTTCACAGCACAGGAAAGGAAAACACATTATATGTTGTAGTGAAAACAGAAATAGAGACCAACACGATGACTGCTATCTGTCATGTATCATGTATTGTAGCTTGAGGTGTTTTTTTTATTGCTGATATTAATTTAATGACACTTTATCTGTCGTGTTGAAGATGGATAACGGACTGTATCGGCAGACGGACTGCATTAGGAAACCACAGACAATACTCCCACACACAATACACTGTGGATATCACTATGAAATGTAATGTAACACTCGACGATCCATTGTACATGCTCTGGATACATCGGACCCCACTTAATGTTTGCATACGTCCCATGTTCTCTCAATGCTGTGTGTCTGAATTCGATGTTTATTCGTTAGTCAGGTAAAATGCGTTTAAATATCTACAATTGGGGCTGTTACTAGGTTATCAGGGATATATTCCCATAAATAGTCATCGAAACAATTACGCAAATATCACTCAAGCTATTTTGATAGTTGTACACGGGAAACATGGATGACTTAAAGGATGAAAATGCAACTATTGTAGAATACATGAGACTCATTGATAATAGCCTATGGCCATGTTAGATACCAAAGTACCACAAGGGTACAACAAATATAGTTCTAATGAGTTTCCGTTACATATATCACTCAATATATATTTAGAGAACACTAGAATTCGTACAACTAATGGCAATTACATATGCACCAGGGAACCTTGTATTAGCCTCTATATCTTGTGAAATCATCACAACTCATTTTGTAAACATTTCACAGTCTAAGACTCCACGCAATTGCATCAAACTCTTTCGCTGAAGATTTAGAAGATTTGCGCTTTGAGAACAATAGGTTCACCCAAGGTGGAAGTAGGGCATTGATTTGCACATCTTGTTGTGAAAGCAATCCACGCTGAAGTTACTGAAGAGCCAAGTACCTCTGCTATAATTATCCATATTTACCGGGGTGAAAGTGAAGGAACGTAGGTCTGATTGTAGAACCAACATTATAGGGACAGAAGGCTTTCAGCTTTAGTTTCCGATCCACCTCTGTTCTCACATGTGGGAGGGGTTTGTGAAAGGATGATGAGCATCAGTCGAATAATTACTCCAAACTCCACTCCATTTTACACATTCACTGATGACAGAATATTGTGTCGTTGTGTAATTGTATTACCCAATGTCTCTTCATTACGCCCTGAATAATCTGCAGTTGTAGCAATGATCGTGTTGTGGAACGTGTCGAAAGACAACGAGAAGGGTTCTTTGGATATATACCATAAAACTGTTGTATATCCGTAGAACTCTCCTCGTTGCTCATCACACCAACTCCTAAATAGGATAAGAACATTAGATATGACATTGGAAAAAATAGTAGAAAGATGATTTTTTTCAGGAAAGCTTCAGAACATCATTGCCATGTGCAAGATACAAAGTTCTGCAAATTCTACCTTGTGGCATTTTCAAAATGGTCACAATTTCATGATGGCCGCCAAAATCATTAAAATGATTATGCAAACAGATATTTTGTCACTAATTATGCCATGTCATATGTCAAATGAAAGCACATCTCACAGGGATTCTAAATATATTGATATCATGCCTTATGGCATTTTCAAAATGGCCGCCAATTTCAAAATGGCCACCATTGTCCATAAAATAATCAAAATTATCTCACGAAAATATTTCTTTTCAATTAACCATACCTTGTGATATATTATAAGAAAGTCCTTCTCACAAGGAATCTAAATATCTTGTTTTAACTCCACACATACATAAGACAATTAATTACACATAAGACAATTAGTTACACATAACCACACATTTGATGTTTGTGTTTTTGGTACCAGACGTCAAAATGGCTACTCATGGTTGGTTAATCAAGACAGCCGTGGTCACTACATTGATGGTAAATCACTTGTACAAATATCAATACCATCATTTTAAGTTAGTGAAATTTGAAACTCACTTTAATCTTCAGTCTCTGATTGATGTATCATAAGGTCTTTTTGTCAATCACAACATCTCATTCTTCAATACAGAGTACATTTTGGCAGGTTGGCAATCATCGACATCTAGAGCAAGGCAAGGTGCACTCAATTCCAGCTCTTCGACAACTGCACCGTCCCCTGCACTCAAACTTGCATCCACAAGATATCATCTTCAAGTCTTTCTCTGGAGCAATTGCTCTATCTGCCTCAATAGGAACAATGACCCCATCCTTGAAATGCCATCCTCACTTTGTTGGTGAAAGCTCATTCCTCTGCCATTGTTGAACCGTATGGTACACTCGGTAGCTGTGGAATTCAGCGGCTGCTGAAGTTGGGGAAGTGATTACAGTTTGAAACCTGAAGAGGACACAGACTTGATAAATGGACTTGAAGTACATGTTGTAGCGATGTTCGTCCAGTGATGTTGAGTCCACAGCTCCATAGAGTTAAGGCATGAACATCTCTCCAACTTGTGCAATGTCATCATTTGAACTGCCAGATTGAAGGAAAACTTCCAAGCAATCTCAATTGGACCTCTCCTGGAATAGAGCAAGAGCTTTCTTTTCCCCCTGATTGTAGATGGCTGATGCTGTATCATGGGCATGGTTTTCTGTATTTCGGAAATGCTGTACATCTGCATAGGGGCCCTTCCAAATAACATGTGAAGATCCATGTCATTTGTGGCTTGTGCAATCAACAATACCAACGGGTCTGTGTCGTTCCCCGCGACAACAACAGGTGATTGGTTGTCTCCTTGTACATTGCAGTTGAAGCAATCAACCAGTCAGCATCAGCTAAACCTTCTCTGGCAAGTCTTTCCTTCAATAATGTTATAAAGCGACCTTTGTTCTTCTTCTTGCTCAGAAAAGGTTTTGGTGAAGTTGTTGCTTTCATGTCTGGCTCAAATATGATTTCAGATGATATGTTAGGCTGAGTCCATCGACTCTGTTTAGCAGATTTTGTAGGACATGCACTGCCATATCCATCAAACACCACTGAAGATGCTGAACCGTAATGTTGAAGCACAAACGATACATAGTTGTCACATATATGGCTGTATGTAGCATCCATGGGCCAAGGCAAACTTTGTAGCAGGTGATCACCGTCAGTGATAAAATGCGCTCCCTTTGGATGGTCATTGTGGACTTGGACTTGTGATTTCAGTTGATTAGCCATTGATGCTTATCACCCTATCTTTGCGCTTCAACTTTATGTCAGCAAACATCTGCCCTGTCACTGCTGAAGCTGCCTTCATTCCTATAGAAACTGCTTGTCTGCGTTTACCGATTTGCCAGCTACAACACCACTTGCTATGCAGATGGGTGACTCATGCTCTTCATATGAGAAAGGAGAATGATTTTTCAGCCAATGGAAGAATGTTTCATAGTCCTTGTTGTCTCTCACGATGTTACATAAATAGAGGTCAACATGTTGCTCAGATGTTTGGCTGTGCACTCCTGCGAACCTCTCTAAAGCATCACATATTGGTATGCACTGAGGCATTGCATGGACCCATTTGGCGAGAGTCCTGTCAGTCATACCACGACCACGAGCCATGCCACCAGAGATCTTCAGTAGTCGCATCAGATCTTCGTCGATCACTTGGTCAGTGAATTTGCCACTCCAGAATTTGTCAGTTCTACGGATGGTGATGTGCCCTTGTTCTGTGTAGGCCGTGAACTGCTCTGGCGACATTATGTCGTTCAGGTTTTTCATTTCTTCCAGATACAGACGTGCAGATTTGGCATAGGCAAGCAGCATGGAATAAGGGAATCATCTTGCTGTCAGACAGCAGATGTAGATTCCAGTCTCCTGTACGTTCCGCGTGACTGAACTGCCGAATCAATGACACTTGTTACAAATATTCTATCCAAAGTCTACATGTCCTGCTTTTTGATGAGGTTTGTGTCTTCAAATCATTGACAGTTTCAGTTAGCCGTAGGATATTGTCCTGGTTTTGATAGTCAAGGCAGCCAATATCGCATTCGCCACCTAAAAACTGCCATGTACGGTACGGAGCTTTTCCACATTCAAAGAGCTCGAAGTGCACGGGCATAAGCATGGCCTGTCAGCATGTGGATTACAGAATTATGTGCGTAAACAGTCGCCTAAAGACCTTCCAAGCCGTTTGCACCCATCACATCTCCAATTGAACCCATGTATGACATGAGTAAATGAAACACTCCTAATTTAAAGCCAATCCTGTTAAGCTGTTACTGGACAAATCCCAAGATGTTGCTTTTCAGCCAGCAACGGTACAAACGCTAGAGCAGAGTAGATGGTGTCGGGCCTTGATGGGTCCTGGTTGACAAATGGCAAAATATGAATTTTGCTTCTTTCGTTGTTGTCTCCAGTTATAGCTGACTGCATAAATCCGCTCCATGTTGGACGTTGTGAGAGTGGAATATCAAGTGAAAAACTTGCTATCCATAGATTGTCCAAAGGTTTTGTCAAGCGAAGAATTGGCGAAGTTTGTTTGGATAGTTCAATTGGTCCAATCTTGACAGACTGTATGCCCGATGTAGAAGGTTTGTGGTATACCTTGGCGCCCTTAGCTGCTACGTCAGTTGATGTCATGATATGACTGGAGCGAGGTATAGATATCTGAACGGGCTCTTTCCTGACTGGCGTCACACAAGCAATTCCACCTAAAACATGCCACGTACCAAAGCCAGTGGTAGTTCTAACATTGATATCAGCATTTTCAAATATGAAATTGACAAGCTCACCCTCAATATTCAGGGCACTCGTGAAGAGCCACCTCCTCGTGGTGGGTGCTGGGTGCTGGGTAACGCTAAGCGCTCTTCAACCCCCCGTTGTGGACCCGGGGGTATATTTGGTCCACCAACCCGTTTGCCGTGGGTTGCGCCCCTGTGTCGGTGGAGGAAGGGATTCTGGTGGTTGGGGGCACTGGTTCCAGGAACAGTGTTCCTTTGCCCAACACACCACTTCGGCCCTGACTTCACATAGACGGGTGGTTGAATGGGCCCGGTTCAACCAATCGGCTGGTCATGCCGAGCCCTGAGCACTCTATTTTCATTAAGCTATCACCGTTTGGCTTGGTTTTGTATACACATTGTTAAACTTATTGTGCTTGTAAGTTTATTCTTATACACTGCTTTTTGAAACGTCTGAAAAGTAGAAATTTGCCTAGATGCTGGTGCCAGAAGGCGATGGCTCATGGGCCAATCTGGTGGAAAAATAATCTTTTAGTTTTTCTGCTTGAGTATATCATCCGAGTATCCTTGGTGCTGCAAGTTGGAGACCAACTTGTGTTTAGCATTATCCTTGTGATACTCCGTGGTGGGTGGGGAGCTCGGATGATGAACCATTAAAAACTAACCATGGCTTACGAAACCCCCATTAAAAAAACAAAACGTCCACTCGACACTGATCCTGTTGATACTGACCACAGACCGTCCCTATCGATTGAATATTGGCCACGTTTCCTTGTGATTGAGACTCTTGACAAGACACCGTTGAAGTTGAACCCTTTCGCAGTATCTATGGGTATCCAAGGTATTGCTAGGGATGTCAAGAACATTAAACGCTTACGTTCGGGTGCGCTGCTAGTTGAGTGCGGAAAAAAGCAACAGTCAATCAACCTGATGAGTACTGAATCGTTCGCTGGCATTCCGAACACAAGTAAAGGTATCGTCAGAGATCGTGATGATCGATTGTTTGCTGATATGTCAGAACTTGACATAGTGTCAGAGATGAAAGATCAAGGTGTGCTTTATGTAAAGCGGTTTTCAACTCGAAAAAACAATGAAACTTTCAAAACAAATACCTATCTGTTTTCCTTTTGTCTCCAAATGCTCCCAAATCACTGAAGGCAGGTTACTGTAACATCCTAGTTAAAACCTATATCCCCAACCCGCTCAGGTGTTTTAAATGCCAGAAATATTGACACGGTGTAAATACCTGCACATTGTCTGTTATGTGTGCTCACTGTGGTGAGAAGACACACACAACAGAAGATTGTAACAGCGATTTTAAAAAGTGCACCAACTGCTCAGACGACCATTCATCTTTTTCAAAAGAGTGTCCGATTTGGAAAGAGCAAATGGCGATACACAAAATCAAATTTACCCAAAATATCACATTTTCTGAGACAAAAAAACTGGCAAAGAGATCCGACCTTCCAGGAAGTTATGCTGCAGTAGCCAAAACACCATCTGAGTCTAGCTCTAAAATAACAAAATCATCCACTAGCTACCAAACAACCTTGACTTGGGTCAATTGCGACTCTCCCCAGCTTTTGTACCCTGCGATATCATCTCAGACTGAGGAATCACTTCCTGGTACGTCAAAGTCTTCTTCTGATCATAAATCATCTTCTCAGTCATGCTCAGAGCCTCAATCGTCATCCGATAGTCAACAAATTGTTAAAAGTAAAATCAAACCTAAGGCTGATGTTTAAAAAAAACAAAGTGGCAGAGCCCCAAAAGGGTCGCAAAATATATAGAGTTCAGTTGTTCAACAAATATGGATCTCTTGAATACATGGACGTATCTGAAAACGTCCATTCTAGGGCACATAGCTTGTCGCCCTCCAAACAAGCGCGGGGTAGATCCCCAATAAATCCCCCCAAAAGATAGTTTATTCCAATAGTATTGTGCAGTGGAACTGTAGAGGACTGAGGACTAATTTAAGCGATTTACAGCTATTAGTCCAAGATTTTATACCATCAGTGATCCGTCTACAGGAGACATATTTAAAATAGACATACTTTTGACCTTCGTCATTTTAATGCATATCATTGTTTTTCACCTCCGGGTGATAGGGCCACTGGAGGATCTTCCATCCTAGTCAAACAGAACGTTATCCATAGCCCTGTTGCACTTAATACTAATCTTCAGGCTGTTGCAGTGCGACTAACTTAGCACGTTGCGTTTACATCATGCTCTCTCTATATATCTCCGTCTTCAACGTTTCACAAAACTGATCTTCAAGCTCTGTATGACCAACTCCCGAAGCCCTGTATTATTATGGGAGATTTAAATGGGCACAACCCACTCTGGGGTAGTGCAAATACAAACGCTAAAGGTAAATTGAGTTTTGTTCAGATAATGATTTATGTATTTATAATGATGGTTTCAACACATATTTAAACCCTGGTACAGGAAACTATTCTGCTCTCGACTTGTCAGTCACAAATTCAGAACTACTGAATGAATTTGAATGGTCAGTTCACGATGACCTATGTGGAAGTGACCATTTCCCTACTATACTAAAAACATGTAACTCAATCTGATGTACCTCCATCATCAAGGCGGAATTTTAAATAGGCTAACTGGGCTTTATATGAAACACTGTGTGCTACAAAACTGAAACCTGAACTTTTTATTGACGTTCCTGATGCTATTAACTGTTTTTCTGATGAACTGAATACCATAGCTGATGAGTGTATACCACAGTCCTCTGCAAATCCACATATCCGAAAACCATGGTTCAACGTTGAGTGCAAACAAGCTAGGAAGGCAAGGAAAAAAGCAGAACATTATTTCCGTCGCCATCCTATGGTGCATAATTTAAATAAATTTAAAATGTTAGATGCTAAAGCGCGGCGTACCTTTAAAAAGAATAAACGCCAATCTTGGCAAAATTATGTATGCAAAATACATTCTCGAACGCCCATGTCCAAGGTATGGAACATGGTCCAGAAAATTAAAGGTAAAGGTACTAAATCTAGTGTCCATCATCTTAAACATGGAGATCAATTACTTACCAATAAATCAGATATTGCAAATAAACTGGGTGAAACTCTTGCTAAACATTCTTCATCTTCTCATTATGTGCCTAAATTCCAACAATATCAAAAAACAAGAAGAAAAGAAAACCATTAATTTCAATTCAGATAATGGGGAAGATTATAATGAAACATTTTCTATTCATGAACTCCATACTGCTCTTGAGCAAGCTCACGATACTGCTACAGGTGCTGATAACATACATTATCAACTCCCGAAACACTTACCAGAATCATGTTTACAGACGCTCTTACACATTTTTGATGATATTTGGAAATTTCCTACCTCATGGCGTGATGCTATAGTAGTACCAATACCTAAACCTGGACGTGATCATACGGATCCGTCCTATTATCGACCGATTTCATTAACAAGCTGTGTTTGCAAAACCATGGAACGCATGATAAATAATCGACTTGTTTGAGTACTTGGAAACTAATAACCTTATAACAGATATACAATGTCGTTTCCGTAAAAACAGAAGTACTGTCGATCACCTAGTGCATTACGCTGTGTCCATCTTTTTTTTTATCTTGAAAAGGCATATGACACTACATGGAAATATGGCATTTTAAGAGGTTTACAAGGCTTCGGATTGCTAGGCCGTTTGCCTCAATTTAATATTTCTTGTCGTGGTAGAAATATGCATACTATTGAACGGCAACTGCAGTTGTGTTTAAACAAGATAAATAAATGTTGTCTTGAAAACGGCTTTAAATTTTCGAAATCCAAAACTAATTGTATACATTTCTGCCGTAAATACAAACCGCATAAAGACCCTGAACTATCTCTAAATGGCACACCCATTAAAGTTGGGAAGGAGGCAAAGTTCTTGGGTATTATTTTTGACTCACACTTAACGTTTCTACCACATATTAAATCCCTTAAAACTAAATGCCTGAAGGCACTTGACTTGTTGAAAGTCGTTTCCAATTTTAAGTGGGGAGGGGATCAAGCTACCCTCCTACATCTATATCGATCACTGGTACGTTCCAAACTTGATTATGGCTCCATCGTTTATGGTGGAGCCTGCAACAGCAACCTCAAACTGGATTCTGTCCACCACCAAGGTCTAAGAATTTGTCTTGGGTCCTTTAGAACTTCTCCTGTTGACAGTCTCTACGTCGAGGCCGATGAGCCATCTCTTACACAACGCCGTATAAAATTATCCTTGCAGTATGTAACAAAACTATATTCTAATGAGTCAAATCCTGCATTTAACTGTGTTTTTAATCCTCTTTATGAGGATCTGTACAAAAAAACACCTTCTCTTGTTCCGCCTCTTGGTTTGAGAATTAAACAATTCATTTCTGCTGCCGGAATTGAGCTGGAGAATATATCTCCTTCTCGTCTTCTTTCTTCTCCTCCTTGGCAATTGGTGAGGCCAGACGTTGACTTAACATTAACCACATTTAAAAAATCCGAAACTAATGATTTACAGTATAAACAAGAATTTAGTCAATTAAGAAATAAATATAATACATATAAATCCTTATCAACAGATGGATCCAAGGATGGTGGCGCGGTGGCTTGTGCCACTGTCATTGGAACCAGAACAAAATCTTCTCAACTACCAAATAATAGCTCTATTTTCACAGCAGAAGCTAACGCCATATTAACAGCTCTTAAATATATAAATAAACACCGTAAATATAAACAATACATCTTTTCTGATTCTCTTTCGTGTCTTCAGGCTATTAAAAATCTTTATTGTAAACATCCACTTTTAATAGAAATGATTGAATTGTATAATGAGCTTGCTACTGGCCAATGCGACATCGTCTTTTGTTGGTTACCCAGCCACGTTGGCATTTCTGGGAATACACTGGCTGATCTTGCTGCTAAGGCAGCACTCAACAAATCTGTGACACCACTTCTTATTCCATACTCTGATTACAAAGCTAGCATTAGACCTTACAACCGCGATCTGATGCAGAAGAAGTGGGACACCCAGGTAGGTATTAATAAATTAAATGAAATAAAACCCTATATTGGTTACACCTACTTGGGCTGTCAGTCCAGATTTGAAGAGGTCATCATGCGACGATGTCGCATTGACCATACAAGGTACACTCACAAATACTTGTTAAAAGGTGAAGATCCTCCGTTTTGTATCCCTTGTGATGAGAGAGTCACAGTAAAGCATCTCCTGCTTGACTGTGTTGAATTCTCCATCATAAGGGATAAATATTTCAATGTTAAAACTGTTAAGAATCTTTTTAATACTGTTCATCTTCATTTAATTCTTGCTTTTTTAAAAGAAATTGATTTAATTAATTATTTTTGATAAATATGTTCTGTAGATAGATGTGTTTTAATGATTGGTAGTTTTGATTAGTAACTTAGATTGTTAGTGGCTGTACCCTCAAGGGGGCTTGAAGTATCGTAAAATTATTGTCCCCCTGAGAGGGTACGTAAGTCCCAAAACTTTGAAAGTCAATTTAAACTAACCAGGATTTTTAAACGTAGTATTCTTGTTATTTTAATTTTGCTAACATTTCTTATAATCGCCAACGGCTGAAGGGATGGTGTAAATCCAACTAGGGTCCATGCAGGTAGCAAAGGTACTGTAAGTCCCCATGGTCCCTAGTATGGTGATCTACCTTCTGTTGTTGGCGATCTATAGCCTGTTTTTATATTGTATTGTCCCAATAGTGCTATTAGTTTTAAACTTTCCACGCTAGTTTTAATTCTAATTGTGATATTCTAGTTGTTTTACTGTCCTTCGTCGACAGGTTTTTATAATATACATATATTCCACTTCAAAATCAAATATGTTCTCGTCACGATATGGCTGCAATATTGCCGATGTGACGTTAAACAATAACTCACTGACTCACTCACTCAATATTCACAGATTTGTCGTCTGAAAGAAGTGCATCATACAAGCGTTGGACCTCTTTATATTCATCAGCAAAGGAAGCCCTGCTCAGGATATCAACTCTGCTTTCATACTTACGGTTAATGTAAGTGGATATAAATTCGACGTCTGGAGCCAAAAGCAGCAGCATCAAATGTGTGGTTACCATGCCATAATTAATTGTCTTATGTATGTGCGGTGATAAAAGTAATATATTTAGATTCCTTATGTATCACAAGGTATGGTTAATTAAAAAGAAATATTTTCGTGAGAATATTTAGATTTTTTTATGGACAATGGTGGCCATTTTGAATTTGGTGGTCATTTTGAAATGCCACAAGGCATGATATCAATATATTTAGAATCCCTGTGAGATGAGCTTTCATTTGATATATCACATGGCATAATTAGTGACAAAATATCTGCTTGCATAATCATTTTAATGATTTTGGCGGCCATCTTGAAATTGTGACCATTTTGAAAATGCCACAAAGTAGAATTTGCAGAACTTTGTATCTTGCACATGGCAATGATGTTCTGAAGCTTTCCTGAAAAGTTCAGCTTTCTACTTTTTTCCCCAATGTTACCTATTGGTGTCTAATGCTCCTGGCCTAAAATGCCACTGTAAGAAGTTGTGTCGAAAGACTATTATGATAATGGCCATACGTATAGACACAAGCTCACAGTTTCGGTAGAAAGACGAATGTCTCCCAACATTAAAAGGTATATGCAAGTAGTCACTTGATGAGCCAACGCCATGCAAGACCATGTTGGTTTGAGGAAAGGAACACTGCCAGAAATAAATGGCTTGTGGGTATAGTGGAGAAGGTTCTCCCGACTGCAAATGCTCCCATCTGTGGTATTTGAGAAAACTCAACAAAGACGTAAGCACGTCCAGTTTCACAAGTGCCCTGTTTTCCACAGCAGACGAGGCAATAACTTTATGAATGTGTTATTTGACTCTGTAGAACACGTAACTTTCAGTTGTGTGTCATCAGAGGAGTCTATTGTTACAAACAACAGTATTGCTATAGAATCGTGCGCATCATCAAACCGCCAGTGTTTCGTCTTTCTTGTGTCTTTCACTCGTCCAAAGTGTAGGTTTTCTATTCTATTGTTAGGAATCATTAGGACGTGTTTTAATGCTCACTAATGTTCACTTCTATTGTGTTGAAAACAAGTTAAAGTTCACGTTTTGTATGCACTAGAAAGTATGTGCAACGTTTATGATGCACACGTACAATCTACCTAAATATTATTCATGCAATTCATGTACTATTTTCCAGGCGCTTTAGTCACTCTACGGTAGCCAAACAGAGTGATTTGTTTCATTGTAGCCTTATACATATATACACAGACTACATGCAACTACCCCAATCATTGTGTACGCAAATATTCAGAAAATACAGACAACCTAGAATCAGCTCGTGTCTCCTAAGATATCTGTGTGATGCACTGGTGTTACAGTCAGAAACGGGGCGGTGGTGTAGCCTAGTGGTTAAAGCGTCCGCTAGTCATGCCGAAGACCCGGGTTCGATTCCCGACATGGGAACAATGTGGGAAGCCCATTTCTAGTGTCCCCCGCCGTGATATTGCTAAAAGCGGCGTAAAACCACACTCACTCATTCACTATAGTCAGAAACCCCAGTATACGAGTGAGTGAGTGAGTTTAGTTTTACGCCGCACTCAGCAATATTCCAGCTATATGGCGGCGGTCTGTAAATAATCAAGTCTAGACCAGACAATCCAGTGATCAACAGCATGAGAATCGATCTGCGCAATTGGGAACCGATGACATGTGTCAACCAAGCCAACGAGCCTGACCATCCGATCCCGTTAGTCGCCTCTTAAGACAAGCATGGGTTACTGAAGGTTCATTCTAACCCGTCACGGGTCCCAGTAGACGAAACAGCACATTCCACTCAATATGGATATGGTTTACACATATTTTTATTTCGCAAAACAGAAACCTGAATTGGCGAACAAACCTTAAGGCTTATGTTAACGCCGCTCCAGTACACATGATTTAAATAAGCTGGATAATGAAATGAAAAACGTAACAACGAGAAAATAAAAGAATACTGGGGAAATGGACACATATACACAATGTCATAACTGTGATTACACGATATATACTTTAACGTAAGGAGTTGGTTATGCCTAGTAATGCCTACAGCTTCAAATCAAAATATACAACTTGAAGTGCATTAGATATATATGTTGTGGTGAAGCGTTTACTTTTAGTAATAAACGGGTGCAATGAGTTTTGGATTTTACTGTTAATTGATTTATTTAGTGAGTCATTACCGTGAAGTACTGATTTACTATCGTCTCCTTGAATATAAAAATACATATTTGGTCTAAAATTTTGATTATTTCGACATGAGACAAGGTAGTGAACAGCGTCTTCGTTATCGTGACCACATCAACACCTGGATGTTTCCGATACGTGTCGATTAAATCTGTCTGCGTTGATATCACTACAGCCGAGCTTGAGGCGACAATGGATAATGTGACAAAATCTAGTCCCAAAATCTAAATCAAAGTAGTTATGGGTTTCTGTTGGGCTTAACATAGTTCTAAATTGATTGAGGGAAATAGCGTTAACAGCTTCATTGTTCAAAGAAATTCACGACATTATCGCGCTTGGTAAAAATGATTGAGAATATCTTTGCGTTCTACGGTTAATTGTTTGCATGGAAGAACTGTTTCTAAGATTATATTTACTTTGTTCAAATACTCTACCTGGTACAAGATCGGTCAGATACTCAGAGGTCAGACGTTGAAACATTTTAGAGAAAGTAATAAGTTTAAAGAGATTTCTTCTATCTTTCAATGTTCTGTAATCGGTTTCCCTGTATATTTTATCATGACTGGTGCCGCGAACCGCACCGCATATAGTTCTTAATGCGTCTAAATGCAAATCTTACAGTAAAATCGCCTGTTCAATCGTACAGTTATCCCATATATGACAACAGTTATCAAAACGCGGTAAGATAAAAAGACTTATAGAGAGTATTTAACGTTTTTCGAGATAAACGGTATTTTAAACTTCTCAGACAATTGATCATTGGACTAATTTTCTTTATTATGTCACTAAATATGTACTTTCCAAGATCAATTCCTTTTAAGTGTTATACCTAAGTGTTTATGGTTTTCAACTTCTTTTATAGTTTCACCATTCATTAATAAGCTCGGTCTTGCGTTTTTCGAGTGATTGTTATACCCTCAGTCTTGCTAGGATTAAAACTAACCTGACACTTTCTTGCCCAGTCTGAAAGATTTGACAAATCATTATTTATAATTGCGTCTTCTGTAATATAATCCTCTATTGTAACATATATCGATGTAATATCCGCAAAAAGGTGGATGTTGCTATCTATATGATCAACAATGTCATTAATATAAATGATGAACAGAAGCGGTCCTAAGACTGAACCTTGGGGCACGCCAGCTTCCACAAATTCAATATCAGAACTACAGCCATTTATCATCCAAAACTGACTCCCACAGTAGATATCGCTTGTGTGAGTTCAAGCGATATCTACAAGCGATATCTTCATTGTAGATATCGCAACAATTGAATTGAGCTAATGACCTCACAATGCTTTGATATCACTAAGAACACAGCTGACAATGTTATGATGTCACACAGTTGATGACGTCACAATGATATGACCTCTCTGGGATCACTGCTCAAGAAGCTTATTGGCAGTTCTGTGTTCAGATACATTCATTCTTTTACTGATAACTGATCGTGCATGATTTTGAATGATTTTGAATGATAAATAAAATCTCACCCTTGTGTCTTCTGATAGCAAATATATCAACACTCGTTGATTAAAGTAAATATATCCTCGGCAAGCCTCGGATATTTGTAGCTTTAATCAGCTTGTGTTGATATACATGTACATGTATTTGATATCAGAAGACACTTGAGTGAGATTCTCTATTTATTACCACTCTCTGCATTCTACTATCTAGATAACTTTCAAACCATTCCAAGAGTTCACCCTTTATATCGTTAGCATGAAGTTGCCCCATGCCAATCTCTGTCAAAGGCTTTGCTTATATCGCAGAATACTGTTCTAATTTCCATTCCTTGGTCTACATCACCTGCGATGACATTATAAAGATAACTAAAGTTTGATTTGCTGTAGCATCGCCAGGCATAAATCCAGATTGTAAACTTGATTAAAAAGTGCTAACTCTGAAGAAGTTGAAAACGTATTGAAAAATGCATTTTTCAAACCCCTTAGCGACACAGTTAGTTAGCGCAATTGGTCTGTAATTGTGTTCATCACCTTTCTTTATGAAGCGAAATTGCCGAAGCTAGTTTCCAAGATGAAGGAAAAGTTTTGTACAAAGGGAGATGTTAAACAACTTAGCTGACAAGGGCGTTGGAGAGACTGAAGATAATTTCAATAAAATGTTTCCAATGACATCAGGCACCGTGGTATCTTAATTCAAAAGAATATCTCAAACATATCTTCAATACTCATTGTGATTGATGACATAGGATGATTGATTTCACGCGGTGTAATATCTGCGTTAGGATCAACGACTTGGGATTAGTTAAGTACATCTCCACTATCTTGTTCATTGTCATAAACTATGCTATTGGAGACAATTGACGGAAACGATATTCAAAGTTTCATCAACTTTCGCATCAAAGGCACGTTTTGCATTTCTAACACTTGATACTACTTTGTTGCCTAGCATTCTGAAACTAGACCAATTCGTGTTTTATCAATATAATGTACACGATTACGTTTCCTTATTAAGGATCAGATTACGTTATTCCTCCATGCCGGATCTTTGATTCTAATTGTTACAGTTTTATTTGGGATATATTCATTCATGATATTCAATATTAAAGATGTAAGAATTTCAGTTATATTACCAACGTTCTCCGAAGATAAAAATATATCTGCGTTTATCCCTTTGATACTTTCATTCGTACTATTAACATCAGCTGAAGAATAATCATAGATTTCCTCATGAATGAATTATCTTTCTGTACAGTTCCTGTTGTATTAAGAAACACCGGGCAGTGATCTCTGTATGTAGGATCTAATACACCAGAATCTCTCACATTGTCGACGCGAGATACAAAAATTATATCGATAAAGTTTTGCTACTTGGGGTTATTTTAATAGCATCCGTGATTATCTGTCGAAGACCGTAAACACTTTGCATATAGTTCATCTTTTGATTATGTCCATGAAGAATATCAATATTGAAACCACCAGTTATAATCGTCGACATATTAAGATCGACTGCATTGCCTAGTGATTCATCGATCAAATTCCAATATTCGGAGCGCTTGTCGAAGCGATAAAATGTTCAAATCAAATAGGTTGTTGCTTTACATTTAATTTGCATCCATATCGCCTCAAGCCCGACTATATCCAAATCATTAATTAAGGACGCACAAATAGTGTCTTTCCCATAGACTGCGACACCGCCGCCACATGTTTGTCTGTCCTTACGGAATTCTTTATGGAAGCCAGAGATTTTTACATCGATGCGGTTTACATCGGAAGTTAACCAAGTTCATGTAGGACAAATTACATCATAGAATCCGAGTTCAATTCGTAAAATATCTAATTTATCCTTAAGACTACGGACATTTAAATGGGCAATCAGGTCCTGGATGGGGGTGAATATCTCCACAACACAATAACAATAACAAAAACATTAATGAAATACGAGTACTATACACACATCGAAATTTGAACAAATGTAGATAAAGAGCAAATTGACCTGACTGTTTGTAATGAAGAGCTGCAGCAAAAGTACCCAATGCCTGTCTGTATTGTGATATTTCAACTGACATCAAAATTCATAAACTAATAATCATATCAATAGGTAGCGGCTATTGGTGGTACATAACGGTATACTAGGCATACACCAACAACATAAAAACATTCGCGGTGATTGGAACTTTGTACAAGACCCCAAAATAGATTATTATAACTATAAAAAACCCATTAATAATGCAAAAGCTAGAGAAACCTGGTTAGAATTTATGGAAGAAAACGATTAAATAGACCCATGGAGAGAACAAAACCTAGATAGCAAGAGACAGAAATCCCCAGTCAAAATTACTTTATCGTATCCAAAAATCTCGAAAGCTTAATTCACGATACCGGCATTGACGCAGCATATAGGTCCGGCCATTCTATAATTTGGATTAATCTAAAGATAAGCGAAATATACTAAGCAAAAGAAAGTATAACACCGATTTTGAACCAACAGAAAATCGAAAGTGCAAACCGTATTTGAGTGCAATAAAGTTTAATAGATTGGTACGTGTCATGACAATCATGATAAATGAAGTTTATTGTTAAAGTAACATTGTAAACAAAATACAGTCAAGTGTAAGACACCATGAGTTTCCAAAACAACAGGTTAAGGAGTCAACTGGACGCCACGAAGACGTCGCCGACATCTGATCCTATCGATCACGTAGTCGTCTGGCCACAGTCAATCTGCTGACATGATGACTCAAACCCGTCAAACCCGATGACGTCACAGTTAGCGAACGATTAAGTAGGCGGAGAGTGCGCAGATGTCGGTTTAGCGGGTTGTCGTGACACGTGGCCTACCCGACCTTGGCATGAACTGGAAACTACCAGTCTGCCTCAATCGTTGAAACAACTTATTGATGGTTGTAGTCGTACAATTAAACATTCTTGCAATATGGCGTTGTGTTGCCCCCATTTGACGCATTCCTATAGCCAGCTCGCGTTGTTGCATTGTTAGCCTGACCATTTTAAACGTGTTTTCTCTCAGCTGTATGTTATCCGTACACATTGACGGCAAGCTAGGGCAGGAAAGACCCAAAGCTTTGGAGCTAAACGTGCAAAACGTGTTTTTCGATTTTGTTAGGAATTATCGTCCATTTCAACTTTCAAAGTGATACATTTTATCATTTGTCACTACAGTAGATAGGCAAATACTATTGTATATACACTGTATTAAAACTCTCGTTGGTGTTTGTTTGTGTGACATTATTAGGTGTTATACTTTCTTTTGCTCGCTAGTTTAGAAAGAGGCAAAGGTTACTGGAAATTCAACAGTTCTTTACTCTACGAGAAAACATATGAGAAAAAAAATCAAAATACTTAAAAGCAATCAAAGAATCATACGTAGATGAAACAGGGAAATATGTCTTCAAAATAAACGATCAGTTATTGTTTGAAACTCTTCTGCTAATGATCAGGGGACATACAATAAATTATTCATCCTATTCATCACATGCTACAGATTCCAAAGCAAAGTTACAGGAACAATTAAAGAAGCAAATAGAGAATTAGAAACTATTAATAAAAGGAAACAGAAGGGATATTATTGCGATCAAAAGCCAAATGGAAAGAAGAAGGAGAAAAACCAACAAAATATTTTCTGTCACTAGAAAATAGAAACTTTTTTAAACATAGCAATATATAAACTCGAAAACAACCAAAAAGAAACGCTTACCAAAAAAGAAGATCTTATAACTGAAACTAAATCGTTTTATCATAACCTATACACGCGAAAAAGTGAATCTAACAGAATTGTTTAAAAACATTGATGTCCTAAAGCTATCAAAATTTCAACGAGAAAATCTAGAAGGGCAATTGAAATATGAAGAAGTATTAAACAGTCTTAAAAATTAAAAAATGATAAAGGTTTCACTGTTGAATTCTTCAAATTCTTTTGGTCCAATATTCACGAGTATCTTATAAGATCATTAAATTTAGCTTACGAGAAAGGAGAATTGTCTTTGACTCAAAAGCAAGGTATTATAACCTGTTTTCCAAAAAAAGGTAAATCTAAACATTTGCTTCAGATTTGGAGACCCATTTCATTGCTAAATGTAGCACATAAAATCGGATCATCGACCATTGCAAACAGAATAAAAACAGTCATACCCTCTATAATAAATGAGGATCAAAAAGGATTTATGTCCAAAAGATATATTGGTGAATGTACTCGTCTGATATACGACATCATTGACTATACTGAGTATATGAATATACCTGGACTTCTGCTTCTTATCGACTTTGAAAAGGCATTCGATTCTGTTGACAGGCATTTCATTCAAAAAGTTATCCTATTGTTTAACTTTGGACCATCGATTACAAGATGGATAAATACCTTCCTTAATAACATTCAATCATGTGTAGTTGTAAATGGTTTCCAATCTCCCCTTATATACTTATACTGTGCGCAGACATTTTGGCAACTAGGATTAGAAATAATAACAAAATATAAGAAATACACATTGGAGATACATAATACCTAATTTCCCAATACGCTGACGATACTTCATTAATATTAGATGGCACTGAAAAATGTTTACAGGCGAAATAGTAAATATGCCTAATTTTCAGGCTTAAAATCAATGTAACGAAACACAGGTATTGTGGATAGGCTCAGAAAAATATTTTTTAAAAAATGTTGCTGAAACTGGAATCTAGATTGAAAATATAACCCGTTTACACCATTAGGAATTGTATTAACTCACAACATCACAGAAATGGTTAAACGCAACTATAAGGACAAACTCAAGGCTCTTAAAATATCAATGAATCAATGGTTAGCAAGAGATCTAACTCCCTTAGGTAGAAATACCAGTTTACTTTTATTTACCGCAACGTAATCATTTATGTGTATCTCTACCCAACTCAAATGATCAAATGATTAAAGAAATTGAGCAGCTTTGCTATTAATTTATATGGAAAAACAAACCAGACAAAGTTAGTCGAGACCCTATCACAAAGAATTATGAACACGGTGGAATACGAGCCCCAGAGATAATAAATCTTATTCAATCACCAAAAATATTATGGATTAAAAGACTAACCAACTCCGACTCAAAAATAAGGAAATTGCTACAAACAAAGACACATTGCGACATCGACAGCTTTATACAAACATGCGAAACATACAAGGAATAAAAGAATCAATTAAATCCTACTGCAAATCCATAACGTCCATATTGAATAGAAAATCCAATCTCCGATTTAACCCTATCTCTTACAAAATATAGTAGGAAATCCAAAAGGATGTAGAGATATCGATGACATGCTCATCAATGGAAAATCTAGAAAACCTTTAACACACCAAAACAAGTGACAAAAAGAACTTAATGAATCTATTGACGATAACACATGGGAATCTATAGGAAAAAACAGCCTATAAATCGTATAATAGTGTAAAACAACATAATGCATAGGTTGCTGCCAACAAATGTTTTACTAATAAAAATGAAATAATAACGATTCTGATATATGCACATTTTGCAAATCCGAGAAAGAATCAATTTTACATTTACTTTGTGACTGTAAAGTCCTAAAAACTATTTGGAAGAAAATAGAAGAATGGATGTTCGAAAAAACAGGGTCAAATATTATCTTTTCAAAGAAAACATTATTTTAGGATATTGCGAAAAGAGAAACCATGTTCTGAACTTGATAATAACAGTAGTGAAATACAGTATATATGTAAAATGAAACAAAGAGATAAAATACCAAATTTGAAGTACATTATAGAAGACATTAAACAACATACTATGCTGAACGTTTTAATGCCTACTCAAATTGCAAATATGACAGCTTTACAAACGTTTGGTCACTATGTCACAAAATGTTCTGTTAATCTGGTGTTATGTATAATGTACTGCTATTATATTCTCATGTACCTATTCATTCCAACCTGAATGTACAATTGCCTGTAAATCGACTTTGTATATATTTGTGAATCGGGTTTATACCAACCTGTTATGGAATGAACTACCTGCATGACTTGGAAGCATGGAGATTAAATAGAAAAATAATAAAAACCCAAAAAAACATCGTTCATAAAAGTTTCTATGTTGATACAGTATCTAGCAACAACGCCTTTTTCTATCACAAAAGAAAACCAAAAACCAAAACATATATATAATATTTGATATATATGAATATAGATTATGATACTCCTATACTAAGAAAGCATCTATTATGAATGGTTCGTTGCAGATGTCACATGAAAGTATTGTAGGCACTAATACGACGTAACTTCTACTTTGAGTCACTAATTTAGCATAATGGTTAAAACACAAATGTAATGGTTTCATAATCGATCTTGAAGATAATGTATACATAATTCGAACGTTTCCATGGATTGTTATGGACTTTCCGTCACAAAATAGTATTATATGAGGATGCGGAAATGATGAATAATATTTCTTAAGTAAATGACGTTTCGATTTCAATTTGAAACAGTATTTAGCAATATACTTGAAATTCACAATCAATATTACCGTGAAGTTCGGGGTTATCAGTAACCCATGCTTTAAGTAAGAGCTTACTAACGGTATGGGGTGGTCAGGCCCGCTGATTTGGTTGACACGTGTCACCGTATCCTCATTGTTTAGATCGATGCTCACGCTGTTGATCACTGGATTGTCTGGTCCGGATTAGAATATTTACATACCGCCGCCATATAGTTGAAATACTGCTGAGTGCGGCGTGAACCAACCAACCAGCCAGCCAACCAAGCGTAGAACTAAATGTCAGAACATCCTCATACACACTTATGCATCACGACTGTCGGACACGGCTGTTGTGGACGTCCCGGTTCTGCCAGATCTATGTTGTTTCCTGAATAGTTTCATCTCTTTACCAACTTCTGCAGCTATTTTCTCCAGATCAGACTTCATGTTCTGTATCTGTGTACTCATTGCACCAACAAGATCTTCAACCCTGGAAATATCCACACATTGTGTTTAAACGTTAGCAAATATCTACATGTCATATAAAGACGTCGGCATATAACGTATACGTATGCTATATGTGGCATTACACCTTCTCAGTGAATTGTTATTTTTTGTTAGATTAAGTCCTCGAACCTACGCCCTCAGAGTCAGGCACCTAATCGCCAGCACACAAAGTCAGCAATCTATCACATTCAGCCACCGCGGCTTCAACAAAAATGGAGTATGAAAGTCCAAAAATTTCAAAGTCAATTTAGCTCTACCAAACTTTTAATCGTAGAATATTTGTTATTTTTAATAATGGCTAAAAGTCAGCACAATCGCCAGCGGCTGAAGGAATGGTGTAAATCCAGCTAGGGTCCATGCAGGTAGCAAAAGTACTGTAAGTCCCCATGAACACCAGTATGGTGATCTACCTTAAGTTGTTGGTGATCTATAGCCGTTTTTTATTTTTTGTACTGTCTATAGTGATCTAATTTACAATAGCGTACTAGTTGTAAATTTATATATCTGTGATATTCTAGTATTTTTACTGTCCTTCGATGACAGGTTTTTACGTTTTCAATTTATTGATATTAATATTGATATAAATTAAATTGTTCTCGTCACGATATGGTTGAAATATTGCCGATGTGACGCTAAATATTAACTCACTCACTCCACAGAAATGGAGGTCGGACAACCGGATGTCAGGAATAGGAAATATCGTGGTGGTAGAGGGTCACCAAGGGCATCTCAGTGTCCTCTTTCTCCAAAAATTCGATTTCAACGTCAATGGCTTGGATATCTTAAGACTCTGGCAACAGCCAAATCTGAGGCAAGTAGCATTGCTCGAAACACTGTTTGTGAACGCAACATGACACATTTTATTTTTAGTTCATTTGCAACCCATATCAGCCCTATATCGTGTTTGTTTATTGTATGTATTCTGCATGGGCAGTTTTGTATTGATATGAATATACGCTGGCACAAAACGAATTGTGGGACTTTAAACTTTGGTAATGCATATGCATGTTCATCTTGATATATATTTCAATAAAAAATCGAGGATGCGAATATTGGCATTTGTGTGTGGTTAAGTGTGGTAACGACAAATTAATGTTATCTTAAGATCTACTTTCTCCGAAATACCATGTGTCATGGCTATTTAGGCTTTAAATGGAATCGTACACGATTACAAGACTGAATAATATCCCACAGGTATGTTAATGTGTCCTTTAATTGCCATCGCGTGGCGCGTAAAAAAAGAACGACGTCGCATATATGAATATTTAAATCTAGACAGATAAATATATAATTACACTCGAAGGCACTTATCTATTATACAGATGAATTGTGCAAGGTTCTTGATTTCTTTTTCATTTCTACTACTAAATTTGTTTAGGTACTTTATTATATTAGGAACTGTATGTATTGATTTGGGATAAGTTTGGATGTGCATTCATAAAAAGCTTCACATTTAAACAGGAAGTGGAATTCATCGGCTATAGCTGGCGACATACACAGTTTACATGTCCTAAATTCTTTCTCTATGCCAAGCCAACGGCCAACCTCGACAGGCAGATAATGTTTACAATTTCTGTATTTCAGGACAGGATAATATATTTGTTTAGGCAGAAGGAGATAGTTATCAAATGAAGAAATATCTTTTAAGTATTTATAATAAAGCCTTTCGGGCTTCATCTCGACGTCAGATCTCCGGTTTTGATAGAACTGATCTTTTAGAGTCTGTTCTACTCGAGCAGTGGCTTGAAACACTTAGTGGGTCATGAAATACATAGGATAGGCCACAGAGGTTAAGTATGTGCCTTACATTACTCGTCCAGACAATGTGTTCATTAATAGATACAGACTGCAAGTAAGCAAATTGATCGATAATTTGTGATAATTTCGAGGAAGATCCAGACACTAACTACCCTTTTGGCTGCATAAATTGATAAGGACATCCTACATAATTCCCCATAAACCATAAACTGTGGGGTTGAATGTCGAAGCCCACGGGCTAGTTTCAGGAATTTTGAATGAATGTTTTCGATTATATTCATATTTTGGTAGGCTCAGATTTCTCAGCCATATAATAATATCGGTGATATCGCCTCGTCAAAAGCCTTCAGTAAACGATCCAGAGGAATATTATAAATTCTAGATTTCTTTAAAAGACAGAACATGGCTTTAGAAGCACTTTCTGATAAACATTTGATTGCTGACCTGAAGTTCCTGTTTCTACTGAATATAACAACTAAGTATGTGTAATTATCTACGATCTTAATTTCGTTTTTTTCCAAATAAAAAGTTAAACTACAGGTTTTGGACAGCCGGCTTCCAAAGACAAAAACTTTACAATTTTCAGGTTGACATCCAATTTCCAGGTATTGCAATAGTTTTTAAAGGAATATAATGTTTTCTGGAGTTCAGTAGCAGAATCAGCAAGTAGCCGTGTAGTCCGCATAGAGAAGTATTAAGAAACATATACATAATAGCACATGTAAATTGTTCGTATCGCCAATTTTAACAACCGTGCATCCGTCTTTCAGTAGGAATGTTTGAAGATCATTGATGAAGAGACAAAATAACAGAGGTGAATAACATGGAAAAAACTGCGATACGGCACCATTTATAGACACACATGACCTTATATTTGCATTACATATTTTGGACTAACTGGAAAATTTTACCCTAACACCACATTTTCTTACTTTATGCCATAAGCCGACTTCCCACACATTGTCGAAGGCTTTTGAGAAATCAATAAAAGCGCAATATAATTTTCCCTTACTTCGTTAAAGAATCTGAATAAGCATATCCAAGACAAAGATGTTATCAGTTGTAGAGTAACTCTTTCTAAATCCTGCTTGCGCTGAATTCAAAATTTTATTTGTCTCCAGGAAAACATTCAACCTTTAATTGGGAATGGTGGCGAAAAGTTTTCCAAAGCAGCTAAGTATTGTCTGTTAGCGTTAGGATCGGAGCTGGTACCTTTGCCTTTGTAGATGGGGCGTATAGAACCAGAAAGTCATCCGTCAGGTAATATTCCGGAATATAGACATGTAGACATACCAGTACAGACAGAAGCGCCTATAGACATACCCGAACAAACTGATACGACTGTAGACTTACCAGTACAGACTGATGCGCCCATAGACATACCAGTACAGACTGACACACCTATAGACATGCCAGTTAAGACTGACACACCTATAGACATACCAGTACAGACTGACACACCTATAGGCATACCAGTACAGACTGATGCGCCTATAGACATACCAGTACAGACTGATGCGCCTATAGACATACCAGTACAGACTGACACACCTATAGACATACCAGTACAGACTGACACACCTATAGACATACCAGTACAGACTGACACACCTATACACATACCAGTACAGACAGACACACTATAGACATACCAGTACAGACTGATACCCTATAGACAAACCAGTACAGACTGACACACCAATAGACATACCAGTGCAGACTGACACACATATAAGCATACCAGTACAGACTGACACACCTATAGACATACCAGTACAGACTGACACACCTATAGGCATACAAGTACAGACTGACACACCAATAGACATACAAGTACAGACTGACACACCTATAGACATACCAGTATCAGACTGACACACCTATAGACATATCAGTACAGACTGACACCTATAGACATACCAGTACAGACTGATGCGCCTATAGGCATACCACTACAGACTGACACACCTATAGACATACCGGAACAGACTGACACACCTATAGACATACCAGTACAGACTGACACACCTATAGACATACCAGTATAGACTGATACACCTATAGACATATCAGTACAGACTGACACCTATAGACATACCAGTACAGACTGATTCGCCTATAGACATACCAGAACAGAGACTGACACACCAATAGACATACCAGTACAGACTGACACACCTATAGGCATACAAGTACAGACTGACACACCAATAGACATACAAGTACAGACTGACACACCAATAGACATACCAGTGCAGACTGACACACATATAGGCATACCAGTACAGACTGACACACCTATAGACATACCAGTACAGACTGACACACCTATAGGCATACAAGTACAGACTGACACACCAATAGACATACCAGTACAGACTGACACACATATAGACATACCAGTATAGACTGACACACCTATAGACATATCAGTACAGACTGACACCTATAGACATACCAGTACAGACTGACACACCTATAGACATACCAGTATAGACTGATACACCTATAGACATATCAGTACAGACTGACACCTATAGACATACCAGTACAGACTGATTCGCCTATAGACATACCAGTACAGACTGACACACCAATAGACATACCAGTACAGACTGACACACCTATAGGCATACCAGTACAGACTGACACACCTATAGACATACCAGTACAGACTGACACACCTATAGGCATACAAGTACAGACTGACACACCAATAGACATACAAGTACAGACTGACACACCTATAGACATACCAGTATAGACTGACACACCTATAGACATATCAGTACAGACTGACACCTATAGACATACCAGTACAGACTGATGCGCCTATAGGCATACCACTACAGACTGACACACCTATAGACATACCGGAACAGACTGACACACCTATAGACATACCAGTACAGACTGACACACCAATAGACATACCAGTACAGACTGACACACCTATAGACATACCAGTATAGACTGACACACCTATAGGCATACCAGTTCAGACTGACACACCTATAGGCATACCAGTACAGACTGATACACCTATAGACATACCAGTACAGACTGACACACCTATAGGCATACCAGAACAGACTGATGCGCCTATAGACATACCAGTACAGACTGACACACCAATAGACATACCAGTACAGACTGATGCGTCTATAGACATACCAGTACAGACTGACACACCAATAGACATACCAGTACAGACTGATGCGCCTATAGACATACCAGTACAGACTGACACACCTATAGACATACCAGTACAGACTGACACACCTATAGGCATACCAGTACAGACTGACACACCTATACACATACCAGTACAGACAGACACACTATAGACATACCAGTACAGACTGATACGCCCTATAGACAAACCAGTACAGACTGACACACCTATAGACATACCAGTACAGACTGACACACCTATAGACATACCAGTACAGACTGACACACCTATAGACATACCAGTACAGACTGACACACCTATAGGCATACCAGTACAGACTGACACACCAATAGACATACAAGTACAGACTGACACACCTATAGACATACCAGTATCGACTGACACACCTATAGACATATCAGTACAGACTGACACCTATAGACATACCAGTACAGACTGATGCGCCTATAGGCATACCAGTACAGACTGACACACCTATAGACATACCAGTACAGACTGACACACCTATAGACATACCAGTACAGACTGACACACCTATAGACATACCAGTATAGACTGATACACCTATAGACATATCAGTACAGACTGACACCTATAGACATACCAGTACAGACTGATGCGCCTATAGACATACCAGAACAGAGACTGACACACCAATAGACATACCAGTACAGACTGACACACCTATAGGCATACCAGTACAGACTGACACACCTATAGACATACCAGTACAGACTGACACACCTATAGACATACCAGTACAGACTGACACACATATAGGCATACCAGTACAGACTGACACACCTATAGACATACCAGTACAGACTGACACACCTATAGGCATACAAGTACAGACTGACACACCATATAGACATACCAGTACAGACTGACACACCTATAGACATACCAGTATAGACTGACACACCTATAGACATACCAGTACAGACTGACACACCTATAGACATACCAGTACAGACTGACACACCTATAGACATACCAGTACAGACTGATACACCTATAGACATACCAGTACAGACACACCAATAGACACAGACTGACACCTATAGACATACCAGTACAGACTGATTCGCCTATAGACATACCAGAACAGAGACTGACACACCAATAGACATACCAGTACAGACTGACACACCTATAGGCATACCAGTACAGACTGACACACCTATAGACATACCAGTACAGACTGACACACCTATAGACATACCAGTACAGACTGACACACATATAGGCATACCAGTACAGACTGACACACCTATAGACATACCAGTACAGACTGACACACCTATAGGCATACAAGTACAGACTGACACACCAATAGACATACAAGTACAGACTGACACACCTATAGACATACCAGTATAGACTGACACACCTATAGACATATCAGTACAGACTGACACCTATAGACATACCAGTACAGACTGATGCGCCTATAGGCATACCAGTACAGACTGACACACCTATAGACATACCGGTACAGACTGACACACCTATAGACATACCAGTACAGACTGACACACCAATAGACATACCAGTACAGACTGACACACCTATAGACATACCAGTATAGACTGACACACCTATAGGCATACCAGTACAGACTGACACACCTATAGGCATACCAGTACAGACTGACACACCTATAGACATACCAGTACAGACTGACACACCAATAGGCATACCAGTACAGACTGATGCGCCTATAGACATACCAGTACAGACTGACACACCTATAGACATACCAGTACAGACTGATGCGTCTATAGGCATACCAGTACAGACTGACACACCAATAGACATACCAGAACAGACTGATGCGCCTATAGACATACCAGTACAGACTGACACACCTATACACATACCAACACCAGTACAGACAGTACACACTATAGACATACCAGTACAGACTGATACCCTATAGACAAACCAGTACAGACTGACACACCAATAGACATACCAGTGCAGACTGACACACATATAACCATACCAGTACAGACTGACACACCTATAGACATACCAGTACAGACTGACACACCTATAGGCATACAAGTACAGACTGACACACCAATAGACATACAAGTACAGACTGACACACCTATAGACATACCAGTATCGACTGACACACCTATAGACATATCAGTACAGACTGACACCTATAGACATACCAGTACAGACTGATGCGCCTATAGGCATACCACTACAGACTGACACACCTATAGACATACCGGAACAGACTGACACACCTATAGACATACCAGTACAGACTGACACACCTATAGACATACCAGTATAGACTGATACACCTATAGACATATCAGTACAGACTGACACCTATAGACATACCAGTACAGACTGATTCGCCTATAGACATACCAGAACAGAGACTGACACACCAATAGACATACCAGTACAGACTGACACACCTATAGGCATACAAGTACAGACTGACACACCAATAGACATACAAGTACAGACTGACACACCTATAGACATACCAGTGCAGACTGACATACACAGACTGATTACGCCTATAGGCATACCAGTACAGACTGACACACCTATAGACATACCAGTACAGACTGACACACCTATAGGCATACCAGTACAGACTGACACACCAATAGACATACCAGTACAGACTGACACACCTATAGACATACCAGTATAGACTGACACACCTATAGACATATCAGTACAGACTGACACCTATAGACATACCAGTACAGACTGATGCGCCTATAGGCATACCACTACAGACTGACACACCTATAGACATACCGGAACAGACTGACACACCTATAGACATACCAGTACAGACTGACACACCAACAGACATACCAGTACAGACTGACACACCTATAGACATACCAGTATAGACTGACACACCTATAGGCATACCAGTTCAGACTGACACACCTATAGGCATACCAGTACAGACTGACACACCAATAGACATACCAGTACAGACTGACACACCAATAGACATACCAGTACAGACTGATGCGCCTATAGACATACCAGTACAGACTGACACACCAATAGACATACCAGTACAGACTGATGCGTCTATAGACATACCAGTACAGACTGACACACCAATAGACATACCAGAACAGACTGATGCGCCTATAGACATACCAGTACAGACTGACACACCAATAGACATACCAGTACAGACTGACACACCTATAGACATACCAGTACAGACTGACACACCTATAGACATACCAGTACAGACTGACACACCTATAGACATACCAGTACAGACTGACACGTCTATAGACATACCAGTACAGACTGACACACCTATAGACATACCAGTACAGACTGATGCGCCTATAGACATACCAGTACAGACTGACACACCTATAGACATACCAGTACAGACTGACACACCTATAGACATACCAGTACAGACTGACACACCTATAGACATACCAGTACAGACTGATGCGCCTATAGACATACCAGTACAGACTGACACACCTATAGACATACCAGTACAGACTGATGCACCTATAGGCATACCAGTACAGACTGATGCGCCTATAGACATACCAGTACAGACTGATGCGCCTATAGACATACCAGTGCAGACTGACACACCTATAGACATACCAGTACAGACTGATGCGCCTATAGACATACCAGTACAGACTGACACCCTATAGACATACCAGTACAGACTGATGCGCCTATAGACATACCAGTACAGACTGACACACCAATAGACATACCAGTACAGACTGACACACCTATAGGCATACCAGTACAGACTGACACACCTATAGGCATACCAGTACAGACTGACACACCTATAGACATACCAGTACAGACTGACACACCTATAGACATATCAGTACAGACTGACACCTATAGACATACCAGTACAGACTGATGCGCCTATAGACATACCAGAACAGAGACTGACACACCAATAGACATACCAGTACAGACTGACACACCTATAGGCATACCAGTTCAGACTGACACACCTATAGGCATACCAGTACAGACTGACACACCAATAGACATACCAGTACAGACAGAAGCCCCTATAGACATACCCGAACAAACTGATACGACTGTAGACTTACCAGTACAGACTGATGCGCCTATAGACATAACCGAACAAACTGATACGACTGTAGACATACCAGTACAGACCGATGCGCCTATAGACATACCAGTTCAGACTGACACACCTATAGACATACCAGTACAGACTGATACACCTATAGACATACCAGTAAAGACAGAAGCGCCTATAGACATACCAGTACAGACTGATGCACCTATAGACATACCAGTACAGACTGACACACCTATAGACATACCAGTTCAGACTGACATACCTATAGACATACCAGTACAGACTGACACACCTATAGGCATACTAGTACAGACTGATGCGCCTATAGACATACCAGTACATACTGACACACCTATAGACATACCAGTACAGACTGACACACCTATAGGCATACCAGTACAGACTGACACACCTATACACATACCAGTACAGACAGACACCCTATAGACATACCAGTGCAGACTGACACCCTATAGACAAACCAGTACAGACTGACACACCAATAGACATACCAGTGCAGACTGACACACATATAGGCATACCAGTACTGACTGACACATTTATAGACATACCAGTACAGACTGATGCGCCCATAGAAATACCAGTACAGACTGACACACCTATAGACATACCAGTACAGACTTACACACCTAGAGACATACCAGTACAGACTGACACACCTATAGACATACCAGTACAGACTGATGCGCCTATAGACACACCAGTACCGACTGATGCGCCTATAGACATACCAGTACAGACTGATGCGCCTATAGGCATAGCAGTACAGACTGACACACCTATAGGCATACCAGTACAGACTGATGCGCCTATAGACATACCAGTACAGACTGACACACCTATAGGCATACCAGTACAGACTGACACACCTATAGGCATACCAGTACAGACTGATGCGCCTATGGACATACCAGTACAGACTTACACAGCAATAGACATACCAGTACAGACTGATGATTGACGACAAGTTCACACGACTAGCATCTGTATCAATTATGGTGTTTCTCAGTCTGCCATTGGCATATTTCTTAAAGTCCATCCCATCGGTGAACTGTATTGGGACGACAATATATGGGTCCTTTCTTCTGGCCATTCTTATAAGAGTGTCCCCTTGGCTTGGTACATAGATACTAGTCTTCTTTTTGGCAAATTCAATGGTGGAATGAATTGCATCGCACTCCATCTGTGTGTGGCCTGGCTCTAGAAATTTGTGGTCAATTGAATTGATGTGTTCAATAGTGATCACACATAGGGAGGCTGCGACATACTAGTTTCTGTTCTGTCCTGAACACAAAAGTACATGCTTGACGGTTGGTGGTAAAGCCTTCAGCTGAAATTGCAGATATGATGCAACTTCACATGATCCTCTCTGGGCATCCACTTCCGACCATACAAGGCATGTACCTCCTTTCGTGGCTAAATCGAACACAGTAAATTTGAAACAGTTCAATTTCTTCATGTAGAAACGTTCACTGACAAGTGAGCATGGTGTATATAATGCAGCCTGCAGATCAAATGTTGCCACAAAAATGGATTTTGTCAATCAGAGCAAGGGCTTTGTCCTTTATCCTTTCTTCACGGGCTCTCATTTGTTCTGTCTTGCTGTTGGGTGTACTGTTTTCAAGTTCTTGCTGAACTGACCCACTCTCCTTTTCCCTGTAGTACCTCTGGCACAATGAACACTGATCCTTCTTTGGTACGTGAAGAGAACAGTTAAACTCCTCGGTGAACACCTTCCTGTAAAGTGATGACGACACTGCTTAGCATCACTGGTGCACTTGTCATTGTACAGTTCGCACATATTTTTACATTTAATGTCGATCCCAAAAGATTTCTGTTCGTATCTCGACGGGCGTAGTGAGCATCAACTGTTGGGAATGATTCTATGTGCTCTCGAACCAGTTTAAGTGTATCGGTGGTAGTCTTGTTATGTGGCTTGTGCTGTCCCTTCTTTTCAGTCCCAGCAAATATCCCTTGGTTTATTATTTGGTTGATATAGGATTCACCAACATCAAATATTTTTCTGAAAAATGTTTTACAAACATTGTGTGGTTCTCCATCAAGGTGAAAAGTGTACGTTCGGTGAACTTGACGTTTTTTTCTGTACAACATTTTCTTCTTCATCCAAGTATGTGCGAGTCTTCTTCTCTGTTGTGTCTTTCTGTCTTGTGTATGAGGATAAGTTCCAAAAGGTTTTATAAATACTTTGGCGGGTTCCTTCAGAGATGTTTGCAGAACATTTGTACCTACAGTTAGAACAGTCGACTGCTTGTACAGATCTAGCTCACATAATTTTGTCTTCCTTCCATATATTCTTGTCCGGAGAGTCTTAAGTGCTCCCATTTTATTTTTAATCCAGGTATCAGGAGTTGCTCGACGTTTCCTGAATAATTACTTCTTTGGAGGCGTGTTAAAAGCTGCTGATTTTCTTGGTGTTCGTGGTTTGGGAATATTAAAAGTTGGTGTTGGAATATCAGCATCGTTTGTGGAAGTACATTGTGATATAGCAAAAACATCGTTCTCAGAATTCAATGAAACGGGAATTGTATTCGAGTCGTCGGAATTGGCGAATGAATTGCCTTGGGATGTTGCAGAAGCAGCCGTCAATGCAGTACTGCCGTGGCAAATGTGTGTTGATGATGTAGATGGCATTGCTGGAGTCATAAATGAATCATAGTGGTCGGGAAATCCTGTAATCGAGATATATGCCAAGATAATTCGTTGTTTTATTCTCAATTCCTTGGGTTGTTGGCGTAATGTCTACGAGAGGGACAGATGATTTGCTGCAAAATATTCGAACACATTGGCCAGACCAGTTTGCCAGTGACAGAGGGAGGAAGTCTGCAACTCTGTTGGAGAAGTAGCCAGCCTCACGCAACTTTTCTATTTCCAGTAAATAATCCTGCCATTTTTCTAGATTACTGTCCTGCTTGATAGGAAAAACGTCAATGTATTAATTCATCCTTTCTTCTAAATGATCGCAAAGTTGTTTTATCAATTGAGTGGCAGTCATACTTCCTGATAGATGGAGCACTGACGCAGTAAGGAAGCAGTCACCATCACGAGGCACCTGATGTATAGTATATCCGTAAGACTGAGCAAGCTGTGACGATCTTCTTTCATGAATCTGGCGCATTTGAGCTGAATAGTTTTGGGTTTGTCGACTTTTGTTTGATGCAGCTGACAAAGTTGGGGTCTTGGATGTATCTAAGCTTGCTTTGTCATGTGGTTTCCTTGTCTTCACTTTTAACAAGTTTCGCTTTTTGATCACAGGTTCATTTGAAGATTCTGAACTAGAGTAAAACTCTGTGCCTGATGAGTCGAGTGTAGTTGTATCTAGATCATATTCTTCACCTGATAATGATACTGGTGGTTGTCAGGGAGCAGTCCTTTTCTACTCCTTAGTGTTGACAATAGTTCATTATTTGAACTGTCAAAGTCACTGTCACCATACCTCAGAGATGATGTTCCTCCGCGCCCATAACACTTTCCTAATGATTCTGTAGCCACATCAGACTGGATTAGTATGTCTACAGAGCGTATCACTCTGTTCTGGTATGTCTACGGAGCGTATCACCTGTTCTGGTATGTCTTTAGGCGTATCAGTCTGTACTGGTGTCTCGGTGCATCAGTCTGTTCTGGTATGTCGATAGGTGCATCGGTCTGTTCATGCGTGTGCATCATAGGTGCATCACTCTGCCGGTATGTCTATAGGCGCATCACTCTTTACTGGTATGTCTATAGGCGCATCGGTCTGTTCATGTATGTCTATAGGTGCATCAATCTGTTCTGGTATGTCTACAGGCGGATCAGTCTGTCCATGGATGTGCATAGGTGCATCAGTCTGTTCGGGAATGTCTATAGGTGCATCAGTCTGGTTGGGTATGTCTGTAGGTGTATCATTCAGTGCCGGTATGTCTATAGGCGCATCACTCAGTGCCGGTATGTCTGTAGGTGTATCACTCAGTGCCGGTATGTCTTTAGACGCATCACTCTGTACTGGTATGTCTATAGACGCATCAGTCTGTTCATGTATGTCTGTAGGTGCATCAGTCTGTTCAGGTATGTCTGTAGGTGCATCAGTCTGTTCAGGTATGTCTTTAGGCGCATCAGTCTGTTCGGGTATGTCTATAGGCGCATCAGTCTGTTCGGGTATGTCTGTAGGTGCATCAGTCTGTACTGGTGTCTCTCGGTGCATTAGTCTGTTCGGGTATGTCTGTAGGTGCATCAGTCTGTTCGGGTATGTCTATAGGTGCATCAGTCTGTACTGGTGTCTCTCGGTGCATCAGTCTGTTCAGGTATGTCTTTAGGCGCATCAGTCTGTTCGGGTATGTCTATAGGCGCATCAGTCTGTTCAGGTATGTCTGTAGGTGCATCAGTCTGTACTGGTGTCTCTCGGTGCATTAGTCTGTTCGGGTATGTCTGTAGGTGCATCACTCAGTGCCGGTATGTCTATAGGCGCATCAGTCTGATCGTATGTCTTTAGGCGCATCAGTCTGTACTGGTGTCTCTCGGTGCATCAGTCTGTTCTAGTATGTCGATAGGCGCATCGGTCTGTTCATGAGTGTGCATCATAGGTGTATCACTCAGTGCCGGTATGTCTATAGGCGCATCAGTCTGTTTGGGTATGTCTATAGATGCATCAGTCTGTTCGGGTATGTCTGTAGATGCATCACTCAGTGCCGGTATGTCTATAGGCGCATCAGTCTTTTCGGGTATGTCTATAGGCGCATTAGTCTGTTTGGGTATGTTTGTAGGCGCAACAGTCTGTACTGGTATGTCTATAGGTGCATCAGTCTGTTCGGGTATGTCTATAGGTGTATCACTCAGTGCCGGCATGTCTATGGGCGCATTACTCAGTAATAATGTGCCTACAGGTGCACCGCTCTGTACTATTATATCTATAGGGTTATCACTCTGTACAAGTATGTCTGTAGGCACATCACTCTGTACTGGTATGTCTATAGGCGCATCACTCTGTACTGGTATGTCTATAGGCGCATCACTCTGTACTGGTATGTCTGTAGGCGCACCGCTCTGTACTGGTGTGTCTGTAGGCACATCACTCTGTACTGGTATGTCTATAGGCGCATCACTCTGTACTGGTATGTCTATAGGCGCATCACCCTGTACTGGTATGTATATAGGCGCATCACTTTGTACTGGTGTGTCTGTAGGCGCACCGCTCTGAACTGGTGTGTCTGTAGGCACATCACTCTGTACTGGTATGTCTGTAGGCGCATCACTCTGTACTCTCGGTATGTCTATAGGCGCATCACTGTTCTGTACTGGTGTGTCTATAGGCGCATCACTCTGTACTGGTGTGTCTGTAGGCGCACCGCTCTGTACTGGTGTGTCTGTAGGCACATCACCTGTAGTGGTATGTCTATAGGCGCATCACTCTGTATGTGCTATGTCTATAGGCATCGTCACTCTGTCTATATGTCTATAGGCGCGCATCACTCTGTACTGGTATGTATATAGGCGCATCACTTTGTACTGTGGTGTCTGTAGGCGCATCACTTTGTAGTGGTGTGTCTGTAGGCGCACCGCTCTGTACTGGTGTGTCTGTAGGTGCACCGCTCTGTACTGGTGTGTCTGTAGGCGCATCACTCTGTACTGGCGTGTCAACCCGTTGTGGTAAATCTCTGGACGTAGTATCTATTTTCCTTTGTAAATCAAGAGGCACATAACGCTGTATTGATACAAACTGGGTTTGATTATCGTCAGTGGTATGACCCGGTGCTAGTATATCCATTGACTCATCCTCATCATTTGCGTCCTACTGTATTGGTATATCCGATGGTGTATCAGATTGTGCCGGGGTATCCAGGAACACCCCACATGGGTTTGGTTTATGTAATAGAATTAGAATGGTCTCACATATCAGTGGCAACTTGTAGATGTGGCAAAGTCAGATTGAGATAATTCATCTTCATCTGCGTCGGACCATAATTCAATAATCTTGCATACACCTAAAACCAGATTTGATAATAATAACACGCAATAATTAAATCAATTTAGTTTCAATTTTAAATAGAGCTGGCAAATAACTTTTATACTCACAGCATATCTCGTAAGTGAAATACAAGTATATTACCACACTCATGTGTGTTATATATAAAAGTTATTTAACAAGTACTTATTTACTATTTACAGATATGACTTACCTGTAATGTTTCAGTGGGATTTCCGTACTGTAAACCTTCCGAATACAAACACACACTTTGGAAAATAGCTTTTCTCCCAATGGTCAAAATAAACTAATCCTGGCTAGTGTGAAACAAACCCTGAAAAAGCTGGGACAGAAACGCTTATATATGGCAACACCAGAATAACAGTAATTAAGACAATCTGACCCCGGAGAGAGGTCCTTATCAGCTGTAAGTCTAAAGGGTTAGGTCCCGTAAGTGCGACCTTTGGATGGGTGTAAAACAAAATGGTAGGTTTGCAGGGGTGTGTCTCTAAGGCCGACTGGTTCTAGACAATGGGCAGTCAATGTTTTAGGATTCATGCTAAAATGTTCACTGAAAATAAGCGGACAAGATTCACGCTGTAAAATGTCATTTTTATTTAAACATTCTTTGAGACGGTAATTCCTATTGTCTACATAATAAGTAATACATATTCATATACCATAATATATTATACATAAAACGTGCATAGCGATAACATAAGCACCTTAAATAATCATAACCTTTCCTTATGAATTAAATTAAATAGTACAAATCATATATGGTGAAAGCAAAATATACAGGCAACACAGATATACCAGAACCAAGAATCACGAACTCAACAACTTCACACAATAGTAGGCATTGTCCAGGTACTCCATCAATGTCATTTCGTTATTTGCAAGCCTGAACTTCAAAGTATCGAGTCGTTCCTCCAAATATCTGTACTTCTTTTTTGGGTCAGTCTTTGGCCGGCATTGTACTCAAGCATCTTTGCCTCGTTCAGTCCTTGTTCATCTGCCGAGAACTTGGCCATCTCGAAAGGTTGGGATGTTGTGTTCCCACAACCTTCTTCAGACGACCATGCCAACACCCGCTGTATTTTTTGGTACAGTCGAAAAGATTCACCTTGAACTTCGTTGTGTACAGGTCCATGTTTGTGGTTTTGGGGTATTTGGGAAATTATCACGTTCACTGTTGAGATTGATATGCAGTATTTTGAATGCATCTACAGATCCATTCTTCCCTTTTGTTCTTGTTCACAATAAACATTCACATAAACCATTTACATATATGTATGTTCCACCACGAAAAGTAGGAAGAAACTTATTGTGCATTTGCCATTACTGAAGTTGTGGAAATGATGATGAAAACTGTCACTTCCAACATTCTTATAGATTGCAAGTTTATGTAAGAAATTGAATAACTCACTACTAATGAATTGAGTGAACTAAACTCACTCACTAAACCCGCTGGTTCACATGTCAACCCGCTGGTACAAATGTCATATTTCGTTTCCTGACTGGACACATTTTATATTTTGTAGAAAACCAGTGTCTTAATGCCTTAAAACAACACCGTTTTCACAACTAAATTTGACAGAATTTTTTACATAAGGTGTTCTGGCACTAACCCCTCGACTAGTTTACTTAAATAAGTAGTAATGTTGAACATGAAATCAGTGATTAGAGATCAATAGCAGTAAAACTGCATTACAAAAGGTTATTCCCCGATTTTCCAAAATAACAATTTCTAAACACGACGTCACCCTCGACATGGGCGACGTCGATTTTGTATTTTCGTTGTTGATCATTCTTGTGTATTTCTGCACGACGTCGTTGTCGACGTAGTCTTTTTTACGCGCCATGCGATGGCAATTATAGTACACCATAGTAACTACTACATATTGACAGGAATGACTGCCGTAAAAGCCGCAAATTCCCACCTTCTTGTTCATCTGATAATAGAATGCGTCATTTCAAACAAAGTAAAACATTTTCACCAAACCCAATGTAAAAAGAGTAGAAAAATACATTTTGTAATGGCCCATATTTTTTACTCTTTTGTATTTGTCTCATACATTGTTCTAAATTTCATACATTGTTCTAAATTACTCTTATTTCATCATTTTGTCAACATTTATAAAGCATCTGGCAAAGGGAGATAACTGTTGGTTGAGATTAGTAATTCAGTGCACGAAGAAGTCATGCAGTTGATGAGCTGACTCGAACCTCAGCAGCCATGTGCTTGTTTTTTGCCAACAATGATGGTGAGTTTTTATTACTTTGTCTCCTTTGGCCTGAAGAATTATCCTATTGTTTAAATTACAATTCATGTTCTTATGGAAAATTTGGTAATAATTTTGTTTTGCTGTTAAGAAGGGCAAAATTTCCAAACATGTGCTTCTCTTGTTTACTGGTTAAACTGGTCGGGTTTTTATTATTATTCACATTTATCAATTTAAATAGTATAAAGAATATAAATATCTGTTTAATGCAGTTTGATAATTTTGACCGAATATTGTGTACAAAGCTCTTAATGTTTATTTATTGAAAGTTTGTTCATTTTCAGTCAATCTAATACCACACCACACCATTATTATAAGAAAATAAGGAAGTAAAAGGATAAAGAAAGAAAAAAAAAGAATAAATTATTATTTAACCCAAGACGTGGTTACTTTATGGATTGTATACCCAAAATATTTTCTAAGATTTGAGTTGAGATCGTTCTGATTTTTAGTCCAGTTTCTTTAATCAAGAGCCATCAAGTAAGACAAACCCGAGTGGAGATATCCGTTCTCTTCCTGACTCGAAATCTTCAGTGGCCAGGTAGTACTCTGCCATGGACCTCTCCCAGGAATCCATTTCTTCATTCCGTTTTTTGTCTGAAAGAAACGTTCTTGGGTACGTCCATACGGTAAATGAATATCTGTTAGGAAGATACATGCTAATACAGTTTACTCACTATATGTTCTCAGCCTATATTGCTATTATGATCATCCGAGTGGTATTTGTAGAATACATTAAAAGTTACTGAACAATTGTCCAGTGCAATAACTGCATGAACCTGATAATTCGAATCGATCATTTAATATGTTCAAAAGGACGCAATGACAGTCGAACGGATATACACGTCTAGTACATTTATTTTGAAACTATTAAGCTGAACTTTGAGAGAGACAGACTATTGCAGGGTGCGTTCATTCGTGCAATTGAACTTATTCTGATGAAATTATCGATCAACATTTGATATAGATTCTCTCCCCACACATAGGTTAATGATCCTGAACGCACTGTTAAACCCCTTTCCTCCACCCTACATTACTATGCATACCCTCTTTTGGTGCCATTCGTGCTGTCTTGCAACATGCATAGAGGTAGTAGCCAATGTGAAAGAAGACGTTGAAAGGAGGGGGGGAGTGGTGGTTTGTCGTAATACTCCATTATTACTTTGGCCCTTTTCCACGCTGCCAGCCATTTGGTCTGTTCGTGGACCTTTTGAAAGGTGAAACTGTGGACAAAGCCGAATAGTTACAAAAAGCGGCTCTACGATATGCAGTAAATATTCAGCCTTGACTGTACCTTCAGGGTGCAAGCATATATACAAGTATGCTGGTAAAATACAATGTCTTACTGCACATACCTTTTGCTTGAATGGTTCATCTCTCTCTGCTAGATCAATTCAAATATTCATACTAACAGAGCAGTCACTATTACTTTGTTAAGGAGAACATTTACATTGAAAACAGTGCATCTTAAATATGAAATCAGAATGCTTAGAAAAACAGGACTGGAGAGCTTATATAATACCATACTTGATTGATGCTTTTTGGATGTTATACAAGTACACTCTCATCATTTTTTACTTTGTAGTTAAGAGACTGTACCCGAATTGTACTCTGAGTATGTTGAGGATGTATGTATGACTTCATAAACACACTGTACGTGAACCTTGCTGTCAGGGTGTTGAAGGGAAGCGTGTTCCAGAGGATGCACGTACTGTACGGAAACCTTGCATTTATGGTGTTAAAAGATGACATCTATGAGCAACTACACTCAACCTGTCTGTGTTTAAAGGCTGAATGAATATACCTCCAGGAGGATGTCAGAGATGGTGATGTATCATCGTACCTGAATCTTGCTATCAGGATGCTCAGGAGGAGAACATTCAGGAGAAGCATGTGCGGGGCCAGAAAAAATGGAACTGCGTATTTCCCCAGGGTGGATGGACATTCATCCTTTGTGTCGTTTTTAAAAAGAAGTGGGTCAGACGAACACTCATCCTGGGTTTCACTGGCTAACACAAGGAACAAAAGTACACAGAAATGTACGCTTTGCTAAAAGCAACTGAATAATAGGTCATTTACTGTCGTGTTACTAATGATGAACGGCAATACAAAAGAGTCATTTAACACAATGTATCTTATTCTGTAGTATTCATGGATATCAGATAGTGATCATATTACTTTCTTGCTTAGAAGCTGTTTGATCAAGGTGGCACCATTCGAGGGCTTAGTAAAGTTTATCAAAAGATTTCTGGTACACGTGGAAGACATTCCCAAATTTTAAACATCAGTGACTGAAATCAAAAGATAATATATAGAGTACCTTCAATTTCATCCAATCCTAATTCTCCAAATAGGTTCCAAAATGCACTTTTAGGTATGTCAATCAAAGACTCAGGTGACCAGTCACGGTTAGGATAAAGAAGTGCGTGTGCAGCCAGGCCGTGCGACATGATGAACACCGGCATTATCACCAGGAACGGAAACAGGTCCTTGATCTACAAGATAATGAAGAAAAGCTACCTTAATACAGTATCACAATGTCCCAGATAGCAAAGGTTTATTGGCAAATGGTTGGTTGGTTGGCCAACGGTTTGACAACATTATTAACGTTATCTTAATGACTTAAAAGTAACGGTGGCTTTGGACACGTTGGTCCAACAGTGGGCCAATATTTGATAAACTCTGCCTAATGTCCCTGATCTCACATCTATTTCACAAAGTTGTCCCAACATTGTGAATAAAAAGAGTGAGCATACGTCCATTTTCCCCATGTTTTGTATTCAGATTTTGATGAAAGTTGAAATAATTACACAGAAAAATGTAAGAATCTATTTCGCCGTCTATGTTGCAGTGAATTTTACAGCGTTGTTTTCTCCAAATTGAATACCAAACGTGTCATCATTGATAGCTTCACCTGATATTCAAAGAGCAGACGACACTACATTTCTGGAGGCCTTCAACTGGTAAATATGCATTGTTAGTTCAGTGATACTGAATTGTAAATATATTGTGAAATAATTGGTTTAAATCATCATTTAAGTTAAATAAACTGACACATACTGTATTGAAGGACAATTGATTGAGTAGATAAAAGATTTAATTGACTTTTTTCTTTAGGTGCCTCTTTAAACCAGTTTGATAATCTTATTTCATTTTTAATTTATATATTTATTGTATTTACTTTATTAACATTATGTGTCTGTCAGTTACACTCCTGTTTGCATATATACAACTCTCTATTATTCATCTTTATAACCAACCTATAATTGCTAAACATCATCATACCAGATATATGTGTCACAGTTATAGTAGTTACAAGTCATATCCAAATAAAACATTGTTTGATCAGCATTCTAGAAGTTGGTGAGTGAAAAATGAAACATACAACTTTATGGACGACAACTTCTTGCTTATTGCATAGAGCAACGTTTCGATGTATACTGAGAAGCAATAAAACCGCATAGGAGGAAGAAATGTCAGATATATTTCTCCTATGTCCAAACATAACATATGGCGGTGCAGGAAAAGGCATTGTGATGACTTGTAAACAATACTGCAGAGTTTACAGAGGATTACGGATGCAACAATGTCTTTGCGAGCATCTCCAAAACAAGTGGTATGAGAACACACAACTGTCAGATGACACATTTCAATACCGTGTGTGTCCTCCTTGGGCAGCCATGCAAGTCCGGAGTCTGCCAGGCATTGACAAGGACAATCTCCGAATCAAAGCTTGTGGAACGGCTCTCCAGTAAAACTGCAAAGCTTGTGTCAACTCAGCTACAGTTTGGAGAGGATTCAACTGACGTCTCACGAGGGCCAGTTCAAGACACATACATTGTTCTGATGCAAAAAGTACTGTGTTATCCTAGCCGTATGTGGCCTGGCATTGACGTGTTGGAACACGAGGCGATGTCGTCCGTGTCGACCCATCAATGGCAGAAGCACTGGTTGCAACACGTTGACAATGTAACGTCGGGCGTTGAGATTCCCTTGAAGAACAACCAAGTCAGAGCGGAAGTTGACGTTAATATCCCCCCATACCATAACTCCACCACCACCAAAGCGATCACGCTCAATGACACAAGGCTGAGCAAAACGTTCATGATTACGGCGATAGACACGTAGCCGACCATCAGGGAAACTGACGTTGAAACGTGATTCATCTGTACAGATGACATCTTGCCACTGTCTAGCACCTCCAGCAGCTGCCCAACGTTGACGATTTAGGCGATGTGCATGGGTGAGGATCTGTCCACGATAGGGTCGACGACATCGGATGTGACGTGCAGCAAGGCGAAGGCGTACTGTCTGGTCACTGATGGAACGTCCTCTCGTTCCTATTGTGGCATTTGCAGTCTTTCGTGCAGACCTGAAGCGATTCCGAAGATGTCTAACGACGATGTACCGATCTTGCCTTTGTGACGTCACTCGAGGCGCTCCCGGACGTGGATGGTCTTGGACACTTCCTGTTGCCCTATGACGTTGCTGTAGCCTCGAAATGGTCGTCTGATGGACGTGGATGTGATTAGCAACATCTCGCTGTGTTTGGCAAGCATGCAGCATTCCAATTGCTTGGTTCCTTTGGGGTTGGTCAACCATGGCATCGTGAATGTGAATGAAAGCCATTTCTCAACCTGTGCTTTTATGGGAGTGTGCACATTGCACGTGCCCCATGGTTTTTTCTGTTCATCCAACTGCATTGTCATCGCACATGCTCTTGGGTGCGTTTGAGATGTCACGTCCCTGTGATTTGAAACCGTGGGATTCAACCTAAACCTGTGCATTTCTTAACCATATGTTTTCACCATATTGTAGTTTTGGAAACAGCAACATCTTTACAATGGACTTAGAGTAGAAAGTCCAATATGCGTTTTTAACGCCTCTCAGTATAGATTCTTACACCATTATCAAGCTCAAAGTGACTTTAACCAAATGACGAGAAGTATATATGCATAGTATGTTTTGACAAATAGCAGATTGACATTAACAACAACATGTAATTGAATAACAACTGGTGCATAATTGGAAGAGGCCAGATGGGAACTAAGAGCAACAAATGGAACTGGGGATGAAGCCAATACACAAAAGGGGATTAAGTTGTAATAAGTTGGAATATCACGGCCAGTATTGTTTACTGGCTTCATCACCAGTTCCACTTGTTGTTCTTAATCCCCATCTGTCCTTTCCCAATTATGTACCAGTTGGTACTCAATTACATGTTGTTGTTAATCATAAAGTTGTATGTTTCATTTTCAAATGAAAACATAACGTCAATACTATGTCCTTTTACGATAGATATAATTTCTAAAATTATGATATCTCAGTTTCATGAAATTTGTGGGGGTTTTTCAAGAGCAGTTTGAAAAAACCTGTCAGCAGCCGAAAGACCTAAGGCAAGCATATTTTCGGGAAATACAATATTGTTCAAATAACAATGAATTTTTTTTAAATAGTTCACTTGATTAACTTGTTGTGTTGTTTATATATGTTTCTGATTGCAGAGGTCAGGAAAGAGCTAAATGTTGAAATACGGTTGTGCCAACATAAGACCAACTAAATCACATCGTTGGGCCAAGTATGGGCCATGGTTTAGTGCAAAGGTCAAGAAAGTGCTAAATGTTGAAACACGGTAGTGCCAAAAAGGCCAACAAAATCACTACGTTGGGCCAAGTATGGGCCATGGTTTAGTGTGAATTTTCATTTGTTGGCCCAGCAATGAGCCAACATGATGGGCCACCGTGGAGCCGATGAGCATATCCAAGTGGGCCCATCGTCAGTTTGACAACCATGGGCCAACCAAACCGGTGATTATGGGTCAACTATGGGCCAACATATCAATGCTATCTGGGGTGCTATATATTCTGAGGGACCCTCAAGTGCTTATTTGATTGAAAAAAGCTAGATTCCTAGCTCAATGTCTTTACCCTAATTTTGTACTCTCGAAACCTAATGTGTAAATAACGACTTCTTAATATTCCAACCGATTTCTGAAGCATACTAAAATCTAGTTCTCACCCTAAGTGGCATGAATATAAACAGATATTTGATTATTATTATCTTGTTTCAATTTTATGGTCAAAGTCAACCTACCATTTGAAAGATCATATCAAGAACAGAACCCATGGAGCTGAATATGGCCAGATGTTGAAGTATTCTCCAGGTAAAGAACATGATGTCCAGACTCAGTATGACTCTAGCAGCTTCATACACATCACTCCTAGTGGTGTCCAGATGGACGATGGTCATCAGAATAGCACCCACCAGGAAGAACCCAAGAGAAACACAGTCCAGTATATTCCAGTAGTTATCAAAGAAATGCGTCTTCAGTACCGAGCAGAATTTCCACGAGCAGCAACACTGGCATTTGTCCCTGCAACACTTGCACTGTTCAGCTGGCTTGGTTTTCACAATCTGGAATTAATCTTGATACATTAACACTTATTGACCTTCTTGAAAACCGTCAAGATCAAGAATGACACCCTATGCGCGCGTATGGGAATACCGTGTTGTGCATGTGCACCATGTGTTTAACGATGGTGTTCAAGAGAAATGGCGGTGCGTTCATAAGATCTCTGTCTTTGAAAAAATTGTAAACGCTTATAATTCCTATCCTTACTTTATTTGAAGAGTATACTTCTCTCCACTAGGAAAAGCGAGAAAACCCTTTCCTTGATAATGTGAAATATCTGTGAACAAAACAGTCGCCTTTAACATTCCAACTTTCTCATGAGGAGATGTTTATGAATTACAGTCAAACGCGAAATGGTCAACTTATCCTGACGCACCGGGATACAAACACATGCAGAAACAAGTCAATTGTTCGCCTGATTAACCAGGGCAACATCTGATACAAGTCAAGATAAGGAATTGCATTGTTTTTTCAGAAACGTTTTGAAAGCTTTGCTTAGGCCATCAGTGCTGTAACTTCGATCACACAACAATTGAACATATGGAACGTATGGAGTTCTTTGAAATCTTAGTAAAAAGGGTAAATTCGATTGTACCCCAAAACGTTTGAAATCCATACTGCGGGTGGTGCATGAACATGCACGTGCAAATTGTGAGTTGCTGTCAGTTAGTCGAAGACATATGGTATAACTGGAATCGTATAATGGCCTCTGCTGTTAGCAGATGTTCCTAAAAAAACGGACTATTTTCACTCTTATTTAGATCAGTTTTAATGACAGAAGGTGTACATCAAATCTCATACTGACCTGTCTGATCTCCTCCCAAACAAACGTGAACCACCATCCGGCCAATATGCCTTCAAGAACTGAAAATTCTTCCTTCATTTCAAACAGTAAGGTGTGACCGAAGATAATCAGGAAACACACGGAAAACAGCTGTGGTGAGAGAAAACAAGCTCCTATCCATTTACATCCATTTGATCCATTTGATTAATAACAAGAAGACCAAGTATTCAATATCCCCAGCAATGGCAAAATACTCTTCATGAATATGTGAATTTTTTTGGCGTGTACATAGCAGTGAGTGAGTTTAGTTTTATGCCATACTTAGCAATATTTCTGCTATATGCCAGTGGGCTGTAAATAACAGCAATCAACAGCAAGAGCATCGACCTTTACAATTGGGATACAATGATATGTGTCAACCAAGTGACTATAATGCAGAGTGGAAGGAGAGCATTTAAGTTCTGCTCCGGAAAAGAGCACAAACACCAATTTCAGTCGAAGTCAAACTTGTTGCCATCGAAACGCAAAAATGATTACAATCTGAAATCCAAAACTATCAAAAGGCAGCTGTTCACCACCAGACCTATCTATCTGCCAAGTTTGGTGAAGAAATATTGAACTTTTTAAAGTTCTGCTCAGGAAAAGACAAATCTGCGGGGGATAATGATAAATAAAATAATATATATAATACAAGAGTTCTAATACTATTAAGACTTTTTTAGGGTAGCCCAGTGGTTTACGTGTTGCCTCCGGGTAAACGTCCGGGTTCACACATTCATTCACTTATAATCATTCGTACCAAGTTCAAACTGTATGTTGTTACTGGAGCTATCGCAAGTCGTCTTAAGGGAGCAGAGACAGCTTCACCCCTGAAATGATACAGAATAGGATGAAAAATGTACTAAATATATCGGAAAGGAACAATTTTTCATTATTTTCTCAAATGAATTATTGTATTGTGATTTTTGGTAAAGCTCCAAAATGTCCACGTTCCAATCATATGCAAAGAAAAGAAATACTCACTCTTTGATATTCAGCTTTGTAGGTGTTTTGTAAGTATCCTGAAAACACATATATTAAACGTGTTTTTTCATTGTAGATGTATGCATTGATAACCAATGCTACTGTTTCAATGTATCTCTTACACATGTACAGTGATATCACTGACGTGTGTACAGTGATAATATATTATCGATCATAAATTACCATAGTGAATAGTATGAATTATTCATAAAAAATCAATAAAGCAGAATACCGAAGGGTGTATAAGGGGCGGTAGGGTTACCCAGTGGTTAATGCGTGTGTTCATCACGCCGAAGACCCGGGTTCGATTCCCCACATAGGTACAACGTGTGATGCCCATTTCTGGTGTCCCTCGCCATGATATTGCTGGAATATTGCTAAAAGCGGCGTAAAACCTTACTCATTCACTCACTTTGCTCATAACATCAGTCAACGCTCTACTTTAGATTCAATCATAACCATGCCGTCGTCATAGAACCTGTAAGCTTCTTCGTCATAGAACTGGGTAGGGTAGCCTTGTGGTTAAAGCGTTCGTTCAACCCGAGTTCGATTCCCCACAAAGGGTACAATGTGAAACCCATTTCTTGATGTCTCTGCCGTGATATTGCTGGAATATTGCTAAAAGCGGCGTAAAACAAAACTCACTCACTCACAGAATTAAGACTGACTGACTGAGTTTGGTTTTACGCCACTTTTTAGCAATATTTCAGCAACATCACGGCGGGGGACACCAGAAATGGGCTTCACACATTGTACACATGGGGGAATCGAACCCGGGTCTTCGGCGTGACGAGCCAACGCTTTAACCACTAGGCTACCCCACCGCCCCCCAAGAATTAAGATAATCATTAGTGTATCGTTATACAACACTCAAATATTATAAGTGGAGACTCACCTGACTAAAGAGACACATAGTCACACTCACCTGCATGGGTGGGTTAACTTTCCCCAACCACACACGTTCAGTGTACTCCCTGTAAGCTTCTTCGGCGAATATTCTCCGGTTGTCTTCAGCCAAACAGCATCTTAGCAGATCTTCCTCCCATATGTTGCCTGCTAGCTGGGACTGTATCAGATCTATAGTCGTTTCTTTTTCCTCGTCATAACATGTGTTTATGAGGCCGATAGCTCTGTTCTGAAACAATCTAAACACACCAAATATTACTGAAACATATGGTGTTCCTTGATTTCAGTCACAAAAATCAACAAAGAAACAAATAGATGATAAAACCAAACACACATTGAAATTAAAAAAAATAAATAGAATGTCGAACATACATTGCCTGTGATTCCAGTGTTTTTTTACGGCCAATGTTTTCTTCATCTTCCATCCGTGAGCTGAGGACTGATGCAGCCAGTAGGGACGATGTTAGCAGGTGCTGAAGGAATGTGCAAGTGAGTGTGCAATTTCTTGTCAAAATGTACTTACGTGTAAAGTAGCCTACTATATTAGTTAATGTCCGTATAAATTCTGCCAACCAAACCCTGAAACTGACGTGCAGTGGAGTTACCTTTCATCATTAACGATTTAAGTTATCTGGACTCGCCCTGCTTATGATCACGATTAAGTCTGTTATCTCCTTTGCCTCTGGCAATCAACCGAGGCACTCGATGAATTTAATCACCTCTTACGACAAGCCAGGGTTGCTGGAAGCCTACATTAGTTGTATAAGTATATTCCTTCACGGAATCCGAACTTCAGCTGCCGTGTATGGTAGGACGGAGATAATGTTCCAAGGAGTTTCAAACCCTTCTTATTCAATCACTGCTTGCCCTCGTGTATGAAAAGTATCTTACGGTTCCTTTCTTCCAGAAGAGTGCAGCACATTTCACTAGGTTTGTCCTCACAGCCCATATCATTAAACGTTTGAATAGGTTCTTCTCGTGAGACGTATCATTGTTCTCCTCGGGTTCTTTAGCATTGGAGAGAGGGAACAGACTGTATGCGGTTTCCTGTACAAAAACAAATACCTGATTACTGTTCTTTGCAATCACAACTTTATTAGTATCTAGAAGATTGATAACTCACATGCTCAAGCTAAGGAAATAAGAACTATGAAAGGAAAGCACGCAATTTGCTAATCAAACAAATACATACCGGTGAACAGTTTTGCACTTCATACAATTTTGAAATCACAGCTTTAGTGAAGAATGCTGTAATGTCCACACCGTTATGGTCTATAATGAACTGCACAATCTCAGCCTGGTCCATCAGCATCGCTTGAACCAGGAACATGCCTACTGTGTCTTAAAACCAAAAAAGATAACTGTCCTTAGCTCACTAAAATCTCAAACTTACACGTTGCAATTGGGAGAATAGGCCAAATTATTAATCAGGTTTACAAAACACTCCTCCAGATCAGGTGTCAATATTACACGTGTGCCCTGTCTGGTTGAGTTCAACCTATAAAATGTATCGTTATGTAAACATTAATCAAGCAAAACGGGTATCGATCGATGACGTGTTTGAAAGAGTTGTATTGCTCAGCAATATTCCAGCTATATGGCGGCGGTCTGCAAATAATTGAGTCGGGACCAGACAATCCAGTGATCAACAACATGAGCATCGATCTATACAATTGGCCATAAATACGATGACATGTGTCAACTAAGTCAGCGAGCCTGACCACCCAATCCCGTTAGTCGCCTTTACAAGCCTGGGTTGCTGAAGATCAATTCTAACCCGGATCTTCACGGGTCCAAAGTGTTGTCGTCCTGCTGAGATACAAACAAGGCTTCGTGTCTAACTCCACTCTACCTTTACCACTGGGATGTTTCGGATTTTGCTCATTGTCGTTGTGAGCTGCCGCAGCAGCCCCTTCCCCGTCAAACAGCCTCGCCGGCATATAGTAGTCCAGGATGCGTAGCACTTCAGGGACGGATTTACCTAAAACAGGACAGCTAAGTATCTTTGGACTCTCACATCATTGAAACAGCCTTAAGAGTTGGAACAATTCTGATGTAGACTTCCATTCATGTTCCGAATCAGAAATTTCAAGGCAGATCTGAACTACAGGTTCGAGTTGCAACGATATTTCTCTGCACCTGCTGTCCAGACACGGAATAATCAGTGTAAGGTTTTCAGATACAATGTCACGTTACGGTAGCATTATCTTTATAGCATGTATGTGTTGCAGGTCAAGAAGATTGAGAATAAACTTGTGAACAGTATTTCAGCCATAAAGAGGCGCTTTAGCTTGTGCGAGGCAAGCCCTTTGATAGACTTGAACCTGAATTACAATTAGCATAACCATGTCCGAATGTATATGGAATTTAAGTTTTAATGAATCAGAATAAATTCATTTGTAGGTGTTTCAACAGTTGGCAGGAGACACCTATGTGAAACGCACGGGAAGGGCCGTTTGCATTAGATATTGAGTACGTTGTCATATCAGAGCATATATTTACTTTTTAGCAGTGCCCGTATTACTGCGTTAACCATCGTGGTTTCCTCTTCGTCAATGTGTACAACCGTGATGAGCTCTCTTTTCTGTAGACACTGCATGATTTTGTACTCGCCAACCTCACTTCCTTTTTCGTGAACTTTGGTAAACTCCTCCTTTACTTGCTGACGTAAAACTTCATCAATCACTGTGCCCGTCCTATATATCATAGAGTAAATGGAAATAGGAATTGGAGGCAAATTGAGCAATTATCTTGCTCAAATTTACTCTCTAACATGCTTATGGTATCTGAATCGTTCAATGGATGAGATTCATTTGACAAAAGATATTATTTTACTCATACGTATAATATAGAAACTATGTGAAACGGATGTGCAACATGTATGTACATGGTTATAGTTACGTGTAAGGGTATTTCATCATTTGGGTATTTAAAGGGGGAGATGACTCCTTGTACAACTCACCATTCTTTGTCTCTGCCACCAGAAGAACTTTTCCTGTCTTTCTTGGAGGTTTCTAACACATTGGCCAGTGCATCAGCAACACCACCTGTCCCCTGATAAAACTCAGAATACTAAAACTTTACTTAGCCACATTCGTAAATACATAACACCGGAAACATTCTAACTGTCGTGGTACTAAGTAAATTGCAAGGAGATTCAGAAGACAAAAGGTTACTTAACAAGTGAACGGACACATGGCTTCGTGCTTATTACGAGCAAAAAGTGACCACTATAACCACGTTATCATCATCTAAAAACATGTAATTCCATAGTTAAAGCAATATTTTATACTAGATTCAATTTACCTGCAATACAACCACAGGTACGTTGTTTTCTAATGCAGATTGGACTCCATCGAGAACATAAGACCATCCACAATACAGCAGAACCACCAGTGGGGTGCAGGAAGTTCCTTAATAAATCAGTTTTAGATATTTACAGTTTGTGTAATACATTATATTGCATGAAGACTTTAAACGAATGCAATAATTATTTGTTTACGTTTATTATTTCAAGGAGGAAATCATTTCATGTATTTTTTTTGTTCGGTCATTGAATGGCATTTACAAGTGATACACATAAAGGGTGAACATGTACGGATGTCAACTTCTGTCACATGAGGGACACGACGTTTCCGACGTTACTCTGAAAACATCGTGTCCCTCATATTACAGAAGTTGACATCCATACATTTTCACCTTTGTTGTCTGGTCCTTTTTCAGTACTTCGACACACTGACCTTATTTCAAGGTCGCCATTTGTTTGTAATTACCTTCTGAATGTTTCGTCATTGCTGTTTCTAATGTCACCCTAAACTCTTGGAACGATTTGTGGGCATGTACCCAATTTAAAGATCCATCGTCCACTAGGAGGTGATGCTTGTACAGAGCACTGGGTCTGTTTCCTGATACCCACCACACTGGCTCCTCTGGTAACTGAGGCTACAGAAAAAAATCAAAGAGAACTATTTGTCAAAAAACGTCCTAATTGTGTCACTATTTAATTTGTCACACGACAGATCTTGTGTGGAGGGTTCGAGACAGATGTTTCCCATGTCTGTTGGGATCCGGTCACGAGATTACCAACACAGAGACCAGTTGGCTGCAATTTGTTCTCGGCCTACTTACTTGTCAATGTTCCCTGACAGGTCGTTTGTGAAGAAGGTGTGCTGTTACTGATTTGGTTTCATCCATTAATACAAACTACTCAACGTTTGATAAGGATAAACTTTTAATGGTAGGAAAATACACAAAACAAATTATTATTGAAATACACGTATCACGGTACACAATGATTGTGTGACTCAGTTTTACGAGGAACAGATGCATGGAATATTCGGCACAATGTGCTTGGAAACCTTTGTTTGGAGTGAGTGAGTGAGTATGGTTTTACGCGGCTTTTAACAATATTGCAGCAATATCACGGCAGGGGACACCAGAAATCTGCTTCACACATTATACTTATGTGAGGAATCGAACCTGAGTCTTCAGCGTGACGAGCGAACACTTTAACTACTAGGCTATCCCATCGCCCCCTTTGTTTGTTTTTTTCTTGACAGAAACCTAGAGACCACCATACGTATGATTCTGAAGATTGGGACTACCAAATGCACTTTGTTGTTTGACGACCGTAGAATTTGGCAGGTGCACAGGTATGCTTGATCCCGGTTCAACACAACATTGTGAACCTCTTTGGTGTCAGCCTGAGTATGATCAGCAGGGCATGGAATCGATGCCACAAATCTTGTTCATCTACCCAGTGACATGCGCGTGCTCGACAGCGTTCCACCTCTCATCGGGAAAATTGATTTCTCGTGATTGCAGCAAGACGTCGCCACTTAGGGAGGGCAGCCACCACGCTCATAGATAACCCGTGGAACGCCAGTGGCATTAACGATTTTCGTCAGACAGGTGCTATTTTCTCCTCAAGGTGATCCAACAAATCAACGCCTCGTTTGGATTTGGCTGAAGATCACGTCAATTGGATACACCACGACCGGGATCCAGTACGTTTTGCTGATGAATCGAGATGCTGACCTCACAGACCTCACATATCGTCGGACTAGGAGGATAAATGACAAATATAACGACAGTTTATGTGAACATGAGACTAAATATACTACCATTTTGACTAATGATTTGACTGATTATTGTTGACATTACGATGAAGTATTGTTATAAAAGCTGTTTTAATAAGGTTTAACTATAAATACGCATACCTTCTTGGTCTCCAACTCTTCAATCGCTTCGGGATCCATTGCTCCCCATCCATGTACTCCAACAGGAGTGATGTATTTAGGAGACATATCCTTGATATATTCTCCTACCATTTTTGCAATCCCATAATGTATGCCTTCGGTTGTAATCCAGATATCTATCACAGAAATACTTGCCATGTACAAGATTGGCTGCGAAACATGAAGCGAGATGTGAACTATGACTACGTACATGTTTGTCACAAATCTTTACACACGTCAATCACTTAAGAGTCATGATATTTTGTAAAACATATCAAGGCGTAAATTATGTAAACATAGCCCATATCTACTTATGTATAAATTATTCTCACTTTGTCCATTGGATAATGACTTCACCAGTCCCTTCAGCTGGCACCTAACTTCATTCGCCCTCGGGTCAGTCTGTTCATCTTCGTCTCCTATGACAGAGAGTATCCATTTTGGCTTAGGCAGTCTCCATACCTCCACCAAGAGGTGCTCAACGACCGACATGTCTGTCTGGACATCGATACGAACATACTGTTAAACAAAAGGCATGGTTAGCAAACTTGATTTTATATGCGTAAACGCATAGGACCCGTTAAGGAACAAACAAACATGTAAGCTCACAGATTTCATTGAAATGCACTACAGTTATGTAACTGCTAATGAACTACACTATTGCAACTATAGTCGTCAAGTTCATATCCGCTATATTTAAGCATTGTTTCTAGTTTTGTTTCTGCATTTATCTAAGGATAACAGTAAAATTGTGTAGCGTGGTATCAAGTTCTGGGTGGTGTCATGAGCAGGGCCCACTTGCACAAAGCGACCTTAGCGCTACGACTATCTTAAGCCTATGTTGGAGAATGGGAGTTACAATCATTGTAGCGCTAAGATCGCTTTGTGCAAGTGTGCCCAGATGCTGGAATAGATTCTTATCCTAGTATGTTTCATTGGTTGATTGCTAGTTCAACAGAAGCACACACTTGACACTCCGGTTTATCGGAGTTTCCGATATAATTTTTAGGCATTCTTTAAATGTTGCGAGTTGTGCGTGTAAAGATATATTAACTATTGTTTTAAAGAAGGTATTCCGTTATTTCAAATGCAGCTCATAGACAACGTAATATGTATTTCACGGTCTGACGCACCCTTGAAGTCTTTCCTTCTCCGAAGTATATCTTTCCGTAGTTCCTGCAAGGTTCCGGTCTTGTATTCCGTGATGTTGACCAGTCCTCATCATTTTTAGACTCGGGGTCGGGATGTTCACTCTCTTGACGCCCACATTTGCAATAATTTAGGTTCTTTCCTCTGCGTAAACATAAGGTGATGCTTGTAATGTTAGGTATATACGTTAGTAACATGCAGTCATCGCAGAATCCCAGTAGAATATTGGTCTCTGTATTTCCTGGTGGGAGTGAAGAACTGACTATGTTATCAAGGTGACCACAATATGTGTACAGAATATAACGGATTAAATAGAATAACTTGTAAACTTTCGACGAAGAAACGGAAATGATGATTTGTGCAGTTAAACTTAATATCACTGTACTTCATGCATCTCTCTTTTCATTGCAAGACGGAGTGACCAACCATGGGCTGTAACTGTCGTACATCTAGCTGGTGTTGCCGTTGAAGCCAATTGTCCTATAAATATCCACCTACCGAAATCGTTTTCATTTTCTCAAATGTTCCAGTTGCACGTTACTTTCCATTTTCTACTATATTTGCAGCTTGTAATTGTAAATTTTATGGAATGTTGAACCAATGCTTACCTCTTTGAACAGGACTTTCAACTGTTAGTAAATGTCAAGGGACAGAAATAATTGTGTACCAGACAAAATATGGTTGAAAGTACGCATGTCCTGATTATTTGACGCATTTATGTATTGCACTGTTGCAGTATTCTGATATATAACCGTACATTTGTTCTGACAGGATATATATTATTTTGGGTATTTATTTATAACTGTATATATAGTCCCCTGTTTTCTACCTTACTCATACTTGCTTGACAAAGATACAAGAATCTGTATCGAAACGTCGCATCTACCAAATAAAGAAGTTGTTTATCCATAAAGTTTGTCTGTATATTACAACAGCACTGCTGAACGACAGCGGCCAATAAACAACTGATTCATTACTTCTTTGGTGTTAATAACAGCCCGGCAATCGTTTAAACCCTTGATATTTAAGGTTTCTTCTGGTCACGGGTAACACGATGTATCGGTAGATCGATGAATCGATAGACCCAACACCTCAATATAACGCATGATTAGGAATTGTGCAGTATATGATTAAGAATTGTGCAGTATATATCTCCATTAATGGCGTGTTGTTATGCCTTTATTGCACCGATGGGCTATCTCAGATCCTCCCTGCTGCCGCATCTTGACCTACTCGTATCCACAAAATTCGATGACACGGCAATAATACGCTACCAGGACAGCGCAAGATCTGAAAATATTCTATACTCTCTCTCTCTCTCTCTCTCTCTCTCTCTCTCTCTCTCTCTCTCTCTCTCTCTCTCTCTCTCTCTCTCTCTCTCTCTCTCTCTCTCTCTCTCTCTCTCTCTCTCTCTCTCTCTCTCTCTCTCTCTCTCTCTCTCTCACTCTCTCTCTTTCTCTCTCTCTCTCTCTCTCTCTCTCTCTCTCTCTCTCTCTCTCTCTCTCTCTCTCTCTCTCTCTCTCTCCCTCTCTCTCTCTCTAGTTGCACAGTTGACTGGTTATCTTTTGCTTTGAAGTTACATAGATCATAGGAACTCCCTAGCAGTGCCAAAATCAAGGACATTCGGGATGTGTTAGACTTGATGTCATGTTGAGTTACACACAGAAATCTTCCCAGATAAATTACTGCCACTTATCATATACAACTGCAGTGGCGTAACTATTGCAATGCTATTGCATGAAATTTGAAGCAATTTTGTAGCGACAGATTCGCCATAGGTGGCTATGTGTTCTCGTCATATTGAGTTTTTCATGCGAAAAGTTTACTTGTTTTGTATATGTTTCTTGAAATGTGCTACCGGGTGTGGCAGTGTCCTCACGGGTCCTCACGGCCAGCGATACGTCACAGATCAGGCTTCTTCAATGGTATAGTACATGGAGATGGACCATCTGCCCGTAGAGCTGAATATTGGTAGTAAATCTCCTGGCCCCAGCATACCAAATGACATTCAAAGGAGGTACTTGTTGCTACCTTTCCTTGCATCATGGGGTGGAGCATGCACAGGTCGGATCGGCGTCTGTTTGATGTGTATTAATGTCTGGTATCTCAGTTGGCGAGAACGGAAAGACATAGACCCGGAGCCATACAAGTGTCATTGCATAAGTGCAATCATCTAAAAAACCGATATTTCACCCCTACTTAAAAAGACACTTATTTGTGGCTTCAACCCAGTAGTCTGACACTGCCACCTAGAACGCATTAGCTGCCGAGAGACAATTTGTAGTATTTGCAGCAGTAGTATACGGGTAACTATGGGTCCAAACTGACCTAATTTCGCAGATGTGTGACCCAAATTCGCAGGCGTGTGACCTAATTAAGCAGAAGCATAGACTATTCTAGAAGATATGACATCATATGATATTAAGGAATTATGCGGTTTAATCCAGTTTTACATAAGACAATATTATGCTTCCCATCTCTTTCTTCCAGCATTATGAACAGCACCGATATGAGTGTACTGAGAAGAAACTTCTTAAAGACATACAAAATGTAGTGAATGTATTGGAAAAGTGGGGAATATTGACTGATTACAATGATGCCTATATTATGGAAAGTCTTTTTTTCAATGGTTTTCAATTGGTTATGTTAGTGAATCTCATTTAATATATATTTGGTTTTTGTAGGAAAGTCAACAAACTGACATACATCGCAACAGTGCCTTACTGATGACATTGCCAAGACAGAGGCCCCAGGCGTTTGATATGTTTTGTCTGGCTCTTCATGCTTGCAATGAACAAGAATCGCCATTGTCATCTGCTTCTGGGTGAACATGTATATGCAACGACCAAGTCTAGGAAAGGGTATTTGTGTATTCCCATCAGGAAGTATGATGTGTACTCCAGCAGCAAATCTTATCCTACTCGACGTGGCATGATGTTCACCTTGAAACAGTGGCTCGAACTCCCCAGTGTGTTCCAGCAAATAGATGATGTTATGGCGTCTGGTCACTCAGGTTGTCATGTATATATGTGGGGCTAACATGTATGCCACCGACAGTGGGAAATGAATCTACAGATGGGAAAAGTTGTATCTACTGCAATGGGTATCTTCTTATCCATGCAGCAATGGGACAAATTAAAAGACTGTGTCCAAGTTTCGCCTGACTTTGTTCCTCTTGAGTTGAAGGACATGTTTCCCTGTATGTTACAATGGGATCATCAGAACCAGAAGGGAGCTTTAATGTGTTCCTTCTGTAATCCTAATGATTATCTGAACTGGTGAAGCTCATGCTTGGATTAGACATTGAACTGTGCAAACGTGTTTCCGTTGCATTCCCTTACTTTGGACAAAACATGGATGTATGCGGACACTAACACCTGTGTATGGACAGTACCCCTCCTCTGATTGAACCTCAAACAAGGTTCCAAGAAGGGTTGAATTCCTTTCAGTCTTGGCCTGTGCAGATGAAACATATTCATCACAACTCGCTCCTTTATTCCTTTATTTCCGTTACCTCCAAGAAGACTCATTCCCCTCTCGATGCAATGAGTCATTGTAATTCACAATAGACGTACAGTAGACTTTGGGACTGCTCCTATCCTAATCTCTAATGATTGAAATTGAGCTAATAAATATCATATGAAATCTGTATATCTTTCTTGTTTGTTTATCATACTATCATATCTGTTGCTGGAGGACTGATATTAGACCAGATGACACAAATATTACCTGCTACATAAAAGGGATATCCAATATAAATAAGATTAGCTATAATATGCCCCAATTTGTATTTAATATCTCAGTAAGTAGCAAATTCATATGAATGTGTTTTAGTATATATGCTTGTGCTGTGTTTTGTGACATTTCAGTGAAATACTTTTGAAAGCAATGTTAACAACCCAGTATTGCTTCACCTTGAACTTCATTGTAGGAATGTTTTAAATATATCATGGATTTTTTTAAAATGAAACTTGGCACAACAACCGCACACATTTACTAAAATATAACAATGAAATAAATTTGGATCATAAAAGTGTAATCACTAGGAAATTCGATCTCAGTCCCTCATCTTTAACAGAAATCTCATCACAAACAGAAGTAAACAAAGCGAGCAAGAAAAGCCTTTAAAAAGGCAACGTTGGAGGCACCTGAGTAAATTAAGAAATTTAGTGAGAAGGACGTGTGGTGATTTGGGTGGTGAAGCTGATTTCAAGAGCATCGCGATGACCATACCTCCATCTATTAGAGACTTGCCTCTATTAGAGATCGGTTTTCGAATCACAAATACCGTACTCTCATCTCCAGTATATGACATTTCATATCAAAGGTCTTTGTCATGTCTTTAACCATGTCTGGAAATGAAGTACAAGTGACAGACGGAGGAAACATGGTCCTATATAATGCCACTGCCAAGCCAGCGTGTTTAAGCACGCGTGGGTTGGCACAGTGATTACTAAGACAGGATAACATGAACGCTCAGCGCTCAGCGTTCAGCACTCTCGGTACTGTTATTGAACACGCCTCTCGAACTGATAGGAAACCAGTTGGCCTTTCGCTAAATTCCAGGAAAAGCTGATTGGTGCTACTAAAATAGAATGGAATTTCTAATTCTGCAATTCGAAATTATGCACTGAACTAGTACAAGTGTGCTCTATTACGTGTAAAATTGTTTTGAATTGAATGTGTGTCAGTTTATTAACGTTTTTGGTCAGTAAAAACAGATTTTTTGAAAACTTGATTTCCGCATTAAGTACAGTCAATCCCCGCTGTGTCGGTCTTGTTGGATCCAAGGGAAAAGTTCAACTTATCCGAGTGTTCGACACATCCGTCAGCATTGAACCGACCAAGTACCAACACAACCAAAGTGACCGCCATTTTTTCAGAGATTTCCTGTCATTCTTTGATCAACATGTCACTGGTAACAGATTAATTAAGGTCACTGTGTGAGTAATAAATCAGTTGGTAAGTGTGATGACAATGTGTGTATAGATATGTAGTTAAATATGCCACTTGATTGTTGAATCCGTTAATCCTCACCTTTGATCTTTTGGTAGCAGTTTATGAGCTTGACTTTTGATTGTGCGAATGAACTTTTCATTTGCAAGAACAAACTTTGACAGTTCGAGACAAAAGGGTAAATTTGTACTTATTAGGGCTTTTGGGGGCCCTAAATGAGTTCGACACAACCGGGAATTCGACACATCTAGCTTAAGACATCAGGATAAAATAATGAAAAATATAAGGAAATCGGCAGGGACCTAGAGATGAGTTCGACACATCCGAGAATTCGTCTCAAACGAGTTCGAGACATTTGGGCTCGACTGTATGCAGTAAAGCGGGACGATTATTTCGGATTCACACATGGTCACGTGGCTCCTAATTTGCTACTGCTATGTTCATTGGTCATTTGGAATTGCCAAAATGCAAAGAGACTAAGTATCATTGGCTGAAAGTTCATTTTGAATAATCCAAGTGTATATTATAGAGAGAAATTTCACCTCCAACCAACAAGAAATGTACAGGAAAAACCAAGTGATAAACGAATCCCCCATTATGCCTCTTGTAGGAAGTACGTCAAACTGGCGCATAGATTTATTGACTTTATCTCGCAACAGCAATTTCTTATACTGAGGCAATACAGTATGTCACAAAGTCATAATGTCGTCTCCAGTAGTTAGTAATATAGCAAAATGGTAGCATAGGTGCATCCTGCTTAGAAGCTTCCATACTAGCTAATTCCGCTTCTACAGCCACCCTAAAATGAGTGTTTTGTACAAAACTTCGATAAGACCACTTTTCGTCTCCCAACGCAAGTGCACTCCAATTAGAGCTGTGCAGGTGCATGGATATAGAAAAAATGCCAGGAACCAAGCTATCGTGCGATAGTATGGAAGCTTCTAAGCAGGATGCACCTATGCTACCATTTTGCTACATTACTAACTACTTCTTATCTGTAACATCATAGAGTGGGAAATGCAAATAATGGCCTATGCAGTGTATTGACAGACAGTATTCGAGAATGAAAACACCACACCAGTCTATCTGTCAGGACAATGAAAGGCCATTTAGTGTTCAAGTGTGTACATAAATTCACTGAAGTCACCCTACATGTTCATGCAAGCTCTTCGAGCCCTGTAAGAGAGCCCAGAGTACTCAAACACAATACCCATTCAATTGTCTATAGAAATTCACTAGACCGTGAAGTAGCTGTCTAGACAGGCACACAGTATTTTGTAAATATTGATCATGTATAGTAGCAAGCAGAAAAAATGCGACAAACATATTTTTCCTCAGATTCGATCCCAGTCATGAAATAGGCCGAATAATGTCTTTGGAGCTGTATGTAGCTTATGCCGTTGTTACGTGATTATCTTCCTTGAGTTTACAGACGGCTTAGTCACGTGACCTATTTGATTTGCAGACGATATTTAAAACTCCCTGGCGTTTGATGAATCTGGTATAAAATCAGTAAACAGACGTGTGAATTTGACAGGTTTACATCGGGCTTTAATGTATCGAAATTTGGATCGGGACGACCTGCTTCTCTTGATGTTAATGACAGGCGGTAGCAGTACACCCAAACTGGTCTGCCAAACAACTTGCTGTGAAGGCTTCAAGTAAAAGAAACCCTGTGGAACCAGAATGGACTATCTGAAGATCTTTGAAGCAATCTAGGTATGTCAAGTGAGTGCCAAAGAAAATCCCACTAATGACAGCAGCGCATATGGAGAAAAAGCTCCAGTGGTACATGGAAAGCAGGGTCAAGAGTTTTTAAATGTGATCTTTACGGACGAATCAAAGTTCCAGTTTTATAGGATCGACAGAAAAAGACGGTCAAGAGGTGGTCGTTGCTGTAAAATGGGTGGGGTGGGATGGGGTGAGTATGGGGTGAGTAAAGCCTCTTCTGACTATTACAACAAGGATGGATTCAAACATGTACTGTCAACTTATACAAGAAGGTATAGTGGAATCACATATAAGTCAGAGTGGAATACCTTCCACACCTTTACAGGACAATGCACCGTACACAGGTCAAGACACATCTGTAACTGGTTTGAGATGAATCACGCGAATTTCCAGCCACAACACTGGACTTTAACCCCACTGAAAATGCATGGCAGGTAATGAAAGACAAACTAGATAAACTAGAACCAAAGAGTGTCATGGAATGGTCCAACCTCATCGCTCAAATATGGATAGATCTACCCCAGGAATACATAGACAATTTGATAAACAGCATGGAACGGAACAGTGGGAACACCAAACAGTGTATCGAGAGAAACGGCGCACTAACAGACTATTGACTTGTATATTAAACTTCCGTATCCAAGGTATGTGTATGTAAAATAGCTTTGAAATTGACTAAAAAATATATATAAATTGAATTCCGTGAAAAGTCGCATTTTTTGTAACTTTACCTTTGTGACAGGATGTCTACGGATTTGTGTTGTAGCGCATAAAGAATTATTGCATGTGTTAATGCAAGATTCATATATTTCATTTATTCTGTGCACATTTTTCTCCTGCAGATATTATCTCATACTTTTCATGTACATATTTCATACATCATAAATGCCTTCCTAATCTCTACTGTCTCCGTAGCACAGTGCAGCTCTTACTTCATTCCAGTATCAGTTATTACCTCCCTTGTTAGTAACCCAGCCAGCTAGGGTTCAAGTCCAGCTTTCTACAGAAAACTTTGGCAGATTTGTTATGTTTCATATCCCATAGTACCACTTTCCTTTCATGTGACCATGAAAAGCACATGTGGTACTGGGACCCCATGCTTCAGTGTGTTAGCAGCCTCCATACTGTCAAGAGGTCTCCTCTGACTGTTAGATCTTATGTAGCACACAGGAACTCAAATGTGAGTCTTGCATCTTTATTATCTCACTGTTACTATTTTATATTTTATGCAGATATAATGTTTAATAATAGTCTTTTTAGGAATTCATGGCCTCATATGGCTATTATTACATACAACATTGCCAAAAAATTTCAAATAATGTTCAAATGTTTTTAAAGTTGTTAAACATGATTTTAGATGATATTTTTGTCAATGCATTACATTTTATAGTCAAATTATATTACAAATTGTTTCTATTTATTCTAGTTGTCCAAACCTCATCCAATCATCGACTTATCCTTTCTATCAACGATTGCAATGGCTATCGATCAACGTGAAATGTGTATTGTCCATTGGTCAACGTACTTCAACGCCTAAAGTGTAATCGTTGTTTTCCATCAACGACTAAACCCTGTGGATGCGAGTTGCGGGAGCTTTGTTTATCTTGCGTCTACAGTACTGCAAAATACAAATTCTATTGCGTTTTTGTCGTTTCTCCATATAGAGTAGAAAGAAAACATTTTCTAGCACTGTTGTGATGTGATGTCACACTTTCTAAAATATTCTTTTCCTGCCTAATTAGATGAGCCACCTGCGAAATGAGGTCATACTTTCTAGACTATTCTCTACAAGTGCAATGTGGGTCACACCTTCCAGAATATTCTTCACATGCCTAATTAGGTCAACCTAGGGGACGCTACAGTATGACCTTGAATGCAAAAAGGACACCTGCATAAATAGGTAAATTTGGACCTATAGTTACCCGTATACTACTCTGTGCGTGACATGAGACCGGGACAGCGGACTTTGAGACAATGTTTATATACGTATACCAAAAGGGCGGGTATACCAATGAATTTCTTCAACCAAAACATGTGTGAATACCCATGAGATGCCATTATTTGAATACTCCCTTGCGGTTCTTGTCCGATTTTAATAATGTGTCCCAGCAGTGAGCACATTTTCATTTTCGGATTTCTGATAGTATGATGACTCAGATTGATTTGATTTTTCTGTGTTTTGTACCTTGATGTGTCACAAAGATGACTACAATTCCCATTTGATTCCAACACGAAATAGTATTTTATCTTTATTGATAAATGTGAGGGTTACGCCCTTACACTATAATTTACGCATGCGGGTGGCGCAACAGAAGTCGTGAACCAATCAAGAATTCTGTAATACCATCTGCGTACCTACGGGAAAAGACAATAACAATAGCAACAACCAGTTCAGGAGAATTGCTCTATATCAGTGTTCCTTTAAAGCTGTGGTGATAACCTAATGTATTCCGCTGTTAAGGAACGCTGTTGAACAACGTCCTGTAGAATCATGTTTGCCTGTGTACCTGTAGAGGTAAATCGCTATTCATGTTAACCTCTTGGTGTATTCATTTCCAATTTAGTCGGTGAACTCTTTGTGTAGTCTAGTGACACACATGTAATAGGATACTTCAGCAAATTAGATCCCGCTTTGACTTGAGACAAGTTGTTTCGTTTCTTTCGCCGTTTTATATTTAAGAACATTGGAGTGTAAACATTAAATATTGCAATATTGAAAACGTATTTTACATAATGTAATGTTCGTTTCCATACATTGTCAAACCACAACATATATTTGTATACAGCCACTGACAATATCTGTCAGCTTCAATGCCATAAACAAAAGGGTAGTTCACCTCGTTGTTTGCCTAGTCACGCTGAAGACCCGGGTTCGATTCCAAAAAGAGATACATTGTCTGAGCCCTCTTGGAGTCACGACCAATGGCAATAGATTCACTCATGAATATGCGGAACACTAATAATGTATACTGAGTCAAAAAAAAAAATTCACATTCTTTCTTCAGCACTATAAAAGAACAAGAGATGGTAAGATGGTTAAATTGTTATTATTTCATTGCTGAGATCTGTGTAATGTACTCGATACACTGACAGTGCCATAATCAGTTCCATTATGCTACACCGCCGTTCCAAAACATGGCTATACAGAATGTCAAGTCACAAGAATAAAAATGCGAAATTTCTCAGTTCAATATCGTGTATGGCCGCCCCGCGCATTCACCACTGCCAAACACCGTCTCCTCATCGACTGCCTGATGCTTGTGAACACGTGGTTGGGGATTCTGCGCCATTGCTCTTGCAAGGCTTCGCCAAGTTCCTGCAATTTCTGAGGTTGGTTCCTATAGCTAAGACCACGAAGCCTTCTCCCAAGTGCATCCCAAACGTGCTCTATTGGATTAAGGTCAGGGGACCTCGATGGCCAGTCCATGACGTTGATTCCAGCGTTTTGAAGGAAATTTCGTGTCAACATCGCGGTATGCGGCCGAGCATTATCATGCTGGAACTGTAGACCTGGGCCATGAGCCGCCATGAAAGGAACGAGTGCAGGGGTGAACACCTGGTCGCGGTAAGCAGCAGCTGTGAGGTTCCCACGGATGACCAGAAGTCGGGAACGGTTGTTCCCACAGAAAGCACCCCACACCATGCAACTTCCACCCCGAATCTGTCGACTTCCTGTACACACCATTGGGCATACCGTTCACGACGTGGTCTCAAGACTCTATGCCTGCCGTCCGCGAATCTGAGGGTAAACCTGGATTCATCGCTAAAGACGACTTGATTCCAGTCTCTCTGGGTCCATCGGAGGTGACGTTGGGCCCACAGCAGACGTTGACGTTGATGAAACGGCGTCAATATTGGCCCACGATATGGACGTCGAGAATGGAGATTGGCAGCCCACAACCGATTTCAATGGTCTGTGAGGACAGTCGACCTCTAAACATCTCAGATTTCGAACGACCCGACCTTGGGCGATCAGAACTGGTCCAGTTTGTTGTAGGACCTCGCAAGTCGTAGTAATTACGACTAGCTCTTGCGACTTAAGCTGGTTTTATAGTGCTAGCACACTGAGATACCATGCCGCAGTGAAGCATGAATATCCCACTCAGACACAAGTGTTTTCATACTCACCCGTGCATATGAGCCGATCCAGTCAAAACCTGTTGTACTAACGTCATTTGCACGATGCCGAACGCCAGGCGAAGGGGACCAACAACTACCATCAGTTATTTAACGTGAGGTGAGCTGAAATTGGGTTTAACGTCGTGCTTGATGACGCGGCCTGCATGGATCGAACCCCAGACTTAAGCTGGTTTTATAGTGCTTCCGCTCTCCATGCCGGCGTATCCCACGCACATTATACTCACCCCGAGCCGACCAGTCCTTGTTGTACACCACCAGGCAGGCGGTCCATGGTTAACGTCGCTTTTGGTATGACGCGGCCTGGGATCGAACCCGCGACCTTCCGCTCTCGGGCGGATAAGGAGGCGGTCAAGAATGTATAAGTACATGGAATGGATCAAAGCAATGCAGCTCACATACTTACCGAGAAAACACTGTACATTTTCTTTGACAGATATGTTTTCTGATCCACTTGTCTTCATCCATTTCCTAATGTACAAAGACGAAAGTTAATGCATGAATCGATATGACTAACTCAACAAAAACATATTACTCCAATGTATACCGTGGTTTTAGATGGCCAGCATACCAAAAATAGACAAATAAATAGACATAACCAGAGATCAAGACCAATACCCCCACCCCCAACACGTTGCTAAGTAAACAAACCCAGCTGCATGGTCTGATGAATTTTAGCATGAAACGATCTAACTCACGCAATAAAGTGTATTACTGTAATGTATGCCGTAGTTTTATATGACCTGCATACAAAGCACAAAAATAGAAAACAAGATAGACATAAACCCCACACAGAGACACAAACAGCAACACACAGAGACACAAACAGCAGCGCACTCAAAGCGAAACACACATACATGTTTGCAAACCCAAATGAATGGTCTAGGGAAAGTTAACAAGCATTACTAATATTTTGATTACCATATTTATTCTAAACATGATACCTTCTCTGAGAGGCATTTAGAAGCTGGAGCAGTAAACTTTATTAATGCAGTGAGTGACGTTTTGGTGTAGGGTCCAACTGCAATAAAGAAGTTGTTCATCCATACGCTGTTATCCTTCCTTAAAGACCTTCAATGAAACGTCTCTCTCACTGCAATAAAGAAGTTGTTCATCCATATATTGCTATCCTATCTTAAACATGATACCCTCTTAGTCTTGGTACAAGCATTTAAGCCTCGAGTTCTGTTCTTGGATAGTAGCAAAAAGATTTAACCAGATGGCTACTTACTGCTGTGTCTTTCTGGTCCCGCCAATCACCTGTACTGTCACACAAATTCCAATTCTATTGATTATCAATTAGTCAGATCGATTGGTCTGCTGTGGATGTCACCAATCAACCGATGTCATGCACTGACAGTCAACTGGCACTCCACTTCGCTCTGGCCTTGTTAAATTGATTACGTAGCGTGGGGTAAGTTGTTTTGTCATACACATGCCATTGATAGCTACAAAACATGCTTCAACAGTTCTATTTTGCAGTGTCAGGTAACAAACACATACCTTTTATTTTGCGGGTGATACCGGCAGAGCAGGACGCGTTGTCCTTTTGCAAACAAAGGTTCAAAGGTTTTAATTTTCTCAACTTCCACCAATACAACTGTGGTACATGAGTGTGAACTGGAAAAACATTATATACACATACACCAAGATGGTATCGGAGATATAATTGAGGCAGGATAATGTACAATACAATATACATGTACATACATATTCATATATACAAGGGTGTCATTAGAATGATACAAACATTTAATTACATGTATTTATATCTAAACTTCTATTGATACATTTAACAAATTTGACAAGTCTTTAACATATTTAGCTTCCTTTGAACAAAGTAATCTTTTTAGAGTGTATATAAAAGGTTGGGCCAGGCCCGATTGACATACTGAGGTATGTACAGCTGCCGCTGTTGGTGAAGAGTTTGGCACCTGAAAAGATAGTGAAACTCATCACCGACAGCGGGTGAGTTACATAATTTACATAAACGATCATTTCTTGGAGTATTTGTTCACCGGCCAGTTTCAACGGGTAGATAATGGTTACTAGTTCTAAACTGAAGAATAGGCATGTAAATTGATTTTGGCATATAAAGGTACGGTTCAAAAGATAAATTCCGTTTATAATATTTGTAATAAAATCCCTTGGAACATTGTTCGACGGAACTTCTCCAATTTTGTAAATTTTGGTCCTTGAGTATCTGTTCTACTGTTGAGGCTAGCCACGTGGTGGGGCAAGTGGAAGGGTTATCATATATTTCGTTTAACCCGCAATCATTACACATCTCAGTCGATCTAACATATCTGGGACATTAACTTGGATATAATTGTACAGTTTACTGGAGATTTTCAAAGTACTGGTACAAGTAGCGATCTTATGCCAAAAGGTTATTCCTCGTTTGTATATTTTGATATATATTGGCTCTGTTGCGACGTAAATTGTAATAAAAACGCAAATTGTAATACTTGCAGCAAATTGTAATAAACTTGACGTAAATTGTAATAAAAACGTAAATTGTAATAACAATTGACGTAAATTGTAATACGCAAATTGTAATAAAAATTGACGTAAATTGTAATAATTTTCGTTGCGGTTAAATGTAATAAATGTTTACGTAAATTGTAATAACAGTTTTAATCACTCGTTAATTCGCGGGTGTTTGTTTTTTTTTCGTTGCATTTCATACATCAAAATAAGCTTGTTGAGGCGATAACTCAAGAAGAAATGATGGATTTTGTTCAAATTTGGTACCAAGGTATATTGGCGAGATTCACACGACACAAGTGAAATGGAGTGACCTTGAGATAGATTTTCACGGTCACAACAACAAAAACTGAGGGTTTTGCCAATATAAAGATTATTAAGCGGGATAAGCTAAGAATGAATTGACAAATCTTAGCTAAATGACGAAAATGATATTCGTCCTGATATATAATCGATATAACTGTCCTCTGTATCATGTCTTTTCGCAAAATATCTTTTTGAGGTTTTGATATGTATACATATAAAGTGAGGGGTGGGGAGTAGGGGGTTTCTAACGGGTATATCTAACACACTTGCATGCATGTAGAGTCGGAGAGGTGGGTAGGTTTTCTAACGGGTATAACTACGAGGGACGTTCAAATAGTAGTCAGCCTCACCTAGAATATGATACAAATGCAGATGTTTTTATGTTTTATTTGTCTACATATTATCTGTCAGCTTCAAGCAAATTGGTTTTGCTATGTTGCAGCCTCACGATCCCATTTTGTGAGACTTTGTATCTTGGCTTGGTACTTCCAAAAAACGTAAAATCAGCAATAAAATGCATCACTGAAACAGGGAAACAAAATATGCTATGTTTGAGATTGGTAGAAGTCGGCTAGAATCAAACTTAGATATTAAACTGCACAAAAAGCAATTTCAAAACTACAATCGCTTGTTCAAATGACTCCCATTCTGTTTACTGAAAGAACTCGAGAAAGAAATGATGGATTTTGTTTTAAATTTGGTACCAAGGGTTTATTGACTGTAGATTGGAGATTTTACCGACACCACTTGAATTTAGTGACCTTGGGGTCAATTTAAAGGTCACAGCGAAAGTGTAACAGTTTTGCACATGCTGCCAAGCTTGGTAGCCGTGAACTCAGGAAAGTATTAATAGATTTTGATCCAATCTTATATCAAGGTGTATTGGCGGGATTCCCCAACACCAATTGATTGGGAAACTTGTGCTCATTTTAAGTTCACAGTGAAAAGTCTTTTCACGTGTCTAACTTTTAGTGCGAAAATACAAGACAGAATTAATATGTTTTTTGCTTTAAAGGTAGTACCAACATGCGTTGGGAGTATCGTCTAACGCCAGTCGAATTCAGTGACCTTCGGATTATTTTCAAGGTCACAGCGAATATTCTTGCGATATCTCCAAACCTAATGGATGGAATTTGTTCGCATTTTGTATCAAGGCATCAGATGACGGTTTCGGTAACGTTTACATAATTTTTCAGGGTCAGACAGAGGATAATTGCGACATTCAGATATCGACATGTGGCGGGGGTAATAGCGATATGTTTGTGACAAACGCTTTGTCATTACTAATTTACTAATTTTGTTAGCATATGGTTTCTATAATTTCATGTTAATTCTACCAGCTGTGAAATTATTCGTGACACGTCTTAAAAAGCCAGAGATTATTTGTGTATGTTTTGAAAATTAAAGTTAATTGTTTTTCATTATGGAGTTATTTTCGATGTTGACGCGAGGACATATTTTACGAGCAATAGCTTTCAATAATTTAATGTTATTTCTATTACATTTTGAAGTTCTTCATAGCATATCCCAAAATAACAGGATATTGTTTTGTTTACGCTTGCACGTTTCTTTTCTTCATTTTCAATGTTGACGCAATGACATATTTGAAGTTAATTTAATGTTTTAATCATATGTGATTTATTATGATTTATGTTTCGATCATACATTCATATATTGCGTTGTCATAGTTTAACCTGGTTCGTATTATTTTCTTTCATCATATTACTACATATTATTGTATTTTTATGAGAGGGAATTTTAAGTTACATTTGCTAAGGATATCATAAATCGCTGGCGCCTGGTTATTCCTTTGCCACATAGCTGTCAATCTGTCGGTACTCAGTTGTTGTATTTGATTGGGTGCGTTTAAAATAAAATGTCAAATGATATTGAATTGCATCATTTGCTTCAAAGGAATCGATCAGATGTACATTGGTTATCAAAGTAAAGTCAAAACTTCTTTCTGTAAGGTATAAAGTGGAAGTTGACACCTTAATTGTTATGGGTGGACCAAAGAAATCATTTATTTAGTTTCACCGCTCAAAATACAACAAAGAATTCAACGGGTGGCCATTAACCCTAAAGAATGATAATAACAATGCTTATAAAAATATGGAACAAGTTTTGTTGGATAACAACTTCTTTTATTTCTGTGGAGCGAATAATTCGATACAGATTCTTGTACCGTTGTCACAAGAGGATACATGAAGTGGAGGAGCTGCATATTTATACTGTGTATAACAAAGAAACTACATCTAGACGGCGTCATCTCTACATTGACCAGAAGAGCCAAAACATCTGCTCAACAAACCTACAAGAAGAAATTGAACACCTAAGGAAAGTCTTTGTAGAACGCAACCACTACCCACCTGAAATAGTCAACAGAACCATCGAAGCAACGCTTTCACCTCCTGCCAAAAGATCTAAACCAGAATCAGCCCCCATCAAGATATCCATTCCCTACATAGGTAAACCATCACATCAAATCAGCCGACTCCTGAAACAACAGGCAGGCATAGACACAACCTTCTCAGCGTCCTCCAGCCTCAACAACCTCCTCCATGCCAACGGAAGAAAACAACCCACCGTCAACAACAACAACCCGAAATGTGTTATTTATAAAATAAACTGTGATTGTGGACAAAGCTACATAGGTGAAACATCCCGACCCATCAACACCTGAGTCAAAGAACATCGCACCTCTGTTGCTAACTCCGACACCAAATCAGCTATCTCTGACCACATCAAAGCAAACCCCAATCATCAAATAGAGTGGTCCGACTTCACCATTCTCGCCAACAACCAAACGGACTTCACTAAACGCAAGCTCACCGAAGCCATTCACATCAAACGCCATAAGCCCACCATCAACCGTGACCAAGGATACTTCATTCCATCAGCTTATGATCCACTCCTCCACCAAGCCCAATCTATTGTATAAACATCGCACCTATTGTATAAACATCTCCTTCATTGTACCACTCCTGTATTTATACATCTCTGGCTTCCATTCACTATCCTTTGTGTACTCACTGGCTTCATCAGCTTACTGCTTAACCAATTATGGCAATTACGTTGTTTCCTTTGTCAATTACAATGTATGTAGTTTCATTGTTATACACAGTATAAATATGCAGCTCCTCCACTTCATGTATCACTCTTGATTGACAACGGTACAAGAATCTGTATCGAAACGTCGCACTCACGAAATAAAGAAGTTGTTATCCATAAAAACTTGTTCCATATTGTACGCCTTAACTTCTAAAATGCCACTCAAACAAGTTAATGCTTATAACATACGAGGGCAAACATATCGGGGATAATTTGTTTTCATGCAATATGCACCAGGTAAAATATCACTTTGTCATGGTGACATGACATCATGAACAATGTTGCTTCCAAGAAGCCGCCTTCTAAATGCAACGATGACGGGGAGCCTGCATTTGTTGGAAAGTAGATTATCGCGTAATTTCCGCAATTAAAGACTTCGGTAATAAATAGAAAATTATATTCGTGACCATAATATGCTAGGTTAACGACCTAAATATCGGCATATCCCTTCTCTGGTTTCGAAAATACCAAGATTTAGGCAGTTGTGTAGTAAACTGATATTTATCTTCTATAAAGTCGGCTATATTTAAACCATGAGAAATGTCGTCAAATAATGTCGGATGACAGTTACCAACAAATAGTGTCCATATATTTTAGATATATATAACAATAAAGCACAACCTCACTACTTTCTTTGATAAATGACAAAGGATTAATCAACCATATTAAAAGGTGTTCAGGCTTGAAGGACGAAGCTCATTAAAATCTATTGCCAGCTCCCTTTTAGAGACTGATAAAAGGTTCGAAAATTTGGGTCATAAATGCATTAAAGTTTTTATTGTTGTTCATACCCGTTAGGCCTCCCGCCTCTACATGTAGTTGAGATATAACCGTTAGAACCACCACCACCCCCTCTGTCTTAAAGTATGCTAGATATAACTGTTAGAACACACCACACCACTTTTCTGCCCATTTATTCAATTGGGCTAAATCATAGTTGAGAGTTGCTTCTATGGATTTTACATATTTTCCCGCAACGACGATTGATGTGTCATCGGCCAACATTATTGTGATATTCTGTAAATTTCCAGGTAAATCATTGATATATACAAGGAACACAAATTAACCAAGGGCAGATCCTTGAGGAACCCCTGCAGTAACATTTAGTTTTTCATAATGTTCCATTAACAGAGACACACTGTCGTCTATCAGGGCCCGGTTGTTCAAAACTCGGTTATCTTTAAACCAGCCGTTAAGTACATTTAACCGAGTGTTACCTAATAACAGAGGGTTTTCTTGTTGTTCAAAACTCTGTTAACTTTTAACAGGCTGTTAACGTGACGTTAAGTTAACACACCTAAGGACCGCCGCTAAAAATATCCCAACGATTATATTATGATACTGAAAGTGTAATCGACGGGATATGGTGATTGTGTATGCTCTTATTCTACCGACCTTCACCTCAGAGAAATTGCCAAATACACTCCCATTTTAAGATAGAGAAGAAGCCAGAAATGCCGATTATTACCGTTGTCGTTCTGCGTGATTTTGCGTCAGTCATGGCGTCACGCAACACAGAAACTTGACAGTTTCGTGTAACTACATCACATTCCTGTATTGTATCTATTTTTAATTTCCTATTTCTTGCTACTATGCTCTTTCCATGCAAATGGGTGTCTGAAAATTTGAGAAAATGCTACACAGTGTAAAGTCTGAAATTTTCTTTGTTTACATTTCAAACAGGTGTTGTCTTTCGAGCACATGCAGTTGTTTCCACTTCCAATATCTTTTGTTTCACTTTATCTAGACACTGGGTATTGGTGCCAAAAACCAGTTGTAATTAGATTCTAAAATGTATTAGGAATTCAGTAAGACTGGGACGAGTAGGAAACAATGGAATCGAGTACCCGCATGTACGTACCCGAATCGGAATCGAGTACCCGGAAATGTAAGAAATACATTCGGGTCAACTTTCTGAATATTCAATCACGATTTGACAGAGATTTTTGTAGAAAACTTTAATAAGACATTAAAGCTGACCTCAAGCTATTCAATTTACGTCTGTTTAACCAATATAGAAAGTAACACCATTACTTACATTCTTCGTTATAACAACGAACGTTTTGTTCCTGCTGCTACTGTAACTTAACTATTCACTGCTCATGCACAGATAAATTACAGTAATTAAAATTATGCTCCATTAATCGGACAATACCAATGATGTAAAAACCCGTGAATTTCCGGGTTAGAATATGGATCTTCAGTAACCAATGCTTGTCGTAAGAGGCGACTAACAGGATCGGGTGGTCAGACTCGCTGACTTGGTTGACATATGTCATCGGTTCCCAATTGCGCACATCGATGCTCATGTTGTTGATCACTGGATTGTCTGGTCCAGACTCGATTATTTACAGACCGCCGCCATATAGCTGGAATATTGCTGAGTGCGGCGTAAAACTAAACTCACTCACTCACTCACTCAATGATGTAAATGTGTGTTACGTCAAAAATGAAAAAGACAAGCTATTGTCTGCCCTTGTTTTTACAGAGCTCTCTCCTTTTCCGGATACTCGATTCCTAGATATAGGACTTGATTCCAGCTGTACCCGACCCAAATTCGAGTACCCGAGTACCCGTCCCAGCCTTAGAATGCAGTGATTCATTTGTCGCCGCTGAATATGAAATACAAGTGATGTAATTGGCGTTTCAATACCGGCCTTCGCGAAATGTGATTTTGTAAACACTATCCAATAGGGCGCAAAGTGCACTTGGGCGTTCGTGTGAGTGTATTTATGAAAACATCTGAACACGATTCCAGGCTTATCGGCAACGTTTCAGAATTATTAGTGATTTTATTAAAAACTGATTCACATTGTTAATTAATATGCTATTTTTGAAAGTCTATACTCCAAGTAATTATCCGATGTCCGACTGGCATCCCTTCCCATAGATGGATTTTAATTATATTTTTATATCATTTCAGTGAGTGAGTGATATGCAGGCCTACTTCGTAGTCACTTTGATTAAATGTTATATTTGAATATCGAAACCTTTTTGTCACAGCGAACACAACACTATCTCTTGTCATATTACACGATAATATTTGGAATTTTTAACTTATTTTATAACAATATCTGAATGCTAATGTTATACACCGATGGGTTCATATAAAGGAATACTATGGCACAATAGTATTTCTCTGCCGAATCGTTGCAGCGTTCTATAATACACTTATGAAATATAATACATGTTTTCCGTCCTTGAAGTCATTAACAAGAATTATGCATTTCCTGCAGTCACTTGTGAATTGAACTAAATGAAGGTTCATCTGATTAATGAGTATCGAGGAAATTATGTTCATCTATAAATTAGACGCAGCTTCATGTTTTCAAGACATCTTTCCGGAATATGCGTCTGTGAAGGCGTTCAGATAATGACGATATTGCACAGTATTATTCATGAGATTCTTGTCAAAGTAAGGTCGGATAATAGATGGATTTTATTCAGCAGTGTTGGCCCTGGGGCCTATAAACCTATGATTACAGTTTGATTACTTGCACGTGGTGCTAGTAACATATTAAGTTTCTATTGGTATTGAATGCATATTTCAGATAAAAGCTATGGTATTAATTACACAACATCTATATTGTTTGATGTTAAAAAGATTTGGCAATGTGTGTTCATACATTACAATTTTTGACAGACTTGGCAAATAATTAATAAATGATATTGATAGCATCTTCACGACTTGGCCATACAGTCATGACAATTTAAGGAGTGAAAAGTGAGCGATAGGTCTTGTGGGAATTCAAAGATTCATTAAGACTGTAGCCCTCTAAGCGTAACTCTATGTGTAATATTTATACATTTTCTATCCACGGACAACATGCTTCTAATATTAATATTATTTTCATGGATTCATCATATTTTATCTATAGCTGTGCTAAAGTTTTTCACCATCATTTTCTAATTTGTGCAATAAACCTTTATGCCATGCCCTGTAAAAAGCTTTTGAAATATCACAAAACAGCATACAGTAAAGGTGGTGATTATCTAGGACTGAACATATATTATGATAAATGTCTATGATGAGATGTAGTAGAATGACTAGCAGTAAAACCTGACTGGAATTTACTTAAAATGTTATGTTCATGGAAGTGGCCGTGCACATGCTTTACCATTATTCTTTCAAGGATTTTCCAAAGGATAGGTATTAAACTAATAGGTCTGTAATTAGTTGGGAGGGATGCATTTCCTTCTTTCAAAATAGGAGTAACATTACCCGTTTTCCACAATGTAGGAAATACAGTCACTCAGTGATATATTATACAACAAACAAAGAGGTTCAGCTATAGATGTACAAATTCGTTTTAACACTCTCATGTTAATGCCATCAGGTCCACTAGATTTGTTTGCTGGTAAGGTCTTATCAGATACCTCCTTTTCGGTTACAATGACATTTGTTATACTGTTAACACAGCGATGGCTAACAGGTGGCAAAGTCTTGCCGCCATCAGTAACATTTGAAACAGATACAAAATATTCATTTAATGTTTAAGCTTTATCCAAATCTGTAAAAACTGAAGGTATCCCAGAATCATCAGTGACAAGAAGGGGAGTGGGTCCCGATGAAGTAGTAACAACCTGATTGAGTAGACTGAAGTGATAAATAGTTATCAAAAATAGATTAAAAGTTTCCCTTGGCTATTCTTTTCAGATTATTTACTTTATTCCTTTGCTTTTTGTATTTAAATAGCTCAGAAGTATTCAGAGATGGAAATGCTTTATTCCTTAGACGTTCTCATTTCTTTTAAGTATGTTACGAGGGGCGTTGCAAAAATAGTCAAACTAACTATATTCTCGATGTCCAATGTTTGAAAAAAAGCTTCCATTTTATTTTGAAGGAATCATTAGCAAAGTCATATCCAAAATTTCATGTGGGTAATGTGGTTAACGAGATATTAGTCATCACAACATTGGGGTATTATGTTTCTTGCAAATTTGCAGAAAATGGAAAACAATCTCCCATTTGGTATCTAGTAATAGTAATAGTCCGCTTATATGGCGCTCACATCCAGGCACATTGCCTGCTCACGGCGCTACGTACATTACTATCCCCGATCATAAGACATTATCGTAGTTTCCAATACTTTTTTAACTCCCTGGGGACTGTACAGCCATGCTGCCTGTTAGGCGCAATGAACTAAACACTCACATTGCCAGCACATACTCACGGGTACCCATTTTACAGCTGGGTCAACTGAGACAGTGTAGATCTAAGTATCTTGTCCAAGGATACAACGCAAATGTGCCCATCTCGGGAACCGAACCTCGGTGCCTCCTCGAAACAGGGCCTTCAGCGTGATAGGCAGACGCCTTACAACTGCACTATTGCGCTATCTCCTGGATAATGGTATACCCTCAGATAGTATCATATAAAATATGTTCAGCATAGTATTGGATGACTTCCCGTCATCATCAACATTCAAAGGTTTGGATTGCTGGATTTACATTTAGACGGGGGACTGTTTTTAGGGCACCTCATTTTAAATTTTCAAAAACATTGTGTCCAGATATACAACATATTGAGAGCTGACACTTGTGTGACCATTCAGTATTTAGTTTGAACCCTTGAGACCATGTAGGAATAAGTGAAAACTTTAGGATGAGTTATATCCTTATGATGATGTCAACTGAAAGGGGGTGGGTAGTGTCTCCAAAACAAGCCCTTTCAGTAAACATGAAGGTGGAGTCACTTAAACAAGCGATTATAGTTTAAAATTGCTTTTTTGTGCAGTTTAATATCTAAGTTTGACTTTTACCAACATACAACATGTTTTTAGCATATTTTGTTTCAATTGGTGTTGGGGGATTCCCGCCAATACACCTTGTTTTAAAATTGAATCAAAATCTATTAATTCTTTCCTAAGTTCGCGGCTACCAAGCATGGCATGTGCAAAACTGTTACACCTTCGCTGTGACCTTTAAAATGACCTCAAGGTCACTACATTCAAGTGGTGTCGGTAAATCTCGTCAATAAACCTTGGTACCAAATTGGAACAAAATCCATCATTTCTTTCTCGAGTTCTTTCAGTTAACCGAAGGGGGAGTCATTTGAACAAGCGATTGTAGTTTCAAATTGCCCTTTTGTGCAGTTTAATATCTAAGTTTGATTCTAGCCGACTTCTACCAATCTCAAACATACAAAAATGTTTCTTGCATATTTTGTTTCCTGAAGTTTAATTTGTGATGCATTTCATTGCTAGTCAGCTAGGCTATTCCATTTGTCCGAACCACAACATACGGAGACAGATCATTTAGCAGACCGGACGCTGTACTCTGGAATTGATTACCTGAAAATGTCAGAAAATCGGAAAATATCAACACTTTCCGATCTTGTCGCAAAACCATCCTCTTTAAACGAGCATTCGACTAAGCGCACATGAGCAGGACTCTGGATATGTAGCGCTATACAAATGTCTAATTTGATTTGATATACCCGTTAGAAAACCCACCCCTACCCCACCCCACTTTATATTTATACATATCAAAACCTCAAAAGATATTTGCGAAAAGACATGATACAGAGGACAGTTTATATCGATTATATATCAGGACGAATATCATTTTCGTCATTTCTTTCTTGGGTTATCGCGCTAACAATCTTTATATTGGCAAAACCCTCAGATTTTTGCTGTGACCTTGAAAATTATCTCAAGGTCACTCCATTTCACTTGTGTCGGTGAATCTCGCCAATATACCTTGGTACCAAATTTGAACAAAATCCATCATTTCCTTCTTGAGTTATCGCCCTAACAAGCTTATTTGATGTATGAAATGCAACGAAAAACAAACACCCGCGAATTTACGAGTGATTAAAACTGTTATTACAATTTACGTAAACATTTATATGAACTGAAGGTATTACATTTTACCGCAACGAAAATTATTACAATTTACGTCAATTTTTATTACAATTTGCGTATTACAATTTACGTCAATTGTTATTACAATTTACGTTTTTATTACAATTTACGTCAAGTTTATTACAATTTGCTGAAAGTATTACAATTTGCGTTTTTATTACAATTTACGTCGTAACAGGCTCTCTGCCAAATTCACCATAGAGAGGAAAGTTTGGAGTTGAGTTTCTTAAGGACGAAATTAGTTTAAGGAATTTAAGGTGTAGTCTTTCAATAGTCAGTAAGTTTTCGAATCCCCAAATTTCGGATCTATATATCATAATAAGTACGATCATAGTGTCAAAAGCTGTTAAAATACAATCTAGTGGTAAATTTATATTCCGGGCTTTTTTCAATAAAGCATACATGGCTTTTGTTGCACTCTCAACTAGTGATTTGATTGTAATTATATATCTACCATTCCTATGAAGTTTGATTCCAAGATAATTGTACACGTCGACTATTTCTATGTTTTGGTTTTGATACACGAATATATTTTTGGATTTGGTCGCAGGTCCGCTACCAAAAATGAGCACTTTTGTTTTTGCGAGATTTACTTGTAATTTCCATGTGGAACAATATTGCTGAAATGTATCTAATTTGTGCAATTCAACTTGGTCTTCACTAAAAAGAACAGCATCATCAGCGTATAATAATATTATCAGTTTTAGCAGAGACAATGTATCTATATCTTCATTACATTGGAGATCAACACCTTTACAGTTGTTTGCATGTAGAAAACTTTCTATGTCGTTTATGAATATAGGGAACAATAATGGCGATAAATTTTCTCCCTGTCTAACACGGAGTAACACTGAAATGTATTTGATATATTATTGTCAAGCATAACGGCGGACTTGATGTCATGGTACATGTTCTTTATTAGATTTAGAAATTTTCCATTTATTCCGTTTCTGACCATCTTATGCCACAGGCCAATACGCCAAACAGTGTCAAACGCCTTTGTAAAATCGATGAAGACACAGTATAACTTCTTTTTGTTTAATTTTAATAGTTCTGTAAGTATATGTATGACAAAGAGATTGTCTGATACCGAAAAACCTTTCCTGAATCCTGCCTGGGCAGGACTTAGAATATTGTTAATATTAAGAAAATTGGCTAATCTGTTATTCAGAATAGACGTGAACAACTTTCCGAAACATGACAGTATTGTAATTGGGCGGTACGAATTCGGATCCATGGTGTTTCCTTTACCTTTGTACAACGGTTTTAACATGCCTTTAAGCCAGCTTTCTGGAACAGAGCCAGAATTAAGAATCAAATTAAAAAGTTTCAGAAACGATGGGAGAAGATATTGTAAGGCATCTATAAGATCCTGAGGATTTATTGCGCTTCAAGTTATTGACGGCAGTGACAATTTCTTCCTCTGTTATATTCCTATTCAAAATTTCAGTGTCATAAAGCTCATCGGTCAATTGCGGGTCTTCATTTATTACTTCAGCACAGTAATTTTCATTAATGGATTTATAAAACTCGTAAAACGTGTCGAGATCGGGGGATGTGTCAGATGACTTATTCCAATTATTCAATAACTTCCAGTACTCTTTAGGTGAATATCTCCTGGTGTCTCTAAATTTCCTATTCATATCCCTTCATATAATTTCCTTATATGTTTATTCAGACACACATTTTGTAGGATTTAGATATTAGTTGCATGCAGAGTTTGATCGATTTGCAGATATTTTGTATTTTACTGTATTTCTTCTTAGCCTTGTGGAATTTTTTTCTCATGATTTTACACTCATTATTGAACCATGGTTTATTCTGCTTCGGTTTTATCTGTGTTTCTTGTCACGGCGACTTTGCACTCCGAATGTATCACGAGCAGCCTGTGCGAGCACGTGCGCGATGTCTGAGGCAAAGTTGTCTGAGTAATCGTGTTGATTGAGATATTCTAGTTTTTCTATGTCCAAGTTATTACAGAAATCACCAGATTTGCTAATATCATAACGCTTTGGTCTCGTAGGCATTGTGTTATTATGAGTTTGATCTTTCGTATAATGAGCTTGTATAAACAACGGGCGTCATTTTCAGGCTAGAATTTTCACCACTATTTTGTATTTACGCCTAGTTTTGGCAGATAACTGAGACTGGTTATTGTCTGTCTTTGACGTGATATGTATCAAAGGAACTCACAAATAATGTCCAAGTCAAGGAAATTCGACGTGTGTTCATATCATATTGAATATTCATATAATTGTCCGGTAATTTTGACATTCACGCCCAATGGAGGCTGTGTTGTCTGATAATCATTAAAATGGTTATTCTCCGGCGTTGACGTAAAAATCGAGATAGTTTGGTAGCCTACTGGTCAAAGCGGTGGCTCATTGTATAGAGGGGTAAATAGACCGAAAGTCGGACATTTTGTTTTTTTATGCACCTGTGTCACATAGTTAAACACCTCTGTGCCATGATTTCACAGATTTCCTTGAGCGGACCTTGTACTGAGCGGACCTTGGACACGAGAACACGGTCATGGGATGTTCTAGAATTCACAGTCACAGGTTAGATCTCGATGTTCTTGGCCTGTATTTAAGACATATTATACGAAATCCTATAGAGGAAATGCTGCATGATAAGATATGTGAATGCCTTACACTGAAAAGTAAGACATAACACAAGGTAGAGAGAAATATTGTTGAAACTCTGAACTTTATTTCAAGTATTTCTGATTTGAATGCCTTGAAATGAAATGGAGGTATAAAACAGAATTGTTCCAACTCTTAAGGCTGTTTGCATGATGTTCAATCCAAAGATATTGTGTTGTCATATTTTAGGTAAATCCGTCCCTGAAGTGCTACAGATGCTGGATTACTATATGCCGGCTGTTTGATGGGGAGGGAGCTGCTACGGCAGCTCTCAACATCAAGGAACAACAGAGACCTCTCAGTGGTAAACACATAGTGTGGAGTTTGACAGGGCGCCTTGTTTGCATCTCAGCAGGATGACAACACTTTGGACCTGTGAAGATCCGGTTTAGAATTGATCTTCAGTAACCCATGTTTGTCGTAAAGGCGACTAACGGGATCGGGTGGTCAGGCTCGCTGACTTGGTTGACACATGTCATGGTATCCCAGTTGTGTAGATCAATGCTCATGCTATTGACCACTGGATTGCCCGGTCCAGACTCGAATATTTATAAACTGCCGCCATGTAGCTGGAATATTGCAGAGCGCAGTGTTAAATTAAAAACCTAAGTAAGACAACCCTTTGAAACACGTCATCAATCATTACCCTTTTTGGTGTATAACCTGTTGCTATGCACCTGATCTATTTTTATTTAATTTCAAAGTGTTAGGGAAAGGCGCCTGACCTCATCACGATGGTTATGATTATTGTAGAAGGTGTGATCTGGTTTAATCAGGTTTCTTTCTTGTGTATAAAAACTCCTAGACAGTGCATCAGTTTGACTGTCATTATGAATACTGCTGTTATATACACTCTTTGTCATAATCACTGTGTCCTTCTTAAAACTATAAAGGACAAAGGATCAGTCGGCAACTTACTAGAGAAACAAGGAATACTAAACCAGTACAGTAAAGCCTCTTTCATGGTAATTTAAATGTATGTGTTTCCGTGAAAAAAGAGATGGTATTGTTTTCTGTTATAATTAATTGTTGAATTCTTTCAGTCTTGGCCTGTGAAGATGAAACAGAGTCCTAGTTAAATGGCAAGAGAGGATTTGTGCACTTAATCTGAGGGGACGTTTGCAAGTGTTTTCAGTGTGGTCTGGTTCTCAAGAACTGGGAGGTAGATGCCGATCCCTCGGTCGAAAATGAAAAAATGGCCTCCAGACTGTCCCCTAGATGTAACCCTGGTGGGAGTGCCTCAGAAAGATGTGGGCCACTGGGGTAGTCATGAATTTATGTTTGTAACTAAGAGTGTGATGATCATTTAAAATACTGGGTTTTTGTTATTTGTGCATCTGTTTTTGGTAATAAATCAATATTCGAGTATATTAGCATTGGTTGTCTATGTGTAAATAGTGGTTTGCTCAAATACTAATCACATTGAGATCCCAACCACGATAGAAGTAAGAGTTCGTTTTCTAGAATTATTGAACATGTCTAGGTACATGCTGAAACATTACGAGTTTTTAAGGCTCATTGTTAATGTTCGAAGACGTTGAGGAGATTCAACAGGACATCTTAGAAATGAACAGAGAACAGGTTCTTGCCATCAATGGTATTATAAATAGGTTATTACCAGTGACTCAATATGAAAGACGTCGTTTCTTGAGAAAAATTGATAGAAATAACAGTGATGTTACGAAGATTAGTTCACCCCCTATGGACTACAGAAGGTGTTTGGAAGAGTCAGTTACATGCCTATCATAGCATTTGTTTTGAAACCACAGTTTGGTAGTGCGCTTAGAGATGAGGGCATTAAAAATGCCTGGTTATTAGATAGAGCATCGACTTTATAGTTTTTGTATAAATAGACCCGTCTTAAAGGTCACATGCAACGTAAAACACAACTTTGCAGATTCTGATACCTTTCGGTATGGATTTACCGAAACAAATCATCAAAAATGCAAATTTAACTTATAAAGTTGAAAAATAACGCGATGAAAAACACCGCGCGAAATCGGAGTTAAAACGATTCACTAATTTTTCCCCCAGCGCTTGGGGGAATTCAAGTGGTTTCAACAGCTAGGCTGCGCTCATAGCACGTGCGCAGTGAAATAGGTTCGCGCAGCTTGGAAGCGTGTTGTCCGGTTAATACTCGGTGAAGGCTTTGGTGTGACCTATTTTTCTAATGTTTTGTTGATATTTCACAGGCGCGAGCTTTATATATGTTATGACAGTAGATTAACTTTTTATATAATAACTCCAGTTTCAAAGACAGGTGAACAGTTAGTATCTTGTCAAGTCACCATGGGCCACCTCTTCTTTCATTTCAGCAATATTTGTCAGATTTTGCTTATTGACACTTTCCTTCATAATCCCCAAACATTTTCTATTGGATTTAGGTCAGGGCTATAGCTTGGCCAATTTAATAAAGTCATATTTTGGGTCCGAAAGCAGGCCTGTGAATGCTTTGAACGATGTTTTGGGTCGTTGTCCTGCTGGAAAATCTTATTTTTTCCATAGACCACGTGAGCAGATGGAAGTAAATGTCCCTCGAGAATATCTGTGTACCACTCACTGTTTATATTCCCTTCAAATACACAGATGTGCGTTGCCCCTAACACAGATATGCCACCCCACACGTTAAATTTCGGACTGTACTTTGGGCGCTGATACAGAGGTTTTTCAGTTTGTTTGGTCCAGAATTTCAGTGTATTAGGAAACAGCCACACACAACTTTCATCTGAGAAAATCACATTGTCCCAGTTAAAATTTCCATGCTGTAAGCACAAGTTCAACCTTCGCTCCTTTTGTTCAGGTTTCATGATCGCTGATGGAATTCCTCGACTTTTCTGCCAACCCATTGCATGCAGTTCAGTTCTAACTGTCTCCTTACAGACAGCCACAGTTCCTCTATCAATCATATCCAGCCTTAAGTATTCTTAACTCCTTCGTTTGTTTTTAGAAACAAGAATACCAAGTCGCCTCCTGTCACCGACAGTCAATTTTCTGGGCCTACCTGCGCCTCCCCGGTGCTCAGTGACATATCCATTGTCAATAGGTTTTAAACAGTGTGCCTGTTCTACTTGAAGTCACTTTAGCTGATCTGATGTCCTTGTTATAATACTCTAAAATCAACTTCTTCTTCTCTAAATCATCCATACTGAGGATCTCTGAAAATGTCGTCTGCTACCAAGTAAACAAAGGGGGATAACTCCCCAGACTAATGAAAAAGGATTAACGGAGTTGTCGCTCTTGAATGAAACCACGCACTTGATAGCTGGTCAAGGTTGTTTATACTAGAAATCCAATTAAACATATTCCTAAAATTCTCAATAATTTCTGGTCATACTATAACTATGCCATTTGGGCCACTATTTATCAAGCAGTCGGAAATAGAGAAATCAGATGCTTTAAAGGCATCAAGAGGTAACTTTAGTGGTTCAATGACACTGTCCTCTGCAGGCAGACAGGATTTGGAGTGGTGGGCAACCAACATCAAGTCTAAAGGAGCCCCTATATCTAGACCACCACTTTGCCTTACACTCACCACTGATGCTTCAGGGTTAGGTTGGGGAGCAGTGTTTGACTCTGGAGATCAGAGGACTGGTAGCAATATTAACTATCTGGAACTATTGGCAGTATTATTTGGTATAAAGAGTTTTCTGTCAGTATTGTCAGGTCATCATGTGAGACTGAGAATTGATAATGCAACAGCAGTTGCATACATTAACCACATGGGCGGAACCAAATCTGTAGTAAGCAATGTGGTGGCTAGAGACATATGGATGACAGCAAAGTCAAATAATGTGTGGTTATCAGCAGTACATTTCTCTGGTGTTCAAAATTGTGAAGCTGATAAAGAGAGTCGATTGTTTATTGATGCAACAGAATAGATGCTCAACAATGTTTGTTTAAGAAAATAACTGAAAAGATATTTATGTCTGATGAAGATCTATTTACTTCCCGAGTTAATGATCAGGTTGTGAAATACTTTTCGTAGAGACCAATGCTCAGGCTGTTGATGCATTCGTGTATGACTGGTCAAATCTGAGATTTTACGCTTTCCCTCCATTCAGCCTGATAGAGCGAGTGTTGCAAAAGATTCGGGAGGACACAGCAGAGGGTGTGTTGATAGTGCCCAGGTGGACCACTCAGAGCTGGTATCCGATGCTGTTGCGGATGATGGCGTCACCCCCACACCTCATTCCCCAAGGACGACAGACACTAGTGCTCCCATACAAGCAACAGGAGGTACATCCACTTCATAAGAAACTGCGTCTGATGGCGTGCCACTTGTCAGGTCATGCCTGGAAAGACAGGGTCTGTCAGATAAAACCATTAACATGAAATCTTGGCGAGGAAGCACACAAAAACAATACCAATCTTATCTGTTTAAGTATATGAACTATTGTCAGGGTCTTAATCTAGATCCTACTTTGCCTAATGTGAGTGTTGTGCTTGATTTCCTTCGTCACTTGTATGAAAATGGATGTGGTTATAGTGCAATTAATACATCCCGAAGTGCCTTGTCATCAGCACTACACCTCCAGTCCGGTTTGCCTGTGGGTCAACATCCACTTGTGAGAAGGTTTTTGAAGAGTATCAGATGACATGGAATGTAAGAATAGTGTTGGACCATTTAAAATCCCTAGGGAAAAATGTATATCTATCTCTTAAAATGTTAACTTTAAAATTATCCGGGTAAAAATATTTGAGCGTCAAGAGCATGCTTACGAGCTTGAAATGTGCGCCTTATAGATAGGCACTATCATTATTACATGTATTATCTTTTCCAATTATGTTACATACCATGATGATTGTACCTGTTCCATGTTAACCATGCACCCACATATATATCATCAGCATTATGTTACTGTATGTAAAACCCGTGAAGATCCGTGTGAGAATTGATCTTCAACAACCCATGCGTGTAAGATGCGACTAACGGGATTGGGTGGCCAAACGCGCTGACTTATTTGACACATGTCATTGTATCCCAATTGCGTAGATTGGATTGTCTGGTCCAGAATTATTTACAGATTAATTATTTACGCCATATAGCTGGACTATTGCTGAGTGTGGCCTTTAACAACAAACAAACAAATCCTAAGTATGACAGAACATGTTTATTTTCAATACACAGACTCTTATGTGGAAATATGAAAAGTTTAGATTTCACTTATATGGCAATACCAGCCCCGTAACCTTGGAAACGATCTTCATTTGTTTGTCTGTTGACAATATTCAAGAACCAACTTCTGGAGACAAAGTAATGTTAAGATGTGTCATGTCTTCCAGTATCTTAGCATTTGAAGTAAGTCAAGTGTTAGCATTGAGTATGAAGTCTTTTAAGGATCAGCTGCCTGATTGATTGTCGTCAGTCACCAGTCCTTTCAAGTACCACACTTATCATTTCTTCCACCTTGATGTGGGGTGGTGGGGTAGCATAGAGATAGTAAAGTGTTCGCTCGTCACGCTAAAGACCCGGGTTGATTCCCCACATGGGAACGAAATGTGAAGCCCTTTTCTTGGGTCCCACACTGTGATATTTGATGAAATGTTGCTAAAAGCGGCATACACTAAACTCGGTAAGTGACTTCAAAAAAAATTCCAATGCTTTGACTGGATGTAGTGCATTCTAAAACACAGGATGTAATATGATGTATAGAAGATTTTGATTGATATCACTGGGTCTTGTCCTTGTCAAGATGCTTCTTTAAAATGTGTTCAGCTTCCTCAACCTGAAACAAATTAGCAAAGGTATTACTAGTGACGTACTTATGTTGACATTTGTATCATTCATGTATGTAGAATACCAGAAGCTGTGTAACTCAACTCACTCACTCACTCACTCGCCTACGGTTGACGAATGGCAATGCAACTTTCTGACTCACTTTAACCTGAGTTCTTCTGGTGATGTTATCAGTCTTTCAATCGTGTCGATGTCAAGCTCTAGAAGCATTCCTGTTATTTTCCTTGGGTTTGCAGAAGTCATGAAGTCCACCTTTGGGTACAGTCTGTTTCCCAAATTCTGGAGTCTCGCTTCAGCCTGAAGATCCATACCCAACCCCTCATTTGCCTCTTCTTTTATGGTTTCAAATGTTGGCTGAAATCAGTTGAATGATGTTTGCAGAAAATATTAGAATATATTGGACATGATATAAAAAGGTTTAATTCAAAACTGACTTTCCAAAGGGCTAAGAATCTAAGTATCAACAGTCTGTCCTATATTTTAAAAATATGGGAGTGTATCAGACAAAGGAGGTTTTGGATCATGAATATTAGTATGTACATGTGGACAAAATTGATGACCCTCCACTTCCCTAGAAGATTATGGTGAGCAGAGTCCCCCCTTTAAAATCACCAAACCCAACCCAACCCAAACCCCAACCCCCAACCCCATACACACACCTTGCCATCATTTATGGACGGTCGCTTAGGAACCCGAGATATTGTGTCCTAATAATGTTGTCAAGGTTCATCTTGACATAATAAATTACTAAAAAGGGTGTTACAAAGTTAAAATATTGGCCTATAAGACCAGGTGTCCACATACCTCAGAGCAAGATAGGGTCTCCAGTACCCATGCTTGTGGTAAGAGGAGGTAAAAAATTAGGATATGGTGATAAAGTGTGACCAAGTTGGATGCAATTCCCTATCTTGACTTGTACATGCTCCCCCATGTTTTTCAGGGTGAACAATTGACTTGCCTTTGCATGTGTTTAATTACGGATGGCAAGCACTTGGTATTATCACTATATGATAGTGATTTATAAAGACACGATAGAGAGTCATTACAATCGATACAGAAATCGCAATACAATCGATTTTGATTTTAACAGATTTCTTTGTGGCTGTGGAAATGGTTTTGTGTTTGTGGCTTTCACATTATATATATCTTCACACACACGTTGATAGTAGCACCTTTGGTCTGTCTCCCCAAGGCATAGTCTTTCCTCGACATAACTTGAATACTTATAACTGCATAAAACAACATTCATTCACCTACTGAAAAACAAATTTTAGCTGATTCGTTTCGTTGGTAAAGCAAATATACACACGTTACCTTAGCTCTCTCCTCTGCTGGTAGTGCAGGTAGGACTAAGGCAGGATCTGCAAATAAGTTGATGAAATACATCTCTATAAGAGACAGAGTTGGTATATAACACACGGCATATACCGCCTCAGAGTCTCAATATTCGTATTTAATCATACATGGTTAAAAAGGTGATATCAATAACAATCCTTGCTAATCCTGCCAGAGATATCATCGTCATGTTGGTTGTGAAATGTTAGTTACCATTTGTTCGTGAAACCGCAGTGTTCCAGTTTGGTCCAGGAATCGGTAGATACTGCACCGGCGATGGTGTTGGTGGTGGCACTGGGTAGCTGAAGGTAGATGGTGCATGCAGCTGTGACCATATTAGTGGTGGTGGACCAGGAAGTGCCATTGGATACTGCTGTGACCCAACAGGTGGCATCCCTTGCTGTGAGGTACCTTGAACACGTATAGTACTGACATCTATTATTGACACTTATGCTGCTATGTGTTAATATTTTAGTCCTCTGATACAAGTTATATTCGCCTCCTAGAAGATATATAATGATTGAGTCATCTACACATGAAACTCCTGCTTAACGTATGATTGGAACTAAGTTACCAAATTGTCAGAATCAGGTCTTAATTTTTGGTGTTCTTGAAAAGATGAAAATACCACATGCGATAACGTGTGACTAATATTTTCCTATCAACAGTGATCGTTTACATACCCGTAAACGTTCCAAGCATGTATGGTTGACGATAACCAACTGTTGACATTTCCCGTGGTATCGGTAAGGTTGTTCCTGGCAGGGGTGGAGGAACAGTGAAGCGGGGATATGTTGAAACCTGGAGAGGCGAAACAAGAAAATGATGAAAGAGCAGCGTGCATCAATGACTTGTGGGCATAAGTACAGTGACTGAGTTTAGTTTTACGTTGCTTTTAGTAATATTCCAGCAATATCACGGCGGGGGACACCAGAAATGGGCTTCACTCATTGTACCCATGTGGGGAATCGAACCCGGGTCTTCGGCGTCACTAGCGAACACTTTAACGACTAGGCTACCTCACCATCCCTAGGCATTGCACTATTACGCTAGGCAGATTATATGCACAGTGTAGACGTAAGAGTTGTGTAGGCGTAACTTACTTGTGAAAAAGGTTGGAGACCGAGAGTTGCCTGAGACAGAACACATTTCTTGATTCTGAAGAGAATGGCACATACTGTGTTTCACTTTCGAAATTAAAAAATAGCATATGGTACGCTTCAACTGGTACGATGCATTATTTTATATAGAAAGAAATAGAACCATTTCCCAAAACGTATGGGTCATGACAATGTGATATGCATGTGAATATGAATCATTATCAGATGCTGATGATACCAGGTGTTTTGCTACCTGTCGATTATACTCCCACAAAAATATGGTTACGTTGGTATTTTGCTGTTTTCAACAGATACGAAGGTATTGTTATGAATATATACTGCTGCTGTCAATGGTTACGAAGGTATTTCATGTATATATATATTGGCTGTTGTCAATGAATCTTATGAGCCCATAAATTACGTATTTGATAAGATGATCAGATTCTATTTTCAGTAACACAAATATGATTTAGCATATTTTGAAGTCTGGGCTTTCCTTGAAATTGTTGAAATATTCTTGGAAACCGTTGAGCAAGTAAAGGGAAATACGATTGGCCACACGATCGTATAACGAGTTACCAAGCCCACCTGAAACGATATTATGACAAGATTGTATGTACATCATGTGCTTGACATCACTGACTAATGTATTACCAACATCTTGTCAGATTCATCAAGATGTCATTCATACACATTTTTCCACAATTTACTTTTACGTCAACGTTAATTTGTTTGGACAGGTAATCGAGACTTATTACTCCGGGTTCTGGAGTGTTGGCATTTCATAATATCTTCAAAATATATATTGTGAATGAAACAGAAAATGACAGTTTGTACCACGTGCCGCTTTATCAGCTGTAAAACTGATGCTTTATCTGTAACGTCTCCAGAATCAAGATGTGTCCAATCAACATCTGACCTCTGACACAAGCACTGAAATGAGTTGGCTTCATCGGCCATTAACCGCTGGTAAACGTTTTCTTTCATATTTCTTCTTTAAGCTGTTTACAAAGCTCTGAAGTCTTTAACGTGTCCTTGCAACCGTTTCCATTTGTCTTCGTGGCTGAGTGCATCGTTCCTCATGTCATCTGTCTCTGAAACTGTAATGACATTGTTGCTTAGCATGTCCTCTGCAATGCAACGAAGTTCAACTGTGTCTTTCATAACACACCCTGAACACTTGCGAGGGACGTCAATGCCTTTAAAACTTGAGAGATCTTCTTCTGAGGAGTTTCCTCTAAATTCGGATACTCTTTTCAGGATTGGAAGAAATTTCGTTCAAATGCCACAGACGACATCCTTCCATACAAGTAATGAAGGAAACGTTCGTTCCGCCTTCTGTCATTTCGTATACTCAATGCATCTGTGGTAGATATGAGGGTCATCTTGGACCATTTGGTCCAGCAGTGGTGTACGGTCCAGCATTAGGGATCCCTGCGAATAACGTGGTAGCAGTCGTGGATAACATGTTGGAGCCGTGTGTTAATGTGAACCTAGTAGACAAAAGAACATATTGAATAACCTTTGATATATGTGACACGAGCAGTGCACTTCTTATCTTGATGACCAAAACTTTGTTCTTCAAGCACTGCATTGAAATATAGCCCTGGTAAATTGGAATTGATTGAATATTTTAGAATAAATTTAATATCCCAAATAATGTGATGTTTTAGTTACTGGTGAGTTACACACTCAAACAATTGCATTTAAAGATATTCATATTAAGTAGAGCGCTGGTGTAGCCTAGAGGTTGCGAAGCGTTCGTTCGTCATGCAGAAGACCTGCCCGATTCCCACATAGGTACAATGTGTGAAGCCCATTTCTGGTATCCCCGCCGTGATAATGCTGTAATATTGCCAAAAGCGGCGTAAAACCAAACTCACCTCAC